>NC_080753.1:4385000-5010000 GCF_020826845.1 Diceros bicornis minor
TACCATTAGACGGTTTTGTCACATTCTTCATTTCACCTTGGGATTCCTTGCTCTCCTATTTTTTTTTCATTTGCGTGCATTATGTTTACCCTTTGTGTTGTTAATTTCAAGGGGTATTTACAACTGCATAATATCATGTGCCTACAATTATAGTATCATATAGAACAGCTTCATTGCCCTACGATATCCCCTGCCCTTCATCTACTCCACCTCTCCACCCTCCCCTTGAACACTTGTGATCATAGTTATTTTAAATTATCTGCCAGATAATTCTAAAATCTGTCGTATTTGAGACTGATTTTGATGTTGCTTTTTCCACTCAGTTTGTGTTTTTCTTGCCTTTTAGCGTGTTTTGTAATTTTTGTTGAAACTTGGACCTGCCATATAAGGTAATAGGAACTGAGGTAAATGGGCCTTTAGTGTAAAGTTTTATGTGAATCTGGCTATGAGTTGAATTTTGTTTAATATTTCCTGTGGCTGTAAGTGCCAAAGGCTTCCAGTTTCTCTGCCCTTGTTTTATTTTTCTGTCCCCTCAAGTCTTCAGACGTCCCCAAGGACACTTCCTAGATGAGAATGTGCCTCTTCCACTTGTGTCCACTGTTGTTACACTGGAACCCTGTTGGTGTATTGGTCTTGTGTTGAGTGCAAGAAGCATCCTATCGTCTTGTGATTAAATCTCAGTCTTTTAGTGGGATTGTGTCTGGGTAGTGACGTTTTACAAGTGTTTCTGAGTTCCATCCCTCCCCCTCTTAAGTGAGACAGGAAGGCTAGAAAGTTCTGGATTCAGGGAAAAGCCTTTCTTCAGGTGGGATAAGACTCTAGTAAAGTATCTTTCCCTACAGAGTTGGCCGTTTTTATGGAGGACACTCTGGGCTTATTCACAACATTTACGTCTTCAATTCTACCAGAGCCAAGAGGAGGTCTTTCTTGTCTCTTCGGTGTGAAAACCTCACAGAGTTCCTGTAGGTTGAAGCCATAAAACCATGAGAGCCCCTAAAGACTGTAGCCTCCGGGAGATTCTCGCTCTCAAGGTAGTTCATATTCAGCCTCCAGTCTTTCATCCAAATTATCATTTAAGTATTTCTATCAGTTTATGTTTCCAGAAGTTTCTGCTCCATCTAAGCAGATCTCTGTTGTAACTTTTTGCCTCATCCAGATTTCTGGATGGTCTTTTAGCCTGAGACTTCATTTTTCTGATGGGTCCTAGAAAATTTGTTGATTTTTAGTTTGTTTAACTTTTTTCTTGTTATAAGGACAGGTATGTTGACTTCCAAGTTGCCTTGTAAAATTATAAATCAGATGGTATCTCTCCCATAAACTTAGCATATGACCCAACCACCTCCACCCCACCTCTTAAACTGAAATTATGACTTTTGCTCACATACACATCTATATACCTATGTTTATAATGGTTTTCTTAGTGATCACCCCAAACCAGAAAAAATCCAAATATCCTTCAAGTGGTGAATTGATTAAAAACTGAAACAAACAAATAAAGGAAACAAAAATGACTATGTTACATCCATACAATCAAATGTCCTTCAGCAATAAAAAAAGAGAGAAACACTGATACATAAGACAAAAAATGCATTATGATAAATTAAAGAAGCCATACTCAAAAGTCAACATACAGTATGATTTCTTTTATATGATATTGTGTTATAGGCAAAAACTCTAGGGGCAAAAAACTGAATAGTGATTTCTAATGGTTTTGTGTTGGGGGAGGATTTGAATTAAGGGTGCCTGAAGCAATTGTTGGGGGTGTCAGGTGTGTTCTACATTTTGACTGTGTTGGTGTCACATGACTGTACGCTTTGTCAAACATTCAGAAATATACGCTAGAAAAGTTAATTTTATTATATGTAAATTTTACCCTAATATTATATCTTTTTAAAAAATGAAAAACAGAAGCCACTCTATTTTACATTATAAAAGTTCAAGCCAAAAACTTCCTTTCCTAACACTGATTAATTCTGAATCTTATGTGTGTCATCTCAAACACAAAGGCTTAAGTGGTGGGGAGTCTTTTTATTTGCATTTCATTGATTTTTCAAACATAAAATTGACTCAGTAAAATTTTTGCTTCCATGCTGACTTTAGAATATAATCTCTGCCTAAAAGACAACCCTTCTGGAAACAAATCACTAAATCATAGTTTGAGTTCTATGATAACCTTGAAATGATCATATGGGAAAGGCATTTTTCCTGCTTCTGGTGATTGGGAACAGCAGCGACAAGTCATGATGGGTAAAGAGAAAATAGTCCATGAAAGTGGTTGGATGTTTCTGCAAAAATAAAAGATTTGCAAATATATAGAGTAGAATTTATTGTGAATTTGGCTGCTGCAAATGAGTTCAGAATTCCTGCAATGCAGAATGTTATGAAGGACAGCATAGACGTCATGCCTGGAGAAGTAATGAGTCAGGACCATGACAGTCATCAAGTATATCCTCCTTATCCTTTTTCTGTGGACTATTTTGCTTTCCTCATTATCCTTTTGCCACCACTATGGCTAACACAACGATAGAAAGAATTTTGTTTTTGAGGACAAAAAGGCTGTTCCCCCCACACATACACGGCTGGTGACTTAATTACCATATGATCTACTCCAATACTAGTGTTTGGGGAAAAAAAGGTTATATAAGCTAGTTTAACAAATCCAGTTAAACAAGTTGGGGCTAAAGGAAATTATATATTATTACAAGTTAAATACCACAAAATTCCTAAAAGTAGCAATTAAATTTATTTCTCATTAAAATATTTAAAATCATTTTTATAAGCAAACTTGTAGACTCTGAAATTAGGTCTGAAGTTAAAAAGCATGAAAACTTTTACTCTAATGTCAAATAGCATCTCTGTTGCATTTAAATATAATTGCAAAAGATATTAGCATTTTATGGAAAAATGTCTCTGAATTCTCTATTATTTTTATAGCAATTAAATATTTTTAAAGAACAAATTGAGGTTTTTAAAACTTGTAAAACTTAGTTTAGAATCAGTATTAGGTTTCATCAACCCTTTTCAAAATTTTATTTTGATAGCTTTTGGAAATTCTTCAGATGTTTATCAATCTGCCTTTTAATTTTGTTACTTCAAATCAGTTTTCAACTACCATCTCAAGCTATATAAAAACAATAAGATGTTGTAACTGATTGTGGAATAAATTGCAGCTGTTTCCTTTATAAAATTTGTATATAAATGAAATAAATATCTTTCAATATCAAGGTAGTCCATTAAGGTTTAATTGTTTACTTTCAAATTGCCTTCCAGTAACTAATCTTTTCTGTTATTTGTATCAACTTTAATAATAGGTATGCTATAGAGAAAAATGTCTAATCTTTAAAAGTGTTTTTATCTAATAATCATGTTTTCAGATTACCTCCACTAAGTAAACATATCAATAATGAGCAAAAATTAAAAAAAAATGTATTTTTAGATATATGTATCAAGTGTTCTCTGCCCTCAGGTGCAGCTTGTAGTTGTCAGTGGGCTAGGCAGCAAAAAATGTGAATGATGCTATAGCAATTGAAATTTGGCTTTCACGATTAAATGTTTGTCAGCAGAGTTGTTGGGGCTGTTTTAAAAAGCCAATAAAGAGAATTAGGAAGGCTGGATTAAATTCCATCATAGCCAACCAAATATGCAGAATAATAAAGAGCTTAATGAAAGCTACTGTGGGTGTGTGATAATTTTCAATAATTGTGCTAGGCAGTTGGTTCCCAACACAGACTACAAACTATATAAGCCCAGGACAGAGATTACGTGTAGGCTGTCACACTGTCTTTCTTGATCATTATTAGGAGTTTGAATCTTTCTTCTACATTCACGATAAAGTATCTTTACAGTTCTGAAATGAAAGCTTTAATAGAAATTTATTTTTTTTTCTTTTTCTTAGTGTTTTTACTTGGAAAAATATAAAGACTGTCACTTAAAAAAAAATCACTAAATCCAAAAATGTTGTAGCAAAAAAGGAACAATCAATACACTTCTTCCTTTTTGGAAGTCAATAGAGTTACAGAAAAATAATCTGGGTTGCTGTGGTTTTCTCTAAACTATTTATTGAACAGTCTAATATAAGAATATTATAAATAAGTGATAATATTTAGTATCCCTCAAAATAACTTGTTCATATGATTTTTTTTAATTGAAGCATTTCAGGTGGGATTCAAATTAAATAAGGCCAATTGCATATACATTTATCTCTTCTACCTTTTCCCTAAGATGTCATTCAATAATTTTATAGAAAAGGAAAGTATATGTGTTTACAATAGCAAAAACAATTGGAAAAGGAAAAAAATCAGAGGAGATTTCAACATATTGCAGGAACACTACATGAAGATAGAGGAGTGCCAACTGATAAAATAAGTTGGCAGAAGCTGCAGCGTAGAATACTTACACAGTTTTCCTGGAGGAGAAGTCAGTGATCCTGCCCAAAGTAAACCTGGAAAGGCTTTGAATTTGGAAACACCAGGAATGACAGAGGTAAGTCATGAGGTTGAAAGCCTGGGAAATTAAATTGAAGCTACACGAAGCAGTTAAACTATCAACTTTCCTCTCTCACTTTGTGTTGAGAATGCCAAAGGGCTGTAAATTGACATTTTTTCTTAAAGAAATTGAATGCATCCAGAGCAAAGACTTCCACTTTCTGCCCAGCAAAGCAGCAAGCTCCAAGACCAGACACAGAAAATGAAGAATGACATTGGATAGATCCTGCCCACACATATAGAATTCCTCCCCTCAAATTCGAGGCGTTGTTCTCAAATATGAATGGACTGTTCTGGATCAACGAAAGTTAGGGAAAATGCACAAAATGAAAAAAGGTAAAAAAAGTGATTTAAAAAATAAAATCTATGACTGAAAGAAATAGAAATAATTCCAGGAGCATAATAGAATTTTTAGAGATACTCTTATTCAAAGAGTCCACAAGGAGACATTAAGGTCATAAGTGCAAATAGTGTCATAAAAACGTAATAGTAAAAGCATTAGAAAAATACTTTAAAATACTTGTGTATATATATGTATACATATACATACATTTAAATTAACAGGTAGACTTCCAGTTTCAGTTCTAATATGTAAAAAACTCGGAAATTGTCAGAACGTAACAACAAGAAGAAAGCTAGACAAACTAAAAATCAACAGCTTTTCTTAGACTATAAGAAAATTAAGGTCGTAAGACAAAACCCCATCTAGATATCTGAAGAGATAGGTGAATCCAGAGACCAAAAGCTAGATCTTAGAAAAGATTGACAAAATTCATAAAGTGGTAAAATTTGCAAACTTCTGACCAGACTAACCAAGGTGAAAAAATGAGAAAAGACATAGCTTATCAATATCAGAAATAAAAGAGACGACATCACCACTGATCCCATGGACATTAAAAAGATAATAAGGGAGTGTACTCATTGTCAACAAACTTGACAACTTGAATGAAATGGCCCAGTTCCTTGAATGATGCAAACTTCAGAGCTCATGCCGGAGAAATATATAATCTGAATAGGTCTAAATCTATTAAAACAATTGAACCAATAGTTAATGACCTTCCAAAAAACAAAGCACCGTACAGTACAGATGGTTTCACCGGTGAATTTTACCAAACACTTCAAGAATAAATGGTGCTAATTATCCACAAAATCATCCAGGAAATATAAGCAGAAGGAACATTTTCTCATTCATTTTATGAGGCCAAAGTTACCCTAACATCAAAGCTAGACAAAGACATTACAAGAAAGGAAAAGTACAGACCAATATCTCTAGTGAATATAGATACAAAAGTCCTCAACAAAATATTAACAAACTGGATTCAACAATGTATCAATAGAATATATTTTATGACCAAATGCGATTTATTCCAAGTATGCAAGTCTGATTCAACATTCATAAATGATCTAATATAATTCACCACATCAACAGGCTAAAGAAGAGAGATCATACAATCATATCAATTGATGCAGAAAAAGCATTTGACAAACTCCTACACCCATTCATGATAAAAATTCTTAGCAAACCAGTAATATAGGGGAACTTCCTCAACTTAATTAAGAACATCTATGAGAAAATCTACAGCTAACAACATATTTAATGGTGAGAAATTGGATGCTTTTCCCCTAAAATTGGAGACAAAGCAAAAAAATCCCCTTATATCATTTCTATTCAATACACTGGAAGTCTTAGCTAGTGCAATGAGACAAGAAAAGAAATAAATGTATACAGATTGGGAAGAAAAACATAAAGCTATTGTTGTGTGTAACAGACATGATTGTCTATGTAGAATATCTCAGAGATGTGATTAAATAAAAAAGAAAACTCCTGAAAATAATATAACAAGTTCACAGGATACAAGGTTAATATACAAAATCAATTGCTTTTTTATATACCAGCAATGATCAATGATTTGAATTAAGAACACGTTACCATTTATAATAGCACTAAAAAAAGAAATATTTATATACAAATCTAACAAAATATGTACAGGGACTATATGTTGAAAACCATAAAACTCTTGAAAGTAATAAAAAAAATCTATGTAAACGGAGAGATCATATGTGTTTGTAGATTGGAAGACTTCATATTCTTAAAATGTCACTTTTCCCTAATTTCATCTGTAGATTGCACCTAATCCCAAAAAATATCCCAGTAAATAATTTTAGACATCAATAAACTTATAACGTTTATATGCAAAAGCAAAAGACTCAGAGTAGCCAACACAATACTA
Source organism: Diceros bicornis minor (assembly GCF_020826845.1). NCBI lineage: Eukaryota > Metazoa > Chordata > Mammalia > Perissodactyla > Rhinocerotidae > Diceros > Diceros bicornis. The sequence goes on from NC_080753.1 coordinate 4,391,716, forward strand.
AGGAGGAATAAAGGTGGAGGACGGACACTACCTGACTTCAAGATTTGCTGCAAAGCTACAGTAAACAAGAGAACGTGGTATTGATGAAAGAATGGACACACAGACAATGGAACAGAGTAGAGAGCTCAGAAATAGAACCACACAAATATAGTCTACTGATCTTTGCCTGAGATCAAATCAAAGCCAATCCAATAGAGAAATGATACCTTCTGGTGCTAAAGCAATTGGTGCTCAATGGTGCTAAAACAATTGGACCTACATATGAAAAAAAAAAGAATCTAGACACAGACCTTACACCTGTCACAAAAATTAACTCAAAATGGATCCTAGACCTAGATGCATAACTTAAAGTTATAAAACTTTCAGAAAAAAAGCAGAAGAGAAAATCATGAAGACCTTGGGTTTGACGATGAAATATTAGAAACAACACCAAAAGCACTATCCAAGAAAGAAAAAATTGGTAAGTCGAGATTCATTAAAATTTATTACTCCATCTCTGTGAAAGGCACTCTTAAGAGAGTGAACAGATAAACCACAGACTAAGAGAAAGTATTTCAAAATACATATCTAATAAAGGACATGTATCAAAAATTTTAGAACTCCTAAATTTAAATAGTAGGAAAAATCCCAATTAAAAAATGGACAACAGATCTGATTAGACACCTCACCAGAGAATGCACACAAATGGCAACAAAGCATGTGAAAAGGTGCTCAACTAATTTGTCATTACTGAATTGCAAATTAAAATAGCAATGATATTATATATATATATATATATTAGATTGGCTGAAATTAAAAAAAAAATGACAATACTAAATGCTAGTGAGTGTACAGACCAACAGCAACTCTCATTCACTGCTGGTGGTAATGCAGAATAGTACGGCCACTTTCAAAGACAGTACGACAGTTTCTACCAAAGACAAACATACTACTACCAAGTGATCCAACCATCACGCTCTGCCGTCCTTACAAATTAAGTTTAAAATATATGTCCACACTAAAACCTACAGGCAAATGTTCCTAGCAGCTTTATTGATAGTTGTCAAAAACTGGAAAGAACCAAGAAATCTTTCAATAGGTGAATAGATAAACAAATCATGGTACATTCATATAATGAAATATTATTCTGCAATAAAAGGAAATAATCTATCAAACCACAAAATAACATGGAAGAACTTTAAATATAAAGGTCATCAAAACCAAGACAAGTCTCAGAAACTCTCACAGCCAAGAGGACCGTAAAGAGATATGACAACTAAATATGAGGTTAGTCCTGGATGGGATCCTGGGACAGAAAAAGAACATTTGGTGAAAACCAAAGAAATGTAAATATATTATGGTTTTTAGTTAACTAAAAAAAATCACTCTATGATTCTAATAATATGACATTCTGGAAACGGAAAAACTATAGAGACAGTAAAAAGATCATTGGTTCTCAGGGGCTCTGGGAGCGGGTGAGGTAAAGCACAGGAGATTGTCAGGGCAGCAAAACTCTTCTGTACGATAATGTGCATTATGCCTTTGTCAAAACCCATAGAACTTTACAGCACAAAGATTTAATCTTGTTGTACGCAAATGGAAAAAAAATCCATCTGGGTGGCTGAAGGATTCCTAGAAAGGAATTGTAGATTGTGACAAAAGAAATTAACTATATTATAAATATATGAAACAACCACAGTGTAGGAGCGAGAGAGAAAATACGCTGACTGAAGTCACTTTGGAAATGAGTAGAGCCCCTAAGATTACAGGAAAAACTAACTGCACACAAGTAAGGTACAAACGCAAGCACTGTCGATAGTATGTTCCCTCCAATAGTACGTGATGAAGTTGATCAAATTGTTTCCCACGGAGGTGAGGATGACAAGTCTGATACGATTTATATATATATATATACACACCAGACTTGAACAGTTACATAAATGGATGGCAGATGGTGGGAGCTAGGATTCTTACTGTTGGAGATGGAATTTACTGATAAGCAAGGAGAGGCCAGAATGATCTATATGGTAATGGATTAGAGTTGGAGACAGCATAAACTCATGTTTAATGTAATATAAATGCAGATATTTACTTACAGAAAGATTTAGATATGTGTATACATATGAATTAGTATATGCGCGCATATATTTCCTTTCTCTTTTAGCTGAGAGGGCCTAGAAGCACTGACAATCTAGTGACAATGAGCATACCTAGTACCTAGATCTTGGTTTCTAACAACGTTCTCTCAGAAAAGAAACTGAGGCTCCTTGGAGAAATGGCTGATTCCGGAACTGGGTCTGGAAATATGCAAGATGAGCCTGGAGCATCTCATTATGCCAGAAAGTAAGGAAGTGCTAAAAAAGTATCCTTGATGGAGGTATGTCAACAGGACACAGGAGGCAAGTGAAAGAGCTGCCAGTGGCCACAGCTGGAACTATTCATCCATAAAATGAATTTTCATTAAATTATAATCCAAAGTATAAATCAAATATTCATTAGTCCATCTGATGTAAATAAATGATTAAAACAATTAATAAATGGAGGGGAAAAGACACATCTCCCATGCAGAAGAATGCCAAATAATTTATGTAGATAATCTGTCCTCAGGAGAAGAGGTAGCATAAATCAACACATCCTAAATGCTATCTGTGCATAGTTACGTCCTTCCAAAGAGTATGGTAAACAGAAGGGGAAAAAAAGAAACTTCACAGTGGAGAAACCAGAGAACCACTACCTCACCCAGGTACTCAAGGTCAACATCAGCAGTCATAAATCATGTTGATAGTATGTACTCTTGAGATGATGTGATGAAAATACACCTTATCTCTGTGTCCTTCTCTCAAATACCTATAATTCCAGTCTAATCATGAGAAAAACATCAGGCAAATTCCAACAAAGGGACATTCCACACTATACCTGATCAATTCTCATTAGAACTGTCCAAGTTGTCAAAAACAAGGAAAGGCTGACAAACTGCCACAGACAAGAGAAGCCCAAGAAGATGCGACAACTAAATGTAATGTGGTATTGGAGGTAGGATCCTGAAACAGAAAAGACATTAGACAAGACCTAAGGGCATCTGAATAAACTATATACTTTAGTTAATAATAATATATCAATATTGGTACATTAACTCTAGCAAACGCACCACACTAATATAAAATGTTAATAATAGGGGAAACAGTGTAAGATACATAGAAATTCTCTATACTGTTTTCTAAATTTTGCTGTAAATCTAAGACTTTAAAGTATTAAGTCTATTTTTTTAAAAGTGAAGGATGGGGCTGGCCCAGTGGCGCAGAAGATAAGTTCACGCGTTCCGCTTCTGATCCTGGGCGCAGACCTACTCACCACTCATCAGGCCATGCTGAGGCGGCATCCCACATAGAAGAACTAGAAGGACCTACATCAAGGATATACAACTATCTACAGAGGGCTTTGGGGAGAAAAAGAAAAGAGGAAGATTGGCAACAGATGTTAGCTCAGGGCCAATCATCCTCAAAAAAAAAAAAAGTGAAAGAGAGATAAAAAGCGAAGAATTTCATTGCCAGTTGACCTGTCCCATAAAATTCTTTGAAGGAAGTTCCTGAAGTAGAAGAAAATTGATGCAGTTTGGAAAATTGGATGCGTATAAAGAACATCAGAAAAGGAATACGTGAAGTAAAATATAATCTTTTAATTTACTTGTCCTTAATTGCTCTAAAAATAACTTACTTAAAGCAATAATTGTGAAATGTATTGGATGTTTACAGCATATGTACAACTGAAATGAACCACAACAACGGGAAGAATTGGGATTATGCTGCTATAAGATACCTGCACTACATGTGAAGAAGTATAATCTTATTTGCAGATAGATATACATTATTTCAAAATACATATTGTCAATCCAAGGACAACAACCAAAAATATTTTTTTTAAAGTATAAATGAGAAGTTCAGAAAGGAAATTAAATAGAATCATGTGATACTCAATGAAAACCAGGGAACGCAGAAAAAGAAACTAAAAATAAACAAAAACTAAAAGCAGTGAAGGACAACAATGACAAAACAGTAACATGGAAAATTTCAATCTAACTATATCAATAATCATTTTAAATGTAAATGAAATAAACATACCAGTAAAATGACATGAGATTGTCATATTGGATTAAAAAAAACAAGTTCCAACTATAGCTGTCTGCAAGAATCCCATTTTAAATATAAAGACCCACTTTAAATATAAAGATATAGGTTAAAAATCAAGAGATAAAGGGATGAAAAAGATATACCATGATAAACCTAATCAAAGAAAGCAGAAGTAACATTAACTTCAGATAAAACTGACTTTGAAACAAGGAAGATAATCAGGGATAAAGGGAAGCATTACATAATGATAAAAGGCACAATTTTCCTAGAAGATATAACCTACCTAAATGTCTATGCATGTAACGACAGAATGTTAAAATACACGAGGCAAAAAACACAAAACAGATGTGGACAAAAATCACAACTATCCCTGGAGACTTCTGTGCCCTTCGCTCATTAACTGATATATCATACAGGCAGAAAACCAGTAAGGATAAAGATGATCTAAACAAAAGTCTCAGTCAGCTTGACCTGATGAACATAGAATTTCTTAACCAGTTTTTTTGCTGTGAAGCACTGTGGAAGTCTGATAAGTCTATGGATTCCTACTCAGAATAAACTTTTTAAATGCATACATGAAATACATAGAGTTACAACAAATCTCAGTTATATTAAAATGCAGTTAGCAAAATATTAAAATAATGTCTTTTATATATAGCAATGTGTTTCTTAACTAAAATATTAAATAACAATATCTAGTAATTGATCTAACAATTACTATAATTTTGCAATGAGTGTAAAAGATATTTTGAGATACGTGTAACAACTTTGATGGAGGTGACCAACCCTCACATCTCAGGTACTGCCAACACTACTCTGATTTATTACCTACAAACAAAACTGATATGTTGATGATATTGATTAGATGTTATTGGTTGACTAGTTAAGCAATAAAAACTGAAGAATTTCATTGTCCGCAGACTTGCCACAGAAAATACATTGAAAGAAGTTCTTGAAGGAGAAGAAAATTAATGTAGTTTAGAAACTTGGATACATATAAAGAAGAAGATCAGAAAAGGAATACTGATTATTATTGATTAGAGGTTATTGGTTATTAGAGGTTATTGGTTAGAGGTATTGATTGACTCTTGAAAATAAGAAAAAAACACATTTTTTAAAAATATTTCTCCTTTGAGTCAACATATCCTTTAAATTCTATTCGTGAACCCCAGGTTAGGAACGTCTGGTCTAAAATCTCTGAACAAGCTAAACATCATCACACCAAAATTGACCTAGGTTAAATCCTAAAGTGATTTTGACAGACCAAGATGTAAAATTTTCTATCTTTGACCCTCTGAACTGTGGAAGTGCCTAGTTTGCTAGTTGGAGTCTCCAAGAAAGACTTTGTGAGATGATGGAGGTTATTTATAGGTTTAATTGGTTTGCTGAGGATTTAATAACTTATTTGCTTAATAGTATTATTATTTTAAAATTTTATATTAACCTATAATGATTACCCAGAAATAGAAAATAATTTTTCATTGACATGTAAAAGTTTATAAATGTGGTAAATGTGATAATTTTATAGGCTTTATCAACATATTTAAAGATTCCGGTTAGAATTTTTTCTGTTTTCCATTGTAGGCTCTCAGAAGTCTGAGTTTCAAAGTGTTATACTAGCACGTATACACATACACAGAGTTAACTTTCAGGTCACCAACAACTTACAGTGTATCACTAAATCCTTAGTATAATGAAAGAATGATTTTACTCTGTATTGGGCACCTAAGGTTTGTCTTATTTATTTATTTATTATCACAGCTAGTTTTTAGAGGAAGAACTCCAGTTGAAGAAATATTTGTTAGGAAAAAAATAATAATGATTCATTAGCCTCCTATGGATAAGCAGTATTATTTTAAAAGTACTAATTTTTGAAGTTTCTGAACCACAGAAAGAAAATCTCTTCTTGTAGAGTTCTTGCTAAAATATTTAACCATAGAACCCCGGTTTCTTTAAAGATTTAGCTCCAGTGGAAGCACTATATTACTATGTTATACTCCGTGGCTGTTGAATTTTCAAAAATGAAAGGTGCTTTTCAAGCACAGAATGCTATAACTATGGGTCACTTTTTATTAAAACTAAATATAAGTGATCTTCCTGGACTGCTATTTTCCACTTGTTAATGAAAACCAATTCCATTTCATGTAGATGACATTTACTTTAATGAGAGTAAATTTAAAAGATATTTTTAAAGTGGTAGTTGTTCTTATGAATGAATAAAAGCGTAATTGAAAAAAGCAACATTTGAACAACTATTAACCCTTTTTCTAGGAAAGAAAATTGCATATATAAAACTCATTACTTTTATTTATTTTTCTCACATTTTGAAATAAGTCATCATTCCTTTTATAAACGTAAGTTCACATATTCACATAAAATCATGTATATAATTTTGATGAACAGTCTTATCTACAAGAGACTGCCAAATAGGCTGTTTTCAGACTAAGCAGATTATTTTCTCACTTTTAAAGTTTTCTCATTGATGGTTTCTAGTAAGAATAAGAAATCCCCTCTGGAAATTAAAACATAGTTAAAAATGGTAGATAGGTATTTCAAGCATAAAACAATATTAAAAATAAAGAAATACATATTAATATAAATACAGATATCAATGAAGATTTATTCATGGACGCAAACTCAACTATCTCTTCAGAAATTTGAAAATATTTTATAAAAAATTTATACAAATTCAATATTTTACATTTTTCCTACTGTTTTTTTAAATAATTACATAATTCGGAAAAAACACAATGCATCAGTATGCCATATTACACTATCCTCTTCTGAGTATGTCACCACTGAATGAACACAGACAGGAGGCAACACTCTCAGCAGTTACACGCTGTGCTCCTGTTCCAGATCAGTAGACTGACTACCCATAAGGGAACTCTGAAACTTTGGGGTCCTTCATGTCACCAACCTATTCTATTTGAAACTCTGCCTTTGATGACATCCCTCCCTACAACAATAAAAAATTCTGTAAGAAGAACCCTTGCACAGTCTTTAAATTAGTGGCTTGCAAACACCCAAAATCATGGGAAAAGAGGGAACAGAAACCAGGTGACTTTTAAAATAAATTAGCATGGCAGGAATTAAAACTGCTCCAGCCTAGAAAGGAAGGGAGCTATAGGAGAACTTCCTGTAGAAGCACATGAACAAGGCATTTGGGAAAGAAAATTTCCATACGGATATAGAAAGACCAAGTTCTGCAACTGGAGCTTGCTTATTGCTGGAGGAGTTTAAAACAGTTTTGTGTCAGGGTCATATTAAGCTGCTACTTATTATCTATAATATAATAATTATTTTATATGATATATATTGATATCATAATATGTAATAATTGTCCTAATTACTTTCATACATTGACATTTAATTTTCACAACAATCTTACATTATAGTTAATAAATTCTCTGTTGTGAGCTTGAGGAAATTAAAGCTTAGAGAAGCTAATTGAGTCTTTCTTAGTGTCAGTTTTTTCTTATATCCCACATCCAATAAATTAGCAAAGACTGTCAGTCAGATCATCCAAATACGTCTTGAAACTGGCATTTCTCTCTACTTCTACCAGTACATCTGTGGTCTGAACCACTGTCTTTTATTGACTAGAGTCTAGACAATTAGAATAGTTGCTAATTAGTCTCCTTGCCATTGAGCCTTGCCTCCTTTTCCTACCCTCTCAGAGTTTGTTCTTTTTATAGTAGTGCTATGGACTGAATGTTTGTATCCCTCCAAAATTCATACCTCAAAGCCTAATCCCCAAAGTTATGGTATTTGAAGTGGGGTCTTTGGGAGGTAATTAGGTTTAGATGAGGTCCTGAAGGTGGGGCATTAGTGATAGGACTAATGTCTTCGTGAAAAGGGGAAGAGACCCGAGCTCTCTCTCTCTTTCCATGTGAGGATGCAGTGAGAAGGAGCCATCTGTAAATCAGGAAGGAGCCCTCATCAAGAACCCAATCATGCTGACACCCTCATCTTGGACTTCTAGCCCCCAAAACTGTGAGAAATAAATGCTTGTTGTTTAAGCCACTCAGTCTACGGTATTCTATTATAGCAGCTGGGGCAGAAGACAAGTAGCCAGAGTGATCTTTTTTAAAATGTTAGATAAAAAATTGGAGTGAAATTCAAATTCAAAGTGTTCATCATGGCCCAAGCTCCAAATGATGATTCTTGGTTGCCTCGCTGACTTTCTCTTCTCCTGCCCATCTCCTTGCTCGCTCTGTATCAGCCTCACATACCTTCTCTCTGTTCCTCCTACATGCAATTCACTCTCCCATCTCAGAGTATTTACACAGGTTGTTTCTTCTGACTAGAAGAGTCTCTTCCTAGGTGTCTGTAAGTTCTCTCTCCTTTCCTTTCTCTACTAAAATGTCTCGACAATCTATATTATCTCGCTTTTCTCAATCTGTGTATTCTTCTTCATATCTTATTACCACTTAAAATGTAATTTTTTGTTTTTATATTTTCTTATTCTTCCATCAAGTCAATGTGAGCAGGGACTGGATGTTTTTTATTCATTTCAGCTACCCTCAGCTCTTAGAATATTGCCTCACGTTGTTGCTGCTTAATGAATATTTGTTGAATGAATGAATAAAAGTTCACTCAGCTCAGCTAGCAAGTGTCAGAGCCTGAATTTGGTCCTAGGTTTCTCTGATTTCTAACCCTGCATGATACTGAATTTATCTTTTTTTCCTCTGTAGGTCTAAATAGTTCACAAATATTTCTTTGGTGCCTGTGAGGAAAACAAAACAAAATAAAACAAAACAAAACAAAAACAAACTTGTATAACTGTCATCAGATTTCAGTCCAGATATTTAAGTTGCTCTGGAAAGGTTAAGTTCAAGTGTTCTTACTATGGCAAGGCCGAATGGGATGTTGTAACTCAAAATATTATAAACAAAGAAAGTAATTGAAAGAACCAAAACAATACAAGTGAACTATTTACAGATCTAATAACCAGGTATTCTGGGTATCATTATAACTATTTATGATGTCACACAAGTTTGGGGATAGAAGAATATAAAACGGCTTAAGATGGGGAAAACGGAAGTCTCAGTCATAGATATTGACCTCATTTTGGTATTTTTTCTAATCCTCGTTGGATTGGTTTTTTGTTCTATTGTAATATTGTTCTTAGAACAAAACTGCAATACTTCATTACTTATCAAGCCTCTTATCAAATTATCCTGCCCAAGTTTCTCATCATGAGAGGCAGAGTGTCATAACCACTACTTCACTAATCTGCCTTTGGTTACACTTTTATTTTTCATCTCCCTCTTTATCTTTATTTTATTTCACAAAAGTGTGCATAGTATGACATAGCTGAGTGAGCTAGGCCTTTATATCTATAAATAAGAACAGCAAATTTATCATTTTGTATATTGTATTTTGTAGAGCTGTGCTGTTAATGTTATTGCATTTATTGTATTTTGTGGAGCTGTTTTTTAATTTTCTACAAATCACTCTCTTTTCTGGTAAGCTGGCTTGTATTCAGTTTTTATTGTTTTCTTTGCATGTCTTTATCAAGCCATGTTTTCTTTTTGATTGCTTTATCCTAAGGACATAGCTAAAATGTATATACCAGTTCTCCAAGGCATGGATTTCCAAACATTGTTGAGTGCATTCAACAGATTAAAAATATATTTTACATTATTTCTGCTTATACATGCACACAAATTTGCAAAACTAATAAATATAAGTGAAACAATCTTTCATGAAAAACTAATTGCCTCTACTCACATGATTCTCTCTCTGTGTCTCTCTGTCTCTCTCTCTCTTTCTCTCTCCAAATAAAATACTTTTAAAAACATATTCCCAGGAGCAAAAAAGAGATTGCTTTGTTTCAAGGACCCTTTTGTTCCCAAGAATCAACTTTTATCCTATATTAACAGTTATAAATAAGAATTCATACTTAACTTCTATCTGTTAGTAGAAAATTCCACTTTAATATTTTTAAACTATTTACTTTTTAAAAATTTTTGGCTTGATAATTTGTCTTAATCATCTTTTATCGGGGTTGATTGGTTTCTAAATCTGATACAGATTTACTCCAAATAGCCAGTTAATAAAATCTCAGCTTAGTGAATTCACGAAAGTTATTCCAAAGCAGTTTCTGTGTAGATCTTTGATTTCCATATTCTCCCCCATCACAGCTGTGAATCAACTTGCATCATGCTGAAGACTCATTTGTGAAATCTTCTTTGCTATCCTAAGATTAAAATTGGGTTCATTAGTAACGATTATTCATTTCCAAGAAATTAATGACTTCAATATGCTTTAACCTAGACTTTAGATTTAAATATTTATTAAACCTCTCCTTCATAAAAGAAGAATATATTTAAGAATACACTCATTGATAGTCGAAACCAAAAGGCCGAGAGGGCAGCTGTCAAACAAGTATACTCTTAAAATACTTGTGTATGCATATTCAAGTCTTTGTGATAAATGTGGCTAAATATTTTTGAAAACTCTTCTGTCATTTCCCCTCTGATTAGAGAAATTGGTAAAATGTTAATCAGAAGGCTGCCAACTTGCTGCAATAGAGAGAACAAATTACAGTCACAAGACTTTCCTCTATGGCGTTAGTCTAGTCCACAATTCTTTTAAATTCTGATGAAATTCAATTTTTCATGCACTGACACTGATGGACGGTTGCTATTTTTAGATGCAGTGCTGTCACAACAAGTCACCAGTGTTGGAAGTGCCCTGGCTAACATGGTGGCCATTACAGATTTGATGGAGATCCCTCCTGACACAGGTCAGGCAGAGCAGTACACCGGGTCGTGCTGTCCTGGCAGCTGGCCTCTCTCTTGCCCTTGTGCTCTGAAGAAATATGAACCTAATCCAGACCAGGCAGCATTGTGGTGGTAATCATTTCTAATGGAGTGTTGTTACAAGATGTTGTGGAAATACATATATCATTCCACCCCAGTAATACATCTTCTTTCCATAGAGCAAACACTGCCCTATTTAACAAGAATGGCCACATTCATCTTGATCTGCCTTGGGTGTTCAACTTTACATGGTTGCTGAACTGATTTCCTAAATAAAAAGCAGTAGAATGCTAAAACATGTTGGAATAAAAACGAACACAAGGTTTCTACTTCTATAAGGATTGAATGTCAGAGCTCTTTTTAAACATTTTCAGACAAGTATCCAGTCACTCAAAGAACAAATTCCTTTGTTATGCTTTGTTTTACCTGTTTTTTAAAGACTGTTAAATATTAGTGATACCTCTTTAGAGGAAAAAAGTGGAATAAAACCTGCTAAAATGCTTTCTTCAAAATTTAACTTGCAAGTATTATAATTCGTTCCTCCTATTCAGGCTGAAAAGGAGGCCACAACAGATGGAAAATGTGGTCTAATCCTTGGTGGAGAAGGACGGCTACCCACTCAACACCCAGTCTCTTCCTCTTCCTTAGTAACACAGCACCAATTTTACCTCATGCAGCAATGTGTCAGCTAAAAAACCCTATATTTGCAACAGCCTTGGCCATTGGGAGTGAAGGAAAGGTAAACGGAGAACATCGTGAACGCTGATGAGACCACTCTTGCAAGGGGCCCTGATTCAGCCAGCAAGCCCTTTGTTTCCCTCACTGTCCCCCCTGCTCCTTCCTGGACCCCAGAAATAATGTTTGGGTCTTCAGTAGGCATCTGGGACAGGGAGGTGGCCTCTAGCAGGAACGTCCTATGCTAAGGATGTCTTGGCAGAAAGTGGAGCGGCCATAGACTGACTTCCCCTTGATTTCTTTAGGAGAGACAAAAATACAACAACCTGTGTAGGTCACTCTTATTGACAATCACCTTACTAGCAGCAGAATTTCATTCCTACGTGACATAACTCCAGAGTCTGTGAATGGAAAGTTTTTCTTCTTATATCTACTCATGAGAAATTGTAGGATTGCTTCTTTGGTATTAGATTTTCTCGGAGAATTGTCCGGACTCACTATGACTAGACAGACCATGTTGACAGGCAGATGAGTATCCTCCACATACCTCGCTCCAGGTAGCAACCACTCCTTACCTTCTCCCTGTAGATGGTCGTGTATTAACAATCTGTATGTTTGTTTAATAATTCCTTGCCTGTGGTTGAATTTACATGACGTGATTGAATTTCACCAATGCCGGTGTTGTAAGATACTTCACAATCTCTCTTCTGCGCATGAAAGTTATGGAATAAATGGAAATTTCGGCTGAGAAACAAAATATCTACTTTCTTTGAAGTAGAGAATAGCAACGGGGCCAAAGATCACATGTCGGGGGGGACAGCTGGACAAAAATTGGAACTTTTGGTTCCAACTCAATTATTTTGCTTCTTGCAGATTCTGTTTGCATGTCTGTCTTAATTAGTAATCACCTGAGGGCAGAATTGTATCCATTGTGCTGCTTCTGTGATTAGATGCGTCCTTGGAAAAATATCTCTTAATTTTGGAAACATTTTTTGCATATTTGGTAAAAGAAATTTTATATTGGAAAATATGTAGATTCAAAAATTTTTGAGCATGCTAGGCAAAGCGAGAGTAGCAGCAGCATAGTTTAGGAGTATCCCTAAATCATCTCACAAAAATAACACAACAAAGATAAACAAAAATTATTACAGCCAACTTACACAATAAAAACAAATGACAAAGCAACTCCATGAGCCCCAAAATACAGTCAGAGGAGTCCAGGTCACTGATAGCAACAATACTGGGAAAGTATTGTAAAAGGATATCTGATGGCCTAACCATATATTTAATAAAAAATGTCCAAAATCTTGAGGAATATTGTAAAACAGTCCTATAAGATACAAAACTACCTTAAGAAAATGAAAAAGCATATCATACTCTTGAATAAGAAAATTCAACACGATCGAAATGTCAGTCCTTCCTAAGTTAACTTAATGCAAAATCAATAAGAATCATTAAGTTTTCATTTTTATTTGTCTGCTTATTTTGCTTGAGTCAGATAAATTCGTTATAACAATCAGTTTGAAGAACAAGAGTAAGCAAGAGTAGCCAGGAAAATATTGAAAAGGAACAGCAATGAGGGGTGCTATTCTTATCAAATATTGTATTTAAATATTTAAAACCTCAATAATCAAAAAGAATATGACGTTGGTGCATAAGTAGACAGTAGACCAAATAGACCAAGTAAAATAATATACAAACCAACTTGTATATGTAAATATAATATGCAATGAAGTTAACTTCTTTAATTTGCAGGAAAAATTGTCTTTTTAATAAGCCTTTTAAAGGGATAACTGGCTTACTATAGGAAAAATATACAATTGGACACACTTCTCAAAATCCACACAAAATTAATTAAAACTTGATCAGAGATTTAAATCTAAAATCTAAAATAGTCAAGTAATAAAAGAAAACATGAATAACTTTACCTGTTACTTGTGAGTGGGATGAATTTTTCCTACTTCAAAATGATGATTCAATATCCAGATGCAGAAACAGAAAGATTGATAAATTTAACTCTAATATAAGCAAACGTTTGAATAGTCAAAAATATCTTAAGCAAATTTTATTTGCCATTTATATTAGAGACTAAGGGTAAATATTCTTAATACATTCTTAATAAATTCTAAATATATTCTAAAATTATTCTTAAAATATTCTAAAAATGGAGAGAAAAACCCTGACAACCTGATGGAAGGAGATAAGAAATACGAAGAGTCAACAGAAGAAGAAATGCAAATTGCCTTAACCACATAAAAAGAGACTCAACCTCATTCATAGTAATAGAAATGCAAAATTAAAACTAGACTCAGGAGAGCATTTCCCATTTTATAGACGGGGAAAATTGGGAAGTCTGACCACACACTTTACTGTTGAGACTGTGCGTAAATAAGCTGTTTTACACATTGCTGCAGGGAATGTAAAATCGTTCAACCAGGAAGAGAGTTTGACCATATGTAGCAAAGCTATATATGCATTCATCTTTTGATTCAACAATCTCACTGCTAAGAATCTATACCAAAGATACACTAGAAAAAAATCCAAAAAGACAAATGCACAATTTATAACAGCAAATGAATAGAAATAAAACCTAATAGAGATTTAATTGAATATACCACAGAACATCTGTACAACGTCATATTGTGTGCCTCAAAAAAAGAATGAAGAATGTCTTGAAATACTTCCATGGAAGACTTTCAGGTTATATTTTTCTAATATAAAATTAGAAAGAGAAAAGTATTCATATTAGGTTTCCATCCTATCTACACAAAGGAGTTAAAACTTAACTCATTATATAGTTAAGTTCAATTTTTATTTTGTCTTTGATACCCAGTAACCGCCTTTTTAAAAAGTTCATTCTGGGGGCTGGCCCGGTGGTGCAAGTGGTTAAGTGCGCACACTCTACTGTGGCAGCCCGGGGTGCGCCGGTTCGGATCCTGGGTGCGCACTGATGCACCGCTTGTCAAACCATGCTGTGGTGGTGTCCCATATAAAGTGGAGGAAGATGGACATGGATGTTAGCCCAGGGCCAGTCTTCCACCACAAAAAAAAGAGGAGGATTGGCAGATGTTAGCACAAGGCTGATCTCCTCACAAAAAAAATAAAATAAAAAGTTCATTCTGATTTAAAATTATGTAAATTATTTGTGTAGTTTAAAGTCAAGTCAACAAAACAAGATCTATTTAGAGAAAGCGTACTTTCTGTCTTTGCTCTAGCCAGCCTTTTGTCCTCTCTTCCCTTAACGATAATTTCATTATTTGAAGTTTCTGAGATTTAGCTTTCTATCAATTTAAATACAAATAAATATGTAAATGTGTGTACGTATATGGGTGTGTACATGTGTTTAAGTGTTTGCACATGTATTGCATTGCATGTATAACCATAGAGAAAACAATTATTAAAAATTATTTTTTTTTCAGTTATAAAATGTGTTTACTTACAAATGCATTTGTCCCAGTTACCTCACATTCAAGAACAGTTCATCTCAGCCGTGGTAATAATAGTAATAGTGCTTATTACATACTTAATACATACTTGACACTTTTCTAAGTTCTTTCTACATATAAGCTGATGCAATATACTAGCCCGATGTAACAAGTATTATTATCATTAGGCCGATATTTTACAGATTAGGAACTGAGGCACAGGGAGGTTAAGCAATTGTCTTGGTGTCACCACACATAGTAAATTGCAGAGGAGGACTCAAACACAGGCACTCTGGGCCACATTCCACGTCCCCACCTCCATGAACACTGCATGTTACGTCATGGGTGCAACTGGCCATCTCCACTGCTGAAATCTTTGGAGAGAGAATTAGGAATCTTAAGACTTTATGGGTGGGAAGAAAAAGGGCTCAGAATAATAACCAAGAACTGGAGACTCTACTCTAGTCCCCCAGACATTAAGGTATTCACACAATTTTGGAGACTTTGGCATGCAGAGTTATTCCAACATTTGTGGCTGTGGCAAAGAAAGAGAGGCATTTGGCAATAATGGTACGCTTACTTTGCATGGGGATTTATTACATATTTAAAGTTGTGTTAAAACACAGTATTTGACTGCATTTCCATAGTGAGAAATACCCTAAGGAAAAGAGAAAAAGATAAGACAATAAAATCTTTTTTTTTAAATTTTTTGTTTATTGCAGTAACAGTGGTTTATAACATTGCATAAATTTCATGTCTACATCATTATACTTCTATTTCTGCATGGATTACCTCATGTTCTCATGTTCACCACCTAAATACTAATTACAACCCATCACCACACACATGTGCCTAACTATCCCTTTCGCCCTCCTCCCTCCCCACTTCCTCTCTGGTAACCACCAATCCAATCTCTGTCTCTATGTGTTTGTTTGTTGTTGTTATTATCTACTACATAATGAGTGAGATCATATGGTATTTGACCTTCTCCCTCTGACTTATTTCACTTTGCATAATACCCTCAATGTCCATCCATGTTGTCACAAATGGCTGGATTTCATCGTTTCTTATGGCTGAGTAGTATTCCATTGTGTATATATACCACATCTTCTATATCCATTCGTGCCTTGTGAGCACTTAGGTTGTTTCCAAGTCTTGGCTATTGTGAATAACGCTGCAATGAACCCTGGGGTGCATGTATCTTTATGCATTGGTGTTTTCAAGTTTTTTGGGTAAATACCCAGCAGTGGAATAGATGGATCATATGGTAGTTCTATCGTTAATTTTTTGAGGAATCTCCATACTGTTTTCCATAGTGGCTGCACCAGTTTGCACTCCCACCAGCAGTGTATGAGTGTTCCTTTCTCTCCACATCCTCTCCAGCACATGTTGTTTCCTGTCTTGTTAATTATAGCCATTCTGACGGGCGTGAGGTGATATCTCATTGTAGTTTTGATTTTCATTTCCTTGATAGTTAATGATGCTGAACATCTTTTCAAGTGCCTGTTGGCCATCTGTATATCTTCTTTGGAGAAATGTCTGTTCAGATCTTTTGCCCACTTTTTAATTGGGTTGTTAGTTTTTTTGTTGTTGAGATGCATGAGTTCTTTATATATTTTGGAGATTTACCCCTTATCAGATGTATGGTTGGTAAATATCTTCTCCCAATTGTTAGGTTGTCTTTTCCTTTAGTTGATGGTTTCCTTTACTGTGCAGAGCTTTTTAGTTTGATGTAGTCCCATTTGTTTATTTTTTCTATTGTTTCTCTTGCCCTGTCAGACATAGTGCTTGAAAATATGTTGCAAAGACGGGTGTCAAAGAGCATACTGCCTATGTTTTCTTCTGGAAGTTTCATAGTTTCAGGTCTTACATTCAAGTCTTTAATCCATTTGGAGTTAATTTTTGTGTATGGTGTAAGGTAATAGTCTACTTTCATTTTTTTTCACGTGGCTGTCTAGTTTTCCCAACACCATTTGTTGAAGAGACTTTCCTTTCTCCATTGTATGTTCTTGGTCCCTTTGTTGAAGATTAGCTGTCCATAGATGTGTGGGTTTATTTCTGGGCTTTCGATTCTATTCCATTGATCTGTGTGTCTGTTTTTGTGCCAGTAGCATGTTGTTTTGGTTACTACAGCTTTGTAGCATATTTTGAAATCAGGGAGTGTGATACCTCCAGCTTCGTTCTTTTTTCTCAGGATTCCTTTAGCTATTCAGGGTCTTTTGTTGTTCCATATAAATTTTAGGATTCTTTGTTCTATTTCTATGAAAAATGTTGTTGGAACTTTGATAGGGATTGCATTGAATCTATAGAATGTTTTAGGAAGTATGGACATCTTAACTATGTTAATTCTTCCAATCCAAGAGCATGGGATATCTTTCCATTTCTTTGTGTCTTCTTCAATTTCTTTCAGCAACGTTTTATAGTTTTCAGTGTACGGATATTTCACCTCTTCAGTTAAGTTTATTCCCTGGTATTTTATTCTTTTTGTTGCAATTGTAAATGGGATTGTATTCTTAATTTCTCTTTCTGCTACTTCCTTGTTAATGTATAGAAATGCAACTGATTTTTGCAGGTTGATTTTGTATCCTGCAACTTTACCATATTTGTTTATTACTTCTAAAAGTTTTTTGGTGGATTCTTTAGGGTTTTCTATACATAAAATCATGTCATCTGCAAAAAGTGACAGTTTCACTTCTTCCTTTCCAATTTGGATCCTTTTTATTTTTTTTTCTTGCCTGATTGCTCTGGCTAGGACTTCCTATGCTATGTAAAATAGGAGTGGTGAGAATGGGCATCCTTGTCTGGTTCCTGTTCTTAGAGGGATAGCTTTCAGGTTTTCACCATTGAGGATGATATTAGCTGTGGGTTTGTCATATATGGTCTTTATTATGTTGAGGTACTTTCCTTCTATCCCCATTTTATTCAGAGTTTTTATCATAAATGGATGCTGTATCTTGTCAAATGCTTTCTCTGCATCTATTGAGATGATCATGTGATTTTTATTTTTCATTTTATTAATGTGGTGTATTACATTGATTGATTTGCGAATGTTGAACCATTCCTGCATACCTGGAATAAATCCCACTTGATCATCGTGTATAATCATTTTAATGTATTGTTGTATATGATTTGCTAGTATTTTGTTGAGGATTTTTGCATCAATGTTCATCAGTGACATTCGCCTGTAATTTTCTTTTTTTTGTGTTGTCCTTGTCTGGTTTTGGTATCAGGGTAATGTCGGCTTCATAGAATGAGTTAGGGAGCTTCCCCTGCTCCTCAGTTTTTTGGAAGAGTTTGAGAAGGATAGGTATTAAGTCTTCTTTAAATCTTTGGTAGAATTCAGCAGGGAAGCCATCTGGTCCCGAACTTTTATTTTGGGGGAGGTTTTTGATTACTGTTTTGATCTCCTTACTGGTGATTGGTCTATTCAGATTCTCTATTTCTTCTTGATCCAGTTTTGGAAGGTTGCATGATTCTAAGAATTTATCCTTTTCTTCCAGATTGTCCAATTTGTTAGCATATAGCTTTTCACAGTATTCTCTTATAATCTTTTGTATTTCTGAGGTTTCTGTTGTAATTTCTCCTCTTTCATTTCTGATTTTACTTATTTGAGCCATCCCTCTTTTTTTCTTGGTGAGTCTAGCTAAAGGTTTGTCAATATTGTTTATCTTTTCAAAGAACCAGCTCTTGGTTTTGTTAATTTTTTCTATTGTTTTTCGTCTTTATTTCATTTATTTCTGCTCTGACTTTTATTATTTCCATTCTTCTACTGATTTTGGGCTTTGTTCTTTTTGCAGTTCCTTTGCGTGGATTATTAGATTATTTATTTGAGATTTATCTTGTTTGTTGAGATAGGCCTGTATTGTTATAAACTTCCCTCTTAGAACAGCTTTTGCTGTATCCCATAAATTCTGGCATGTCGTATTTTCATTTTCATTTGTAGCCAGGTATTTTTTGATTTCTTCATTAACCCAATCACTGTTCATTAGCATTTTGTTTAATCTCCACATATTTGTGGCTTTTCTGGTTTTCTTCCTATAGCTGATTTCTAGTTTCATACTGTTGTGGTCAGAAAAGATGCTTGGTATTATTTCAATCTTCTGAAATTTATGTAGACTTGTTTTTTCGCCTAATATGTGGTCAATCCTGGAGAATGTTCCACGTTTGTTTGAAAAGAATGTGTATTCTTCAGTTTTTGGATGGAATGTTCTGTATATATCTACTAGGTCCATCTGTTCTAGTGTGTCTTTTAAGGCCAATTTTTCCTTATTGATGTTCTGTTTGGATGATCTATCCATTGGTGTAAGTGAAGTGTTAAAGTTCCCTACTATTATTGTGTTACTGTCTATTTCTCTTTTTATGGCTGTTAATAATTGCTTTATATATTTAAGTGCTCCTATGTTGGTTGCATAAATATTTACAAGTGTTATATCCTCTTGTTGGATTGTTCCCTTGATCATTATGTAATGCCCTTTTTTGTCTCTTTTTACAGTTTTCATTTTAAAGTCTATTTTGTCTGATATGAGTATTGCTACCCCAGCTTTCTTTTCATTGCCATTTGCGTGGAGTATCTTTTTCTATCCCTTCACTTTCAGTTTGTGAGTGTCTTTAGGTCTGAAGTGTGTTTCTTGTATGCAGCATATATATGGGTCTTGTTTTTTTAATCCAATCAGCCACCCTATGCCTTTTTTGGGGGAGGAGATCAGCCCTGTGCTAACATCTGCCAATCCTCCTCTTTTTTGTTTTTCTGAGGAAGACTGGCCCTGTTCTATAATTTGTGCCCATTTTCCTCCAGTTTATATAGGATGCCGCCACAGCATGGCTTGCCAAGCAGTGCGTTGGTGTGTGCCTGGGATCCGAACCGGTCAACCCCGGGCCGCTGCAGCAGAGCGCGCACACTTAACTGCTTATGCCACCGGGCCAGCCCCAGCACCCTGTGCCTTTTAATTGGAGCATTTAGTCCATTGATGTTTAAAGTAGCTATTGATAAGTGTGTATTTACTGCCAGTTTTTAACTTCCATAGTGAGAAATACTCTAAGAGCTGTTTTGCGTTATGTTCATCCTTATAGAAGTTCACAATACCAGCTATGTAGTAAATATGGTCTACAGCTGATCAAGACCCTGTATCTAGTTGCCAATTTACAGGAAATTCAGGTGACAGAGTAAGAAATCAAATGATCAAAAAGCCAAATTCAGTCATCATGATAATTCTCAGTACAATGATCCTATGTTTTTAACAAAGTGCAAACAGAGGGAGCTGTAGGTTAAAGGAGACATAAGAGAAATATCATCAAATTACAATATGTGGGTGTTATTATGATCCATATCGAAATAAAGAACATATTAAAAACATAATAACTGATGAGCCCATTGGGCAAATTTGAACACTGACTCAATATTTTATGATGTTAATGAATTGCTATTATTTTTTTTAGATGGAATAAATCTGGCTTTTAAGATACATGCCAATTATTTATGAATAAAATAAAAGGAAGTCTGGACTATGCTTTAAAATTATGCTAGGGAAAATTATAAAGGGCATAGGTGAATCAAGATGGGTGACGAGTTTATAAATGTTGAAGTCAAGTAATGCGTGCTTGAAGGTTCATAATGCTGTTCTCTCTGCTTTTGTAATATTTGGATTTTTCTCTAAGAAAAAGTTTTATAAAGTTTTATGAATTAGAAAAAAATTCTTGGCATTAAACCTATAATGCTGTCATATCTCAGCTATAGGATAAAATTGATAGTTTTGGGAGTCCATATATCCAAGGCCACAGGCATAATTGATAAATTGAAAATCTGCATCTTATTTCACTGAGAGAATGGAAACTATCAGACCAGAAAAATCTCAATATCTCTTTACTAAATGTACTAAATTTAATACGATTGTTACCATGTGCTCCATCTCTCTTTCTGTTATTACAATATTAAACTCTCCCTCCTTCTGTCTAGACTAACCTTATACTCCTCTTCACTCAAGAAGCTTGCTCCTAGCAATATTCCTTTCTTCCAAATCCTGCCCTCCACTTTGAACCCAGCCCAGTGGTATACAAACATGCTGAGGCTCAACAAGCAAACTTGAAAAACACAAAAACAACTGCAATGTCCCAACCACAGCCCCCTCTGGCTATTCCCACTTTTCTCTCCTTCCCATTATAGCATTATTTTATCATTTCTGATTCAGGACATGATGGTTACTGGTACTGGACTTGTCCTTATGTCTAAAAAAGACTGGCTAAATAGGAAAATTGTGATGACAATAATCAGCTCGGTCATCAGGTATTGGAAGATGGACAGTATTGGCCTTCGATCCTGAGAGAAAGGACCTCAGTGAACGGAGCCCCATTATCACCTAGGCTTCTACATGGAGGCAGTTTCCAGACCGCGGTGCAACAAAAGGGGATGACCAAGCTGAGGATGGCAGTCTCACAGAGCTGAGAAGACAGATTGGAATTCAGGGAGACCATGACAGAGGGTTTGTGGAGCACGGCACCAGAACAGAGCGGGCTCTGAAGAAAGAACTCCAGAAACCTGCATACTGTTTTCCTGGAACCTTGAATTGAATAATATTCTGCAAATATATGGGGTAAAACTCCACGAGGCTAGAAAATAAACGAAATGTGGAGAGCCACAAGCTAAACTTCTAGAAAATAATATCAGATAAAAAAGGGAGAACTTCCAGACTCATGTTATGAGGCCAGTATTACTCTGATACCAAAAAAAATAAAAACTCATTAAAATAAAAAAAGATATCTTAGAGATCAATTTTTTCATAAATATAAATTTAAAAATCCTTAACAAAATATTAGCAAGTCGAATACACCAATACATAAAATGATTGTATATTATAACCAAATGCAAATTTGGCTTATCGCTCAAAAATCAATGTAATTCATGATATTAACAAAATAAGGAAAGTCCTATGCTTATTTCATTAGATGCAGAATAATCCTTTAACAAAATTCCACATCCGTTCATAATATAAACTCTTCGCAACCTAGAGATATAGAGAAATACACTCAACCTGATAAAGCAACACTCCAAAAATCCTACGTCATTGTTATCCTTAGTACCAAACACTGAATATTTTTCCTCTAAAATTGGAGAAAAGTGAAAGGATATTTGTTCTCACCACTTCCATTCAACATTGTACTAATGATTCCAAATTGTACAATAAATCAAGAAAATAGTATTTAAAATATTTTGGAAAATATGAAGTTAAACTATTCACAGACAATCTGGAAAACTTTACATAGAAAACTAAGGAAACTACAAAAATAATGACTAGAATTATAAATAAATTTAGACTTGTCTCAGGATACATATAAAGTAATGCAACAATTCATTGCATTTGTGTGTGCTATCAACAAACTATTGAAAAACGAAATTTTAAAATAGTATTTAAATAGCATCCCAAAACATGACATTTAGACTTGATCAAAAGTCCCTGAGTGATATAATATGCAGCAAAGTTTGAGAACTACTAAAAATTTTATATTTAATACCTGTAAAAATACTGTCTCCTTCTTTTTTTTCTTTCCTTTTCTTTCCATTTTTCTTTTGAAAACTTTCCATTTTTTTTAAACATTTTTTTTTCCCCCAAAGCCCCAGTAGATAGTTGTATGTCATAGATGCACATCCTTCTAGTTGCTGTACGTGGGACACGGCCTCAACATGGCTGGAGAAGCAGTGCGTCGGTGCGCTCCCGGGATCTGAACCCGGGCTGCCAGCAGCGGAGCACTCGCACTTAACTGCTAAGCCACGGGCCGGCCCAAAACTTTCCATTTTTTTAAGCAAAGAAAAATGCCACTAACTTAGTCATTCTTGCATTCCCTTACTTGAAGCATCATCCCACATTTATCTGTTTGCTTGCTTATTCTTGCTGTAGTACTTCCTCAAATAGTTTTTTCCAAAGCCTCAAGAACTCTCTCACTCTCCAGGTTCAAGTTTCAACTTTATTATTTATTAGCTTGTGAGCATGGGAGAGTTAGTTTTGTTACTTTTTCACTCAATCTCCTCACATGAAAAATAGAAATAATGATAATAAATACTTTGTAGAAATTATATTATGACTATTAAATGAACTAAAACATACAAAGTTTAGAAATGTAACTGGCACATTATAAAAAGCTTTCAATAAATGCTATTAATTATTATTATAATCTTCACCATTAAAATGGTGCTGAGTGGTAAACCTTCTACCCATTATTTTTATTTGGCTATCCAGCACCTTTGGAACATATTTCCTACATTTGAGGCCTCTCCTACTTTAAGAAGGTAGAAACCAGACACTCACCTTCTCAGCCTCCCTTGGAGAGAGGGCTTCATCATGAGATCTAGGCTCCACCCAAAACGTACGTCTAGATAAGGCTTCCAGGTGGAAGCAAGGGTCCTGCAGTGTCTATTCTGGCCAGGGTGGTGTCAAAAGCATTTGGTATTTGAGAGTGGCATTCACAGATGATCTGGTGTCCAGGGCACAGTACCATGGTATCAGGTGAGCTACCCATGCCCAACTAGTGGTGATAGTTGGTGCTCCCTTGGAGAAGTCTGCAGTATGGTTCTGTGCATATATGCATATGTAATATGATTCTTATTATTCACAGTTGTCATGTTCTATAAAGTCACTGCCAACACTGACTTGGAGAATATTGATTATAGTCTCTGGGGAAACAGAGGGTTAGTTTCCTGCAAGCCTCTAGTCACAACATTTTCATTAACAAACCAATGCATTATGTTGTTTTTTAATGTGTTTCTGTTTAAACAATCTTATTTAATATATGTTTCAACTCATTGCTGACAGCGTTATAACTTATGCTGGAACGAAGCGGATTTAGCCACATTTTCTCCATAAGGCACATCACAGCCCTCTTGTGTTTAGGAAAACTAGACAGCACTGCAGCACTGTGCTTGGGGGGTATTTTAAACAGCAAAATCCCTTCACAAGGTAAAACACCCCACAAAAATGCAAGAAAAACCCTGCAAAAAGGTGGACTGACTATACTGACAAAAGGCCACTTGTTTACATTATGGTCTCCTTGTTAGACCACAGCTGGTTACTTGCACGGTAGCTGACTCAAGTTTTCTGCTGCTCTGTGCATGTCCACAAATGATCACTAAAGTACCATGAGTATTGATTTTGAGATTTCAAATAAATTTTAGTGAGTAGGTGAATTTGAAAATATGGAATCTGCAAATTATGAGGATCTTCTGTTCTTTAAATCTGGCTTTCTAGCGCCATTGGAGATTCTGTGTGCTACCTCATGTCCACTGATTCATTATTTCTGCTTCATCAATCTAGAGTGGTGCTAGCCTAGTGCTGTAATATTTGGAAGACTATTGCAATATGGCATTGACACCATAGTACTGTCTAATTCATTGGCATCTTGATAAAATTTAAAAAAATCTTTTTAAGGATTTATTTATATTTTTCTCTGATATTTATGGTTCATGTTATTTTACATTTACTGAAATTGCTAGTCTATTCTGTTTTTGTACTTCGTAAAAATAATGGGAAGGGAATTAGAACTAATGTCTATGAAGCATCTACCATGCTAGGCAATAAGTTAGATACTTCACTGTATGGTTTCCAAAACTCTGTAAGAATGATTTATATTTTTAAAGTTATCCTAGGGCTTTTTAAACTACATCCTATGAATACTTTCCCCAAAACAATCTCTAAAGGAAACTCTAATTAAAAATGAGAATAAATATACATATATATTTTATATTTGACACATAATTTACCATTTTTATCATTCTTCATTCCTCTGACTCATCCACATTTATTTCAGATACCGTTTTCCTCCTACCTGAAGAATATTTTTCAGAAGTTCTTATAGTGTGGATTTGCTAGTGATTAATTTTCTCAGCTTCTCTTAGTGTTGTGAATCTTTATTTCACATTATTTTTTTAAATATATTTTCACTGGCTATAGAATTTTAGACTGGCATTTTTAAACATGTTAGTAAAGATGTAGTTCCATTATCTTATAGTTTACATAGTGTCTGATGAGTAGTCTATTGTAATTCTTATCTTTGTTTCTCTATAACTAGTGTCTTTTTCTTTCTTGCCTCTTTTTAAAATATTTTGTCTTTGTCACTAGTCTTTAGAATATGATATGCCATTATTATTATTATTATTATTATTACTATTCTACAAGCGGTTCATTAAGCCTCTTTGATCATTATATATCTATATCTATCTTTATATCTATACCTATATATTCACAATGGAAAATTTCCAGCAAATATTTATTCAGTTTTTTTGTCTGCCCGCTACCTTTTCTGAGACTCCTACTATACATATTTGACAATATAGTATTCTGCAATACCTAAGCATAGTGGATACTCAATAAATATATTTATAGGACATTTGATATGTCCTAAACTTACTATTACTCTGTTGATCTGTTTTTAAGATTTTTTTCTTTTGATCTGTTTTATTTTGAATAGTTTCTTCTGCTGTTTTTCAAGTATATTGACCTTCTTTTCTATACTGACTAATCATAAGAGAATTCCATCCAGAGTATTTTTCATTGTATATATTAAATTTTTTGTTTCTAGAAATTCTGCTTTTGCATATTTCATATCTTCCATTCATTTCCTCATTCTGTTCATATTTCCTTCTACCTACATAAACATATGAAGACCATTTAAAATAGATTTTTCACTATCCTTGCTTGCGAATTCGATACTTTCAGTCATCTTTGGGTCTCTATCATTTTACTGAATGATATTTTTCCTGATTAGGGATTATATTTTGCAGCTTCTTCATATATCTGGTTACTTTTGATTGGATGCTAGACATTGTGATTTTATGTTGTTTCATGCTGGATTTTTGTTTGTTTGTTATTTTTGGTGTTACTTTGAATGGTGCTGGATTAGTCACAGCTCTCAGTTAAGTTACTTGGGGTAGATCAGATCTTTTTGTGGCTTGATGTTAAGCTGTTTTGGGTCCAGAGAAGCTTTAGTCAAAGATCAATTTAGCCTTATTAAGGTGATACTCTTCTTAGGACTCTACCCAATGTCTCATATGCTCTGAGGTCTTTACACTCTTGCTGGTGTGAACATGAATTCTTTCAAACCACATGTAGGTACTTGAAGTTATTGATACTATCACTATTTTTTTTCCCCCCAAAGCCCCAGTAGACAGTTGTATGTCACAGCTGCACATCCTTCTAGTTGCTGTATGTGGGACACGGCCTCAGCATGGCCGGAGAAGTGGTACGTCAGTCCGCGCCCAGATCTGAACCCGGGCCGCCAGCAGCAGAGCGCGCGCACTTAACCGCTAAGCCATGGGGCTGGCCCTGAAGTTATTGATTTTACTAGTTTTCAATAGTTTATTCCCCAGCCTAGTTTCTTCTCATGCATGCAAAGAGTTGAGGACTTCCTTTTGCAGATATCTGAAGCTGTCTCTATAGTTCCATTATTTCTGTTACTTTTCCCTGAAAATTATACCTCGCTTAGTCTCTCTGGTCTCCCATCTATGTCTTCTAAACTCAGTTAGATTGCCAAGTTCTGTTGAGATTCCACCTTTCAGCACTTCAACCTAAAACTACACCCAGGAAGTAAGCTGACGGTAGGAATTACTTCTTTTTTCCCTTTCTCTTTTAGTCTTGTACCATCTATTGTCCAATGTCTAAATGACATTGTTTGGTATATCTTGTTCAGTTTGCTAATTAAGATAGGAGGGTAGTGAAGATTACTCCAGCAGACTTGGAAGCAAAAGTCTAGAACCCTTATTGATAAAGCAGACTAACATGGATGTGCTCTGCTTGAAGTGGGAGTGAAAAGCTGTGGTTGCTGCCAACTAAGCATCTTCTCTGCCTCATAATATCTCCATTGTAAAGTACTGGACCCATGAACTTGGCGGAGGTGGATCACAGTCTGAAAATAGTCCATCTAGGAATACCATATCCACTAAATAAACCTTAGTAACAAGTGAGCACTTAAAATACATGTTCATTAATTCCGTATATATTTACTAGGTATCCACTATGCTTAGGTATTGCAGAATACTATCATGTGCTTAGTATGCTCTCAGTCTAATAACATAGAGACATATGTATGAAAATAATTACAAAGCAGTAATTATAAATAAGTGCTAGAAAGAGTTGTATAATGGAAAGTTGTACATGGGAGAGTTTGAGAAGGTTTCACTGAAGGGATAATATTTGTGCAGTTTTGCACGAACAGTGGGAGTATACCAGCTGAATAAGGGCAAGACATCTTAGGCAGCGAGGAAAGACAGGCAAAGAGCAATAACTTGAAACAGCCTGGGTTGCTCTGGAGGTCACGAGGAGCCACAATAACTTGAAGGTGCTGGGTGCGTAGGTCATCCCGGAAAGGAAGGCAGGAGCCGGGGACGGAATCTATTATAGACTTTAGATTTTATAATTCAGTTGATATTGAGCCATTGATTGTGCTTCATTGCTTACGATTTGTAAAATAGCCTAAGACTAGGGTTCCTAACATTCACTGCAAATTACAATCTTCTGGTAGTTTTTAAAAATATAGATGTCTAGGCCTTGCTAGCTGGAGACTCTGACTCTGATTTTAAGTCCTGGTCCAGGTACAGTATTTATTCAAACCTTCATATATTCATATAATTTGAGGCAAACCCTGAAAATAATGATTATAAGAGAAAGACCAGTCAATCTGAAAGTTACGTACAGGCATAGCTCATTTTATTGTGCTTTGTAGATATTGTGTTTTTTACAAGACCTTTAACCAGCAAAAAGATTACAACTTGCTAAAGGCTAGGTGATGGTTAGCATTTTTTAGCAATGAAATATTCTTTAATTAAGGTATGTACATTGTTTTTTTAAGCTTAATGCTTGCACACTTAATAGACTACAGTATAGTAGAAACATAACTTTTATATGTACTAGGAAACCAAAAAAATTGTGTGACTTGCTTTATTGCGATATTTGCTTAATCATGATGGTCTGGAACTAAACCCACAGCATCTCCAAGGTATGCCTGTAATGTCTTCCTATTCTGACAGAATTGACAGGCAACTATAACCAATACAAAAGCAAGGCAGTAGGCAAGGAGAGTAGGAAGCAATAGGCAAGGAGGCATTAGAGCCATGGTTCTCAAAATGTGACATGCATGTGAACCACTGGGATATTTGTCTAGAATGCAGATTGTTTAGGTCTGTTTTTTCAAGCCAATCACATTTGTATATTTGGGATAGCATACATTTTCACAAAAGAGTTCCAGGTGATTCTGAGTTGGGAAGCTTGAAGATAACACATCAAAGGGAAAAAATGTTCATGACATACTTAGAAATTTGCGGCTTGGATTTTGGAACTATAAAATTCAAAGATAGGTTACATACTGTAGGTTCCAACTACATGACATTCTGGAAAAGGCAAAACTATGGAGACAGTAAACAGATCAGTGGTTGCCAGTGTTGGTGGAGAGGAAGGGATGAAAAGTCAGAGCACAGACAATTTTTAGGGCTCTGAAACCATGCAGCACTATACTATAATGATGGATACTTGTCATTATAAATTTGTCCAAATTCATAGAATTTACAACAGCAAGAGTGAACTTTCCTGCAAACTATGGACTTTGAGTGATAATGGTGTGTCAACATAGGTTCATCAATTGTAACTAACATACTACTCTGGTGGAGGATGTTGATAATGGGGGAGGCTTTGCATGCATGGGGGCAGGAAGTACATGAGAAATCTCGGTACCTCTTGCTTAATATTTTTCTGAACCTAAAACTGCTCCACAAAATAAAATCTATTAAAAAAATTCAAAGTTAAAATTTTCTTACATCATAGAAAAGCCTTTTTATGTACTAGAAATGCATAATACAGAATAAAAATAACTAAAAAGTGAAAGAAATTCTCTCACACAAGTTTTCTCTGGTTAACACACACATGTTTTCACAAATACACAGATACATAGAGAAATAAATATTCTTCTATGTAAGAGTATCCTTCTATTTAATAAACACAACATGTAAGTGATTGACTAAGTTGATATCTCTGTTTTGCTAAAGTCACTGTATTGATTGGTTTTTGACAAATTTATTTTATTTACTTCATAAGATTTTCTTAATAGTAAGTCATTATTCTAATCAGTACATTAGAAAGATTGAAACTTTATATTCATAAATCTACCCATATTAATATTTTCTTCCCAGAAATAGTAATAATGTCAGGAAAGATATTTTTCTTTGGTAGCATTAAATTCTCCCATGGTACATAGTATTGCAAAACAGAAATGCTATTGATTTAAGTACCCTACTTTTAAGATTAGATTGATGAAATCTCAAACTCTATTTTTCAAAATGTTTATTCAAGAGGAATTTATTAGATTTCTAACCATGATGTACATGTTTGGATTATCTTCAACTGTTTCTCTCTCTCCATGGTTTTCGCCAATCTTGCAACTTCCTTGCTTCTTCAGAAGCATCAGTTATTATTTTTGCTCCAGTGTTCCTCTGTGGGAAGGGGCCTGTCTGGTAAAATATCCTTGAGAACAGATGTACTTGGAATGATTTCAATTAACTAGAAAAGACTCCCTTCTTTGTAAAATGCTTAATCTACCATGTGGGAAAATAAATCAAGTAGGAAGTAGGGAGAATCCAGAAAAAAAATAATGAAGAGGATATATGATTTAGTAGGAGTCTACCTGCTGAAGAAAATCAATAATAGCACACTTATTCTACCCATAGGTACATGAGTTAAAATTAATGAAACTTTAACAGAAAATTACACACGCAAAGTTACTGAAGATCGATTATTTATTTCATCCTTTAAAGTGACACTTCCCTAAAAACTTTGTTAAATAGCATCTGCTTGTTTCCTATGAAGTTCAATTTAGATAGATCTGTCTAACTAATGCTAGGTTACTTCCTAACATTTGAACTTTTGCTAAAATGTATATGGACATGAAGAGGATGCAGGACCAGAGGGAAAAAAAGAGAGAACTAAATGAGTGCCCATATTTAAACTGTTACTAAAGGAAAGGTTATAGAGAATTTAAAAAAGGGTAGACAATGCATGAAGAACAAGACAGAAAGAAAAGCCCACTGGACAAAGTTCAAATTGTACAGACGTTTTTAGCCTCTCCATCTAATATACAGCTCCACTATCCATCATTCCATTAAACGGAAACATGGTTCTCCATCAGTTCTCCTACTCCAAACACAAGAAGCCTTTCTCAGAAAGAAGAAATCACCAACCTCTACTCTTCCCTAGAAATTAATTCTCTAACTGGGGGGTAGGAAAATTATATGATCCACAGGCTAAATGCAGTCTGCCATTTGTTTTTACATTTTGAAATGGTTGGGAAAAATAAAAAGAATACTAAGAATTCATAATATGTGAAAATGATACGAAATTCAAATATCAGCATTTATAAATAAAGTTTTATTGGAATACAGCCATGCCAATTTGTTTATGCTAATTTTCTATGGTTGCTTTTGCATTACAATGGCAGAGTTGAGTGTTTGCAACAGAGACCTTATGGCTTACAAAGCATAAAGTATTTATAATCTGTCCTTTTGCAGTAAAAGTTTGACAACTCCTGTTCTAATTCGACAATATTTCTGAGTGTTTAAGTAGGCCAAGGACCTTGCCAGGAAGCCAAAACTTAGAATCTTAAATATGGCTAGTTCTACACTCTATAGACCCATTCATCATTTCCTCTGTAGCTAATGTTAATTCTCGTTTGTATATATATCTTCTTTCCTCTCCACACCATGAAAAAATATTTGCCAGTAAATTCTAGGCCTTATATGTATTCTAGTTACCTTTTTCTTCAAAATTATCATAGCCCTCACGGTTCATAGGCCCTCAAATATGTTTCAAGCAGATATGTGAATATCGTATTTGATTATAATGGAGACAAGGTAAGGATGAACTAGCTCTTTCTACTCATAATTTTATCATTGGTTTTTGGGGCTAGCGTTCTCACAAAATGAGGTTGAATAAATGATGAATAAAATGGAAAATGTATCTTAATACACTTCATTCTTTCATCATGTTTGTGTTTTTTTAATTTTTTTTCCAAAAGCAAGTTGCTTCTCATGCTTTGCTATCTTCCAATATTTATGTCCTGATTTGTGATGATAATTGTTATCGAAGTAATTTAAAAGTATACGTGAGAAGAGAAAACTATTAATTTATGAGTCCAAAGACTTCTTTTATGTTACCTTCCACTCTCACAAGTAAAGAGAGATGAGAATATTAGGAGAGTTCAATGCCCATATTGATTCTCTAGAATAAATTGTTGAGACGAGAAGAAAAATACTTTCCCTAGCTTCTGCACACTGCAGGGCATAGTGCTTCCAGTTCTTCATTGATCTAGGGGGTTCAGTGTGGCTAGTGTGTCAAAATTAAATCTTTCGGGCAATTTCTATCCTTATAATGGGTGACATGGGGGTAAGAGAGTGCTGTTTTTCCCACAAAATATTTGAAATGAAGGTATTAGAACATTGGTAATGCAAGCGATGGGAGAGATGAAGAGACGACTAGTATTTGGACAAGGTTCCCTTTACAAATTTCTAAAAATACAAGTAAAGGTTTTAGCTTGGAATAGAAAAAGTAACAGGAGCCAGAAAATTATGGTTCTATCAGCATTAACACCCGGGTTGTGGTGGCGGAATTTGGACCTAGTACTTAGCTGCGTGTGGGAACATTTCACCATAGCTTCCTGTCTCTTGCACTTATGCTATGATGCACTAAAACAGGATGTTGTACAAGCTGATATGATTCTTCAAATACCACCAGAAAGATAGAGGGATATTATAAAGTTCATGCTGAATTTGAAGTTACTTTTTTCTGCTCTAGAGAATATTCAGTTTGAGACTGCACGTTCCAGAGGGAAAAACAGAAGTAGATGGTAAATGTGAGTCAACTAAGCAGAAGCGGAAAGACACGGTTTGGTGAAATTACTGGTTGAACTTTTTCTTTTCTTTATTCTGTCCTCAAAGACACGAAGTTTTGAAAGAAAGTGGAGGCTATTCTGGGAAGGGAGACAAGGTCAGTGACGGGGCTTTGTTCATTGCTCTAGCGCCTTCCTGTCACCAGAGCTTGAGAAATCATCTGACGAACTGAGCGCCTGTGGGCATGGTTCTTGGACAGGAGTCAGAATGACTAGAACAGAAAACATAGGAATTATTATGCCACGGAAGTGAGAAAGGAACCTTGAGCTGTGGCAATATGCACCACTGAGATGACAAAAGATAGCTGAGCAGTAGCGACCTGTCTAAGCTAGGCCTGTGGAAGTCTAGGAAGCCCTACACTAAGACTGTTCATGGATTTAAAGCTCCATAGAGTAGTGATTCTATCTGGAACGGCTTACTCTTCTTACTGAGAGCACTGAGACTCATCATCATGTGTCAGTGTCTGCCTTGCAAGTCTGGTAGGTAAGATTGAAAAGTAGGTAACATACACACACAAGAAACTCTGACTACTTTCCGAGTTTAAGACAAGCAATAACTCAAAGCATGTGAAGATTACATTTTGACCTTCGAGCTGCACTTCTTGGATTTGACACCCCAATAGCAAGGAGCCTCCAGAGACCCGGCTCCATGAGGGTTACATTTACTTTTTTTTTTTTTTTTTGCATACCTGATGTATCAAGCTTGATTCAAACTCTTTACATACCTTTTTCCATTTAATTCTTATAATAGTCTCTGAGATACGAAATACTCTAATTCTAAATTTTACAGATAAGAAAATGAGGTTTGTCAGAAATTTTGATGTATATCTCTTTCATTCTTTTGACCAAGCCTTTCACAACTATGGCATTTTACTGCAGAAAACGGGACCCAGAAAGGAAGAATTATAGCACTGAAGAAGACCTTTCAGAGGTCAAATTCAAACTTACTTTTTTCTAAGTGAGAAATTTGAGTTTGGTGCGACATTAACTGACTTGTTCAAAGTCAATGGATGATGCAGAACTAGAGCTCAAGTCTCCTGAATCCTGCATGCCCATCTGACTGTATAGGCTACTTATATTTGCTTTCATAACAAAATATCTCTTTTATCCATTGAACATCATCATTCTTATTTGGCTAACTTTCAAGATACTCAGTGCCCACAGACCAAGTAATGTAACTTCATCAGATGTTTATTTAATGACTGAATCTTTTTTTTTTTAAATAGGTCCATAAATTTTCAGTGAACCTGTCTTGTCGTTGTTACTGACATAGCAACATCTTAATTTCCATGTAGCTGGTTAAGGGGATATCATTACAAACCACATTAAACGCTATCCACGCACTTGAAACTAAATTGATTCCCATGCCCCTCAAATCACCAATCTTGAAACAAAGTCAGAAACTTGGCTGGATAAGCTTAAATTCTTAAATGAAAAGACTCAAACACTACAATCTAGATTACAGACCTCTAAAACTCTCTCAGGAGTTTTAATTAAGGATAATGCTGTTCTCTTCAGGAAAGAGAGACACCTTTTAAAACTTTATGGGGAAAAAAAAGCAATAGATCTTAAATCCATGTGAGAACTCAAAGAAATGATATATACTAATCCTATGCTGTAATTGAAGCTATTTTGAAGATTTAATTCTCACGCTTCCCTCTTTGCCAAAGGCTAATGCTTTTGCATGACAATGATAAGGCTCAATACCCTAGGAGCTCAGAGATGTCTTCCTTGGGGCTTTAGGAAGCAGCGCTGTAGATAGAGATAGAACTGCCTCTATTGTACCAGGAGGAATTGTGTCTGCAGTAGAAAGTGCTTTCTCCTGTTAATTAGCCCCTTGCTTTTTATTCAAAGATCTTTGAGCCTTCTCCCAAAGAGGAAGGATTTTACCTTAGACAACCCTTTCCATTTTCATCCACTGTGACTAATTTACCACACCAGTGAACAAAAAGTTTTAAAAATTTAAAAATTAAAAGGAAACATTTTTCACAAGACAACACAGTAGACCAGACCTCACCCGCAGTACAAAATTGGCCCGGAACTATGTTGTTTGTATCATGGAGTGTAAAAAAAACATGGTGTTAGGTTTTTTTTAATGAATAACTAACATTTAAGATGGAAGATACCAGATTTCAATAATCTGAATTTCCAGTTTGTCCTTAAAACATCAGAAGCTCTGCTAACACTCGGGCTGTATTTCTGCACAGAAGCAGTGGCTCTTACATCCGGGTCGTCAGCAGTGTCTCCAGGTCACACATATCCCAGTCCTTCATACTAATCCAAACATCTCCCACTGGTTCTGTAGGCTTTTGAGCTTTTCACACCTGCAGTAAACTTTACCAGTTATGCATGTGATATCGATTGTTTTCACTATCTGCAAGCAAAACTCACAGCCCGGAATAGGAACTAACATTTCACTTGACCCCAGACGGAGTTAACTTGATATCTGCTGTAGGACAGCGGGCAGGAGCAGGTCATTGAGTTAGAGTGGGCATAGCCCATGTCCATCTTTGTATTTCATCCCAATTTTGTCTTTCTCAACTCATCATTGCATGTTCAATAACTTAATAAAACAAAAATAAATGAACAAAAAGAAAATAATAAAGCAATAGTTTTACTTTGAAAAATGACCCTATAGAAAAATCCAAATTCAGTTCTCCTTACGTAAACGAGAAATAAAGAATATATCCAGACAACGATTGTTTAATAGTGCGATGTTATATTCATTAGAGGGCTAGATCTGCATCGTGATGAAACCACCATGGTCATTTTTGGAAAAGCTGAAAAAGCAATTTTAGTAGTATTTCTATTGAATGTTAGAGGTAAAGCAAAATGATTCATTAAGTGAAAGAGAAACATTAAGTGGAAACTGGAATTGTACTTTACTTGGGATGTGAGTCTCATGCACAAGGAATATATATCCCTCCCTTGGTTTTAGAAAACTCCAATAGACTGCACAAATACTCCATAAATTACCGGGAGATAAGTGTGACTAATAGGGTATTATTTCAAGTAAAATTTAATTGGAAAAATTTAAGCATTTCCTTTCCCTAATCTATTCACTTATACCACAAATATTTATTGAGTGACTATTATATGCCAAGTAGTTTTCTTTGTTTTTATGACTCTTACAGTCTAGTGGGGAAGATAAACATTAAACAATTAATCATACAGTTATATAAATTTCACTGAAAGATGAGTGGCTACCAAGGGTTGGGGGAGAGGGGTGGTGGGGAATAACTGTTAACGGATACTGGTTTCTTTTGGGGGATGATGAGAATATTATAAAATTATATAGTGGCAATGATGGCACAACTCTGTGCATATACTAAAAACTACTGAATAGCACACTTTAAAGGGTAAAATTTACATCAGTTATATCTCAAAAAAAGCTGTTATTAGGAAAAAGAAGAAAAGGATCATACCTCTTCATGGCTCAAAACCCACCCTCCAATGACATTCGTCAAGCTTAGAAGAATACTTAAAGACATTTCTACAGCCTTTGAGGACCCAGAGTCTAAAAGACTGCCTCTTTAACGCGATTGCTACCGTTCCCTGCCTCACCAACCAGACTCCTGCTGTTCTTTAGAACTTACTCTTGCCTTCCCGACTTCATTCTTTGTGTTCCTCTTCCTGGAAAGCCACTGCCCTGGAAAATTTCACAGTTCACTCTTTTCTTCGTTGAAATCTCTATTTGAGTGAGAAAAATTTAGAAGTGACTTTCCTGAACACAATATCTGAAATAGCCCAGTTTTTCCACCTCCATCACTCATCCGTTTGCTACATTATTTATACGTCCTTATTTTTATAACCCTTATGTTTTACAATATTTTAAATATAATTACTTGTTTATTATTTATGTCTTTCCCTGTAGAAACAGAGGTTAAACCTCTGTTTTATTTACTTATATGGCTTAGGTATTTTTGAATGAGTTAATGAATGAATTAATTAAATTTGCTTAGTATATTAAGCATGATAATTAGACCTTAAATCTTAGTTTTCTCATCTGTAAAATACGAATAATAGTATTCCATGTTTGAGGACATTTTATGGTTGAATAAAATAATGCGGGTAGAACACCTTGCACATACTCTCCTTAACTATCCTGGAAGGTAGAGGTCCAAAGCCAGCTTTTTCTCTGTAGAAATTATAAGGGTTCTGAATTTTGTCATACCGTCATCAACACGATTACATAAAAGCACTAATAATTTGCTTCATCTTAAAAATATCTATACTTAAATTCCAAGAAATGAAAGAAATAAAAGAGAAAGAAAGTAAGAAGCAAAGCACGCAAGGTTTAACTATAAAAAACTTTGAGTCTGGAAGGTGGGTATTGTTAGCGATTTCCTGAATTGCCTCACTTAATGTCACAAAAGCCCCGGGAGTAACCGGATTACTTGTCCCACGGTACTTACGAAAGGAGAGAGTTATTCAGGCCTGCTGATTTTTCCGTAGAAATCATCTGCAGAAAGAGGCCTTGAGTGTGGAACCAATTTTATGCTGTCAGCGTCTAAGAGAGCTGCTGCCCAGAGGACGCTGTGAAAGCAGAGGGTCTGGAAAGTCTGTGCTTTTTCTTGCTTTTTATTAAAATAATAACCACGGTGCTGCGCTACAATTTCTTCCCAAGAACGTAAAAGAAATCTCAGTTTTGAATGAAAGATTACCAAGTGGGCAGGCGGGAACCTGTATTAGAGGGCATCTGAACTGTCGGGTCATTTACTCAGGTGAGAAGCACGTGAGGAGCGCCTTGTGTTTCTAGGGCCATGCCTGGCCGGAGGGCAGCAGGGAAGAGTGACAGACAGACCACGTCTTCACAGAGATGAGAGTGTCCCAGGGATACTGACCTTAAACAAACTCGCCAAAAATATTAAAAAATAAATATATACTTAAAAGTATTATATGTTAGGAAGAAACAACAATTACGTCTACATTCCAAGGAAAGAAAAACAAAAGTACTGTAGAAGAATTTAACTTAAATTGCAATTAGGGCATATTTCTTAGAGGGAGTGAAATTGGGGTAAAGGCCTAAAAATTTATTGGGAGGTAGCCAGGAAATATGAGGCATTATGAGTTTGAACCCATAACCAAAAGGAGCAGCATGCTCACACTCCCGAGGGAAGGGCTAATTGATCCTTTCTGAATAAAGAAGTGTAGCCTGGCTGGGAAGCAGACCTGAAGTGGGCTCATGTTCCCTTCTCAGATGGGGCTAGAGGGATAGGTAAGGACCAGAACCTGCAAGACTTGGCTTTTTTTTTTTTTTTTAATGCATTATTGAGTTGTTGTTTTTTTTTCAAATCACTTACGGAGTTGTTTTTGGTTTTTGGTTTTTTGTGAGGAAGATTCACCCTGAACTAACAATTGTGCCAATATTCCTCTATTTTGTATGTGGGTTGCTGCCACAGCATGGCTTGATGCGTGGTGTAGGTCCGCACCAGGGATCCGAACCCAGGAACCTGGGCCACCAAAGCAGAGCACGCTAAACTTAACCAGCATGCCACCAGGCCAGCCTCTTCTGTTGTTAATAGTCTTTTGTAGGAGACTCCCTCAATCAGGTTTGTATTTTAAAGATTATTAGTGTTTTTCTTTAGAAGGCTGTTGCTTCATTCTCGGTAAAAGGAGAGTTGATTTGGACTGGGAGTTAGGGCAGGATCAATGGATAGAAGTGGATAGACTGGAGATTTATTTTTAGAGGTTGAATTGACAGAACATGAGGGGAGAGGCAAAATGAATCAAAAAGCATTTAAAATTATTTACTAAGAAATGTGTATGGTGGAGGCTCATGTGGTGTCTCTGAGAACAACTGCCCTCCATAAACACTATCCAAGACTTTCAGTTAGATCAAGAACCAATATTCTTGCAGCTTTCCCAAAGATCTAAGCAGTAATAATAATAATAATATCTATTTCTGCTAATTATTTACATGCTATACTCGTGTATATATATATGCTTCTTGCTCAATATCTCATTTGATCCTTGAAAGAATCATTTGGAATAAGTATCTATTTCCACGATTTTATAATGGAGACCAGGGCTCAGAGAGTTTGGTTACCTTGCTCAAGGACTCCCAGGTAATATGTGGCAGAATCTCCACTCTAATCCACATTTGTCTGATTCAAAAGCCACTATGGCCCCAATTGTCAAACCTAAGTCAATACAAGCATCACCTAGTTAAAATGCAAATTCTGAGATCTCAAACCCAGTTTTCTGATTCTGTAGATAGGAGACCGGGCCTAGGATTCTTTATGTTCAATATCCACATCAAAAGGAATCCAGTGAGGACCACACTTTCATACAGACTGATGCCAGCTAACAGGTTATTTGGAGAGTGTGGATGTGTGAGGTCAAGGGTTGCAATCCTCCATTTCTGTAACACCCCAAATCTTACTTGGCCCGCTGCCTCCTCTCCACCTTGTTGTGATACACAGGAGACTGCTCCAGCCTATAAAACTGGTATTCTCAAGGCTCTCATTTGCCAAAGCATATCAGTGCCCCGGCATCTGGGAAGCCAGGGTAGTGGTGAAAGCTTCAGTGTTCAGGTTTACTCTCATTGATTTTCCTAGAAGAGATGTTGCCTCCTGAGAGAGAGACAGTTTAAAAGCAATGGGAAAACAACAAGCTGGATTCCAGGACTGTGTTAGAAAGAATATTTCAAATAATCAATAGCTACATGAAGTAGATGTGGAATATAAATTCCATCTTGTAGTATTATTGTCAGCACATTCTTTAGCCTTAAGACTTACCCTAATTCTCATATGCAGAGGATCTCGTTACTGTAAACTGTGATGGGATCTAGAGCTATTGTAGTGTACACTCATGTCAACAACTTCTCAGTTAGATGAAACTTTCCATTTATTTGACACATAGGTAATAAACATTGTAGCTAGTAATAATAAATGATGTATAAAGTGTTCTTGCTCTGGAAACTATAATCAATAATATTCCAGAATGTTGCATTCTCCAATGACAAGCCTATTCTTAGCTTGTGCCACTCACTCCATCATGCTTAAGTCCAGGAATTCAATCATTATTTTAATCACTAACACTCATTCTAGAAACCGTAATAGAAGATAAAAAAAGGGACAGTTTATGTTTCAAAAATATATTAATATTTAAAACAACGTTTTTCAACATCTGGACTTGTTCAAACTCATTTGTGTGACTTTTTCTACTTTATACATTTGACAAATATCAAAGTAACACTACTACTACTACTAGAAATAATACCTATTCAAGTAATAACAGTATTATTAACGCATGTATTACTGCAACTATCAATTATGTTGTTGAGAATGGAAACGGTGCACAATAATTCATAAAAAGAAATACTGAATTAGATGTAAATTTTCAAACACCCTTAGCTTCAACATAGCTGAGAAATGAAAATAAGATTCACTTGGGCCACTGTACTACCGGAAAGTAAGTACTGTCCTATTTAAAGGTTAAAGGACACTGGTACCGAACTGTATGTGAGGAATAGAGGATAACTTTTATACAGACAGTCACTAAGGGGTTAAGAACACAGACTATAGAGCAAAATAGAACAAGATTCAAATCCTCGATGTGCCCTTCACTAGTGAGTGTACCTGTACAACTTATCTAGCCTTCCTGAACTTTGGTTTTCTCGTCTCTGTAACTGGGGAAATGTTGTGCTAGTGACTTTATTACAAAAAGTCATGTGAAGTGATGCAAATGAATTCCTCAGCACCGTATTTCACACATGGGCCTCAGGAACAGT
Source organism: Diceros bicornis minor (assembly GCF_020826845.1). Classification (NCBI taxonomy): domain Eukaryota; kingdom Metazoa; phylum Chordata; class Mammalia; order Perissodactyla; family Rhinocerotidae; genus Diceros; species Diceros bicornis. The sequence goes on from NC_080753.1 coordinate 4,431,335, forward strand.
TAGACAGGGAGCATGGCTTTCAGGTTCTCAAGTGAGAAGAAGTGGGTTTAAAACCTTGTTCTGTGCTTACCACATTGCAGACTACAGGAAGGTTACTCAACACTCTGACCCTCCTTTTCTTCATTTATAATATGGGACTAACGGTAGCATCCGTTTCATAGGGTGGTTCTGACAACCATGGAACAGAGCCTGATTCAGTGCGGGATCAGTAATCGTGTGCTGTTACTGCTATTGCTCCTGTCAAAGCTTATTCTATTGTTTGAGAAGGCAAATCTACGGTGGCTGCTCGCCTTTCCATACGTATTTTGTTTTCTTTTGTTTCAGGGTCGGAAGCCTGGGGTGGTCGGCCAGTGTCTGGGCTGGCTGCCCCATGCTGGCTTCCTGGAGCCGCGCACCCTATATGTGTATTTTCTGCTTGTTAGGTTGTCTAAACAAAGTTTTAATCCCAGTTTAGTCCTCACTGAGAAATTGTTATAACTTAGACATATTCGTTTTCCCACAAGTGTGTGTTGACTTAGGGAATCTGAAAAAAAATTAAGAAATTAATTTTACTAAGAACAAAATTATGTAATTCATTTTAAGAGTCGATTTTAATACCTTTTAGAATGTTCCTGACATTACTTCTTTTCTAGATTTGACTAAAATTATTAATAATTGTCATTAAGCAAACCCTAACATAATATGTGAATGCATAATATATTAAATTTATTTTATTTCTTTAGATTCACAAACATTTTGGAAGGCTGCTACAAATTCACTGTGTAATTATAGGGCAGCCCTATCAGCCACATCAATCAAAATGGGTGAGGGGGTTCTACACCATATGTCTATAATTGACAGGAACATTTGTCAAGATAACTTCCTCTCTATGCAACGAGTCCTGGAAGAAATATTGCCTGAGGGGATGCAAAGAATATTGTAGGCTACCTAAAGCACGCGTAATGCTGATAAAAATTCTGGTCTAGAAAATAAAAACATTATAAAAACACTAGGAAGATTGTTATCAGATAGGAAGAAGGAGATACAAACAAAAATACACATTCAGAAACAAAGCTATAGAACAATCATCCATATCACAAGTCTGCGTAATGTCCCTGGAGAGCATCAGTATCTCTGAGAGACTCGCTATAAACACCTCTGTGATATGAAGCATGCATTTATGGACGGTGCCCTTTGACAAACAGTGAATGACATTTTATTTAATGTAACCCAACAAACTAAATGCAAGTATACCTTGAGCTTTTATACAATTTGGCAAAATTTCAAGCTGGGGATGACACTAGCTGTTGACATTGCTCACTTTCCTATAGTTAGGAGAAGATGCAAAAATTCTCAAGCAATTTTAGTTTTCAGAAGACTAGACTTGTAAAAACACTGTTATTGTGAGAGAAAAGGTCACTGGTTTTCTAAACACAGAGACTTAGCACCACCGTAAAAGTGAATTCATTTTATTAAATGAATGATGAGCCAAGAAGGTCACAGTGGTTTGAAAAGAACAATAGCAGGCCATGAGCTTATAAATCTTGGAAGAACTTTCCTTCCTTTAAGAGGCCCAGGATTATTATAGGATTTGCTAAAGTGCAAGAAGCAATAGGAGGTCATTCATGCTGATTCAAGCTACCAATTAAAACTTTAAAACTATTGAGTGTGAATTCTACCAAGTTTGGATCTGAATATATGTAAAAAAAGATCAAAGTATATAATTTATGTCATTTTCCAAAACATAATACAAAATCAGGGGATTAATGAACACATAATTCTTCAATAATGCAGTTTTTTTTCCAATTAGTGTAAAAACAATCAATTCAACTTAACTTTTACATTGCTTATTTGACCACTCTGCTTATTTTTATTTATTTTCTAATTAGTTTGACTAATTATAACCTAAACTACTCCAGTTTCAGTAAAGTAAACGAAGATAGTTACAAATACTTCTTTAACGTCTTTAGTTTGTTTTCTTGTAAATGTTAGATTGCACCATCGCAGTAGGGAATCACTGTTTCAGAGTATCTCTGTGATATTTTATTTAATATCAAATTCTGAGGAGACTGGGGAAATACATATATATATATATATCACAAAATATAACATTTCTTTGTAGTTATTTGTAAATAAATCTTATTTCACAAAATATATGATAAAATTCCATAAAATATAGGGCAAAGATTTTGTATTCTTTAACTTTATACTATGTAGCAAGACATTTCTTTTTCTTTTTTTTTTTTGGTGAGGAAGATTAGCCCTGAGCTAACATCTGTTGCCACTCCTCCTCTTTTTGCTGAGGAAGATTGTCGCTGAGCTAACATCCTTGCCCATCTTCCTCTACTCTATATGGGATGCTGCCACAGCATGGCTTGACAAGCGGTGCGTCAGTCCACCCCAGGGATCCAAACATTCAAACCCCAGGCCGCTGATGCAGAGCACGCGCACTTAACCACTACGCCACTGGGCTGCCCCTGTAGCATGACATTTTTAACATGCTGTATACTAAAAAAAATTTGTAAATTAGTGAATACGGATTAATTTTTTTAGCATTTTTAATTGCATAAAACGCTTCTCAGTGACTTTGAGCATAGTGATTGTTTTCACTTCTATAAAATGTGTAAAAAAATTAACTTCCAGTTTCAGACCTGACATATAAAGAGCTTGGAAGTCATTACTCCTGACCGTAAAATAAACAAACAAAAAAACTGAACACACTAACAATCAATGACTTTCAGAGAATTGAGATGACAGGGCAACTGCCAGCCCTGGACCTGAAGAGAAGGTGAATTCAGAGACTAAGGGGAGATCTGCTTATGGGGAGCACAGCTGCTGGATGAATAAACTGGTAGGAACACTTAACTGGTACTTTTGACAAACTGCTGGAGGGCGAGAGTAGACTAGCAGGCGAGTGAGAAACTACATGGGGCTGCAGTCTTGGGAGAGCTTTCGTAGGTTTAGTGTCCAAAGTCCCCACTAGGTTCTCATGAAGAAAATTCAAAAAAGACCACTTCCTTCCCTGGCGGGGAGAGGGAAAGAATAATCATCGTGAAATATGTTTGGAATATTTTCCATAAGAAAGGCCTACCATTCATGGGAAAAGACCTTAGTAGAGCATTATCCCAACTGCAGCCTCCTCAAGCCTTCTGCCTCCACGTAAGAAGGGGAAAAAGCTATACCATCAGAGAAACACATCTGAAGGTTCATAGACATGGCCTCACTGAAGACTAAGATTTCATAATAAAATTGTAGAACATGTTCCCTCCCTCACACTTTACCACCAAACAACAGGGCTCCACTAGGATAACCATGGATTACAGCTGAAAGATGCAGACTCTGTCAAGGAGAAAGACTTATGGAATTCCAAAGTCAAGGGAGGCAAAATAAAGACATAAAAGGAATTTGAATTCCCTGATGAAAAATGTCGGGAAGAAAAATCTTTCCACTCTCTTAGGTTGTGTGACTGGCCTAAGAATTAAACTGACAAAGCAGATTAACAGGAGCAAAGTATACAAATTTATTTAACATTTTTATGTGCATACAGGAGTCTTTGTAAGGAAAACGGGAACCCAAAGAAGATGTTGCCCCCAAAAGATCACATATCTCTTTATAGAAACAGTGATAAATTGTGGGGATGTGACAAGACAAAGGGGCTTGGGCTAGGGGCAGTAAATTGTGGGACAGTTACTAGGAAATATATGGGGGAAATTAATGGAAGTATAGGGTTATTTTAGGAGGTTTTATTGTACGGGTCCATTTCAGCATCAACTCCCAGTCTCTGGTGATGAGAATGTTCTTCTGTTCTTTGTACAGGGCAGGGGGGCATCTTTCTTATGGGGGATTTTTTGACCTGCTTTTAGGTAGAAACGGGGAGGACAGAGAGCCCTTCCCACACCTGCTGTTTCTCAAGTGCCTTCAGTGCAAAATAATCAATATGCCAAAGCGGCGTATTTTGGAGTGGCGTGTTCTGAATCCCTTCACCTACAAGTACAATAAACCATAAACACGGACCAGTCCCTAGCCATATTACCACAAATTCTGACATTAAAGGCCTTCTTATTTCAGTTCCTATTATTCAGTGCAAAATGTCTGGCTTGTAACAAAAAAATTACAAGTCAAACTAAAAGGCAAGAAACAAACAGTCCAAGTAAGAAAAGCAAGTATCAGAACAAGCCTCAGACATGACAGAGGCATTGGAAACGTAAGACAGGGAATTTAAAATAACTATGATTCATATGTCAAAGGTTCTAATGGAAAAAGTAGACAACACATAAGAACAGGTAGACAATGTAAGCCGGGATAACAGAAACTCTAAGAATTGAAAGGAAATGCAAGAAATCAAAACCACTGTAACAGCAGTGAAGAATCCCTGTGATGGGTCCATCAATAGCCTGGACACAGTTGAGTAACACATGAGTGAGCTTGAATATAGGTCAATAGAAACTTCCCAAACTGAAATGCAAAGAGGCAAAAGAAGAGGGAAAAAAGAGACCAGAATATTCAAGAACTGTGGGGCAATCACAAAACAATGTAACATATGTGTAATTGGAACACTGGAAGGAGAAGAGAGAACAAAGTAGAAGAAATATTTGAAGTAATAATGTCTGAGAATATTCCAAAATTAATTATAGACAGCAAAATACTGATCCTGGAAGATGAGAGCACATCACAGGGTATAAATGCAAAAAAAAAAAAAAAAAATCTACACCACGGCATATCATATTCAGAGTGTAAAAACAATTACAAAAACATAGATGCAATCTAGGAATAAGATAGAAGTAAAAAATTTCACCTTACCTGTAGAGAAAAAAAGGACATATATATATATGTGTATATATATGTATATGTATACATATATATACACATATATACACGTATATATACATATATATACAAACACACATATACATATGGAGAGAGAGACACAGAAACAGAGACAGAGAGAGACAGAGACAGAGACACACAGAGATAGAGACACACACACACTCTCTCTCTCACACACAGAGAGACAGAGACAGAGAGAGAAAATGAATTGGATTCCTGGAGGCTGTCACCTCCATCACTCTGTTTAACTGAGACCTGGGTCTTGGCAGCCAATAAACCTCCTGTGACGCTTCAGTAAATAAATGAATAATTATTTCCTCTTAAAAGGAAGAACAATATCTGAACGTCTAATAACCATATGGCAAAATCTAAGAATTTTAAATTTAGAAGCTTTATACTTTAAAGATTTGACACTTAGAAAATAATATTTCTACAAGGCATTAATATTCTAGATGTAAAATATATCCACCCTAAAAATATCTACACTTTTATAATAACAAAAATTCCCCAAAGGAAACATGTATTTAAAACTCTGTTTTGTGAATGGAGCCTGAGGAGTCTTAGCAAGCTCCCCATTTACTATAATATTTGTCTGCATCAAGCCAGTCACTTTCAGTGTAATGGAAAGTTTTGATAGACAAATCAGACTAGGCCAGGAAACAAAGAGAAAACATCTCTGTTTTTCTAAAGGCATTTAAGTAATTTCAATTCAACTCTAAAGCTTCCCATGATAAAAGATAAATAATGACTCCTCCTGCGAAATTGAAGTTTTTAAAGTAGTTATAGACAATACTTCAGAGGCCTGTTATTGTCTCTTGGTCATCGCATCCATAGACAAATTGGATGTGGGTCCTATATCTGATATACTCTGAATCCTAGTTACTTCCGAGAATGACGAGGACTGTTTTTCCTTTCAATAGTTGCTGTTCAAGCGAAGACAGCAAGAGGGATGATCTGGAACTGCACTCCTTGGAGCCTGAGCTAAAGGTCAAAAAGAGAAAAATAAAGACTTGTGTACTTTGTAGCAGCATTTAATTTAGAGATATGTTTGATGTGATAATATATAGAATGGTATGCACACTTTGATGGAAGAGGAAAAAAATGGATTAATGAGCCTTTCTTTTAATTGTCTTAGCTCGCACTGAGTGTTCTCCATATACCACGTACTTTTCAAAATGATTCCCAAATATTTAAGCATTTAATTCTTAAGATAGTCATAAGAGATATTATTATTGTTATTTTATTCCATTATTATTCCTGTTACTCATTAGGAAATTAAGGTACAAAGATGAGAGTAGATACAGATATAGAAGATAGAGATAGCAGGTCACATTACCCATCATCTGTGAAGTCAAGAGACTCCACACAACAGTTGGTTCCAGAGTTTGTGCCTTAACCACTGCACCATGCCGCCTCTCAAGGAGAGCTGCATTAAAGCAAGAGAGAAATAAATCTAGTAAATGAAGAGGAGAGGATGGTAAATGTTATTCCTACCACAGAAGTGTCTAGCATCCCCAGGATAAAACATAATTTTGAAAAAAGGTACCTATACCTATTTTAATATGTATGACATATTTCAAGAACTTTTTAAATGAAAATATTCTAATGCATTCGAAAGGGGAAAATCAAAGAAAGAATGAAATAAAATTATTATAAATCTATTAAACAAAGATTTTCTTTACATTGAAAAGGTGTTTTTATTGCATTGGAAAATGTATTATTCAAATTTACAAATATAGCATCGAATATGACAGATTTTTAAAAGACTTCCCAAAGCATATAATGAACGGTTGATAGGGCTGTGAGTAAACTGTGAGCTGTGATATCTACTCTAGGACTCCTGCCACTAGAACGTTGCTCTCCTCTAAAATCAGTGGAGATTTCATCCTCTACTGAGAAAAGTAAAATCTGAGGAATAATCTATCCCATTTTAAATAGACCCTAGAAACATTTTTTAAAGCAATGGAATCTTTATTTCACTGTTGGCCTTTAAAAATGCATGATTCATCATTCATATGCCGTCCTGTGAAGCAAGCCTAAAGGGCATCCTGGTAGTCAAGAATTAGCCCCTTGGTATTTACTGTAATTGATTAAAATACTCATTTTTGTAATTTAAGGAGGGTATTTTGGGTCATCATTCTATATTTTAAAATTCTTTTTCCTCTAATAAGAATGAGAACTTTTAATGAATAGCAAAATATAAGCCCATGGGGACGTTCCACTTCACAAAGTTTAAAGCCCAACATATTATGAGGCCCGCACTATAAACTGGTTCATTTACGGAATAGTAAAGTTGTTGCACAATAAGGGACATTGCTGTTCTAAGAGAAGTAGGTGAAATATTATAGGTTTTCTTACAACCTTCAGGCCTAGGATGCTCAGTCATGATATGTAATCTGTTTCTGTATCTTTCATGTGTCTGTCCAACTCTTAAAATACAACTTCATAGAATAAGTTTACTTTTTTTAAATCACGTTTTGAACTCTGATTCTCAGCTTCCCCCAAACATTCTCAAAGTTAAGTATTCTTCATTTGAATAGTGCCAATGCTGCTCATTACCACTTTCTCTAGATGCCCTAAGCTTGAGAATGCCCTTTAACATGCTATCCAGTGTAAAAGATACAGTCTGATTAGTGGGAGCTTTAGTGGAAATACTGCATCATGGAATCGGGACACAAACTACTGTTTACATAGCTACTTTATGGATCCACTTCACAATGCTTTTGCCACAGATACATTTATTAATTAGCAACTATAATACATTCTGGATACTGGTTCAATGGCTTAGAGGATTCAGCAAAGATAAGAGCAGAGAAAACACCCTTCTCTTACGAGAGTTTTGTTTAGTGTACGATCTTGTTATTTTATACATGGAATGTTACTAATATTCTTTATTTTGAAAATCACTTCTGTTAAAATTCATAAATAGTATACTATTTACTATTTATTTTTCTTTTAGAAAGAATGAGATTCAGCCTTTTAAAAATATCAGCTTAAAATATATATGACTATGACATAAATGAAGGAAAATTTAAATTGTTTTTGAAAAAGTAAGTCTATGTCTTCTCCCTCAGACATTTTTACATCTTTTTGTGGTTGTTGTTGATCATTTAAGTAGCGTTGTTGGTAAATAGAAAATTCAAATACTTGTCTTTCTACTTTCTTTACTTTCCATTTTACTCTATTCTAGTAAAGTTTAAGCATCTAGAAATCAAGCAACATTAAGCAATCTTTAGGATAACCAAAGTAATATAGTAATGAGAAAAGTAAAATTAAAAAAGTAAAAGAGAATTGATTCCACAGCAGTCAGCATCTGAAGACTTTCTGTACGTAGATGTGTGTGCAAAATAAAATAGTTACCACAAATGTTAAAAAAGTCATGAATTCATTAAATGAGGATTCATCTAAACTCCTTTTAAATTTTTACAAGCTACTACCAGACATTGTCCTAATGAATTCCCTCTGAAATACACCATCACCCTCACGTTTATCGCAAATTAACGTAAATGGACAAACATTAGTGAGGCAAATCCTGTTATCTAACCGGTGGTTTGAGGACGCGGTATCATGATGATGGCACACAGAGCAGCTCTGCCAGCAGGCATACTACAGCATGATTAGATTCTGTGTCTCACAGGAGAATCGAGAAAGTGTCCACAAGAGAGTCATTTTTCTCATCTACTCTTCTGTCAAAGAAGAAAAAGTGACTTTTATAAAAGAAAGCTATGTGAAAATTGTTTTTGTTTTGATTTTTAGAATATTTACATCTATTTATTACATGGACTATACTAATTAAATGCAAAATTGACACATCTTTTTGGCGTGCAAACCCAGAATTTGAAAACATGAATTCTCAGTAGAGTGAAACCACTGTCTTTTAGTGCAACATCCCTCTATACTTGTTTGACATTGATCATAACCAAAATATTTGATTCATATGTACACCATTTCTATAGTTGTTATAATAATGTCCTTTTGAAAACGAGTTAAGAATATTGTGTCCGATTTTAGAAAGTACATACAAAACTCCTACATGAATGCAGACTACTTTTATTTATGTGGGAAATGAAATCAATTAGATATTCTGAAGGTTCATGAAGACATGAAGATTGGCAACTGAATTTTGACCCCATGTCTTTGGATTGAATGGAGACTCACAGTCTTTAATCTTCTCATTTGCATTCAGTTTACATAATCATATTTATTTCTAATTATAATCTACGGAGATACCTGGACCTAGCACAGTTGTAACTGTTCATATAATAACAAGTTTTCTGAATCAAGCTTTGCCATCTCTGTCTTTAAAACTGTATCAGATGACACAGGAGAATTACTTCAAATACTCTGATCAGAATGAAAAGATGTTCAAAATCACTAACTATCAGGGAAATGCAAATCACAACTACAATGAGATATCACATCACGTGCGTCAGAATGGCTATAATTAACAAGACAGGAAACAACATGTGCTGGAGAGGATGTGGAGAGAAGGGAACGCTCATACACTGCTGGTGGGAGTGCAAACTGGTGCAGCCACTATGGAAAACAGTATGGAGATTCCTCAAAAAACCAAAGATAGAACTACCATATGATCCAGCTATTCTACTGCTGGGTATTTATCCAAAGAACTTGAAAACACCAATGTGTAAAGATACATGTACCCCTGTGTTCATTGCAGCGTTATTCACAATAGCCAAGACTTGGAAGCAACCTCAGTGCCCATCAAGGGACGAATGGATAAAGAAGATGTGGTATATATACACATTGGAATACTACTCAGCCATAAGAAACGATGAAATCCAGCCATTTGTGACAACATGGATGGACATTGGGGGTATTACGCAAAGTGAAATAAGTCAGAGGGAGAAGGTCAAATACCGTATGATTTCCTGCATTAAGTAGTAGATAATAACAACAATAAACAAACACATAGAGACAGATATTCTATTGGTGATTACCAGAGGGGAATGGGGGAGGGAGGAGGGAGAAGGGGTTAGTTAGGCACATGTGTGTGGTGATGGGTTGTAATTGGTATTTGGGTGGTGAACATGACGTAATCTATGTAGAAATAGAAGTATAATGATGTACACCTGAAATTTATACAATGTTATAAACCAATGTTACTGCAATAAACAAAAAATTAAAAAAAAAGAATTCTATGTCTCTCACATTAGAAATGAACACCTTAAGGAATATCACAAATTCATATCAAAATAAATATTGCAGCTATGAATAGTATATATTTATTTATGCAGGCATTTATAATGAGTGTTCTGGTCATATTTATTTTATTAGATTGAAGTTACCCTGATCTTCTTGGAAATCTTGACATTGCTGTCAATACTAAATGAGCTACCTAATCTTAAACATGTTTCTTTTATCTCTGAACAACCCTATTTCTTATTACAAAATAGCATCAAAGATGAGTTCAACTTAACAAAAAGAGGGGAAAATTTTAAAGTCAATTTACTCGTGTCAATTGTTTTTTCAAGCGATTGTTTTGTTATAATTTTACTATGAATGCCAAGGTTAAACAAATTACACAACTTCGAATTCAAGATAAAACCCTTTAGAAAGAGCTGTGTCCAATAGATTAACCTGAAAGGATTTACTAGACTTGGTATAAAAATTAACATTCAAATAGACCAAATTAGTACGTAATTTAAAATGATAATTTCTTGTTCTAAAGAAAAGAGATGTGTTTGCTTGTATGTGAGTGTGTGTTACTTCATGTAAGACAGTTACCCATAACACATACTGGTTACGGTAATAATTATATAATAATACAAATGATAATGGCATTAGCTGTTTGTTGGGATAATATCACGTGATAAGCAATTAGGATGCGCTGATTCTAATCCTCATAATAATCATGCAAGTTAGGTCTTTTTATCTTCATTTTGCACTTAAGAAAAATATGGCCCAAAGATAGAGCTTTGGAGATGGAGATTATATTTTTCATTGACATTTACAAGTGTGTAACTTCATGTAACTTTATATCTTACTTGAGGTCTTCTATTCTTATTTGTGAATAATAATTTTATTTAGATTAAATGGCTTAAAGATTAAATAAGGTAACATATAGAATTTCTAGCACATATTAGGGAATATACAAATTATCGAGAAGGAATATCTACACCTTGCTTTGTATGAATGTATGTGTATGTGTGTATATAAATGTGTTCTTATATGTGTGTTTATATACACAGAGACAGAGAAGAAAAGAGAGACTGAGAGAGAGAAGCATTCTTTAGATTGATTCTCATATGAATTTACAAATTTTTCTTTTAATTATAGTTTCTGCAAATGCAGAATAATTTGATAGCTCAAATAAAATCATTTCAGAAGGCACTTTCATTTTTCCAGATATTCTATATTCTTTCCTTTTGATTGTAGCTTTTCTAAAAGTTTAGCCTTACTAAAATTGCAGCATGGTAGCACTGTCTGCATAGGATGTTTCTATTTTATGCCTATTCAAGAGGCATCATGAAGTGAACTACAGACATGTCCACTCCGTAAAGCAGTTTTGTTTTTAAGTTGAGACATACAATTGTAGGAGAATGACATTGCAAGGAATCTAACAGAGTTAAAATTTTTCCTTTTAGCTGTTTTAGTGACTGTAGTTCAATATTCCAGTTTATGATTTGTTAAATTATTCTTCTTTCTAAGTTCTTAGGAAAATCTTAATCATGATTTGCACATAGTTTTTATTCTCTTTAACTACCTTTTATGATTTTCTTTTCCTCATGTAAATGTGTGCTTTCCTACTGCTTCTCCTACTTGAATTTTAAATAACATTGTTGAATAGGATAACATAATTCTTATTTTGAGTTTTGAATAAAATACAAAACAAACTCCTGAGAAAATAAATGTGTATCTGTTTGCTTATTTTCATCTTGGTTTGTTCCAGACATTATTTTAAGCACCCTATAACATGAACTCACGACAAGAGTGCCTAGGTTTATTCAGATCACATAATACATAGATTTAGTGGATGAAATAAATGTATTTCATGATGGTCGCATGCAAATGTGAGTTTATAAACTACCTTGATCTGATTTGTTATATGTTAGGTGCTAGCGTTGATCCACATCACTTTTCTTTTTTTTTTTTTTTTTTGTGAGGAAGAACAGCCCTGAGCTAACATCCATGCTAATCCTCCTCTTTTTGCTGAGGAAGACCAGCTCTGAGCTAACATCTATTGCCAATCCTCCTCCTTTTTTTTTCCCCCAAATCCCCAGTAGATAGTTGTATGTCATAGTTGCACATCCTTCTAGTTGCTGTATGTGGGACACAGCCTCAGCATGGCCGGAGAAGTGGTGCGTCGGTGTGTGCCGGGGATCCGAACCGGGCCATGAGTAGCGGAGCGCACGCACTTAACCGCTAAGCCACGGGGCTGGCCCTAACGTCACTTTTCTTTTTCAGCAAACGCTTGACTATTGCTGAATTCAGGGTAGTCATCTTAATTTTTAAGATTTGTATGCACTCTGTTGTAAGGTACAAACATTGATATCAATATTTTACCATATTATTATATGGGTTAAAATTATATTAATCATTTAAAGCAACCTATCAGAATGCACATAAGTCAAGTGTAGAATTGATGATTCAATGGTGTGACAATAGCTATATTAGCTGCATTACCTCTCCTGAAAGATAAGACTCAGCAGACACATTTCCGAAGACCATATTTTGACCATGGGATTTTTATTTTGCTATACTGTCATCTATTATACCCATTAATCAAATGCTTTATTTAAAGTTAAGATAAATTACTTGGATTTTCTAGATATCTCTGGAGGCAAAATTATATATCTTAATCCACTCATTTAATATTTCATTTTTAAGAGAATAATAATATTCATACAAGTCAATTACAAACACAAAAATATGTAGATGCCTTTTCAAGTAAGATTATTAGTATTTCTCTTTTATACAATTTTGTATTGTCATATAACTTTCTAACTGTAGTATAAGTTAAGCCTATAATAGATCAAAGAAAATCTTAGTGAATTTTAATCATGATTTGACATGCACGTGTTTGGGAAAAATAAAATCAATTACTGTTTTATTTAAATAATAAGAAAAACGGTCTTTCCCTGATTTAAGCTCCCGTGTTAATAATTAATCTGAGATAGTAAGGTGATAATTCATGGAATGAAAGCAAGCCTTCTTAATATCCTTGCATTTCCTTCCCAGATATCCATGGAATATTATTATGTGCTCATCAACACAATTTCCTATTAGTTTCAGTTTCATAAATTATAATTTTGTTATTTTAATTCTATGAAAACCCTGAAAGTTCATAATAATATGCTATGCTTGGAATCATCCAAGCAGACCAAATTATACTTATATTTGTGTGTAGATATATAATTTTTCTTAGCCATATTTGCAAGGAAGGGGTAGAGTCCTTACTGATAAAATATGAGAGTATTATGTTAAATGCAGATATGGACTGGCAAAAGTTATATACATAATGTATATATTAATATATATTATGCTATATATATATGAGAGAGATCTTTTTTTGTATATGTTTAATATTTATATTATATTTTATATTTGGATTATTTCATAATCTGAAGTGGGCATCAATGTCAAGGCAAGATTATTATCCCTGGTTTAAAGATGAAAATATGCAAGTATGAAGCAGAAAGAATAAGAGAGTGAACCAAATAGGACAAAGTCTGACCCAGCCTGTCCATATCCTATCAACGTTTGTGAACCTTCACATATTTGAGCACTAAAATTATTCATACATGGAGATTTACTGTTTGAAAAGAAAAAAAAGTGAGTGTCTTAGATGGCTGCTTAGGCATTCCTATAAATGTTTTTCTTTGTCCTCAAACCTTATACGACCACTTATTCGGGGTGTTTTTCTTCTCTGACTCTAATTACACTTACTGTCTGTATTTTTCATTTAGGAACTCAGATCCCCTGGCAGACTGGAACGTAGGAAAAGCAGCAACAATTCGGGAATCCTGACAGTGTGACTGATAACGCTGTGTGACCTGGCTATGTTACTACATTTTCTGAGCCTAGTTCACAGGGTACTGGTAGGACAGAGAGACCAGCCTGGTGAGCAGCAGCCTGACCCAGTGAGAGGGAGGAGGGTGTCACTGAAGAACGCCTCCTCTGGAGTCAGGCAGCTGGACTCAAATCCTGGCACTACCTCTTACCACCTTTCTTCAGTTCTTTCATCTGTAAAACATGGTTGGTATCAGTAAATCCCCACTGGTTGGTCATGAGGATTATATAAGTGCTGTATCAGTGCTTTCAATTATTGCTATTGCTATTGTAAAGCTTGACTAAATTATACTATCGCTCATTCATGTTTTCTTTTATATCATGCTGTGAACTCTTACTTACATCCTCTATACTTATCGAAGTTGATTGGATTATGAACTTAAACATATCCTTAAACTATGGACAGTGTGCAGCTTCCATAACATATTTCTAGGTAGGAGATTAAGTCTGTCCAAAAGCAGAAAATACTTGGTGATATAAATTATTCCAGTTAAAATTCAGTACTGAGTGAGAAAATAATTGAAGCAAAGGGGTAAATAACTAAGTTGTCTGATTTTAACGGAGATAGCCCAAAATATAGTGGCTCAAGTAAGATGAAGCTTATTTCTTTTTTATCCAGTGATTCAGAGGTGAGAGGTTCAGCGTAAGTCATCCACAAGACATCCCGGCATTCTGGTTCCTTCTCTCATGTCACTCCCACGGTCCTCTACCTACTGTCCTCACCTACATGCTTGAAGCTGGCTCCTTGCTACCGCATTCCTGTTCTGAGTGAAGCACAAGCAATTTCCCTGTTAAAGCATATGGCCCAGAGTTTGTACACGTTCCTTCAGATCACATTCTCCTCGTTGGAAATGAGACCCAAGTCCATCCCTAGATGCACAGAAAATATGTTTTCTAACTAGATGTCTATGAGCCAACTCCACAGAGAGAGGTGAGAATAGATACTGAATTATAGTGTGCCATGTTACAACCAAGTTAATACTCCTAGAAACATTATGATGCTTCTGACTTCAAATTAACATCTGAGATTGCATTTGGATAGCATAAACTGAGGAGAGAAGTGAAAATACGATAGAGATAGGAAGGCTGTAATAGCAACATTTGGCATATTTACTATTTCCATTAGCTTTCCTAAACTCTTTTCGTAAAATTTTTATCCATTCATGAACTGACATTTTCTCAACAAACACTCAATTGTTTCACTGCTGTTGCTACAAAAGTGGTGTCTAGGGTCCCAAAGTATGTGAAGAGAAGTAGTTCAGGAGACCTTTGGTAAACATCTTTTTTTCATGTCTCTTCCAGCTTCAAAGAACAAAACATATTCAAGCTACCTCAATGGATGGCGTTCCATTAGAGATGCTGCAGACTCACCAGCATCAAGACCATCTGGGTCTCGTGGGAATGAGAAGATGCCAAGGAATCTTTTCTTCCTTTCTCTGTCCTTAGGCCTCTCTTTTTAGTTAACTTCTTAACTGTGTTCCAACTTCTCTCTACAGACTTGACTCTACTGATGACTAATGAAATACACCCAGTCATAACTCTTAGCTCTCAGCTCAGCTTTCTTTATCAAAATCCCACATTTTCCATATCTTTTCATTAAAAATTTTAAAAGAGAATCTTAGATCTGGGTCCTTAGGTAGCATAGGGCTATTTCTTACAAGCACTGTAAACAGGGTAAGATCCTTACCTATTGGCAGGTAAGGACAGTTTATGGACTTTTACCATGCTGTCATGAACATACACTGTACCTCTGTTCTCAGGTAATTTGTAAATTGTACCTGCCTACTTGTTTTAAAGTTTCAAGAAAAATCTAGATCCACTTTCTTTATCTGATGGAATTCATAGTCTTTTTTTTTTTTCAAACCTTCTTTAAAACTGTGGATTCAAGGGGATATGGACAGGGAAAAAATAAGGAATTGAATTTTAGCTATAAAATATGTGTTTTTATAATGTATATACACTCATACATCAGTTTTACTTTATATTAAAAAAAAGTGATAAATTGTGTAGATATACACAGCTTTAGACATTTTTAACCAGAGCAAGATTATTAGGTAATTTTTATGAACATAACCAGGAAGTTCATATGAGAAAAAGAACATTAAACCCATGCAGTTTCTTCTAGAAGTTTGTTTTATTTGAAAGATTTTCCAAAATATATATTTAATTTTGCTTATTTACACAGGTAAATTTATATATACTAACAGTCAGAGCCTGAACTTTATACATGATATAGAAAAACTTTTATGGTTTGTTTTTGTTTATGTATTCTGTAGTGCAGTGCCCATTGATGTTGCCAATAAATGGATTTTATATAAAATCCCTTTATGTGAAATGAGATCAAATACTTCGCATTGTATATACAAACTGTCTAGAGGAGAAAAGCAAAACTCTGAATAAAGTCAATAATATTGATAATTTAGGTCAAATATCTTGCTCCTGTAAAAAAATCATTTTGATTGATTTTAGTTTTCCAGAATTCCTAGCTACATTTCTCTTAATAAGAAAAAGTTTAATAAGTTTTATAATAAATTTTAAAGTTAAGATCATTTTTTCCTTATACCTTGTTTTAACTACAATGTCCACCATCATACTTTACACATTCTGGTTGCTAAATAATTGGAAAAATGAACGAATATTTTAACATGGAGTTCCACTGAGTAAAATATACAATTTATAATACAATTTATAGCATATGAAAATTCTGATAGTTTCTGGAAATATGTTTTTCACAAGATAATAATTTGAAGCAGAATGGTCACAGGTATCTGAATGCTTCAAAAAAAATTGTCAGGTATTACAAATATTGCTAAATAAAGGAAAAATCCAGTACATAAGATGGCAGTTTGACTAGGATATGTGAAATTTCATTAATTAGCTGGAAGTTATTCAACAAATGTATATTAGATATCAATTATACGTCAGTTAACAAGATGGAGCAGATGGGTCGATCTATCTAATCTATCTATCTATCTATCTATCTATCTTTCTTTCTTTCTATATGGTTTTCAGGTGTAGGCTCAAGTAGGTTAAGGCATATCTTGCAATGCAAGGGTCTAATTGTGATCAAGGAAAATTTGTAATTTAGTAGTTTAAGGTTGGTGGCCACAGCAAGGTGAGAGTCTTGAAGCAAATTGATAAGTCAACAGTTTGATGAGTGAGATTTTCCCCAGTAGGAAACCTATTGTCTTAAGAAGTAGACTGTTTGCTCAGATGATTAACATATCATACAAATAAATTGGGTTTCAGGAATGCCCTGAATCAAACTCTGAAGGGTAAAGTATAGTCTTATCTTTCTGGGAAAATTCTTTCTAGAATGAAGAGTTAAGATGTTTACATTTAGTGGTGGAAGTTTCTGTCATAATAGTTACATGGTATTGGATGCAGATGGTTTCAGTTTTTAGTGGGAAGAGAATTTCACACAGATAGAACAGTAAGTGCAGAGACAACAAAAATAAATAAAGCAAAATTATAGTAATACAAGAGTTCTGTTTCTAATGCTTAGCACGACTGTATATAGAAGACCTCAGTACCGTTTTGAATGCCTGGGTTAACTTGCCTGGAGTCTTTCTTGTTAGGACAATGGCCTGAGGCCTCAGTCTAATGCCCTACTGAAGAAACATCTTGCCAGATGGTAAAGAACAGAAAAAGTGTCACTTTATTTCCCTCCTAAAACACCTTCTGTTGTTTGGTACTATAAATCTTTATTCCTATATTCACCTGTGAGGTAAACTGATGTGATTAGTGAAAGACAACTTCAGACTCCCAGGCAATAGCATACTTCATAGGTCTTTCTTTGTTTTCTAGCTACTGGAGGAGAGTTGGCACCACAAATTTTAATCGATCAGCAAATAGTGACCAGAGAGGAGGATGAATTTGAGTGACTAACTTCAGCATGCAAAGAAAAATGAATCAAAGAAAACAAAAAACAAATAACAACAATAAAAACCAAAAACAGTAGATCTGATCTACCAAAGAAATCTCCAGGGTTTCTAGAGTCAGGAAATTTCTGAATTCCTTTCTTTGGTTATCTTCTAGCATTTAGATTCCAGACCCATCAGCAACCTTAAGCTATGACTCACCACTGCAAAAATGGATAATCCCTCTCCTTTTATTTGAGGAATAGTTGGACCCATAGTAGAAAAGTAAACCTGAACCCAAGTGACTTGAGAAGTTTATTAGTCAAGTAGAAGATTGTGATCTAATTTATTAGTATGCCAGCCATAAAGAATGAAAGACATATAGAAGAAAACGGTTTGGAAGCCACAAAATGTGGATAATAATGAAAGATAATCAGAAATATTGGATATGGATCTAAATTTTAATCAAGGGCCTGAGAATAAATGACAGGCAGTAACAGAAATAGGATGATATAGGGGAGAGAATTATGATAGCCTGAATCATGCTAAATGATTTTAGTAGCATATAAATTATATTTTCTTAAAATTTTGCTAATTAAAAAATATTGGTGCCATTGACAATTGAGTGCGAATTTCCAAGTTGATTTCACCCTGAATTTCATTCTCAGGTTTAACATTTTGTTATTGCCTTCTCTATTTTATAGGGAAGAAGCTCTAAACGTTAGCATGAACAGACAAGCTGTAAAAGTTTTAAGACTTTGGACAATGCAGTCATATCAGCCCTTCAAGTTACTGGAGTTTCAGGCGTGTGCTTTTAAAAATGTTTCCTGTGTTAAAAACTATTTGGAAATGACCTCAGGTGTTTTAACCGAACATAACATAAATGCTGCTCTTGGAGGCTGCATACCTCCTGGTGTTAGAAAGTGAGATTGGAAAGTATTCACTGCTGCGAATCTAAATAAATACACCTGTGAGTTTTCTTTTGTAATATCATTCTTAAGAAAGAGAGAAAAAAGGAAAAAGCCCTTCAATTGATAATGTATTATACTAAATACTAGCAATAGGAAACATGAAGGGTTAATTTTTGATATTTTGAGGTTTTCGCATCTTTTAGGATCTAGCTCACTGAATTCTATAAGCTGGCATTCACATGCACGTCTAAGGGATCAGAGAAGAGAAGCTGGTAAATGAATGCCTTGGATGTTTCTTTCCCCCAGGAAGGCGGAGATCCATTGTGGACGGTTCTCAGGGAAAGGCATGTCTTCCAGTGAGCCTTACGTCCTCTCACTTTGGTTCTCAAGTAATTCAGATGAAATTCCTATGAATCCTTTTACTCGAGTTTATCATGAGTATCCACTAAGACAAAACTTGGATTTTTTATCTGGGTTAATAAAAGATAACATTTCATAGGAATCATGCTGTGGACTAATTCCTTACAAACATTGAAAAGTAAATTAATTAAGTATAATTTCTTTGCCATTCTTATCCTCTTCTTTTTCCTATTTTTCTCCTCATCTTACTCCTACTCTCTTTGTTCTGTTTGTCTCACTCTCCCTTCCTCCCTCCCTCTTTCTTTCTCTCCTTCCTTCCATCTTATTACTTGGGTACACTGTTGCTTGCCCACACATAGAGTATTGCAAAAGTATAGAGCTGAATAAAATCCTTGGCAGACTTTTCTTTGGGGCACTTAAAAGTTTGGGCTTATTAGGACATACACCTCATCTTCCGGGATCCATAGCCTATCCCAGTGTATGCTCCGTTTCTTCAGTGAGTACGTCTCTACTGTGTGCTAGGGATAAATATGACTGATACACCAAGGTATCAATCAACTGGATTTCTGCCCTTCTTCCCCTTTCAGTCATTTATCCAGCTATCTTTTCGGGCTCTACGATGAGGACACAGGTCCTCACCTTGAGCTGGCCTTCTTAGATGTGTGCCTGTGAGAAGCAGTTTCCTCCGCGTGTCCTTATAGGCCTCTGTGAAACCACACAGCTTCCATTGTCCAGAATTCACCCCACCACCACTAAAAATGTAGTCGCCTATTATCTTTCCTTCAATTATCAGAATCTTGAGCTTACTTCAAGAAGGGGAGTTTTAATTAAAGAGTTCGATGCAGTCCAAAATAAACGTATCTATGTAATGGATATACAGAACATAAGTACCAATGAAGTTTTTCAGGTCTTCTGTTTTCAACCATGTGGAAGCACGTCTTCCCTTCCACTGCCCTCAAACCCTCACCTCATGGGAAAATTAGTAGATTTTTAAGTAGTTGAATTTCCCTGGGAAACTTGTTTTGCAGTTAAATAAAGAACTGGAAAAACTGTCTAAATAAATCAGGCGATGGTCTAATTTCGCTTGATTATTCTCATATTAGAAGTTTACATGCACAATGTGGTAGTTTTTGTTTTGCTTCTAATTGCCCATCTGATGCCCTCCCTGTGTCTATGCCCTGTGATAGTGCCCTCCCACACCATCCAGGGCTTGGCTATGTGACTTGCTTTGACAAGTGGGACAGTAGCCAAGTGACAAAAGCAGAGGCTTGAAGTAATACTTCTTCACTAGAGTTTGCTCTCTCCTCTTTTGGGGGCCCTTCCAACAGTACCGAGTAGCCGACTAGAGGATGAGAGACCATATGGAACAGAGATGATCTATTCCAGCTCAGGAGCCCCTATAGCCTTTTCAACCTTTTTCCCCAAAAGAACTATGTAGTAAGTTCCAAATCATCATATTTCCACATAATTATTCCCTTAGCAATTGTTCTTTATTTGATCTTTTAATCTTGTTTCATTTATCATTATATCAAAGTCATTTTGAAAGATCTTGATAAAACAAAAAAGAATTAGCCAAATTAATGGTAATAAAAATATGGCACATGTGTGTGCATAAATAGAGACTTTAATGTTCATAAACAATAATATTTAAACTATAAATGTCATATAGAATAGTCCTACAGATTCTAGAATATATTTAAAACACGTAGCTGTAAAACTTATGAACAAAATATCAAATTAAAATTACTTAGTCTTTTTAAAAATTTTCATCAAATTCAACATTTAATTTCTTCCATAATGCTTGGTATTTTATTTTTCTTAATATATTTTTCATAATTATATAATGTAAAGACAATGTAATTTTTTAAATAAAAATTGTATATCTTCAAGGCACACAACATGAGGTTTTGATATCAATATACAGTGAAATGATTATGATAGTCAAACTAATTAACATATCCATCTCCTCACATAGTTGCTTTTTGTGTGTGTGGTGAACCTGAAATCTACTCAGCATGATGACTATAGTCGATAATACTGTGTTATATACTGGACATTTGCTAAAGTGACTTGCTCTTAAAAGCAATAGTGAGAAGAGTGCAGATATACCATTTTCATTGAATAACTATGTGTTGATTACAAGACTCCTATGAATAAATTATTCACACAAATTGGAAGCAATCCAGTACTCACCATGAAGGTTAAGAAAGATATAACTTAATATAGAATTTGTCTGAGCTTGTTTGTTTGGGCCAGAAAAATGTATGTATTCCAGGAAGGTAAGAATCCCAACTGTTTGTTTAGTACCTATTTAGTATTTCGTTTATGAAGTGCTTAAATATTATTCAAGAGTTACAATTAAATGTAGGCTATCCTATTTGTCAATTCAATATATAGAAACAACTTAAATAGCAATGAGGAATAAAAATATGGCTAGATGGACTGATAGCAAAAGCTGTTGAGATTTTTAAGACGATAACTAAGATCAAGCTAATTAAGGCGCCAAGATTGTTCTCTGGGAGACAGGATGATGATAGACTCAATTGAGGAAAAAATAGAAGTGGGAAAACTAGGTCAATGGCAGATTTGCCATCTGTCTTGTTCTAAATGATTTTGATGAAATACTTTCTTCATCCCATTTTTCCCCTTTATTATTCTACAGTTTTTTCCTTTTGACCCTTCAATATAGTGTTTTGTTCTTTTCTGAATTTTTAAAATAACTTTAAGGACCAAAAACAATCATAAAAATAGTCAAATAAAAATTGAAGAAGGAAAGTTAGTTACAACCACCAGATCTATTTATTAAACTTCTAATCTGTGTGTCAAGAAATATACTGGTCACTACAGGGGATACCAGGCCTGGTTCCTATTTTTGAGAAAAATCTAGCTGAAGATGGTAAGCCTGGAACTGTAAGGCTACATTTTATGTGTTGTTCACTTATTTCCATCACCTACGAACATTTTATTAGCTAAAGCACCAAAAAAATGAATTATTTGATGTTTTATTCATGGATTTCAAGGAAACAAATGCAAAGATGAAAGAAAAATGGAATAAAAGAATATGGTTGGAGGTATATTTGATGGTCTAGAAAAAAAGACTGGTAAATATAAAAGGAATAAAGCTATATTAAGAACACATTTGAGCACCAGGTAGGCAATATGATGAAGGCAAGATTGAAAGTAAAAGAGATAATTGGAAATTTAAAATTCATGCAACTGCCTGGGTGGTTTGCAGATATTCTGTGAGTGACCCAGTATGGCAATTACTTGTAGGTCTTAATATGAGGCTTAGAACAGTGCATAAAAATAAGCACATGCCTGGGGTTTTCTGTAAGAAATCAATGGGAATGTTTGAGCCTTTAGTAAGAGAGATTTCTAAGTGACAATTTTCTCTAAGAATCTAAGACTGCAAATATATTAACATTTTCCCATAAAAGGACTTTGTGCCGAGTAACAGAGAAAGGAATGTTACAAACAAACAGATATTTAAAGAAGAGAGAGAGAGTCCCTTAGTATTCCCCTCTGTTTTCTGGTCTCAATAACCCAGTGGCAAAAATGCTTGAGTCTCTCAATGTGAAGCCTGAAAATTAGTAGCTAAAATTATACTTGTTAATTAAGGTCTATTCCACATACACACTTCATGTTTCTAGGTAATTTAGCCAATTGTTCATAAGTTAACTAAGTAATTTATGCCGGTCTTCACTAATCCACACATATATGTTGATTTCTCCAAGTTTATTTACCCTCAGGTAAGCGGAATGGAGAGAGGGAAGGTGGAAAGGAGGGGAAAAGAGAAGAGACGTATTTATTTTGATTCAAAGGCCAGAGAATGAAGCAATGGCAACACTCTGCCCTCAACAGCACTCTATCCCTTGTTTCCAGGGTGGGTCTTTCTCAAGGACCAGATGACCTCCCTTAGTCTGGGACAGGTTGTCAATGGATGCCATTGCAGCAGCTCCTCTTGGACCATGGCAAAATTTACTCTATGCCCATCTTCAGCTGCTCGCCCATAGGTGCAGGTAAATGAGATGAGCCCTGCCATACTTCTATATCTAGGGATCAGTAGTCTTGTGATTTCCTACCCCCATATCAGCATCTTCTCATCAACAGGAGGGGCTTGCTCATCCAATATGGTTCATCTCTCCCAGGGTGGTAAGTCAGAAAGGTTATTACATTGGGTTAATTAGTCATACGACTTGCTTATAAAATTGGAGGCCAGATAAGTATTGGCTCAATCACTGTATCTTACCAGGCAGTTTATAAACACTAAGAATTAAACCAATTCTATGGTTAGGTTGGGGCCACCCAGTGCAGGATTATTACTTTTACTTTCTTATCTGATCATAATCAAACTTGGATAAGAAGCTTGACCTCTCTGGGCCTTCCTTCCCCCATCTTTAAAATGAGGTTAACAACAGTAGCCACTTTATAAGGTTGTGGTAAGCTTTAAATGAGTTAATATGAGTCACATTCTTAGAAAATGGACTTGGTGGTACTCTAAATATTGGCTATCATTTACCAGCCTGTGTATTATTATCATCACCCTTATATTTTATATTATGTTTCTACCATTCCTCATCTCAAAGTAACTAAGGTTGGGACCTCCATCTCGAGGACTCCAGATCTCTCCCGACTTCGTGAAGGATCTACATTTCTTGCAGATAATTGTCTCTGGAATGAGGTGAGGGGCCATGACCTCCAGGAGCATAGTTACCGGCCTCAAATGTTGGATCATCCTGGCTTGCAAGTGTCAGGTTCCCGCGGTGACAGCTGCAAGGGCCCTATGTCTGAAACACAGTTGGATCCCAGAGGATCGATTAGAGAGACACCTACGATGAGTCAATACAGTTTTAATACTTTTAACTTAATTATTTTTGTGTTTTGTCAGTTTCCATACTAATATTTTAAATCTCACTTGTTGATGATTTATTCTCTTACTTTGAAATTTTCTCACATTCCTTCAACATTTTTTACCTTTTTTTGTAATTTCAATAAATCTTTTATTATTTTTCTTTATTATTATTATTGTTTACTTTTATGCATTATCTTATAATTTGATTTCTATTTTACTAGTTGGTAAACACCAGGGCCACAGAGACAGTAGTAACAGATGAGCCCACACCACAGGAAAAGGGATTTGCAAGTCTTCTGTCATGACCTATCCCTTGGACAGACCCTTCCAGAGTCTCTATTTGCTCTTCCAGAACTTTTGTTTAGTTGCTCTGAAGTGGAGCCCAGGATTTGACAATATTGGTGAGCACCCCAGGGGATCCGAATGCAGGTTATCAGCAGATCTTTCAGAAAAGCATTCTAGTGCCAGTTAAAGGATTCCTGCATTCAATCATTCATTCATTGATAAATTCATTCATCCATTCATTCGTGGCCGTAGGCTTTATTGATGCAAATTTGCAGTTCATACAAATTTTTCTCACTATTTTTCAAAAAAATATATTTATCACTTCTTGCCCATTAATTTTTCTGATGTATTCAGCATCATTATTAGATGCCCATATGGAAATAATGATGTGTTAATTTGTATAGTATTTCTATAATATTCAGGATGGATTCAGTATTCATTTTTCCTGTATTTTTTAATATCTCTGTGTTTTTCAATTTTTCCTTAGAAGTCTTGGTGATGTGTTGAAGTTTTCTAAATGTAGTTCATTCAAATTTCTCTTCAAAATTATTCCTAGGTAATTTTTGTTGTAACCCTTTTTAAGAGATAAACATAATTCGTGTTTAGATGTAAAACTAAAATATATGAAGTTTTACTTTACTTCCTGCTTTAAATAAAAACAGTTAACTTTCTTGTATGTGTTTTAGAGTGGTGAAAATGAACACATTTCATGAATATATCAAGAAAATTAGATTATTAACATAAGAAGAAACAAGTTAATTGTGTTACCCAATGACTTCTGTGCTGCTGTACATTCCTTTTCCCTAAAGCTTTTACTCTATCACCAATAAAGTTGAGAGCATCTGAGCGCTTGTGGAGTCTTTAGGTCCAGAACAGACTGTTATTAATTCACTGCCTCTAAAATTTGGGGAAGAGGTCTCAATTCTATGTCATCATAGAAATGTATCGATCATAGTGACACAATTACGTCCTGACATTACAACGAGGAATATTGTTACAAAATGTAGTCTAGTGACCAAATGAGTGTAAGAGGCAAGGGAATAAATTTACCCTAACAGATCCTAACAGTTGTTGTGGAAAGAAATGTAGAGGGAAGAAATAACATAGCTACAGTGTGGCGGGGACAAAAATATTTGAGAACAAGTGCAGGACTGTGATCTCCATTTTTTTTTTTTTTTTAGTGTTTATTTATTTATTTATTGCTGAGGAAGACCCGCTCTGAGCTAACAACTATTGCCAATCCTCCTCCTTTTTTTTCCCCAAAACCCCAGTAGATAGTTGTATGTCATAGTTGCACATCCTTCCAGTTGCTGTATGTGGGACGCGACCTCAGCATGGGCAGAGAAGCGGTGTGTTGGTGCATGCCTGGGATCCGAACCCGGGCGGCCAGTAGCAGTGGAGCGCACGCACTTAACTGCTAAGCCACGGGGCGGCCCTCCATTTTTCTTTTTATGAATCATTCCACTGTGCTATAAACCCACCTATGTCAATAAGTATGTACCATTTCTAAAATAGTTTTGTAGAAAAAGTTAGAGGTCTTGCTAGTATGTTGGGTTCTATGGTCCTCAGGTTTGTAAAACATCCAAACCCAACCTAGACTGTTTTTTACTGGAAACAAAGGGACAAGCAGATGCTCCTGAATTGGGGGTTAATGGTCCTTTCCCTACCATTTCTGTGGTTTTCCTAAAGCATTCATTCATTCATTCATCAACAAACATTTTCTGCTTATCTCCCAAATGCCCATCACTCTGACAAATTAACTTGGGTGACAGAGAGAAGGACACCAGAGGGAAAAGATCCATTAGTTTATTTGATAAAACACCTAGCACGGCGTTAAGGACTCCTTAGAAATGAACATAGTTTTAGCTGATATTGTTCATTCAGTATTGAAACTGGTTATCTAAAGCTTACGGAAAACTGGACAAAACAAAATAAGTTTTGGGTTAAGACACAAACAAGCTTATGGTGTAAGAGTATCGTATGGTGACTGCTACAATTTAACTCACATTTCAGGGTGCAAATTTCTTTCTCTCTCTTCTAATACCAAGCACAAATGTCTATGACACTCTCTAGAAACCTTCAAAATCAGGTCATATTTTTAACTGTGCAATTGTGTTTTTATTAACTAACCACCTGGTCTTGTCCGTCACATCTTACTTTTGCTTTTTACTCTGGGCTATCACTTTTCTAAATATTACCTCCCTTTAATGTTCCAACTCACCTCCTTACTACAGCCCGAGACATTTTGATGTCCTTCTGTTTTAAAACATTTCAGCAATTAATTTTGTCCTCACTGATTTAGTAAAGTTACCTCCTGTCTTGTTTTGTCCAATACAGTTTCCTGGTTTGTTTCAAAGGGCTCAGGGAAGGAGTTGGGCAAAATCTGCCCTACTTCCTTTGTCCTTTCTCAGGACTCTGTGACCTTGGAGGATTTTGAAGCTATAAAGCCTTAACAATCATGGTTCGGGGCTGCTCATTTTATAGCAGACGAAACTGAACTTGAGAGTAATTATGCTTATAATAAAATGGTTTTAAAATCTGGATCTTCTAATTCTGATAACTTTTCCTCATTATATCACAATCTAGATTTTTTTAAAAAGGTTCTTTCAACCTCTAAGATATAATAACTTTCTACTATATGTGTTTTAGTGTTGTCTCTGATATCTGAAAATATCATAATTACTTAATTTTCCACCTAATTCACAGTGACTAGAAAAGTGCAGAGCAAATACCACTGAGAAAATTAACATGTTAGGATTGATTGATTAATTGACCTCAAAATACTTTGCCTTTTTAAGTCATAATATCATTTATGTGGTCTTATTATTTTTGACCCAGAATTCAGCATGTCAATGTCACGAAATCATGCAATCTTCTCCCCCCACTGCCTCTTCTCCACCGTATGTATTCAGCCAACATATTTTCAACAAATACTGAGTGAGCGTCTGCAGTGCATGAGGTACCTTGGAGACAAATAGTAAAAAACTAACCAAAAAAAAACCACTGCTCCTAACCTAATGGAACTTATAGTCTTTCAAAATAGACTTTAGTCAAATAAACACACTTAAACCCCTCCTCCTAGACACATACATATTCACATCAACACAGACAATATTTACCAGGTCAAGCGCTGAGAAGAAGATGCACACAGAGAATCAGTGAATATACCTAGGAGGATGAAGACCTAGGAGGTGGACAGAGTGAGGAAGGAGAGAAAGATTACTTCTTGAACAGATGCTAGTGGTCGTTTCTAAAGGATGCACAGAAGTTGTTTAGGTGCTATTCACTGAAATCAAGAACTCTGGAAGAGAATGAGATTAGGGAGGGGTGGTTCAGATCATGTTTTTTTGTGTGACATAGAGATGTTTCTGTTATAATGCCACAAATGCATTGCTAAAATATCCTGCATTCTAAAAAATCACGTAGTGGAAATAATAGTGCTGATAGAAAAAATAAAGTTAAGGGAGACCACACATCATCTATGAAATATGTAAGCAAAGCATAAAAAACAAAAACAAAAATAAAACCTCAGTTAGAAATCTAATACAATTACCAACACGGTTCAAGTTCCACTGTTATTTCCACTCAGCGTCTCAGTCAGTAGGTCCCCTGTAGTCTTAAATATGAGGGCTTGTGCTTCTTACTTCAGGGGATTAGTGAAGACAATTTTTTTTTAATTAAAAATCTGATCTAGAGTGTAGGTTTCCACATTTTTTTTTAATACAGAGGAAAATGCCTTTGAATATTTTTGATCCCAACTCCCAGCTCTATTGTCAGCTTAATGCTGTGGAAAGTTTAGAAATTCTTAAAACCATCAAGCTAGCCATTAATTGGACTTTGGCAGAATTTTCATCTTTTCCTTAAGATCTTCATGTGTTACTAAGGCTTCCTTTTTACTGTGAAGTAGCTTGCTACTGATTATTTCATATGTGTCATGCTGGGGAACATTACATACGAACCAACATGACTTTCACATTAAACTCATATCACCCCCCCGTATGACAATTTTATATGAGTCAGTTCCCACTGAAGAATCACGTGTTGTAGCAGAATATATTAAAATGAGCTTGAAATTCCTCTGAGACAAGTGGTTAGATATATGGGTCAGCGTTCAGAGGAGACATCTGTGCTAAAGATATGAATGCTAATTATCTGAGCACGGTTGGTTATTGAAGGCCTGCTTGTGAATGAGATTATATATGAAGAGAATATAAAGTGAAAAAACAGGGGCTAGGACTGAGCTAGAAGAATCCCAACTTTTTGTAACTACGACTTTTAGAAGGAAATAGAAAACGAGTGGCTGGAAAGTCTAGAGGAAGCAGGAATATAAATTACAGCAGCCAAGGGAAGCCATAAACCCACAATTCAAATATTCTCATTTCATTTTCATCTTTCTTTCTTATTCCACTTCAAGAACACTCATAATAAATTAAAGTGAAATTAAAACAACATTGAAAAATAGCACTAATATGTTAGCATGATCATAAAATTCATCTATATTGATATGTTTATGAATTTAAATATACATGCTTATTCTTCGTGTGTGTGTGCATGTGAACCATACATGATTCATGGGCGTATTGTTGTGGATTTTCTTTTTCTTGTAGTCTCTCCTAATAAGATAATAGATAACTCATGTGATGGCTATTAATGACACCACGTAGATGTGCCAACTTTGTGCCCTTGAAAAAAACAGAGGGGAACTTTTACAGAGGACTATATACACATAAAAAATCCAACAGATATGCCAAAGAAAAATGACATCTGTATTTTGGTTGACCATGATATATGTTATTTGAAAGAAATGTAGAGAAGCCATGAGTAACTACTCGAAAGTTCGTGCAGCAATTCTAAGACCTAATGCTACTGAGGAAATGGAGCCTGGTAGTTAGAAGATAGCAGCTCTGATAAGTGATGAGATGGGGGTACAATGGGGTGAACTGAAGGAGGGTACGTTGTGAACATTTTTACTTTCTGTTAAAACAGGAACATACAGAGAAAGACAATAAATGGGAAAAAAATATTTTAAAAAAGCATTATTAAAGTTTCTTTTGTGTAGTAGAAATAACTAAAAGTACAGTGACAGATGATTTCTAAATCTAAAAGAAGCCTTATGAAATCAACTGTACGACTCCCAGCTACTGCAATCCTGGTCCAATTGTACTGTCCTCAGTTTTAGAATGAAGATGAGCATAGACCCCATGTGATTACGGGCTGATGGGATTTTCCACTCTCTCTTTTTCATGGGGCTCTCCAGTCCCACCTCAAAAATAATGTGAAAGCCTCTTAATACCACCCTGCACAGGGCTTTGTCTACATAGATGGAGGTGTCAAAGGCAATGAGGATGAGCAAATGTTCTTATTCCTACTTCAGAGGCTCCTCTAGTCCAGTTTAAAAATTGACTCCACGATATTAAAACATTTATATTCTTATACCTTCCTTCCATGACTCTCATTAGCTGCACAGACTATGCTGCCACCCACATCTGGATACATACAATTTTAACCTGCTGTGTTTAGAATTCCTCCCTAGGCCATTAGGCTTGAGTAATTTGAATGACAGCATATTCTACATGGGTGGGGCGCTGTTAGAGTTGGGCCGATTATTATTTAAAGCAGCTGCATCAGAACGTTTCTACTCGTCTTCTACTCATGGGCAAGTTATTGAACGGATTGCATTCAACAGCTTATAACGCAGAGAATAGTTTTATTTCTTTTTATCGATGGTTTTCAAAGGTGCTCAATCAGATCTTTCTGTCCTACACTTGGGCCTTATTGCATACAAATCTCAGAGGTTTTTTTTCTCACTTCTAGGTATTAAAAATTATTTTATTTTTATATAATTTCAACTACTATAATTTTCATTCAATTTAATGCTTATTTCCTCCCCACACCACCTCAGGTCTAACCCACCCTTGGCAGATGACAGTGTGGGGAGTGGAATGGGAATTTTAAAAACATGGCAAAATTTTATGTAGCTGGTGATACCTTATTCTACCTTCTGGAACCTCCCTCTGGCAGAGTTTCATATACTGCCTCAAAGCACACAAGGTGCTTTGGTTGGTACTTTGTAGATAAATGACTTTCAACATTGCACTCTTCCCCAAATGGGTGGTGGTTCATGGCTTAGGACACCCCCTTCAAAGCCTGAATCCAGTGGGACATCTGCATAGACTTTTGCCATTGGAGTCACTTCACTCAGGATGGCAGAGTTCGGGGGCAGACTGCCTTCAAGATGACTCTACAACCCAGCTCCTTAACATGTGCACATATGACCCAGCCAAAGTCTAGAAGTGCAAGTTGATCAGAGTTCTAACTTCAGAGACAGATGCACCATCTTCTTCCTTTTAGATGTTCACCGAAGAGTGTCAGACACGAGTCGCTGTGCTGTTGAAAGACCAAGGCCATATAACAACTGAGTGGGTCTCTGGCAGTCTGTTGACCTGAAATGGCAGTGAGTGAGATGAACAGAGGAAGCACAGCACACACACAACTCCCTTCAATAATTCTCTGTCTAACACTCCTCTCCTCAGATTTGCCTCCTTCTTTCCCCAGTGTGTCACCTGGAGTGGGAAAGAGTTAAATTTCTGTTCCCCTTGGGGCAAACTTGTCCCCTCTTGTTCCCAAATTCGCATTCTCATTCAAATTGAGACAACAGAAAAAGTTTATTTAACATCCCATTATATATCTAAGGATCATTTCATAACTATATAAATCAGGAAATGGTGAAGGTAATAAAGTATGAGTTATTAAAAAAGTATAATGTACAGGAACTTGTGACTTAAAAAAAGAATGGCATAGAGGTGAATCGGATAAAGGATGCCTGTTTGGAGGCAAAATTAATGGATTTATTATTGACAGATCACCTGACTATTCAGGGACATATTTAATTTCAATTTATTTGTCTGAAGAAAAATGTTTTATGAGCTAAAATAAAAAAGAAAAACAGGAAAGAGATTTCTGAATTTCAGTAGATAACTCACTTTGAATATTTGTGCTCAATATTTAATATTAATACAGTTCTTCACCAAATAATGTTATTAAAAGAAGTGTCCATACACATTATTCAAATATTTGATATTAATATCATTACCTTTCTTAGTGATGTTTAAGAAATATAATATCCTTAAAACTCTGAAACAATGATTCCAATTAGAATATCTTTTGTATGCTGGAATGTAATATGCTCTTTTAAGGACAGGAGAACACTGGCATTTAACAACCAGTGAAACTGTACAAGACACTGTATTTCTGATACCCAATAACATTCACAGCTTGATGTTTTAGAAGTTGCACAACATCAGTTCATCATCCTGACAAGGCTATTCAGGAAAGATCTAAGCACTTCATGTTTTATGCTTTGTACAACCCTGTCTCTGGTAGCTGCTGGCACTGGGTAATGAGAGCTCCATTTCACCTTCAACTCTAGATTACCCAATTTAGAGTAGAAAATAGAAATTTTAATCAACAAATATGTCAATTTCAGAGTGCAATAAGAAATATGGGGATAATTGAACTAGTGTATAACTGAACAAGAGAAAAAGCAAAATGAGACAAATATGTTACCCTGTCCGGTTGTTTTTACAAACTGTTTTTGCCGATTAAAATTCCAGTACCTAAGAAAGTGGGCTAACTGCATTTCACAGAGCTAATCCATAGCAGAGGTCTTCCCCTTGGAATGGAATAGGGGAGGTGTCTATGAGGTTTATCTAGAGCAGTGATTCTTATATTTCTTTTGGATAACATTCTGTTCCAAAAACTAATGAAAAAGCCATAATCACAGTCTCTAAAAAAGTCACAAACGCATATATTCATACAAGAGAATACTACTCAACAACAAAGGGGAAGGAATTATTGATACAACAATACAAATGAATCTCAAAAACATCATGCTGAGTAAAAGAAACTAGATGTGAAAGGATACACAGTGTATGGTTCTATATTTAAGCAAGAGGCAAAACTGAGCTAAAATGACAGAAAATAGATCAGTTACCTGGGGCCAAGCATTGAGATGACTGCAAAAAAGTAAAGAAAACTCTCTGGAATGATGAAAATGTTCTACATATCAATTGTAGTGGTAATTATACTGGTATATTTGCTGTGTGTGAAACTTCATTTGAATGCAAATAAATTAAACCTGAATAAATTTTATTCAAAAAAATATCACATACCCCAAAATAGTATGTTCAGATTCAGGGGCTGCATAGACTCCATGGACTCCTTCAACATATCTCCTAAATGCCTTTGAATCCAAGTCTGGGTAATAAAATATAGTAGAAAGCACAGTAATAAACAAGTTGAGCTAGATTTTGAAGGGTCACTGTAAGTTAATATTTGCTCTGAGAAAGAGTGAGGAGGCATAAACATTTCACACAGAATCAAAATGTACACAAAACTTTTGTGTTCACTGCTTATGTAGACTCATGTCCAAATAAAAATGATTCTGGAGTTAGTTCTAAAAATTATAAGCATAACTTATAATGAGCAACAGATCCTTCGTGTATAATCTCTAATATTCTGATAAATCCTGAAAAACAGATATTACGCATGCACATACATATATATTTAAAAGAAATAAAATCAGGGAGCAAACAAGTGGATTTAGATGTGTTCTTAGGAAGTGTTGGAGTTAAGGGCAATCAGCCAGATCCTCTAGTTTGCTCTGGAAACTAAGAGATGATGGCTTCTGTAGTTCAGGGAAGCAGACAGTGTAGAAGATAGAGAATAAGCTTGAGGAGAGGGATATAGGTTTGCTGTAGGTACTCAGCAGAATTGGAGAGGAATGACGAGAAAAAAAAAATGAACAAAGGAAAATCTTCGGAGTGCCAAAGACAATTCATCATAATCTGGAAACCATAGATCTGTGTTTGCATGAATCCACAAAGTCACATGTCTTTTTCCTCCCAATGTGCTCAGTAGCCCAGGAGGTGAGAAGATCTACAGCTGAACGGAGACAGAGGCAGGAGTTCGAAGGTCAGTGTGTTAAAAGGCTGAGAAGCTAACATTGTTCAAGGGAGTGGGATCGAAGCCACTGACCTTGGAATCTATACTGAACAGGAAAGGAAGAGAACCCGGAAGGAGGGGCTGATGAACTGGGGAAAAAGAGACGGGTCGAGACACAGGGGTCATGAGGAGGCAAAGAAGTGGGTATGTGAGGGCTCTGGGGAAGATTCTCAGGGGAAGAGGGTATGGTTGGTCTCTAAAATTTTAGAGGTACAGCAGTGTGCTCTCTTAGAGAGCTGGGCTTTATCGTCTTCTGAGGCTGAATGTGAGCCTCGGGGCTTTCAACTGAATCAGAATTGGGAGAAGTGACCTACTTGCTAACTCACCAGACAGAGATATGGAACTCGATAGGAAAAAAGTTACATACCTAGATAATATGCTTCATCACGATTAACCAGGAATAGAACATAAGAGATATAAGAAGCAGGGAGAGCAAGAGAGAAGGACCAGAGTGAATAAAGATAAGTCATTACGCTTTGTCTCCTGGGGCATCTAACTTATAAGCTCTTTGCCATTTCTATTCAAAATTCTAACTACCTTAGAAGTCTATCTATCTAAGAATAGACGGAATGCAAGGAAAGTGGATCTGCTCCCAACTGGCTAATTCACTGCTTAGAAGAAGTTAAATTTGCTGCCCAAGGCCATATTCTGTTTGTGATTCAGGGATTTTCTCAGTGAAAATTCTAGCAGATTCTCTACCAGTTTGTGATCCAGGAGTGAAGGTGTGTGATTTTTCATAACTGGAAAGAATCTGCTCCTCTTTATTCCTGGTCCCCTCTGGTCAGGTGTTTCCCGTGAACACCAGTCTTGGCCACAGAAAAGAAGAAAACGGAGTAGAGGCACTTCTTCATAGTGAGTTTCCTGGGGCCTCAGGGACTTTATTTTTGTGTTATACAAATTACAATCTCCAAATAAAATGCCATTGTGGATGTAAATATCTAGTTCAAAGAGTTTTCATTTGAGTTATTTATTTGTTTGTTTATTTATTTTGTGAGAAAGATCGACCCTGAGCTAATATCCGTGCCCATCTTCCTCTACTTTATATGGGACGCCACCACAGCATGGCTCTACAAGTGGTGCGAGGGTGCGCACCTGGGGTCCGAACCGGTGAATCCGGGGCTGCAGCAGCGGAGCACGTGCACTTAACCGCTTGCGCCATCGGGTCGGCCCCCCTTAAAGTTATTTAAAAAAAATTAAAAATAAATATTTAAAAAAATAAATCATTGGAGCTGGCCCGGTGGCTCAGCTGTTAAGTGCGTGTGCTCCGCTTCAGCAGCCTGGGGTGCGAAGTTTCCGATCCTGGGCACGCACCAACGCAAGGCTTGTAGAGCCACGCTGTGGCATCATCCCATACAAAGTAGGGGAAGATGGGCACAGATGTTAGCCCAGGGCGAATCTTCCTCAAGATAAAAGGGGAGGATTGGCATCGGATGTTAGCTCAGGGCTAGTCCTCCTCACACACACACAAAAATAATAATAATAAATCATTAGTGAAATGCAAAGTGCATTTTCATATATAGCAATCAAACTCTGCTCAGAATACTAGGGAGAGTTCAGTGGGGGATATACAATATGCAAATATCATAACACATACCTCAACAGTTCTTTACTCAAAAAGTGCTTTCTAAATTATCAGTCTATCCTAACTAAATCTTGTGAAGTAAGTGGTACCATTTCCTTTTTATAACAGGGAAAATTAAGCTTATATTATATGACATTAAAAGTCACAAAGGTATCAAGTTGTCAAAAGTCAAAAGGTGCTAGATTGTGGAGACTGGATTGTTGTCTCCAAACCCTATGTATTTTCCACTAAAACATGCCATCTTCTTGAGAAAATTTCTGAACCCAGGTTGACAAGAGCCAAGTTATGGAGAAGACAGAGACTTAGCTATGGAGAAAGACTGTTCCTTCAGCGTTTTTCAGTTGAGTGTCCATAGTGTGCAGAGGTTGCTTGAGGAACTGGGGTCACAAAGGTGAATAAGACCCTGGTGTTGCTGTCATAAAGCTTTCATTGCAGTGATGTTTATATACCAAAGCAGCCCAAGTATATAAATACATTTTAAAAGGCAATTAGAAAAGATATAAACATGAGTAAATTGTGAAGTGACTGTTTTAGGCTTGAGACGGGTGTGATCATTTTAGACTGGAATGACCATAGAAGCTATATGGAAAAGGCTATTCTGCGCAGCCATCACAGTGAGCAGAGTAGGAAGAGCCAAATGACCTTGAGATTTTAAGGGTGATTCTCTCTGGCTATTTCCTAAAAGTCGGTAGAATCTTAAAGATAGAGTATGATAAGGAAAGAGACAAAGCTGAGGCATGAGGTTGGGTCTCTGAAGGGTAACGCAGTCTAATGCAAGACCCCAAACTGTGCATGCCCACAGCACCTGGGGAGATCCCAATGCATCTGTGGGAAGAAGGATGGGCTGGCTAATGGGCCCATGGCTAACTGGAAAGCATGTAGCTACCTAAATGAACAATCCCTAGTCAGCTCGACTAAGGCTTATTATATAAGGGCGAGTATTCTCGGATATTTTAATTATTCAAGAGTGTTGGAGGAGGTCATTGAGAGGACCTGAGCTGGTTGACGGGTGAGTAGGACCCGGGCAGTCTGAGACTCTTCACCCCATCCCTTGTCCTTGGAATGTACCTTCTGCCCACGGTTCCCACAGTGAGAGCCATTTCAAGGATGCAGCCTTGAGAGAGTGCAGTGTTGTGGATACCATCTGGATGGTTCACGTGACTGAACCCTGTTAAGGCCTCCATATAAACCTTTAAGATTCTGGCAGATGGGTGTGGATCTGCTTGTCTTGTAGAGCCCAAGACAAGCGTCTTATATAAGTTCCCTTGCTTATTACACCTGTCACCTACCCATCTGGGGTGGCCTGCCTCTTTCTTGGGTCTCTCCTTGGCCTTCCCTATGGGGGTCAGTTTCAGATTTCACCTGAGGGAACTCCTGAGGTTGCAAACAAACAGAGAGGTATGAGGTTAAGATTTTGATGTCAAAACTCTGAAGTCGTAATTTTGTCACATAATTTAATAAGAGTGTGTACTAAAACTGTGTTAGCCAGAAATATGCCCACAGGCCAGATAAAACCTAAGGGTGTCGGGTTTGTGCTCCTGGTGTGAAGGAAAGAGCACTTCCTGGATTAGGAATTGAAGGCTCAGAACCTCGTCTGAGCTCCTCTGGCCTGCTGTGTAATGCTGTGTGATAACTTCAAGGCTCTTTGCTTCTGTTCACTCAACGGAACAACGAGGGTGATAGCTGACATCTGGTGTCTTAGAGCCCTTATGAGGCCAAACGAGATAATGGAGAATGGGATCTGAAGGGTTCAAACTGCCACTGAGAAATACTCTTATTATTTACAAGAATGATTTATGAATCATGACAAACATCTACTACTGATCAACAAATATTATATTGTTCCCATATCGTCAATTCTATTTTCAGCCTGGAACTGTTTGTTTTACCTTCTTCATAAGAAGCTGTTTTCACTTTAAAGTGTGTAAAATATGACTGGGAAAGTGCAATTTATCACTTGGCTGGACTCACTAGGAAGTAGGTTAATACATTCACTTAATAAGTGTTATTTAGGCTCTAGGACTGTGAAGCGCTGCGAGTCCCCTGAGTTTGGGATAATTTTGATATGACTAATACCTTACTGGTCCTGTTTATTATGATTTGTAACTAATCTGAATTTTTAGAAAATATCTTAAACACACAGCAGTTTAAAGTAAATAGACTTAGAAATGAGAGGTGTTTAGACAATTTAAATACCACCTAAAAATCTTAATTTCATACCTCTTTTGAATAAAATATCTGGGAATCCTCACACCTTTATACAGGAAGAGTTAGCTGAGCTGAGTAGGGATTGTTCATTTAGGTTGCTACGTCCCTTCCAATTTGCCATGGGCCTGTTAACCAGCCCATCCCTCTTCCCTCAGTGGAATCTAAATTGTCTAAACAATTTAAATGTGGAGGGGGGATGAAATTGGATGCAATGCATATGAATGTCGCCCAAACTGACTAGACTGCACTTGCTTCCTATGGGCAGCTGGAAATTCCAGTCTCTGTGTTCAAAGGGATATAGTAAATGGGGGCTTGGTTTGGGCAGTTGCCAACATCAAAGGGGTAAACTTTCACAAGCAGGGTCTAGCAGCTCTGCAGAAGTCTGCCTCTTCTCCTCAGGGAGGCTCAGGTCCATGGAAAGGGTCCATTTAGAGATGACTGTCACTTATATCTGGTGGCATGGCTAGGAGACTCTAGGAACCATACCCTTAAGTGACTAGAACTGAATCAGTTCAGCAATTTCACTGGTCACATCTTTTATTTTTAATTAAGGTAAAATTTAATAATATAAAACGAATAGGTAGTAAGGGTACAGTTTGTAGAGTGTTTGGAAAATATCACCTACACAAACCTGCACATGAATTAATGTATTGAACATTTCCAGCACTCCAGTAAGTTATGCCTCTTCCATGTAAACTGTTCCCCTGAGAGACAACTACTGTTCTGGGTTCTATAACCGAAGATCTTGTTTGCTTGTTCTAGAATTCACACAAGTAGAATCACAGCCCATGCACCCTTTTGCATCTGGCTTCTTTTGCTCATTATGGTTTTAAGATCCATCCACATGGTTCAGCATATCAGCAGTGCATGCCTTTCCATAGAGCTTGCTCTCATTCTCTCTCTCAATTGGTCAAAGATTTTATCAAAAAAAAAATTGAACTATTGGCTTTATTGATGTTTTCTGTGTTTGGCTATATTCTATTTTATTGATTTTGTCTCTTGCCTTTGTTATTTCCTTTCTTCTATTTATTTTAGATTGTGTTTAAGAAAATCCAGAGCTGGACAGTAGCTAACGTGGTAAAAGTAGATTTTACTCAGGAACTATTACAACAGAGGAAAAGAGACCTCACTATAGAATTGGGCTCAACTCCAAAAACAGCATGGACAAGTGGGGATTTACAGTCAAGGAGGAGGGTGGGGGCCAGTGGATGGAAAATTACTAAGAGGCGACATCTCGGATAAGGGGGGATCCTGGCGAAACCGACTTGACAGGATCCTTGCTGAAGGCAGGCCAGGGTGATCAGACATCCCCTGGGGGATGGTGGAGGAAGAAGAATTTGATCAGATCTTGGGGTGAGCAGATATTGAGAGTGGGAGGTTCTCTTTAAAACGACTTAGCAAGATTCCTGCCAAAACTGGGTGATGGAGGCCCAAAAATGATGGATGCTGAAGCCCAAGATAGAAGCCTACTGGAGAAGATATTGTAGAGGAGCCTGACTGAAGTTTGGTCAAGAAAAGAGTCTTTGTCAGTTGAATTCACTGTGATACTGGTTTCTTACGATGTAAGTCCAAGTCATTTATTTTACAATTTTCTTCTTTTCTAGTATAACCATTTCAAGCCATAAATTTCTCTCCAAGACTACTTTGGCAGCATTCCACAAATTTTAATATGTTGTGTTTTCATTATCATTCAGTTTGAAATATTTTCTAATTTCCCTGGTGACTTCTTCTTTGTTCCTGGGTTATTTAGAAGTGTGCTACTTAATTTTCAAATGTTTGGGGATTTCCTAGTTATTTTTAAAACTAATTTCCAGTTTGGCACTGTTGGGGTTAGATAAAATACTTTGTATGGTTTTAATATTTTGGAATTTATGAGACTTATTTATGACGTAGAGTACGGTCTGTCTTTTTGAATGTCCGTGTGCCCTTGAAACGAATGTGCATTTTGTGGTTATTGGCCGTAGTGTTCCATAAAAAAAATAGATCAAGTTGGTTGATGTTACTGTTCATTTATGTTATAGTCTTGCTGATATTTGACTGGTGTTTCAATCGCAAAGAGAGGGGCACTAAAATTTCCAAATATGATTGCGGCTTTGCCTATTTCTGCTGTTGGTTATGTCAATATTTGCTTCTTGTATTTTGAATCACTGTTATGAAGTGCACACACATTTAATTCATGTTGAATCAACACTTTTGTCATTAGGAAATGCTCTTTTTTATCCTAGTAATACCTTTTTTTTTAAAGTCTACTATGATATTAACATGACCATATCAGCTTTGTTATGTTTAGGTATTGGTTGATATACTGTTTACTCCGTATTTTTCTTTCATCTTGTCTATATATTTATATGCAAAATCTCTCTCTTATAAAACACACCAATTCGGATCCTGCTGTTGTATTCATCTGACAAACTTTGCCTTTTAATTAAAGCATTTAGTCCATTTTAATTTAATATAAGTGTTGACGTGCTGTCTGTTTCCAACTTTCTCCTGGGTTTGTTGCTCCTAAGCTTCATTTCCTGTTTTGTTATAGGTTAATGAGCATTTTTTATATTGCATTTTTGCTTTTTATTGATTATTAGCTATATTATTTTATTTATTTTATTAGTTGCTATCGCCACATCTTACCTTGAATTAATATAATACTATTTCATACATAATGTAAGAATTTTAAAACAGTATAATTCCCTTTATACCTCTCCCATCTGCTGTGCTGTTGCTGTTATATATTTTGCTTCAACAAATGTTATAAACCCTAAATGTATATTTACTACTTTTAATTTGAACTGGCAATTGACCTTTAATGGAGTTAAGAAGAGAACAGGTACCGTATTTTATATTAACCCGTATGTGTACCAGTTGCTCTTTCCTTCCTTTCTTCCTGTCAATCTTAAATTCCATCTTGTCCCAATTCCCTTTAGCTTGAAGAACTTCTCTTAGCATCTTTTATGTGAGATTTTGTTGGCACCAAATTCTCTCAGCTTTCATTTATTTAAAAATGACTTTATCTTTCTTTTTTTTTTAAATTTTTGTTTATTGCAGTAACATTGGTTTATAACATTGTATGAATTTCAGGTGTACATCTTTATACTTCTATTTCTGCATAGATTACATCATGTTCACCACCCAAATACTAATTACAACCCATCACCATTATCTTTCATTTTTGAAACATATTTTTTGCCAGATATCAAATTCTAAGTGGACTTTTTTCTTTTAGCACTTTGGTGATGTTAGTCATTGCCTTTTGAATTCCAATTTTTTTCTAATGAAAGATCAGCTGCCTTTGTTAACTTTGCCTTTGCTCTTAAAGTTTTTTAAATTTTTGTTTTTCATTAATGTGCCTAGATGTGGGTTTTTTTTGTATTTATTTTTTGGAGTTTACTAAATTCCTTATATATTTGGTTTATTGTTTTTGTTCAAATTTGAAAATCTTAGTAGAAATGTCTCTTTTTTCTATAATTCTTCATTACATTTTTAAAATTGGGATATAATTGATATACAACAGTGTATAAGTTTAAGTTGTACGGTGTGTTGATTTGATATGTTTATATGTTGCAATATGATCGCCACCATAGTGTTAGCTGATACCACCATCACATCACATAATTATTATTTCTTTCTTGTGGTGAGAACATCTAAGATCTAGCCTCTTAACAACTTTCAAGTATATAATACAGTATTGTTAACTATAGTCACAATGCTGTGCATTAGATCTCCAGAACGTATTCATCTTCTAATTGCAAGACTGTACCCTCTGACCAATGTCTCCCCATTCCTTTACCACCCAGGCCCTGGTAGCCACCATTCTACTCTCTGTTGCTGCAAGTTCAGCTTCTTTCAGTTCTGTGTATAAGTGATATCACACAGCATTTGTTTTTCTCTGTCTGACATATCTCACTTAGCATACAAATGTTCTTTATATGTTTATTCTGCCCCGTTCTCTCTTCTCTTTTGTAGATTCCAATTGATGTATATTTCTTGAAATTATTCCACAGGTCATTTTTCTTTTCAATCTGAAATTCACCTTAGGTGTTTTTCATGTACTTCTATTCAATTTCACTAATCCTTTATTCTTTTGGGTATAATTTGCCATTGATAACATCTAATAAATTTTTAATTTTATAGATTGCATAGATTCTTTTATTAAGTTTTTAAAATTCCCCTAAATTTCTCAAATTCTTCTCCCATTATACCATATCTGTCTAAAGTCTTTGGCTTATTTATCATAGTTACTTTAAACTTCCTATCTACTAATTTTAATACCTGATTTAACTATGTATTTTTACTTATTCACTTAATTTTCTCTTGACTATAGATTACATTGTACTGTTTATCTACATTCTGTATCTTCCTCTGAAGACTTTCTTTGCTTTATATAAATAGTTAAATTAGTGATGGATCACCTCGAATCTTGAGACTTTAAAAAGAAAAAAACAACTTTATTTTACTGAATATATTTTGGCTTTTCTTATAGTCCTAGGGAGAATCTTTCAGACAATGGTTATTTGTTTTATTCCTAAGGTATGCATTTTCTGGGGTTTCAGCGTAAAGTTCATTTTGTATACTTGGCAGGCATCAGACTCTAAACTCTGTCTTCACTGTTGGGGGCCATACTAAAATCTCTGCTACCCATAGATTTCCACCTGACTTGTTTGGAATTTCACCAGTGTATGTTCAGTTCAGGGGTAAGCCAAAGATTTAAGGGACATTTATAAATATATTTGGGGGATTCCTCCTCTGTGACTGTCTTCTTTCCAGGATTCCATCTCCTATAAATTTTTTGTGTGTGTGTGTGAGGAAGATCACCCCTGAGCTAACATCCATGACAATCCTCCTCTCTTTGCTGAGAAAGACCGGCCCTGAGCTCACATCTATTGCCAATCCTCCTCCTTTTTATTTCCCTTTTTCTCCCCAAAGCCCCAGTAGATAGTTGTATGTCATAGTTGCACATCCTTCTAGTTGCTGTATGTGGGACACCGCGTCAGCATGGCCAGACAAGCAGTGCATCAGTACGCGCCCAGGATCCGAACCCGGACCACCAGTAGCAGAGCATGCGCACTTAACTGCTAAGCCACGGGGCCAGCCCCCATCTCCTATAAAATTTATGATCAACCAGGCAGTCCCAGATGCCGTCCTCTACCTCCCAGGCAATAGGACTACACTTCGGCAAGTCCCAGCCACTCTATGCTAAGTGGGCTGAGGAGCACCCTCATGGGAAAAGCTAGATATAAAACTTAGTTTAAGGGTATAATTTCTTGCAATTTCTTCCTGTCATTTTCAGTGTCTTGAAATAGTTATGTGGATGTATGTGCATATATACGTGAATGTGTGTATGTTTTAATTATATCTAAAGTTTATAATTGTTATCTGAAGAGTGGTTTCTCTAGAACATCATGCTCCACCCTATACCCAGAACCAGAATCACCTGGTAACATCTCTTACACTCTTATTCTCCACGTAAATTTAGGGCCTACTTTTTAATTTCCTTGAGATAACATTGCAATTATTAAGCGGATAGGAGAATGCCAGTGTGCTTCCTTTTCCTTTCAAAAGTAAGATAAACTATTTGTAGCACACCCGTTTTCTTGCTTTAAATTATTTTCCTACTAGGGCTCTGGCTGAAAAACATCAAAGATATATTCTGACTTTGATGCAGATTCCAATAGAAAACTCTAGCCCTTTAAATCCTTGTTATTCATTTACAGTAAATATTTGTTGAGTCCTTACCTGGTTCCGGGCACTGTCGTAGATACTAAGACTATCACAGTGAATAAAGAGAAAAACTCTAGCCCCCACACAGCTTACATGCTAACTGGAGCCATACAATAAATAAAACAAATTATTAAAATGTGTACCATGATTGATACCTATTAAGGAGAAAAATTAAAAACAAAAGGGATTGTAAGTAGTATTATGTGATGCTTATGATTTAGTTCCTGTATCTTTGACCAATACAATCTGCTACCACAAAGTACAGTGACATAGATTCTTCCTATGTGAGCACCCGCTGATCTACTTTTCAGAAGTTATCACCTCCTCACATTCACCAAGGGTTTCTTGGATTCCTCAGCTCAGTGCCCCAGCTGTGCGTTTGCTGACGTCCCTCTGGATCTTGCTCAAACTTCTGTTCTCTTACTTTTCTGTTGCTATGGCTAAGGCAGCAATACCTCCAGTGTTGATCAGAGCTGCCAACAGAGATCTGCCAATGTTCCAAAATATGGATTATCTCTTCATTTTCCAATAGTCGTGTTGCTGTCAAAGCTGATGAGTGAGTTAGAATTAGGAGAATTGTTCCAGGTTTTCTCATACCTTAGAATTCTTGCTCTGCTGGGTCCTTGCACCACAGATGGTGAAGGTTGGGGTTTGAGTCCTACCTTAACTCAAGGGCAACGTCATTTCATGACCTAAAATAATGGCAATAGAGGAATAGGCATTTACCTAACCAAAATACTATCCTCCTCCCTGACCTGCAAAGCTGTCTCCTCCCGTCAAGGCTCAGATAATACAACCTGATGGTTCCTTTCTCAAATCCCGTGACATACAACCTAATCCATGACCACTTTATTATTATACTTTCTCTAAAATTTGAATTACACAGCTGCTTCCAAAATGATAGGCATGTTTAGTAGCATTAGCTATCAGTCTACAGGATTGCCTACACAGGTCAAGGATAGAGTCTCCTTAATCGGCATTCTTCTACTAGGCTCTTAACTCTGAAAACAGAAGACATTTTTCTAGCTTCCCTGACTTTGGTACATTCAGTGGCTGAATATTGAATATCAAGCAAATAGGTGAATTCTCCTGAGTTCGTAGTTCAGAGTCAGTGCAGCAACTCTTGTAGCTAAAATAGAATAAAATATTATGACAAAGTTAAGACAAACATACATTCCAGATTTCCAAGATATCAAAGAAACAGAGATACTCAAGGAACAGAAAAGAGAAAAGAGCCAGGACAGTGTTTCATGTGTGTGTGAATAAATATTTATCTTCTATTCAAATGCATCCTGAGCCTGCTGGACCATGTTACTTCCTCTCAGCTTCAAGCAACTTCTGTCTATTATTTCACAGAATAATTGTAGCTGGGGTAAATGTCACTCTTATTTTTGGAAAAATAGTACATCTTGAGAGAATATTGTTTTAGCTCAATTTTTTACCTCTTTTTATAAAAAAATGTTTATTAAAGCTAAATTATTTCCTGATTCTGTGGGTATGTGTGCTACAGCTGCTTTTTAATGCCTGCAAGTCTATTTATTTTTCTATACTGCAGCATTCAGAAAGATTTGGGCTTTTGGAGGGCAAACTATTTTTCATTTCTTAAAAGTCTTTTACTCCATAGTTCCTTCCTGTGTCCCATTATAAACTAACGCACAGGTGGCTTAAAATATATTTTTGCTGCACCTTTGTATTGTGCCGTTTGTCAAATTCTAAGAGGATTCCAAGATTTTTTCTTCTTTCTTCCTGGTGTAAAACTGAATTAGAACTGAGAGCAAAGAAAACCCCTCCCTAGGAAGAGAGTTATTATCAGAGTTTTGAAAAAAAGTTGTATGAACCATTCTTTCTACGTGTACTCATTTTAAAGTTTAATCATCCTCATTCTTGTACATTGAATTTCTCTGTTCCCTTTGCTTCTCTGTGGCTGGAGAGTCAGAGCCATAAGCTCCATCGGGCTCTAGCTCCTCAGGTCCCCTTTCCGACTCACTACTTCATGACAACATTCCTTTGATGAATTATGTGCCCAACAGTACTTTTTTTTTTTTCCCAGTAACAAATCTGTGA
Source organism: Diceros bicornis minor (assembly GCF_020826845.1). Taxonomy (NCBI): domain Eukaryota; kingdom Metazoa; phylum Chordata; class Mammalia; order Perissodactyla; family Rhinocerotidae; genus Diceros; species Diceros bicornis. The sequence continues at coordinate 4,476,011 of NC_080753.1, forward strand.
TTGGAAGTTAAAGGGGTAGAGGTGAGGCATAAATAACATGCCCAGCCGCTGAAGATGGATTGGTTTAACTCAACTGGGGAAATCCTATTGCTTTATTCCCATCTATGACAGCACCCAGATCCAACCAATGAAATGTAAAGGAAGTCTGCTGGGGGAGGCAGGTATGGGGAATTTTTCTTTCTCTAATAAAAAAAGCACAGAAAGAGAGTTTTTTTGGCATCCACCATCTTTCTTGCTGCTTAGGAAACTATTTTATGAGGATGTGATGCTTCACACTGCAAGTACCCTTAGGGTAAATATGACCGAAACATTAAAGAAAGAGGGAAGACATTTGGTCTTTGATGATATAATTAAAACAGTGATCCAACACTGGAGTCAAATTTTTCAAGATTTCTTGTAATGTAATAAATAATATGCATTTCTAGATTATGACTCTGTTTGTGAGGTATCCTAGAGAAGAGGGCATCTTAAATGAAACAAGGCTGGCTCAATTCATAAAAACTATAAGGAGCACTGTTATTAGCACACTGCCTTTCTTGTCTCTACTCCCTTGGGACTAGTGGGCTTGACTTTTCATATAGTTGATGTAACGAGCTTTCAGATTAGGAAGTTGGTTTAGGAAAAATAGCAGATACTTGCTTGGTTTAGCTCTGGGAGTTAGATGGCCCCTAATCTAGTTAAAGACATATGCCATTTACTCCAAGTAGCCCAGATAAGTAGAGTTCTATTTGGAAGTTCTGAAATTTGACTTCAAAGAGCAGCTGAATGAGTTGAACATTGTTCTTTTAAATTTGTTCTATCTATCTATCATCATCATCATTTATTTATCTATCTATCTCTCCATCCATCCCTTGGAGACATAACCAAGATTGAATTCAGGTTGGTTGTGCCATTCCAGATTTGGGGTATTTTTGGGTCTCCTGAATAAATACCATCCTAACTCCTATACCTGTTTACAAACTTTAGGGTATCCCACTAATATAAATATAAGACATGCAGCTTTATAACCCAAATTAAAAATATCCCAAAGCATTACAGCCCAAACTACAAGTCTGTTTCAACTTTAGGGTCATTACGATTCTGCCAGGCAAGGTCTCAATGCTTTTATACAGAGGAACTGTCCACTCCTCATCCCTTTTAACTGTCTGAAAGCTTTGAGATCTTTCTGGAGTAGTTCAGGGAGCTTTATAGGGATATTGAAGATTGACAGGGATATTGAAGATTGACAGGTCTGTTGAATTTGGAATCCCTGAGCAGAAATGAAAAGCACTTGGGCAGAGTAATAGTGATGAACACCTGGGGTGAATAAGCTGGAAGCTGGTCCCATCAAGAGTTTCCTTGTCTGCTATGGAATCCGCGAAAGTCAAGCAGAGACTTGGGCAGAGAGAGGCGAGGTGGCAACAACTGGGACCAACCTTGTTACTGTAAGATGAAGTTCTGGATTTTAATATAAAATATGCATGCACATTAAGTGACAAAATTTATTTTTAAACATATTTTTAATAAAGACAGCTCTTTGGTGACCTATTTTCCATGCAACAAGCTACTGAGGTGTTTTCACATGATACTATTCCAGAAAAGCTGGTGATTACCTAAAAGTATAAATTATTTATTTATAATCAAACCAAATAATTTAAAGTTCTCACCAATACCATCCCACATTATATTAGCTTTTAAAATCTAAATTAAAGAGTATTATAGCAGGCGATGTACTAATTTTATTTCCTACCGTCTGAAGTGATTTCTTGTCAAATTCTGACTTTTCCTTAGAGTAGAGATTTATTTTCAATCTTTTTTTTCGAGTGAACTTCTCAGTTGGTCCATATCTCTCAGGGAGAGCACAAGCACAATGAGTGCCTGCGAGTGCCTTAGGATACTCATCACGTCTTACTCCTGAGTTAGATTTATGCCCTAGTTAGGAAACAAATTGTTCTCCAACGAGTAACTTTTGGGGCCTTAGGTTAATTGGAACTTTCTGTCATGTCCTAAACTCCTTACCTGGGAAAAATCCTGAGATGCCCTGGATGGAAACAAGACAGTACCCGGGGTCAACAACAAGAGATCAGTCTTCTCTTGCTTCTAGAACTAGGAAAAGAGCACATGAGAGACGGCAGTGGGGGTTACTGTTGTCTTCGTGTATACCTCTGCTCTTTGCCAAAGGAGGTTTGGACAAGAATCTGATCTGGTCAGTCCTGCATAAACAACAAGTCTGCCTCTGTTCCTTTATGGAATATATACTCTAGTACAGTATACATGTTTAAGAGTATATATTATTTCTCTGTGTTTAAATTAAAAATGACTGGCATGCTCATTGGAAAAGAAAGCAGATTTTTAAAATATTCTAGAACCGTGTGCCTTATGGAATAAAAGCTTTCAAGTTGAAATAATTTAGTTGTAAAATATTTCTTTCTGAAGACATTGGGAAAAGTAGAGAAATAGTTATTTTTTAATCATTTAAAAATTAACATTCTGTGATTTATCAAGCAAATAAATTATTTATCTCCTCTATTTTCATTATGCAATAAAAGATGAGTTTTAATATAAGGAGGGATGTCTATTTTTATTTGTTTGATTTTTTTGCCAATGCAATTATCATTATTAGAAATAATGCATTTTAAAAGCTGTAGTTAAACCTATTTTTTACTGGATATAAATCTGCTTGCCTCTTAGATGGTTGAATTACAAATGGAGATAAGATTTAAATACCATCTCCTTCTAACTTCATTTGACTGAGAGAGGAATTAAATTGGCCCTGAGTAATGCTGATCATCTGGTGTCTTTGACCTTTCCACATATCCTGCTTAGAGGAAGGGGGAAGAAAAATTTGAACAGGTAATGGGAACTGGCATACTATGACATTTAGTGTCTAAGCGAAACACTATGTTAAAAAAGTGTGATTTTAATTAAAAACAAAATAACTCACTATGATATCTCTTGTTTCCAGATAAATATAAATGTGATGTGTCTAACATACCTTCCAACTAGACTGGTGTCTAGTCTTGCTCTGTAAGTTGTTACACACACTACGCAGATGGTAAATGAAGGTCACAGGCATCTGCCACCACTGCCCTCACCCCTGCCCACCACTCACGAGCCGGAATCTATTTCTGTGCCAACAAGTGACATCATCCACTCCTAGCTCTATACACCACAGACACACCCAGGGACACCCAATCAGATGAGGAAAAAGGTAATGGAGTAGAGGACTAAACTTGAGGTAACATGAATCCTATGTTGGTGGATAAGCCCATGTTGGTGAATAAGCTGCCTCACGTACAGCCTAGAGGAGACACAGGCTTTGCAACCCTAGCATGATGGATATCTGTTGATTTTTGTCCGTCCAACAGCTGTCCTTCTTTCTTATTCTCATAATAGAGCTACTTTTTCTAATTGAGAACTCATTTTCTCAATAAGGAAAGGCTTGAAATTGTGTTGTTATCAGCATGATGCTTTATCAGAACAGTGAATAAACAAGCCAAGACAGGCCAGCCACTTTCCTTTATCTTCCTGGCTAAAGTAATTGGCCCAGAGATGGGCCCATGACTCAAACTAAGCCATGAGTGTCTTCCATAGAACTTGACTGTTGGACTTCACAGAAACAGGATGTCTTTATACTGAGGTTGGGAACAGATAGAATGTGAGTTTGGGTTTGATTGTGACCATTTTGCCAGTGATAGGGAGAACAAGCCTATCTGCTCTCTACCAAGACCTAGTATTGTAACCATCACCTGAGCTCCTGAGCACTTCAAATAGTGTCTTTCACTAAAGAACTTGTACTTTGTCAATAATCTTTACCTGGCTCTTTTTGTGAAGTATGTTTAATATCATTGATGATATGACTAAGTATAAAATTATATTCTTTCAACTCAGTTTGGCTCATATTTACTCCACCTTTAAACACATTATTTGACCAAACTTGACCTCATGTCACAGTAAGAGGAGCTTCAATCAATCTCTTCAAAGATGTAGAAACGTGGAACACAAGTGGACTACAGGGATAGGTTTCTGACAATTTAGCTCTCATATCTACATAGATATTTGAAAGTTTAATATCTGGATTGATGAAAAGTAGTTGATTTAGATTGCAGCTTTTATGTTGTATTCAATAAGATATTACTCTAATTTTCAGCTTCTTCATTGTAAATTACAGGTAAAAATAGTTTTGACCTTATGCAAGTACTAAGTGAGATGATATATGTAAAGCAGTTAGCATCCTGTCTAAGATATAGGAAGCACTCAATAAACATTATATTTTATAATCTCCTATTCTTCCTCCTTCCTCCCTTTCTAAGTCATCTCTATTGTTATCAGCAAAAATGTTATGTTTAAAAGCAAGATACAAAGAATAGCATCTCTGTGTCACATGCATTTGATTGAGCGTCATTGTCCTTATTCACTTTCTCAGCACTATATCTTCCATGACATCCTTGGCACTCTCAGTTTGGTAGGGATGCATATGGGAATACAAGAAAGAAGGAAGTGGACTGGGGAGCTGATGTCTCTCATTCATGACAACACAAGAGAAAACACTCTTATGAGCAGTGACACACATGGCAGAGGACACAACCAGCTCAGCTGACTGTGTACTCTGGTCTTCCAAGGTTGAGGACGTTTTAAGCTATTGAATTCAAGAGGGCTAGGGTTCACATAGGAGAAGGCATGTGTGTGTGTGTGTATGTGTCTGTCTGTCTGTGTGTGGGTGTGTCCATCTAGGAAAGCAATCCAGGCAGCATTATTTTAAATATTGCAGATTTCTATAATTTTGACTTCTTCCCAGTTGGATAACATTGTAAAGCAGCTTTGCAGTGATTGGTGCCTGTTTCCATTCCACCCCAAAGCCAGGTATAACGAACACTGATAACAGAGAGTTGGGAAAGAATGTAATGAATTGAATTAGAGTCACACAAATCCAAACTTAAGGAGTGAGAAAATTGGGAACCTGAGAACAGGTGCAAACATTGTGGAGAATGTTCCCTTCTCCCTTTCCAATCGTCTCTTTTACTGCTTTCTTCTTTTAATTATTTTACCTTTCTCATTTCCTTATCTCCTCTTCTTAGTTTCTCATTATCTTCTTCACATTTGTAGCTTTTTCTCCTCAACATTCACTCTTCTCTTTTTTTTTTTCTTTTGCCTATTTCACCACTATCATCTCTTTTATTTTTTTATTGAGGTCACATTGGTTTATAACATTACATAAATTTCAGGTGTACATCATTATATTTTGATTTCTGCGTAGACTACATTGTGTTCACCGCCCAAAGTCTAGTTGCCATCTGTAACCATACACATGTGCCCAGTCACCTCTTTTGCCTCCCCACTCTCCCCTTCCCCTCTGGTAACTTCCAATCTGTTCTCTGCATCTATGTGTTTGTTTGCTGTTGTTTTATCTTCCACATATGAGTGAAATCATACCACATCTTCTTTATCAATTCATCTGTTGATGGGCACTTGGGTTGTTTCCAAGTCTTGGATATTGTGAATAATGCTGCAGTGAACATAGGGGTGCATATGTCTTTTCAAATTAGTGTTTTCATGTTCTTTGGGTAAACACCCAGAAGTGGAATAGCTGGATCATATAGTAGTTCTATTCTTAATTTTTTGAGGGATCCTCAGACTGTTTTTCATAGTGGCTGTACTAGTTTGCATTCCCACCAGCAGTATGTGAGGGTTCCCTTTTGTTCACATCCTTTCCATTCTGTTCTATAATTTAAATATTTGAGCAAGAATCAGAAAATTGAGTAAATTATATTATCTAAAGTGAAAACACATTGCGTAGGCAGAGACCTTCATGATTTATTTCATTTCACTTTAGTTTTAGCATGTTACTTATTTGTAGATTGTGTAAAATAGATCATTAGTTAACAATAAATCATACGTGTGCTCAAGTGGAAATAAATACAATTGTTTGGATCCCAGAACTCAACTGTTACATTATATTTCTTTAAAAAAAAAAAAAAAAGGCAGCGTGACCCACTTCTAATCTATTTGTGAGGGAAAAAAGAGGCCAAGCATTTTATTTCATAGATATTTGGAGAGAACCAACAGGATGTCTGTGTGTGTGTATGTGGAGAGAGAGAGAGAGATTTATTTTAAAGAATTGACTCACATGATTATGCGATTATGGAGCCTGGCAAGTGTGAAAGCTACACGGCTCACAGGTAGACTAGAGACCTAGGGAAGACTTGGTGTTGTAGTCCAAAGGTTATCTGGAGGAAGAATTCCTTTTTCCTAGGGGAATCTCAGTCTTTTTTTCTTAAGGCATTCAATTGATTGGATGAAACCCACCTACATCATGGAGGATAATCTGCTTTACTCAAAGTCTACTGATTTAAATGCTAATCACATCTAACAAAATGCCTTCACAGCAACATCCTAACTAGTGTTTGATCAAACTTCTGGGCACCACAGCCTAGCCAAGTTGACACATAAAATTAACCGCCACAAATCCACCCCTTGTCATTTTGGCACCCATACACATCGCCTTAAACTATACTTTAAATAAAGATAGTAACAAGATAATAATTCTACCTAACATGGTGAGCCTATCCTGTATTCAACTGAAAACACATTAACCCTTTTTCTAGAAGATGGAAAGTCTTGGATGATGTTCACTCTTCTCCTTGTTATCTTGTAATTTAAACACCATGATGTAAAGTCAATAATACTTAACATTATTATATGAAGTCAATTTATTTAATGTTATATGATAAGGGGATAAGGGAGAGAAGAAAACAAAGATTTTTGATATACACACACATATTGATAACAAAATAAGAAAGAAATACTCATAACAATAACTTCTTTCTGTACTTTACAAGTGGTCATAGCTGGTATTTATAACTATCTTTTTCCACTACCCATTCTGTATTTATTTTGCCCTTAGCAAGTACCTCAGCTAGTTATGGTTCTTTACCTTTTGGGATGACCCAAACCTTCATTCCTGAAGGGTCTGGGCCATCAGTAGTCTTTCCTCAATTGGGTTGTTGTCATTTTCCATTGACTTTCTTCTCCTGGTATGGTAGAATAAGAGATACCCTAAGGGATCTCCTGTATTCCAAACCTACTCTTCCTTACCTCTGTTGTGGAATAATGGTCCAATTTCACCTTGGTAATCAGGATCAACCACCCTAGCCAGCACATAACTCCCTTCTTTGCCTGTTGATTCAGGGGAATACCCAAAGTGGCTGGGTAGCAGTCTTAACTTGCAATTCAATGGGATCATTGTTGTGTCTCTTGGTGGAAATATTCCTCACTTTGGAACTGAGATCTCTAGATCAGCAGAGCATAAGTTTGTGGGGACAGGAGGAAAATTTTTCTAGTGGATCACTAGAAAAATCACTAGGGGTAATAGTGATTGGTGAGATGGGCTACTCCCATTTCCACCCTTTGATTCCTGGACTCGTGAATCCAGATATCGGATGCTGATTCAGAGCATATACAGCTCCCTGGAGAACCTTGACTCACGAGCATTTGATTAGGAGTAGCTATTAGTGGTTTTTTGCATATCCCTATTGCTACACTATACCATGAACTATAAGTACCCTGTTTACTACTAGAAATAGAATCATTAGTGCCTTTAAGTCTAATCAGACTAGAGAATCAATTTCAGAAACCCCAAAACCAATTTAGAAAATTCATCCTTAAGATTTTGTTTCTCTAGAACCATTCTTGGGACCAAAATCTGTATTAGTTAGGGTTCTTCAGAGAAAGAGAACCAATAGAATAAATATAAATATGTATTTTGAACTTTGCTAGAAGGTACCTTGTCAGGTATTCTTAACTGCCATTACCACATTTAAATTAGAAATTAATACTTGGGTCCATGTTTCACAATTAAAGTGACATCACCTATCCAATAAGAATTGGAAAAATTTGGAAAGCTAAAGATCTTTGACTTGGGTTCCAATGGACATCCTTCAGATGGTCCATGGAGCTTCACTGCTTACCTGGATCCTTCAAACAAACAGACAGCCATACAAAGTGGACAGCTTCTACTCAAGAAGCCTGGAACCTGATTATTTCATATGTTACAAACTCTTTTACATAACTGCTGTTTGTTATCTTTTTGGCTGGACTTTTTATATTTACTGGTTTCAGCTTACATACATTTGACTTAGTCTGTAATGTTCATTTACCAATAATAAAGTTTTAGTTAATTCAAGACTTCCCGGAGACAATCATCTCCCTACCTATTTAGTTGAGTTCTACCAGTTATTAATGCTGCAATCATTTTGAATGTCTGTTGAATATGTCATACCTTGTCAAATTCTGGGCAAATGCCAATGATAACTGTACCTGAAATTAATGCTACTAAAGTGAGTTTTGATTGTGGATATTCTAATGAATAAATAAATAGTCTTACGTGATATCAGAATGGTATTCATTAGTGAACATTTAGGACAGGGTTGATACAGCTACACTTATGTAACAATTAATGACCATCATCATATTCATTGGTCCATCCTGCTATCATACTTCCCATGTATCATTTGCACATGTGGTTTCTTTTAGTAATAATTCAAATCAAATATCAAAAATAAAAAAGATGAAATATTTAATATGATTTATTTTTCCAATTGAAAAAATACACGTATTTGGGATATACTAGTGTCTATTTATTATTCCAACTCCTAGAGACAATACACAGCTCCACTAGGTTTGCTTGATCACATCTCCTATGGTTTTGTTTTGTTTTCCTATGTAGGAATCAGATTCTCCTACGTCTAATCAAGCCTAATTGTTCTGTGGGTACATTAAGCCATTCAAAACATATAAAATACCCCCAGTAGATAATTTCTCTTTCAAAGTATATGAAGGTATAACACTCTTCCCAGGGGTATACATACTAACCGGTAGAGCTGGCTGCTATGGATATTGATACCATCAACGTGAGTTGGAGAAATTTGGTTGGCATCAAAAATCTATCCCTCACATTAGCTGTCATAATGCATTAGATATCCTCAGCCCTGGGAACACAATAAATTCCTTAGCCCAAGTAGTCATGGACAATAGATTACCCTTAAATTTTCTTTTGGCAAACTGAGGAGGAACAGCTTTGCATCATTGTTAGCACTTCATGCTGTACCTGATTCAATGCTACAGTTATAATGTGATAGTCTATATCCAGGCTCAAAGAATGAGCAACCTGTCTGTGTAAATGAACTCAGGGAGCCTTTGGGACCTCTCTACTTATCCAAGCCTGGGAAATCTTGGCTATGATTCCAGAGTATTGGCTAGTCCCTTCTTGTTATACTTCTCAGAATATTTTTTGGTCTCAGTTGTTCAATGTCTGTGAATCAGAATTTTAAAGGCTTCTGCATAGTCACATCCTGGCAGTGAAAAATTATTAAAAGGCAAAAATAGAATGGAATAATTCTGATGCACACTCAAACAAAAAAATGAATCCTTGCGCATAAAATCTCATGTTAAAGAAGAGTTAATGATGGTGATGAAGATCTGGACAATCTTTAATGATATCTCTTGTGGTGTTTGTTGAAGGAAAAACAAAAAAAAAGGAATAAGAATAAAATAATAAATCTCATGCTCTTAAAGAAAAAATGGATTATTTTGTAGCCATGGTAACAAGTACCACCAGACAGCTTTTAAATTCATAGAATTAATCAAGAAAAAATTGTCCCAGTAAAAATGTCTTGCAAGCAAAGCAGTCAATCTCAGCTCTTCATTTCTGAACCTCAGCCAATCAAGAACATACCATCCCAGTACACATGCTTCTGAGTGTTATTCAATCAGCAACAGTGTTATACAGGTAACCATACATTTCCAGATGATGTCAAACCTTTTACGTCTTTGAAAGTCTGCCAGCTTTCACTCTTCTCAAAATCCCCACACTATATCAGCAGTCTCTTCTTCTTGGCGATAATTACCTGATCATCCTAGCTCTCCCTAAACAGTAAGTTCAACTTCGTTATTATTTTTATTTTTTATTCAGATATTGAGATAGAAAAAAATTGGTGTGTGTGTGTGTGTGTGTGTACTCAAATCTGCACACTGGATCTTTGGTCTATAGGGCAAATAACTTTTTTAGTATTTATTTTCTTCATTAGTAAAATGAAGGTGTTGAACTATATTATTTCTGTTTCATTAGAGTTCAAGATTCTATAATCTTACACATGCATATGCCATTAAATTTCAGTGTAATGAATAATTTAGAAATCAACAAAGTCTTGTATAATTTGCAAATTAAATAAATTTTAAATGATTCATGTTTGTAATTCAATTTACAGATTAGTATTAAAGAAAGGGGCAAACTCGAAAGAAAGACTATTGATTGACAACATTTATGGAAATTATTATTCTGGTAAGTATTTAGTTTCCAAATTACTTAATAGTTCACTTTCAGGAAACTCTATTTGATGGTATAAAAAAAAATCACACGCGTTATAAGAGAAATCTGAAAACTTTATTTGCATGTTTCAATCTCTTTCGTAACACCAGGCTGGGGGCAAGAGAACTAGAGTAGTTCATTATATCCCTTTGAATCGTAGTTTCCACACCAGTAAAAAAAATGAAAATTCTTATGAGTTATTTGGAGATTAAATAGGAATACATATCTGCCTACACATAGTATTTGACACAAAATATCTAACACTGTCATTTTTTCTGTGTTCTCAAGGTATGGATTTACACATTTAATTTTCTCATTTTAGTTTATGTGTTTTTATCCATTCTTCAGAGACACCATTCATCCAAATACCATGTTTATTTTTCCAGTGTATTATATGCTTAAACAACAGGGGAACGTGTCTGTTAAAGCCTCTTTATTGAAATAAATCTACCCTAAAACCTGTACCCCACATCTGTTTCTTAACAGTGTTGACAAAGATTGGTGCAGCTACATCAGCCTACCTGCTTTACTTTAAAGAGCATCATGATCTGTCACCATTCAGAGGTTTTCACTTTCTCTCATTCAACAATAAATAATGGAGCTATACTATTTAGGTTTTAAATAAGAAAAGAAGCAGATGCTGACAGTAATGATCATTTACTGGATGCTAGCAAGCAGTGAGTATTATTTAAATATCATTTTTATTTTAAATTTGGTAAATTAAATAAGCGTAAATGGTGTTTTCAAATATTTTCAGTTTTCTTAAATTCAAACTCTCTGTTCTCAGGGAATTAGGGATATCCAGGCACAGGAAGAAGCAAAGAACACAGAGAGGCTGCCATTAGAGCAGGGGCAATGAGTCTGTTGGTCTCTCACCAACCACTGGAACTATTGCTTCATCTCATAATATACCCACTCTTCTTTAGATCACATGGAAGAATTTCTCCTAAAAACCTAAAAGAAGTTAATGAATACAGGTATTATCTTTCTACTTTCAAATTACTATACATATTTATAGGACTATCCAAGGGAAGAAGCACAAGGAAGCTTCATAAACTGATTTGTGACAGAAGAATCCTTCAAAAATATGGCATTTCTTTGCTAGAAAAGTGATGGATCTGGATATGAGCAGAGGAAGGCAAAGGATAACCCCAAATTCAGATACTTTCCTAGCTTAAAGAAAAATCATCGAAGCTATTCATGCTGTGAGGGAGAGCAAGGTTGTAGTTAAGTCTGAGAAAACCACAGACTGCAATACTAAATCTGCTGGCACAGCATCTCTCCCGTCCCTTCCCCCCTACAATTTCCTAAGGAAAGGGCATGGAAGATGTCAGTGGAAAGCAGGAAGACATTGTCCATTCTTCCTTCTGTGGTGCCTGGAACCCCTGAATCCCAAGAGATATTGTGGTCAAGCCTCCTCCAAGCTCCAAACTCAGACACAGGAGAACACAGCCATTTGGCAATGTTGTTGGTTTGCGAGTTCTGCAGTTGGACAGACCACTGATGGTCTCAATTTACTTATAGCAACTTCTCAGCCCCAAATCTCCTCAATAAATGGTGACATCTAAATGATTACCTCCTCAATTTAATCACCAGAAACAGAAAAGAGCTTACATCCTCAGGGGCATAGGAACAGGGATCGAATCAAGCAAAAGAATACAGTAGCATACCTCAATTTATATTATATTACATATGAAGATTTTATCATTCCTCTCCTAGATATTGATGGAAATAAATAGACAAAAATTCAGTAAGCAAACAAAATATAGGAAAACATTGCTAATCATCTTGACTTAGATATTATAGAAAATATGCAAAACACTTCTAAACAATGTGTGAGTCAAAGAAAAAATCACAAGGGGCATTAAAAATACTTTTAACTGAATGATGATGAAAACATAATAAGTCAAAATTGTAAGAAGACATAGCTAAAGTAGTTCTAAGAGGGAAATTCATAAGTTTAAGTATTTACATTAGAATAATAGGAAAATCTGAAATGAGCCAGCCCTGGAAGACACATTCCCAGGTGTAACTGCAGCACTTTGTTTGGTCTTTGTGAGCCTGCTAGGGCTGGCATGTGTTTTATAACACAGAGGCATAAATGTGCTGTCTGCGGCAGAGGAGTGGCAGCAGCTCTTTGCTGTTTCTTGTCTAGAGTATATTACACAGGAGTAGGCTCCTCAGACCCAGAATAAAGACTCTAGCTTTAGAGGTTAAAGGAGAGGAAAGAAAATCCAAAGTGGATAAACAGAAGGAAATTATTAAGAGAGAAAAATCAATGACTTAGCAAACAATTAAACAAAGCAAAATGTTGGTTCTTTGAAAAGACTAATAAAATTGATGAACACTTAGCAAGATTATTAAACAAACAAACAAACAAAATATGGAGAAATTACAAATCATCAATATCAAGAAGGAAAAAGTAGATATCATCAATAGTTCTACAGAGATTAAAGAGATAATAAGGGAGCATTGTGAACAACTTTATGCCAACATCTAAGATGAAATAGTCAAATTCTTTAAGAAATAGACAACCTGTATCGCCCCATAACTGTTAAAGTAATTGCACTTGAAATTAAGTCTTCAAAACAGACAAGCAAGAAAACAAATACCTCACGGCTCAGAAGCTTTTACTGGTAAATTGCATCAGCCGTCTAGGGAACAGATAATATATTACACAAGGTCATTCAGAAAAACAAAATAAGGGGAAATACTTTTTATTTTGTTTTATGTTGTCTTCATAATCCTAGTCCTATTAACCTGACAAAGGCATTTCAAGAAAAATGTATACATATAAAAATTCTTAACAAAATATTAGCAAATCAAATTAAACGATGCCTTAAAAGCATAACACCTCAAGCTAAGTGCGATCCACCCAATAAATGAAAGGTTAGTTCAAAATTGAAACAAAACATCTATGTACTATATTTACAGAAAATAACTGAGAAAATCATAAATCCTAATAAAGGCAGAAAAAGTATTTAACCAAACTCAGCACCTGTTCATGGTTAAAAAAAAAACAGCTCAGCAAATAAGGCCTGGAAAAGAACTTCCTTAGTCAGAGGTCATCCACAGTAACCTATGGTTAACATCATACTGAATGGTGGAAGACATATGCTTTCCCCCGAGTATCAGAGAAAACTGCATGTATGTTCACTATCACTGGATATCCTGGAAAATATAAAATGCCAATAGAAAGAATGGAAAGTATAAACACTGAGGAAAAAAGAATAAGGTGTTACTATTTGCAAATGAAACAATTATTTGCTTAGAAAATCATAATTAATATACAACAAAACTATCTGATATAATATTTAAATTAAGTGAGTACTCAGGAAAAAAGATCAATGTACATAAAGCAATTTTATTTATCTAATAACAAAATATTGAAAAATAAAGTGAGGACATAGCACCATTTACAATAGCAAGTGATACATAGGGATCAGTTTAATAAAAGATATGGATTGCTATATTGAAAACAACAAAATATTGCTGAAAAAAATTAAATGAAAGATATGAAGATACCTCTTATAAATAAATGATATAATATGCCATACTCACATGTTGCCAGATTAAATTTTGTAAAATGTCAATTTTCCTCACATTGTTCTATAGAGACTGTAATTTCAATGAAATTCTAGAAGGTTTTTGTTTTTTTTCTTTACTTTTAGAAATAGTCAAGCTAATCTTAAAATTTATATAGAAATATAAAGTACCTAGAATAGCTAAAATAGTCTTAAAAAAGAAGATCAAACTTAGAGGTCTTTCATTATATGATTTTAAAAATTACTACAAACCTCTAATAATTAAGAAAATACATTGTTGTTTTAAAAATAGATAATTCAGTGGAACAAAACAGAATCCAGAAATAGACCCTCTCCTTTCCAAACAAATGATTATTTAAAGTGTGCCAATTCAATCCAATGGGGAAAACTCATGTGTTTTCAACAAATGGTGCTAGAAACTGGAGAACTATTTGCAAAAGTAAGGAAACGACACATCAAACCATATAACGATATTAAGTTGAGATTGATTACAGACCTAATGTAAAATCTAAAAATACGAATCTCAAAGAATGAAACATAAGAAAATATCTTTGAAATATTTGAAAGGGCAAAATCAATAACTACAAAAGTAATGAAAATGATAACTTGAACTTTATCAAAATTAAAAACTTCTCTCAAAAGACCCAAAAAAGAAATCTTTTGAAAAGGCAAGAAAGCCACAGAATGAGAGAAAATATTTGCAAAAAGCAAGTACTTGACAAGGAACTTATTTTCTGAATATTTTAGAAACACCTACAATTTAATGAAAAACAACCCAATTTTAAAAAGAGGTTTTAGTCACTTCTGGTTTTGCCTCTGCTACATAAAGAAATTGGAAGTCATCATTCCTGTTCTTAGAATAAAGAAAAAGCTGAAAGAACCGAAAATCAATAACTTTTCTAGCACTTTTCAGAGAATTGAAGTCACAAGGCATGCTGCCACCCTGAAATCTAGAGAAACAGGTGACGATAGAGAATCACAGCAGAGATTACCTGGAGAAGGAGCTGCTGGAGCCATAACCTGGTGTAAGTGATGGAGAACACTGGTCGACTGCTGGAGGCGAAATGTAGATTAGTTGTGAGAGCGTGAACCTCGGCGGCCACAGTAATAGGGGGCTCCCACACTCCTCTGGGTTTTGACTTCAGGAACCCCACAAGTTTCTCACCAGTCAGAGAAACCTTATGTTTCCAGCACAGGGAGGGGAGAGGTGATCATTTTGAAATACGTCCAGAGTGTTCTCCATCACAGAGGCCTCCTAAGAGAAAGAGTTTACCAGATCCTTATCCTACAGTGGGAAAGGGAAATAGTCCCACTCCATACACTCTACCTTTCCTGTCTCAATAAGGAGGAAAAAAGGCTGAGAAACACTTGTGAATGTCACAGCTGAAGGACACAGCCCCAATAAGGGACTGAGACTGAATCATAGGATTATAGAATAGCTCCCACATCAACAGGGCACCAGTAGGATAACAATGTATTATAGCTGAAAAACTTTAAGGCTCAGACTCTATTTAAGGTGGGGTTTTTAGAGAAATTCAGACAAAAAGACAGAGGAAAAAAAAACTGAAAGAAATCGAAGGCCTCTGACACCTGCAGTTACAGCAAACACTAAAGACAGATCAATTCCTAGCCAGATTAAAGTAAAACTCATACTAAAAGCCTATTTACCTCAGTTCTTATAAGCTGATACATCATATCCACCTTTCAAAAAAACAAATTGCAAGACATGCTAAAGGGCAGGTAAAAACACAGCTTGAGGAGACCAAGCGACGGTCAAAACCAGACTCAGATAAGGCAGAGCTTTCAGAATTATAGGACCAGGAATTTGAATAAACTTTGAATAGTATGTTAAGAGTGCTATTGGAAAAATTAGACAATATGCAATAAAAGAGGAGTAATGAAAGTAAAAAAAAAAAAAAACCCTAAGAGAAAATGAAAAGAAAATTCTATAAATCAAAAACTTTGTAATAGAATTGAAGAATGCCCCTGATGGACTCACTAATAGACTGGACGTGTCAAAGGATCAGTGAGCTTGAATTTATCAATAGAAATTTCACAAATTGAAATTCAAAGAGAAGAAGAATTTAACAAAACAGAATGCCAAAAAATTGTGCGACAATTTCAAAAAGTGTGACATTTCCATTATTGGAATATCAGAAGAAGAAAGAGAGAGAGTACAGAAATATCTGAAGTAACAATGGTCAAGACGTCTTCAAAATTCACAGACACTAAATCTCAGACCTGGAAAATTCAAAGAACATCAAGCAGGTAAAATACAAAAACAAAAGCAAAAATCTACATGTAAGCATATCATATTCACACCGCACGATTCCAAGGATGAAGAGAAAATCTTGATATCAGCCACAGAAAAAGAAAAATGCTTTATCCATAGAGGAACAAGGATAAAAACTACATTAGTCTACTCATCAGAGCTCATGCAAGCAAGAGAGTGCAATGAAATACCTAAAGTGTTGAAAGAAACAAAAAATTTATATTAGACAGAAACAAGGGAAAAACGTTCACATGCCTATTAATTTGAAAGCTATACAATAATTCAAGTGAAAAATTACTGCTCATGGAAAAAAATTGGATGGCTCTCATAAATATGAGCCAGACACAAATTAATGCATACTGTATATCTTCTTTTATATAAAGTTAAAAAGCAGCGATGTTATTAGAAATAAGGATAATGATTATAATAGGGCAGGAGGGGTGATTACTAAGGGGCACAGGGGGGATCCCTGGGATGTTGGCACTATTCTATTTCTTAACGTTGGTGATTTTCATTGATGTATTCACTTTTTGGGGAGTCAGAGTTATACAGTTATTATTGTGAATTTTTCTGTGAGCATGTCATACATACATCAATTTAAAAACGTATTTAAAGTTCTGAGAGTCACTTAATCTAAGCCTGCATTTAGTAAAAGGAATATCTTTTGCCTTCACCCCTGATCTGTGACTTAGGACATGTGATTGACCCAAGATCATGGAAGTGAATGGGACCAACCCAAAAAACAGATGTTCTCTGGGCTTTGCCCTTGTGAACATCTTGTAGGATTAGTTAGTGTCCATGCTACTAAAGAATTATCCTCAAAACACTGAAGCAGCATAAAGAACATTAGAAAAATTACCGAAAGCTGTAGATCCTAATAGCATACCATTTTATACAATGTTCACTTTTCATTAGAAAATAACAATGCAGAGTCTTTTGAAGTATAAGAACATTTCTTGATTTGCATAAATATGCAATAATTAGTACTTTCAGAGTTTAGTTAAACAAAATATTCTGACGTTCTTTCATCTTCCGTCTCCACTGTCAATAGTGAACTGAGTGTAATTTTTAGATCTTTATTAATATTTTAACATTGTTTCTTTGATATGACTTTGACCTGAATGATCCATTCAACTCTATAAACTAATCTATCAGACATATAGCAAAACATTTTTAATTATGACTCATCCAGCTCTATAATAGGCCTTAACATGCGGGAATTAAAATAGAATAGTTCATTTAAATCCGTTTTATCTTAGAATCACTCGAATTTTTCAACTACGGAGTTTGGCCTCTAGGTTTGTCCATATGGCATTTAGGTAAAAATCAAGAGAAACTGTAGCATTTACTGAATTCCAAGAATTGATCTCTCTGTTTCTTTAATCTCTTTCCTCTTATATTATGTTCAAGAAGATATTAGCATATAAATTCTGGTTTATTCATTCTTAATGGCCTACATGATGATTGAGAGGAAATCTGTATGTTCAGTCGCTATGTTTGTTTAAAATGTGTCAAGAGGTTTAATATTCCTTCCTCAGTTTTGAATGCTTTCACAAAACTGGGAAAGAATACTGTCAATCAAATTTCTTGAGTTTTACGTCCTTCAGAATTAGTTTGTGTTTCTGCTTTGGCGTGCTCCGACTGCATATTAAAAGTAAGCTTATTTTTCAAAAAAATCCTAAGATGCATTATTCTACTTGAACAGGCCAAGCTGTTCTAAACAGCCCACTGCTGACAGTGCTTAACTCAAGTCAACAAAGAGGAGATAAGGCTTACTGGTATTGTTTGTTGAAATATTAATACCAATTCCAGCTGTAAAAATGATAAATACTTTAATAAAGATAGCTTGTTCCTCACCAAGTACTCTTTATTCTATCCAGGCAGGAATATTCCCAGCAGACAGATGTAATCTCACAAAAGATATGGGTTACTAAAATGCAGCTATCTTACAAATGTCCCCAAAGCTTTTAAAATAAGCAGCCAAAGTGTGTTAGCTACATTTCACCTCCTTTAAAATCCCACATATGTTTTTTCTAATTAGTAACTTTTAAAATAAGTACATTAATTTTGTTTAAGATACTAACTCATATGTGTACCTATTAGATGCTTATTTGTACATCAATTGTGTGAATCTTTTTTTTGTTTTGTTTTTGTACTTTTTTTTAATACAGTAAAATGAACTACGTGGAGTCAAAGCAGCAGCATAAATTATGGAGGATTGCAGAGTTCAATTGTTGAACGGAACTGGGATGGTAGAAATATGAGGTGGTAAGTTGTTGGCAGAGGCTTTGTGCCATGTGCTGTGTGTACACTAATAATAGAAGCATTTGATGGGGCCAATGCCACTTCAGTTTCATGTGCTTTTTATGTGACATGGCACATCAAATCTGCCAAGCACGAGGCCATCTGGAAAGAGAGTACCAGTCAGGAATCTGATTTGGTTTGAAAGAAAATAATGTAGGTGAATATTAGGTGTAATTAAAGGTCAAACAAAGATCTGCACATGGAAACACACACAATTGCAACGTTTCTGTGTCTGGATGTTTGTATGAGTACATACATATATAACTATTAATAATAAAAATAACCACAAATAGTATATATGGAAGCAAAACAAAATTGCCTTTGGCAAATCATTGAAGACAATTTTTAAACCCCTAGTGATTCTGGGTCACAAATTAGTGGACGAAAAAATTACTCAATAATAGTTGCTTGGATATTGAAGCCATTTTGAAAAAAGAAAGTAGAATTTGAGTTCACTTCAAACCAAAATAAATTGCAGATGTACGTAAAACTTAGAAAAACCTAAACCTTATAAGGTCTGCATCCTCATTATAGTAAGTAAATGTACAGAGTGTTTTCACTCCCCTAAGAATCCTCTGTGTTCTGCCTATTCATCCCTCCCTCCCCACCAATCCCCTGGCAACCACTGATATTTTTACCGTCTCCATAGTTTTGCGTTTTCCGGAACATCATACAGTCGGAATCATACAGTATGTGGACTGTTCAGATTGACTTCTTTCACTTAGCAATAAGCATTTAAGTTTCCTCCATTTCTTTCCATGGTTCTATAGTTCCTTTCTGTTTAGCACTGAATAATATTCCATTGTCTGGATGTGCCACAGTTTATTTATTCATTCACCTACTGAAGGGAATCTTGGTTGCTTCCAAGTTTTGGCGATTATAAATAACACTGCTATAAACATCAGTGTGTAGGTTTGTGTGTGAATGTAAGTTTTAACTCCTTTGGGTAAATACCAAGGAGTGCGATCACAGGATCGTAGGCTAAGAGTATGTTTATCTTTGTAAGAAACCACCAGGTTTCTGCGCCATTTCCTTGCTTTCTTGGTTTCAGTGTCCTGGTCTTTAGTGTCTTGGCAGCCTTGCTATACAGGGTGTCCACGGGTTCTCAAGAAAATCCCTCTATTAGTTCACTAACAATCCCTCTTTTCTTCAGGTAGTTGAAGGGATTTCTTTTTGTTGTTTGTAAAATATTATTGATTAGTTAAGAAATGCTTTAGAATAGACACATTTTCACCTTTTTTTCCTTTTTTTGGGATGATTAAATAAGGTGATATTTTTTTTGCAGTGTATAGCCAAATCATTTTGCAGAGCTTTTATGGCACAGTTTTCTGTGCGGCAAAGTGATGTTGGCTCAAGTATAAGTCAGTCTTGTGATTCTGGCTATTGGTAGAGTCAGACTGTTACTTTTTAAGGCATCACTGCTTTCTCCATCTTCAAGCTTAGGCAGCACAAAGGGTCATTATAAGAATTTTCCTGACTTGAAGGGTTGATAAACACTAGCAGAGCCTGACTGAAAGAAGAGAGTGAAAATAACCAACATTTCCCAAACCTTAAGGATCCTAAGAATGTACTGCATCGTTACCAGCATTTCTTGGAGTTTTCTCCATACTGTAACCATAATTTGTTAGCTCATTCCTTTTGGCCCACGTGTAAACTAATGTGGTCCAGAGAGGTCACGTGACCGGCCCAGGGCTCCAGAGCAGTCAGGGATAGAATGTGGTCCCCTTGTTTCCCAGGTGATGCTCTTCCTGGGTTTATTGAATGATAGAACTTCTAAGTTTTCACATGGCTCCAACTCAAAGCATAGTGGGGACATGGGGACAACTGCAAGCCAACACTTGGCTTATCCAGGCAACTAAAAATATATTTCCAGCTTTTTCCAAATAATGATTATTATAATTATTCTGCAATTAGAGTTCTTCTTTGGGCCCTGCCAGAGATGTCATCTTCTGACTGTGGACCTTGTCTTTCTTTTGATTTTCCTGCTACTTAGGTTTATGTTAATAAAATCTTTTCATCTTACATTAGTTCTGTTCCGAGTGTAAATCTCTTGTACCAATATAATAGAATAGAAGTCATTAATTTTAAAATGGATTAAAGTCATTTTAGTCACTCTGGCCTGGAAATCATTCATACTTGTCAGACAATTGGAATAAAACTGATGATCTCGTATCAAGAGAGCGCTCTGTGAGTAGTAATACTAATGATTCAAATTATCTCGATCATGCCATTTAATATATTGGTATTAATTCATTAATACTTGAAACATTAAATTGGTATAATCACCCAAAACTTCACAAGATATTCATCAATATAGGTAGCTGTAATTTAAAATATGTCTGCTTTTGAGGAAAAAATTGTTGTATTTCGCATAAAGTAGAATTTTTCATGTTGGTGTGTGGCATTATTTCAGCAAGCCTATTTCCATACTGCTCTTAGCTCTGTAACTTCAGAAGATTTATTGTCTCAGTAAAGATCAGGTAGAAATGGTAATATTTCCACAGAAAATGTAAGAGAGTGTTTTAGCTTGTGTAAGGTATGAGTTTGACAGAAAATTAGAGCTACTTAAGAGAATGTCACTTCAGTTTCCCAGATCATCAAGAAAAGAAAAGTAAAGTAGTGTGATGATTAGGTGATAAAGTACTTTTGTATATGAATAATTTTGTGGGTATCTATACTTTACATTTTCATGTAAATGCTTCATAGCATGCTAATTTTAGATGTATAAAAATAGCATGTTGTGTTATAATGTTTCAATAGTGTGGGCAGAACAGTGCTGTGACTTTCTATGTGAAATTGTGTTTGAATGTAGAATGTAAACATGTTTTGTATCTTGAAGTTTGTGCTGATGGAATGTATAGCATCACACTGAAATCAAAACATCTTTCTTCCAGTAAGAAATAAGTTGTAGTGTCAATGCCTTTTCTATGGAAAAGAGTACAATAAAATTATGGTAAGAATATACTAAATGCATAAAAATTTATAATATGCCATAAACAATTTGCCTTATATCTCTGAACAAGACATATAAGTCCTACAGAAAATTAAAAGAAAGATTCATTTATTTTAAAATTAACAAGTCAACATGATATTTGTTATTTCAAATTCTCATCAGATTTTAGGCTACCGTTTTGCTATTTAGACAGAATGAAAGACACATATCACTCAAACTTTAGAGTCTTTCAAAAATAATCAACAAATAGAATAAAAATTCAATAATGATGGAAAATTAACATACTATAAACACACAATTCATATCCTAATATACATAAATTTTTTACACAGAGAGGCCTTTTGTAGTCAAATTTTGCTTATTTAGCTTTGTTTTAAAAATCATTCAAATGTTGATATTCTTCTTGTTCTATCCAGAAGATAGAACAAGTATAAGAAACAGGGTGTGTGTGTGTGTGTGTGTGTGTGTGTATAAATAAATAAACATAAGTGTATATACATATACATGCATCTCTATAATTTTGTTTACTTTATAATTATAAAAATTGCATGCCTATATTTAAATCAATGTCATCTGGAAAACATGAGAACAAAAATTTCTTCATGAAGAAAAATGTGTTTGTATATAAGACGGTTAATTTTATGTGTCAACTTGACTGGGCCACAGGGTACAGAGATATTTGGTCAAATGTTATTCTGGGTGTGTTTTTGAGGATGTTTTTGCTTGAGATTAACAGTTGAACCACTAGACTGAGTAAAGCAGATTGCCATCTCTAAAAATGCGGTGGCCCTCATCTAATCAGTTGAAGGCCTGAATATAATAAAAAAGCTGACCGTCCCATCCTCTCCTGAGAAAGGGAATTCCTCCTACCTGATCATTCGAACTGGGACATCAACTTCTTCCTGCCTTTGGATTCAAATTGAATCATTGGTTTTCCTTGGGTATCAAGCCTGCTGGCATTCGGATTGGAAGTACATCATTGGCCCTCCTGGTGTCCAGTTTCTCAACTGTGGATCTTGGGAATTCTCAGCCTCCATAATCTTGTGACTCATTTCCTTATAATCAATCTCTCTCTCTGGATGTATATGTGTATATATATCCTGTTGGTTCTGTTTCTCTGAGAACCTGTCTAATACCGTATACAACAGCAATATCAGTATGGACTCCCTTCTGTCAGGAAGAGGTGTTGGAGAATGTTCACCTTTCTTAAAAGTTTTCAAGGGGAAAAATCAGTGTGCAGGTCTCTTCCATCAGATACGTCGTGTATGGCTCGTGTTACCTCTCTCCCAAAATCTTTTCAAACTGAAATGGGATGGAAAAGTAGGGAAGTGAGTTACGAGAAAAATAGTAAAGGCAATGTGTGGAACAGTTACATGAATTCTTCACCATGGCCCTAGGTTTATTTGACTACTTAAATGAGTCTTAAAACAGTAACCAAGGAGTTAGGGGAGAACCATGAGCGTGATATCACCAAGCCGGTGGGGAAGGTCCTAAACGTCAGGGCAACCAGCTGCGTCTATTGAGTCTGTGGATACACTGTCCTTGCTTTAGAGGCACCCATTGGTACAACAAATATTGATTGAACATTTATTGTGCCAGGCACACGTTTAAGTTTTGTGGATAAACTGGCAAAAAAAAAAAAGACAAAGAGCCCTGCTCTTACGCAGCTTATGTTTCATGAGGGAAGATTGTCAATAAATAAAAAATCACATTTACAGAAAACATCCCAAAATAAAAGGTAACAACCCAAACTGTGACTTAGATACAAAATTGTGATGTTGTGCAGAACAGTGAGTAAAGAGCATATCCAGCTGAAAGCACAGCTGGTACAAATGTCGTTAGACAGGACGATGACCCACAAGGATCAGGGAGAAAGAAGGCACATGATGAAGTGCAGCGAGGGAGACTGTCTTAAGTTGGGTTCCTGGAAGAAGTTTTTCGCATGATTTTTTGAGGAAGTACTCTACAGGGGAAAAAGCCTGTAAGGGAGAAGGTAACGCAGGATAAGGAAGGGGGAAAAGCTGAGCAAGGTTGTGGGTTCTGACGGGTGAACTCACGGTGCAGTCTCACACCTCTTGAAGCAATGGGGCTGGTCAATTATGCCCAATGTCAATTAGTCATTGTTTGGGGGAAACATCAATCAGGAGGCCCTAACTTTCTTGCCAAAATGGCTCCTGTCACCTGAGGGTAATTGTATGGAGGAGCGTGGATCTGTAAATCCTTAGCCATCAACACTCATCTCAGCTGGGGGATAAGTGCACCAACTTGGGAAAAGGGACCTGGGTGGGACACTACGGCTTTGATTATGGTGGGAGGTGTTCCGGAGGAAATTGGAAAGGCAAATCATGTACAACTTCAATTAAGGATAAATAATTTAGGTCTTGTTCAAAGAGCAGTAGAAACCCTTGAAAGGTGTTGAACAAAGGAATGACATGAACTGGTTTCCATTTCTAAAAGTTCACAATGAATGGTGAGTGGAAATTGTAAGACTGAATGCATACATGTAAATTATGAAGTAATTGCAGGATCCTTGCCAAGGGATAGTGGTGACTTGAAGAGTTGGTATTAATGGAAATGAAAAAATAATGTGCATAAATTTCCTGTGAAGAGGAGCAGAGAAATGAGTCAACAAATGAAAGGGTATGTAGAATCAAGGGATTTTTAAAAAAATTAATGTGAATTACTAGAACATGTTTATTTATGAGAAGAATTCAGTTGAGAAGAAGAAATTAATGTTTCTGGAGAAAGAAGGAATGATTTCAGAAGCTATGTCCTTGATAAAGCAAGAGAAAATGAAATGCAAAATATAAGTGGAGGTGTTGAAATTTCAGATAGAGTCAGGATTCTGTGTAGGTAAATGATGTGATTGACTTCTGAGTATTATTTCAATGTCCAAAAAATCTTGTCTTTGTTTTTTTCATCCACATCTAAAACACCATTTAAATTGAATTAATGGATGAAGGGATGGATAAATGTCACACATTTGTATTTAAAAAATGTAATTTATTTGAAACAAAGTTATCAATCTGTTTACTTTGCTTGAAAGATGAACATCTTTCAAGATTAGAAGAGCAAGTTTTAACTGGAAAAAAAACACAGCCATTTATTGATCATTCTATTAGAAGCCAGGAGTTGGAATTACAGATACCAGAAGGACATCATTGTTTTCAAGAGTTCTCAGTATAGCAGAAGAGACAGACAAATATACTGGTCATTTCAATGGAGTAAGTACCATATGTGCTGGTACTATAGAATTCATCTGAGGGTCTTGTAAATTGACTTACATATTAATGATAAAGTCCAAGAAAAAGCATGAAGGTGAGCAATAACACATTATATTCTTGAAACTACAGGTGCTTTAGTTTTCCCAGACAGGCAGTGAGTAATGAGGAGCGACAGAAGGTGGAGTTAGAGAATTAGGTGGGTACTAGGTTATAAGGAACCTCATAAGTCATGCTTTGAAGTCTGACTTTAGATTGACCAAGGAGAGTTTCTAGCCTGAGAAAGTCGTGAAATAAATGCTAGGAAATATCAATAGAGATGGATTAAAGTGTGAAAATGTGTAGCATCATCTTTGCCTAGGAGATCCATAATTTTGTCTATACTACCAAAGGCATCATCTTGCAAAAAGTGATAGATGTCTGTGCTACTCCATGGGGTACACAGAAGAGAAGATGAAGAAAAGGACAGCCGGTCCAGAGCTGTAGGTATTTAATAGTGAGCCAAGAGAGAAGATACTGAGCAAAACACATTAGGGCTATTGTGAAACCAGGGCTTCTTGTTTGCTGGTTCTTTTTATTACCTTGACTGCCTTCAGAACTATATTTCTCACTGTAAGGCATTTCTTACAATAATACATAACCACTCTCATCAATAAGCTAATGAGTCAGAAAGAAACAGAAACTTAACAATATTCTTTCTACCTTTGATGATTGAGAATAGATTATGAAACAGATGTTTTGCATTAAGGTGCATCATAAAAGTGTGATCTAACACAACCTCTAGGATTTTACTATGAAAACAACAGCAATTTATTTACCAACGAAGCATAGTGTAGGCAGTAGTCCAACACTTGGCAAGGAGATTATAGCTGCAAAGAGCAGTAATTCTATCCTCTAAACAATACTAACCCAACTCATTCTAAGTATATTTATTTAGACAAGGTAGTTTTCATTCTGTATGTTAAAGAGGATTGGCATTTGGAGCCCTAAGAGGAACAAGTGCTCTCTTAATGCATGTGTCCAACATAATTGTTGGGCAAAGGCATGTTAGATTAGAATTCAAAAGTTGCACATGGTGGTAGAAGTGGCTGTGCAGTCCTTAGTGATCTATACAATCAGATGCAACAATAGATCAAGCAGAATCAAAGTCGCCTGAGAAATCTCGGCACAAGGAACAAGTCATTACAAACCCTATTGAAAATCCCTTTGGCACAATGACGAGGCCTAAGCCCAGACTGGAAATTTAAAAATAATTGACTCTGAGGGAGATGGGTGATCAGCTGTGCAACAACTTTTATATAGAACTCTTGCTGAGGCGAGTATATTTTACATGGGTACATTGGAGCAGAATTGTTGTTTAAAAGATAAGCAATATACTTTTCTGTTACCACAAAGACAGAGATTATATAATTTGTGTTTCAAATAAGACTAGAAATGTTGGCGTATCAAACATAGTAGGCCTTTGGAATTCCACATCCCACTTGAAGTTTTTCTATAATAAATGGTAACTAAATAAGAAAATCCCAATTCTCCACATATGTAAACACCACTGCACACATTTTGGTTTACTCTATCCCAAATACATTTGCACTATGTGTATAGAACTTAAGTTACATAAATTGTGTGCATTCTAAGATAATCACCTCATCATGCATCTTCTTTCCTAATTTAGCAAAAATAATTTTTTTCCTTCCTCCCTTCCCTTTCCTTCCTTCCTTCTCCTTCCTTCCTTCTTTCCTTCCTTCCTTCTTCCCTCCCTCCCTTCTTCCCTTCCTTCCTTCCTTTCTTCTTTCTTTCCTTCCTTCCTTCTTTCCTTCCTTCCTTTTTTCTTTTCTTTCTTCCTTCCTTTCTTTATTTCTATCTATCTATCTATCTATCTATCTATCTATCTATCTATCTATCATCTATCATCTTTAAAATATAAGCTTCTTTAGGGAAAAATGGTGTTTCATTATCTAGTTTTTTTGAAAGACTTCAGTTGTTTTACTTTTTTACAACAATGAAAATGTCAGTAATGAGGTTACAGTGAGAAATCTCACTTATTTTAGGAAAGGGACGTCAGATCTTCCATAAACTTGGGCCTATGAACTTAACATTTGGTAAGTCAAAGCAAAAATATGATATCAACCTTACAGAGATATGAAGGCAGTACAGAACTAGACTGAAGCTATTACACACCTAAACAAAAATCTGGAATGTACCAGTCACGAGAGGATTGAGTTAGTTTTAGGAAGATAAAATGAGGCTGTTAAAGACAAATATTTGAAATGTTCACCTAAATTAGAGAGGTAATTGTGTTCAATGGGCTAAAAGGATTTTGGAGTAATTGGCAGGAAAATTTCCATTGTTAGAAATGGCTATAGAAGATCATCCCAGTCTAAAGTGACCGCGTTTTGAATCATGGAAATAGCACCTAGCACAGTCCCTGGCATGTAATCAGTTAAGTGAATTCAATGAATTTCTGTTCTGATTTTATGCTCATTTGTTGAACATGCTTTTATACATTGGTTTACCATAAGACCCATTTAAGGGCAGGAATAAAGTATGTGTTCTAACATGAATGTTCCAATGACACTCTAGTTATATTTCTTTTTGTAAATTGACTGGAGTTGGGTTTTTGGTTTTATTCGCCGGTCTCATGAGCTTGGACAACATCCCTTGCCTTTGATAGGTGAATCTGTTCTTGCTCCTCTGGAACAGTCGTGTTCCAGAGTCTATAATGCTTGATGACAGCAAATTTCTGATGGGTAATAATACCCTTGAAATCTTTCGATAGCCAGATTGCTTCTCGTATGATTCCTCTTTTTATACTAGGCTTTTCAGATTTTTACAGATAAATTTGTCATTAAGAAATTAGGGATAACTGTTAGACAGGAAAACTGCACCATCAAAATCCACAATAGTTACCACGTATTAAGTATTCACTATAACGTAAGGTTCTGTGCTAAGGGCCTTAAACAGATATCCATTAAATCTTCTGAACACTTCTATTGCTAGGACTTACTACCACTATTTGATGAATGTGAAAGTTGAAGATTGAATTAATTTACCCTGGTCAGTCAGTGATGCAACTAGGATTTGAATCATTTTCTTTCTGATATTGACTCTTGTGTTTTTAAAATTTTCTACACCCAAACACCAAGCACAACCTCATTAATGTTTCATAGCCTATTTTCTAGTGTTACAATACTCTGAGAATGTTTTTTCCAAAATTTTGAGGAACATTTAAATGAGGAAAACAATATTGAAAAATTCTCATTCAAACAAAGCATCTCATAGGATTCCTCAGAGCCTTTAATATGCCTGTGGATATTTTCAATCTGCAAGAGAAGGATGTAGCACATATATTGGAAAATGATGACTTTTAAAATGTAGTGATAAAAAACAAGAGAAAGTCATTAGGCTTGTAAATTTGTAATTTACATAAAAACTAAGCACTCGTGAATAGAAATTGATAAATCACATCAGTATCATTAAATCTGTGCACTATGACCCAGAGTCTGCCAACTGTTTCCTCTCCTCAGAATTTATAATGTTTCTCTCTGGATGGAGGAGCTTTAGTTTCAAAAATAATCCTTGATAATTTTTTCTTATTTTCTAATAAAATATTTATGAAAATTTACATTTTTCCAACCACATTTATATACGTTATCTAATTTGGTCTTCAAAGAATTAGAAAGAAAGCCAAGGAGGTTGTTATAGAAGATATTCACATAATGAAAGATTTGCCAGCATAACATATGTAATAGACGCTTAAGACGTATTTTACATTATAAGAAATACTCATGGAAAATGTTAATGACTTGTCAAAATATTTTTAAAATGTTTTCAAAATTGGGAGAAATTTATACCAGAACAAGCTCGGGAATACAGTAATAAATCATAAGTTCGTCATGTGCAGGGACAATCTACTGAACCTGTAACAAATACTACATAGGCAGAAATTAACATGGTATTTTAATGACTGATGGTATATGGGCGGACAGAGTATAAAACAGTACTTTTTAAAGATACAAGCGAATATTAATATCTTTATAAATAATTTATAATGTATTAAAATTATATTCTAACATTAATTCGAATAAATTTAATTACACTATGAACAATTCTATTGCACTATAGGCATCTATTGCATAATAGTTCTATTGCTCCATAGGCCTCCTACACTGCATGAAAGCAGGGTATTCAAATAAACGTGACGTAATTTTTGTACAGGTAGATAGAGTAAACCAAGATAAATATTTCACCATAATTGATGCAAAAGTACACATTTGAAAGTATTCCAAAGCCGTGTTTCTGCATTCAGCAAAAGCACGTTTCACCAAATGTATAGAAGAAGCAACAAGAAAGGTTTATTTAAAACTACTGTTTTAGGAATTGTCACGGTTACATAACTGACAGTAAAAAAATTTAAAAGAATTATAAATGCCCCCTTCTTTTGTCTTAAACCCTAAAAGAAGATCACCATTTTCAATGGTGGGACAATCTTCATCACTAGAGCCTGTAAAACATCACTGATGGAATTCATGATGATACCTGCCGTCCTATTATTTCCTTGTTCATAACTGCATTTGCTGTATTAGAAACTGCACCATCACTGGTCTTCAAAATAAATTTTCCTGAATAACATAACCGGCCTTACACACCTGGGAAAATAAATGATACATGCCATGCTTAGGACAATCCTCCAGAAACACAGCATTTCAGCAGAAGCGAGGACTCAGGAGTGTAGCCCAGTTGGATTGTGGATGAAACCCACACTCCATATTTCTATGTGTGGTTCATTCATCACAGGAGCCCCTCTATCCATACAGCTCCCCAAATACTGGCGGCCAGGAGAACTAAGAGTGGAGATTTATTACCTTCGGTGAGGCCCACCACTCATATGCCTGAACCCAAAGGTATATTATTTGCAGAAGAGGAAGGTGAAAGTCAGTGATGGGAGTGGGGAGGTGCATATTAGGCGATCCTCCATGGGCACATTGGACACAATTTTAAATCAGAAAATTTTGCTATATGTTAGCAACTACTGTTTCATTTCTAACATGAAACCAAAAAAACAGTTTCCTTTGACGTTGTATATAAATGTTATACCAATATATTTGTTATTGTTTTACCTCTGATTTGTTCTCTTCTATTAATGTGCATTATATTACATGAATCTGCTATGAGTTATGAATGACAGAATAGTGTTTTGTGCAATATATTCCCCTTGACACAGTGTATTTCATACAACTTCAAGATATTTTAAATGACTAAATATTTGTGTTAAATGTTTAAATGACTAAAGTTTATCAGCTTCAAGGAGAGAATTCCTTTAATTTTCTTTATCTCCCAACTAATATTTTGCTGATTTATCCTTTCCAATTTTCAAACTCTAGCTTTAAATCTGCCATCGTCTTCACTGGTATAACTTTCTATTTCTGAAAACCGAATAAGCCTAGTTCAATAGCAACTTGTTGAGAGCAAGCTCGGAGTTGTGCATGTTGCTAACTGTTGGGGGCAGATGTAATAAAGAACACAATGTGTAGAAATATCAAGAGCAAAGTGCCAATAGTGCAGGTGGTTCTCCTTCTTCAAGAGAAAGGATAGCTCTTCCTCTGAAGTCAGAGTTAAGGAAATACAACAGCAAGAGGAGGGAGACAACATTGAGAGGATTCATGCCCAATGTTCTCTTCTGCCCGGATTAAGTCATGGAAGAATCAGGTGCCCTGAATGAAAGGTAGGGATTTTGTAGGAAATTTGAATAGAATGTAAAAGTCATGGCTTCATTTGTTCTTCATCTTTGTCCTATTTTCACATTTAAAAGAAATTATTTTTATTCCAATCTACTTAATTTTAATTTTTTTAAATTGAGGTTCTCCCATAAATATTTTATAAAAATCAGTATACATTTTAAACATAAATGGGTTTCTTTAAAACTATCTATTTTAACTTCTCCTTTGAAACCTTTCTTCTTGAATCCTTTTTCTTTAATTTGCCCTTTTCCTGGCATTTAGAATGAGAAATAGATTTTCCGCTCCTTAATTACTTCTTTTTATCTTATTTTTGTATTTCTTAATATTCAAACAGGAATTTGCTCATCCTCCAAATACATCTGAAAAATTTCCTGGTTTTTGATAAATTAATTTCTGCTATTATCAGAACAAGAACAGGAAGAATAGAATCGTCGTCTTTAGATATGGAAATTCAAATATACATTGGCTTTAGCTGAGTTGACAAAAGGTATTACTAGGGAAACTATTTTCGCATTAATTTCCTGGATTGGAAATACACATCATTCAGATTCTGATTTCAAACCTGCATTAGCACAGTACGGTGGTATGAATACCCCGAAGAGCCTGGCCGAGACAAACATAGTTCTTTACACGTCCCTGTATTGGTGGGCAGATTTGTTTCCAGTCCTACTTTTCACCCAATGTGCACCTTTCATGGTTAAAGCTTTGTGTGATGATTTCAATTCCAATATTATTCCTCTGGTCCCCATGTGGCGATTAATATGCAATCCTCTCACTCAGGTCAGTGGTGGGGAGTGTAAGCTCACATCTCATGTTGACCTTTCATCTCCCTCTTCCTTGGTGGCATTCTTTTGTTTTTGGGGTGCTCAGCTATGCCCTATGCTAATTATCTATTGGCTAGCATTTCCAGGGTTTTTGTGGGAAGAGGATGTAAAATAATTTGACCCAACTCATAACATGTCATAACTGAAGTAGAACCTCTACTCTCTTGAGTCAATTGTTCTTTGAGATGATTTCTCATATACAATTTTTAAAAAGAAAATGTGTTTATTCTTCTCATACATGCACATTCACCCATCGTATTTCATTCTAATTTGAATGTCTACAAACGTGAAATCATTTATGCTTTATAGTCTTTTCTATTTGTTTCTTTCAAAAAAAACAGTGGGATCGTACAACAACGTTTATTCTCTACTTTGCTTTGTCTCCTAAAAATATATCCTAGGCAACAGTTCAACTCAATAGATACATATTAAACTCAATGTTTTCCATACCTGCAAAATGTCATATGACATGCACATACTGAAATGAGTGATCTATTTCCTTGTTCCTGAACATTTAGATTGTTTCTGGTTTTTGCCACTATAGACATGTGAAAATGAATTTCTCAGCATTCACTATTTTATAATTGTGTTTTTATGTGAATATATGAATTGAATAACCAAGAGAATATTTTTTAAAATAGTGTTTATTTTTATGACGCCAGATTGCTTTCAAAAAGTTATGTTCAGCATCTCACGTTCCAACTAGTAATGAGTGAGAGTTTCTATTTTGTTGCATTTCTGTAAGGTTTGGATGGTGCTTAAATGTTTGGCAATCAGATGGATGAAAACTAGTCTGTCATTTTTGCTTTAGCTTACAGTTATCTGAAAACTACCAAAATTGAACACCGCTTCATATGTTAATGAAACATATGCATTCCTTTCTCATGACTTGCCTATTTTTACATGTTTATTTTTGTGTCTATTTTTGTTAATAAGTTATATATTATCTATACTAGGAATATTCACATTTTTCTGACCTACATATTGTTCTTTTTAAAAACGATATATTTTTCCTTGCTGTTTGGGATTTCTTGTCTTTCATATTACATTTGGTGTTTGGATTAAATAATTTCTATATTTGAAAACTCTATGGTTAAAATTTTAAATTCCTGAATCAATAACAAAGAACACTTTGGCATGGTAACAACATGGTAACAACAGTGGTATTGACCGAGTGTCTGTTGAGTGACCGGCAGGAATTCCTACAGGGCTAAACAACAGGAAGTCCAGAAAAACTCATCCTGAAAATGCCACCTCTTTAGGTCATTTAAAGTTTGATAATAGCAATTCATCTCCTAGATGTTTTCAGGAATTATGATTAATTCCGTGTGCATATGCTCTTTTATGATCATATTGTGAACCATAGTAGTAGCTATAAGAGTGAATTAGGAATACCATGTGGATATTAAATTTATATCATGTAAACCAATTAATATTTTTCTCATTGTAAATTCTCACACTCAATTATTATACATACACACAGACACACATTTTATAAGCAAGTATATTTAGCCCATATAAAAAACAATTGAAGTGCCAGATATGTAAAATCCTTGAAATCTCATTTAAATTTTCATAAGTTGCATGGGTTACTATTCCATGATTTTAACTATCAGTCTAATTAACACTAATTATGGATAAATATTTTAAAATTTGGTGGAAATTTCTTGATATTGATTAATGAATCCGATTCTAACAATGAAATGTGAAATTGTTTCATTGAAATTATTTTAGATATTATGGACACAGTTTAGCTAGACGTTTTCTATAAGAAACAGTTTTGTATATTATGTTATATGAATGCAAATGTTATTATCTTTATTTTCTGCCATAGCAAATGCAGTTTTCCAAAGTTATAATAAAGAATACAGCAATTTGTTCTGTTCCATTTTTATTTATGGATTTAAAAGACTACCTCAGGTTCCTAAAATAAGAAACAATTAAGCATTATTATAAAAATTGGTACCATTTTCATGTTTTATATTTTATTTTGGGATACACGTATGTATGATATATTTGGACATATATTAGTTTTCTTCCATCCTTATTATTTTCTTTCTGCCCATATAAAAGTAAATATTAATTTAAAAATATATATTAAAAGAACCATCAAAATATTGCTATATAAACTATCTGAATTACAGAAACTAAATATTAAGCGTCCATTCAGAAAATCTACTTTTGTTACGTGTACTTTTAAGCATGATGAAATGAACTCTAGCTTAGTTTAGTGATATAAATAATTCTTGAAAGATATTTTATATGCCTTCTTACTCTTCCACTCTTTTTCTACAGAATAAATTTGTTGAAAAATAATTGCTGAATCCAAGGTGGGAGGTTTATTTTTCAAGGCTTTTGATACATATGTCTAAATTGTCCTTCAAAATATTTATCCCAGTTTACACTTCCATCAGCAAATATATGACTGTGTCTTTTCTGGATCACAGCACTGAGCATTATCATTGCCAAAATGAACCAAAACCAAATGCAAATGCACCTTATTGTCTATCAACATGTTACTTACTTCGGAAGCAATGAAAACACCCAGTGGGGAAGTAATCAAATGAAATCTGGAACAGAATTCAACAAATTATACAAATAAAATATATAGGATTCCATTTACTGATATGTCAAGATGTTTAAAAAATGGTGACTTACATAAAGTTTCAAAACCATATGTCTATGATTTTATTTTTGTCTGTTATGTATATATATATTTTTTTCATTTATATATGAGGCTTCAGTTAACATAATGTGAGTGGAGGGGAGGATAATGCTGGGGGTAAGTGGTGAGATTATGAGTAGCTTTGCATTTAAAAGCTATGTATTACTAATCTGCTCACTCACTTTTCCAACCTATCTATGTATGACATAGTAAGGACATAATAAATGTATAAAGAAGAAAAGAATCATATTTATAATGACACAATTGAAAAGCAACACATTGTGTAAGTTGTTGTCATTGTTAAAGCATCCTGCCCTTGCATTCTAGTAGGATTTGGAATAAGGGTCAATTCAATCTATTGTTGCTTTAGTGGCAAGATCATTCTGATGCACATGGCAACCTTGGGGCCTGGGGGAATCCAGGCTGGTCCTAGCCAAGAGAGGAGATTTTGGAAATTTCAGGGAAGGCACTGCTGGCCACTGGGACCAAAGCAGGCCAAGATCTGGTCTCAGGGCACCTCTCTGTGCTGATGCTGTCAGCTCCAGGAGCCCCAAGCTGCCAGAGGGGGACTGAGAAAAGTTTGAGCAAGACACTCTGAAGCACTGGAAGACCTGCCGTGGGGCCCTTTTCAGGGTTTGCTTGCCCAGCCCTAAGGCTGACACTTCCTGTGCATACAAATGGGATTAGGATGTTCAGATTGCTCTCTCCGTTTTGTACACACCAGATAGCTTACAGAATAAAAGAACTGTGAAACCTAATCAATAACTGAGGGAGTTTTCTTATATCATTATTGTTAGTAGAGATAGCATTTCTTTTCAAATTGTAATTGTGTGAACTGTAACAGATTTCATTGAGCAGAATATGTAGTAAACGGCATAGGGAAATCTGGTGTTTGTTAAGAAGCTATTATGTGACAGCTACTGTGGTAAATATGTTTTCCACTTAATTCTCTCTCTCTGTCACACACACAAACACACACACGCACACGGACCTTCACCTAGCTTCAGAATAGACGTAATTGTCTTCGTTATACGGACAAGGATACTCTAGGTTTACAGAAGTCACGTAACTCCCATAGCCTCAGAGCTTAGTGATCTCTATCATTGGGCTGCTATAACAAAATACCATAGACTGGGTGGCTTACAAACAACAGAAATTTATTTCTCACAGTGCTGGAGGCCAGGAAGTCCAAGACCAAAATGCAAGCAGATTCAGTGTCTAGTGAGCGCCCACTTCCTCAGGTACTGCTGTCTTGTCACCGTAACCTTACATGGCAGAAGGCGCAAGGGAGCTTCTCGGCCTCTTTTTGTAAGGAACTAATCCCATTCACGAGGGCTCCACCTTGATGACCTAAGCACCTCCCAAAGGCTCCACCTCCTCATACCATCACCCTGGAGGTTAGGATTTGAACATATGAATTTTGGGGGAACATAGACATTCAGACCATAGCGATCACATAGATAAAGGTTAGGAAGACATGATTCTAATTCAGATCTCTAAGCCAGAAGTTCTCTAGATTATGTGCATATCAAAATTTCCCAGAGGACCTGTTAAGGCAGAGAAAGCTGAACCCATACCCAGAGGTTCTGACAGTAAGTCTAGGGTGAGACCCCAAATGTCCATTTCTAAGTTCCCAAGCGATGCTTATGCTGCTGGTACAAGAACTACATTCTGAGAACAATTATTCTAGAGCTGTACTCTTCATCCACATTCAATCCTCACACCAATCTGCTTTTCTTCTAATTGGGAGAAAATATTTTTGGAGATCAGAAGGCTTAAGGCAAGAGCCATATAATACGTTTTGTTCACCCTGTATTGCATGTTCGTCTTTATTAGATTAAACTCAATGTGTTTGTTGTATATGTGGAATATAATGAGAGGCAGTAGAAGTGTAGTGGCAGCGGCTTAGTACAGATAGAAAGAAATCATAATTACGTTGTTACAATATAGGAAGAAAAAAATGTCAATTTTAGTAAGTAGAAATTCACCAGGGATTGGAAGTATAAAATAAAGGTCCTTTAGAAGTCACTGTTTATTTAAGATAGTGGAGTATTCTATTAATGAAAAATGGATAAAGAGTAGTGAAACTCAGAGAGGAATACTAGAAAAGTAAAGAAGACATTACAGAAGAAGTGAAATGATATTTATTGTGGAAGTGCCTGACATTTGTACTTACTATAGTTGGGATGCCTGTACCATTTTCTAAACAAGAACTCAGGTTTAATTTTTAATACTGCTTCAAAAAATAAAATCAAAACAGGGAAAGTTAACACATTTCAGAATCCAGTAAAATAAATACACAGTGTTGAAGCTGTAGATAAAAACCAGCTACACGGTTTTTGATCTTCATTCTCAGAGACCTATTTATTGGATGACTTTTGTGATTTTCCTGCATCACAAAGTACTGTGTCCAAATCAAACCCCTAACCACGGTGAAAACATTTGAATCCATTTGTATGAAGTAAAAATTTTAAGACAGTTTTCTCTGATTGCACAAGAAAATTTATAACAATAATTTATATTATAGAATTTGTTAGAAATGAACTTATTTTGAATTGACATAATAGCATATAGTATACAGTCTCCAATTTTAATGATTCCACTTTGGATTTACAGGTAAAAAATAATTTAAGAAGCAAGGAATGCCCCTTGCTTAAGAAATATTTTTAAATGTTATTTAGTATCAGCCTTTCCAGAAATGTCATCAAAATTATCAAAGAAATGTTAAAAATACGATGAGTTAATAAAAATCAAGTACTGAAATGAAGGAAAGGCAAATTTTTATAATTGGGACAAAATATTGGAAGATTTGGGCTAGTAATAAGGAGAGCAGAACTAATTTAAGGAAGTGACTGACGAGCCTGCAATTGTCAGTACAGAAACACACAAGCCCAGGAAACCACCGTGTGAGAGCAGGATGGAGGGTGCAGGTTGCAACCTCATTTGGTACCAGCTTCCACTTTCCTTATTAAACAAGTTGATTTTCATTATAAAGCTAACACAATGAGAGTGATGCCTTCACTGCCCATTCAGCAGAGCTCTGCTGTGCACCTACCATGCTCAATACTATTCCAGGTGTTGTTTTAGTCATGGGGAAACCGCAGTGAACAACATCAAACAGAACAAAATATCACTGCCCAGTGGAATTTGAAATCTAGCAAAATGACAAAATAAAGACTACATAGGATAAATATGACCTACCCCCCAGGGAGAAGGGAATTGGGAGTGCTGGAGTGGGTAGGCATTTCAAGCAGGATGGTGAGAGTTTAAGGTTGTATTGTAGTTAAGGAGTGGGACTGGGATAAGGGTTCCCACACACACTGGCTGGGGTGTGTGTGGCTTTAACTCCCCACTAACACCAAGAGCAGCCAGACCTAGGGGTCTAGAGGTTAAGATCCGGCACTCTCACCACCACGGCCTGAGTTCATTTCCTGGTCAGGGAACCACATCACCCATCTGTCAGTTGTCGTACTGTGGTGGCTGCATGTGGTTGTGATGCTGAAAGCTCTACCACCAGAATTTCAAATACCATCAGGGTCACCCATGGTGGAAAATTTTCAGCTTCCAGACTAAGACAGATCAGGAAGAAGGACCTGACCACTCACTTCCAAAAAAACTAGTCATGGAAACCCTATGAATAGCAGCGGAGTATTGTGTGATATGGCGAAGGAAGGTGAGAGGATGGTGCAGAAAGACAGGACAGAGTTCTGCTCTGCTGTCCACAGGGCCACTAGGAGTTGGGATCCACTCCATGGCGCTAACAACAGCAAGCAGCAAGACAGATAGTGTGGGCTTTCTTATCAGCTTGCCCAGGTGTGGGAAAGAAAAGGGTGGTGCTTTGAAGCTGTCAGCACTCAAACATCAAAAAATACAGTTGGACTATTTATTATAATTCAGCCATTATAATTATAATTGGCTGGTGAATGAAATGAGCCATATTTCATTTAATTGAATTTACTCGTGCTTAAATAAGTCATTATGGTGCTCTATGGGGCTGGTAGCTTGAAGTCAGTAAGGGACGTAAATATGGTGTTGAATGTCTTGTTCAAGAATCCAGCTTGTGTATTCTGAGAAATGAAGTGAGTCCCTTAGTCACTATCAATAATATCTGAAATTCCAAAGAGGACAAGAAGTCTCTTCGTGAGGATCTTATTCTAAGTCTTTAATTACGTGTGGAGACATGTGTGACCTAGATTTACATTTTAGGTTATCGGTGAGACTAGAAATTCCCAGAGTTCATTATCCCAAGAGAGGCAACCCTGGATAAAAACATGTTGCTGCCATGGGCTGTACCAGACAGCCAGACCATTGGCAATGGCCTGAGAAGGTGTGAAAATGTGCAGAAGGGGCAGATTGTCGGCGGGGCTCCAGTGCTGAAATGGCTGTCTGAAGTTTGCCCAGTTGTGCTTACTCTTGGTTTCTGATTTTCATCAGGGACTTCTTGTAACTTTCCACTGGGTTCTCCATTTGTGATAGTGACAATGCCATCCATAAAGTGTACAAATCTCCTTTCTGATTGACTCAGTTATTCCCGAGCTCTCTTCCCCCTGTCGGCCCCAAGCCCCCAGTAGCTAATGGATTTGGATGCAGTTAAGATCTTGCCTGCAAAGACTGTGTGCAATGGCAGGGCTGTGTAGGTGCCCCTGGGCAGTCAGATAAAGCTATATTGTGTTCATTCAAACATGAAGGCAAACTGTGGCTGAGCAGCTGTTTATATAGATACTAAACAGAACATATTAGCTAAATATAAGACTGAGAAGTACTTAACAGTTGCTGATTGGATGGAGTCAGTAACGTAAATAATATTGGGTCCAGAAGACCTTAATGGATGGAATAAACATGTAAACAGATATAGGTTACTGACTATATTACAGTTCTTTGGCTGAGAAACGTATGCATGAATTTATATTATATTTTAAGCTTCATAGCTAAGATAAATATTACACAAATTATTTTAATATATCAAATATTATGTTGAAAGATGATATTATAATAACATAATAAAATCTCTCAAATCCTAGTAAATTATTGTTCTTCTTGTACTTCAA
Source organism: Diceros bicornis minor (assembly GCF_020826845.1). Taxonomy (NCBI): domain Eukaryota; kingdom Metazoa; phylum Chordata; class Mammalia; order Perissodactyla; family Rhinocerotidae; genus Diceros; species Diceros bicornis. The sequence goes on from NC_080753.1 coordinate 4,514,926, forward strand.
TTTCTGCTTTATATATTTCAAAACAATGTCACCAAGCACATACAAATGTACAATTGTTGTAACTTGTAAATTAAAGCTCTTGTCTTTAAGTATCATATAAAGTGATGATTTTTTTTCCATAAAATAATTTTAAGTATTACTAACATAGCTGCATCAGCTTCTTGGTGATATATTTATGTCCTTAGAAAAGTAGTATCCAATAGAGTAGAGATGTGTTTAAATCGCAAACTCATAAAAAGGAAAGTGGGATGAAAATATAGATGAATAGGTGAACATAACCTTTCTGGATGGCAACTGTCCAATATGTATGAAGAGTCCTAAAATTATGTACATTTGACCATACAATTCATTTCTATGGTTATTCTAAGGAAATGATCAACATGAATAAAATGACAATTATTATACTTTTAGGTGGTGGATGAGCCTAAGAATTGTAAAACTTCAGAAAGTTTAAAAAGTCAGGAAGACTCTTAATCATTGTTTGGAAGGTCTATGATTGAAGACTCTGAGCACTGTTATGGGGCCCAAGTTCAAGAACAGATTAATAATATTAAGGCAAAGAGCCTACACAACAGAAACCATTGGGCCCAGAAGGCAAGACATAAGATACGAACAACTGACTCAAGAAGAATATGAGAACCAGGAGCCATTCCTAAGGAAACACATTCTTTGTTCTGGGAGCAGTGTTAAAGTGAGTTGATAGAACACTGATTTTAGTGAGTGAGGAAGCCAAGAGGGGTACGAGGGGAGCTGAAACAAGATTTAGGGTTGTGGTGAAATTCAGGGATGGGTGAGGATCAGGGAAATATATTGATATTACTTATCATAGAAAATTTATCATAGAAAATTACAATGAAATAGTCTGTATTTATTGTCACAAAATAAGAATAAATGGCAAAATGTTCTGTTAAAATAGCCAGCATTCTCAAAATTATCAGATCAAAATATCATGTTCTTAGTTTAATGTTCTTGTTCGGTGTATTTCCTTCTCAGTGGGATTTGATCCAGGGACTAGTGTCAACAGTCCTGCATTTGAGGGACTCTGTGGATCCAATGTACGAATCTGAGGGAAGACAGAGTGATGGGAAATGACCGTTGAGCTGCAGCTGGCTTTTGGAAACCAGTGAAAGAAACCATACGTATCACTAGCAAATTTCATCTTAATCATTGCTGCCTATTGCTTTTCATTGTTTTATATCCAGCAAAAAAACATGAATTCCTTATTCTTTATCCTGGAATCATAGCAAAACGCCTAAGGTAGCAGTCAGAATTAATTTGCACAGTATGAGTGACATTTTAGTCCAAAAAATGTAAACAATAATGTTTTTCTAAGAAAACAAAATTTTAGTGTTTTCAACTAAATCAGATAAAATAAGCATGATTATTTAAAAAGACCAATTTCTCATAACCTGCACGGCATCAAACTGTGGATAGATAATTAGGAATTACATGTCATATTTCTAACCACCTATTTTCCAGTGGCTATCATTTCTTAGGAAGTTACAAATGCAATTTGAAGACATCGGGACTTTCAGGTATTATCAAAAGTGTTTAATATGAAAATAAATCTAAACAACTAACGATCTGAGGATAAAAATTTCAAAACCATCATAGATAAAAAGAGGCGCTTATCACAAATAGTAATGTACTATATTAAGTAGGTTTATGGAATGTGTTGCAGTGAATCTTTCTGCCCTTTCTGCTTTTGTAGACCTGGAAGCTAAATTTACAATTCAATTGACAATGATATTTTCTGAGTTCACCTTAGCTCAGTCATGTCCTAATCTTCCATCCACTTATTTCCTGCTACAATACTCTCTTTTCTTCTCGGTCTAAGTAAAAGAGGCACACATCATCTAATCATCTTAATTCTTGTGGCAGATATTTTTTTCTAGAAAAGATGTTATTTATAATCCTTTTATAAAATGTTCTTTTAAATTTGCTTGAACCAGTGAATTGAAATAGAAAGTTGGTCAATAATCTGGCTGCTAAACTCAAAATTCAAAAGAGAAATAGATATTTGTTGTGCATCTGTTACACGCCAGGCCCTGTGATAGTTCTGAAGGTTCAGAGAAGAAAGAAACCTTTATTCAATTTGTTTGCTGAGAGCTTATTACAAGAAACAGACGACCAAACAAAGAAATAAAATGCAGTATGATGTGAAGCGGCGGTAAGGTTGGTAGATGCTCTGTGTATTTTGCGGAGGAAGAATATCAGTGGGTCTTTATAGGGGTTTTGATGGCTGAACTAGATACTGAAGGATGACTAGGAATTTTCCAGTCAGCCAAATAGGGAAGGACATTTCCAGCAAATAATATATTGTATATCAAATGCAGCAGGAATAAAATAACACAGTTTGTTCAGGAATACCAAATAATTTAGTATTGCTTTTTATTCGCAGACATTGCTGGTTGTCTGTCCCAAAGCAACCCCTCCTTCATAGCTGGCAGAAGTGTATTTACTTATGCTTTTTTCTGGTGTTCCTTTTCTACTTTCTCAGAAAAGGGAGTCCTTTCCATCTCCACTCCTCAGGCAGACACAGCACCACGTGTTCATTAAATAATTTCTCTTTCTTTTTGGGTACATTAAGCTATCTTATTTCTCAGAGATTTTGCAATTAGGTGGTGCCACCTAGTTCCCGTGAAAGAATCTTTGGTTACTGGAAGGGCTGTTTCTGGCAGACACAATGAGTGTATTCCCTACATGGTTTCAGTGTCCCAAGGGACTCACTGGAAGATTTTTTCTAGCTCCCTTGCTCTGGGCTGGTCATGTGATTAGCAATGCCCACACAATGTCTAGCTCTTCCAAGCCTGAACTTAAGACCTTCCACGTGACCCTCCATTCACTGTGTTCTCTCCTGTCAGAGAGAGTGATGTCACACAATGGCAAGGGCCCAGATCCCTGACTCACAACTTTGTACGAAGCTGCCCAACCAAGAATATCAAAACTGAACTATGTATAAGAGAGAAAGAAACTTATATTTTGTCAAGTCACTAAGATTTCTTGGTTTATTTTTACCTTCAAGACCTAGTGCAACTTACCTGACTCATATAAGTCTCCATGTTGCGTTCCTGTGGGCACCCAATAGGAACAGCTTATAGGAGGCTGATTTCAATCTAGTTCCCAGAGTAAAGTCACATTTATAGGCAGGCAATGCTTAGGTCACATTATACGTTAGATGAGCTCTGAGATTTATCTTCATCAGTTCTCTACATAATTTTTTTTTATTTCCTTCATCTTGAGGTCCATCTTTCATCATCTAGAGAGTTCAGATGGTACGTTGCCTGTACTGTTTCCATAGTAACCCATCCTGTTGACATTTCTTTACTGCTTGAGGCCCTTCTGATTGATTTCTACTTGCTGTGTGTGGAGTCTCACCCTCGACAACAGGGCCCCACAAAATGGGGGAAATGTTTCCTTCTCTGAGATGTACACACCCACTCTAGGAGTCAGAAAAAACCTGAGGCCATCACCGCTGCCCAAATCAACAACCATAAATGCAAAACCAAAGGAAGAAATACTAAAAGGAAGACGGGGGACGGCCCGGTGGTGTAGCAGTTCAGTGCCCATGCTCAGCTTTGGCAGCTCGGGGTTCGCAGGTTGGGATCCCGGGCACGCACCGACGCACCGCTTGTCAAGACATGCTGTGGCGGCATCCCATATAAAGTAGAGGAAGATGGGCATGGATGTTAGCCCAGGGCCAGTCTTCCTTAGCAAAAAGAGTAGGATTGGCATCAGATATTAGCTCAGGGATAATCTTTCTCACAAAACCAAAAAAAAGAAGAATGGGTTGGCCCTTACTATGTACTAGGCACCATGCCAGGTATTTTTTTGAACATGTATTATTTAATTTTTACAAAAACCTTAAAAGGTAGAAGATATTATGATTGAATTTTTACCAACAAAGGATATGGAGTTCAGTAATATTAAATACCTTTACCAAGTCAGAGGGATTCGTGTTTGTGAAGATGTGTCTCAAACGAATAAATATAATTCTGTAATGGTAAAAAGAAGACAACATGGAAAGCATTCATTGGAGAAGGGAACAATTGGGTTTCATATGATCTTGCTTTAGATGTAATAATACTCTATATATTTTTTAGCGCTTTCTAATTTACAAATTGCCTTCATGTAAATGATCTCATTTAATAATTACAAACATTTTGAAGTCAATTACATCTTCATGGTATAGATAAGAAAACAATGGCTCAGAAATTTCACATTGTAAAGGCAGTAAGGGAGCCACCGAGAACGAGAAGCTAGGACATTCTCATGATTTGTCCCATGCACATTCTCTTAACCTACTTTATACTTAGCTTGGATTGGTGAAATTTTTATATTAGGTACCAATATATCTGGGTTCTAGTCTTGTCTCTCCCTCAATATTGTACGACTGAAAAAAAGACTCAACTCCTCTGTACTGCAGTTTTTTCATCTCCAATATTCCTTTCAACCCCGCGTGTCTTTGTTTCTAATTCAAGCTCAGATGCTAGGGACTGATAATGTCTCAAACAATTAACTTTTTCCTATATCGCTTGCACTTAAACTTCATTTCCCTAATCCAAGCTGAATATTCAGGTAGCAGTTTTAGACAGGGTCAATGAGGGAGCTATTTTGATAGTAGACTTTGTTTTGGAGTCACTCAAATCACAGTCACTTCCACAGTAAAAACAGATCTGCTTATGGAAAGTAACACATAAAAGAAAAGTCAGTGTGTGTGTTGATTCATATTTTATAAGATTTGAAAACTATGGAGTTCTTTTTTAGTGTGCCTGTGATATAACAACTTATGACATGGTTAGCAGTGAACAGAAGTAGCTGTCACCGCTATCATAATTTATTAGCCTCCCTATTTGGATAAGAAGGATGAAGGACCAATATGGGAGCAGGAGGAGATCTGCCACGTCGTTGCCCTGCACCTGGGGCTCAGCCTGTTGCTCGTGTCTGTAGAGTATGCACAGTAATAAATCCATACTGATTAATTAATTAGTGCCACCCATTGCTCCTTTTGTCAGTGCTTAAAAAATAAAATAAAATACTCTGAAATTCACAGTTCTCAGACAGACAAACTAATATCCATTTGTGCTTAGATTTTTCTTTCAACTTTCATTCAACAATCATTTGTTGGGTACCTTCTATGTCACAGGCAAAACGTTAGTTGGTAGGAATACAAAGATAATATCTGGCCTCTGAATGCCTTCATCCTAGTGAAAAGAAGAACAAGGGAACACACAGCTATAGCACATTGAGGAGAGGGTTAACGGAGTGGTGAAGTGGTATATGGGGTGTTCTTGTGGGAGCACAAAAGAAAAACTAGCTGTAACTTTTTCTACTTTAAGGACACAGCTGATAATGGAATGCATAAGCAGGGACAATAAGGACTGTAAATATGAGTTAGAGCTTATTGATTTAGCACTCGTTACATCAGGACATCCTTCTCCGGCTGCCATTGGAGGAGAACATTAATTCCTCCGGAGGTTGCAAATCTTGTATCTTTCAGATCAGTCTTTGAGGTTTAGGGGAGGTGAACAGCAACAATGGAGTGTTTGGGAAACTTTCATTTACTCATTCATTCATTTATTTACAGGCCTTTACAATAAAATTGACCATATCACAAATGCTAAAAAATCCATAATCATCGTAAACAAATAATAATAAATCACACGTGGAATTGTTAAGTTTCACTTATGCCCAATGAGGACCAAAAGAAGCAGAATTGAGGGAGAAAGAAGAAGAAAGAGACTAACATCACCAGTGTGAGAGCACAGAAAACGCTAAGCCTTTCAGTGCCATTGAAATTGAAGTGATGCTTCTTCCAGCTGTATTACTCTGCTGACAAATGAGCTGGCGAAACCGTTCCCTCTCTGATCAGCACACCCGCTTTATACGTTAAGTCCGTGCTTCAGCCAAGCCCGTTGCCTCCGCTAGAAGAATTCAGCCCAGCTTGTGGCTGGTTCACCCTGCAGAGAGCCCATTTCTTCTGCTCAAATTGAACTCGGTTGTACTATTGCAGTTCACAGCATCTAAACGGTTCTCTCAAGCTAATGCTTTTCCCAAGCTCTGCCTTAACTTTAACTCAAAATCTTTTATCTGACAACCTTCTAGTCTACAAAAAAGTGTTTTCAGTATGCTTTAATGGTGTCGTGTCTCCCACCCTTCTGAGCTCTCATTCCTGGGATACATCTCTACCAGTTGGAGGGCTTTTTTTTGTGGGAATACACTGTAAAATGGTCCCTCAATAACTGCTAAATGGAGGTGGAGGTAGAGGGTTCCTAGTGAGTCCATCATTCCTACAAATATTTGGATGATCTTCTCCTGTATCCCAATGCATGCTGGCAAAGCACTGCCGAGGGATCAAAAAGCTGGCTTCTCTGTTTTGCTGGGGGTCATTGTGATGGGTTCATGGCTCCAAGTTTGACATGCCTAGAGCAGGTTGATACACGACCTCTGCCTCATTCAAATCAGAGCTCAGCGTCACTTGTAAAACAATCAAACACCAGCTGCATTTCCTCCTGAGCGCGTGCCTCCACAGCACCAGTGTCAGCGTGTAATAAATCCTGGGTGACTATTTCAAAACCTGCCACAGAGTTCCACTTTCTGGATGAGCACACGTTAATCTTCATATAAGGGCTTAGATTCCTTTGGGCTTCAGCTATGTAGGCTTGTTTGAAGGGAAAACTGTAATGCAAGAAAAAATGAAGAGAACTCTCAGCACCTTTAAAGGGATTCTGAACACACACTGAAACCCCTACAAATATGGCAGAGCAGAAATATGCTGGTTTCCAACATGAAATGGGACCACACTGCCTGCCTCTGTTCTCACAATCACTGTGAAGGTCCTTTATGTTTGAGGATCAGTTGGCACTGCTACTGATAGGGTTACTTACTTCACATGTGAAAGTAAGTGGCAGGAAAATGTGTGATAGATGAGCAGCTCTGCCTTTCCAATGGCGATTTCGTGTAGGTGCTGCCATTTTTAAGGGCATCAGCTACTACCCACCAGCACCCCAGGGTGCTTTTTACCCAGTGTGGCTTCTCAGTCTCTTCCTTTAATGAATAGAGGCTTTCCAGAAAAGTTAGCTACAAGGGACATCTTATTTTTCCACTTCTGTTATATAATCAGAGATGTATTTGTACAAAATACAAAGAAATGGCACCTTTCCTAAAGAAAGACTGAAGCCCATGCCTGTCCTCTTGAAATTCTTGGTATTGTGGCATGCCAGCAGCATTGTGTCAGAAGGGAGTTGGAGTCTAAAATACACATTTTGTCCTTTTTTTCATTTTTAGTCTTTTTTTAGAACTTTCTAAACTCTAAATCTCTACTATGAAATTGGCTCTCCTCAACAGGAATTTCTATAGCCTGTGAAGTATAAGGGTTTTTTTTTTTCTTCAACTTTAACACTGCTTACTTTAAATGCAAAGCTTAAATTTGCTGCTCACACTTTTTTTGGAATGCACAATCTTGTTGGATTTGAGTTGCTATATCTTTTACCATGCTCATAGTTTACTGAGCTCAAGATTTCTTGTTTTTCATGCTTCAGGATGTATAAAATAAATTTTGAAGAGATGGCTGGGCATATACTCAGTCATCATGGCTTCTAGTTATCACATGTTTCTCATGAGGATCGAGTGTGATAAGATATATAGTTCACAAGCCTGCATTAAGATGTAGATCAAATACACATGGTCTCGATCGGCTTAAACTAAAAAGTTCCAAGTTGTTCAAGCTTTGGTATGTTCTTGAAAAACTGAGAAAGTGATACCATTAATAATCAGTGATGCTGAGGACACTTTTTCAATGAGCATCTCAGCTTCATTTTCTTAATTCCCAAAGCATGTATCCTCTTTCACACCTACCCTACAACCACTAAAAGAAGACATTTATGGGGAAAGGCTCTACTGCAGTTTTTCGGTAATTGACTAAATATACAGATCTGTGCAGAAATTTCTAGGAAAGTGGATATCTAGAGATTTAGAAGTAAAGAGTGAAATCTGTGAAGTAAAGTAACAAATATATTGAGAAACAGTGTATTAGAAAAGCAAGATTTCTCTGAGTAGTATAACAAATCCTAACCAAAAACATGATCATTCTACTGTAGACCATTTGGAGATATAAAGCATAGTGGCATGCAAAGAGGAATCAGAGATGAGTATGCAACCAGAATGGGGAAAACAGATATTCTAGAAAAGTCCGGCTCAGAGAGTACTTTGAATCACTGAGTTTACTGATGGAGAGTGATTGTATTCAATATAAGAGTGGATGTTTATATATTCATATTCCATGATATACTTAAGGAATGTATCAATACACAATACGTTCCATAGGACTCTGATTATTTAAAAGGCACTAATTAAAAAAAAAATATGAATGATTAAATGGAATTGTTCTGACTCCTGCAGATAAAAATTGTTACAATTTTATTTTATAACAGTGTTTAAACAAGACTTTATTCTGTTCTGTATTTTATATTACAAAAGCGTCTAGTTACTATAATTTAATAAATGATTGAAGAAATTTACTTGGAAGGGCTACCTATACTATTCCTAATATAAATATTGAGTTTTGTTTCAAATGTATGCCAACTAAAATATATGACCGTTTCTACTTATATGTGCTGATAATTGATACATGAACATAAGAATAGTTTCCAGCATATGAAAGTGTAATTGTTGTAGCGTACATGGCGATGTAATAGATTTCAAATTTTATATGACAGAATGATTAAGCATAATTCGTTATTAACTTATTTTTAAGTTTAATTTATTCCTTTTGCTAAATAAAAATTAAACACTGGAAATGAAATAATAAGATTTTAACTCCCAAAACCTAGACTTGAGAATAAAATGTTTCATAAATAGCCAGCACAGTCAAGTATTAAAGAAAACTGACATTTAGCTTTTGGAAATGAAAAATTTCTTCAGTAAACAGAACCTCTTCATGGTATATGAAATATTCCAGAGTAAGGACACACAAACTCCTCTATTTGCTGTGACAAACATGCCAAATGCTGCCATTTGTCTCGAGTAATTTATATTAAAGTTAATGGGAACCAAGCATCTTAAAACCAACATTTGTCATTTTGTACAAATGTCTGGCAAATTTTCATTATACTTAATCTTCATACTGTTAGGTTATAGGATTTTTTTCTTTCCAATTTACTAGTCAGATAAATGAAGGAGGATTACCTCTACTGGAAATATAACTGAGAATGATTTGGTTCCCTGATGTTACTGAATAACAGGCTGCAAGAAGTTAATGCTCTTCTGAAATCCAGAGTAGTAAGAAATTATACCTATAAATTCAGTGTAAAAAAACAGTAGAAAAGAAAGGAGTCTCTGATTCTGAAGCTGTATGTATATGTGCAACATAATGCAAATAGAGAAAAAAAGAAGCACATCCATTTAAGAATAGTTTCTGCTCTTTCTTCAGGCGATTTAATATTTATATTTATGGTATATGAACCTTAATTTTAAAAATTAAATAGAAACATGAAGCACACTTTTTCAATATGAATTGCCTCAGCATGATTATAACATGGAACATGAATCTATATCAGCTTTCACCAGAAGGAACACTTTTAGAATTGACTTGATTTTCATTGAAAGCATTCTGTCAGAGGATCATCATCACCAAAACCATCATACCTTGAGAAGCAAATACAAAATGGTAGACTGACTATTACTTAATTTTTTTTCTAAAATAAATTAAATATCAAACCACTATGCTTCCTGAGGGGTCAGGGCTAATTCCTATAGCACAGGTTCTATAATGGTTTTTATCAACAACAACTGCAAAACTAAATCTGTAGACTCCACTTCAGACATATTGTATTAGGGAATCAGAAGGTAGGTCCCAGGGATTTATATTTTTAAAAGCACTATTAGACTATGGAAGATTAGGTTGCCCTCCACAGGTCTACATTCTTTGTTCTACAATTGCTGCTAAGTCTTTCATATGAGGTTTAGCTTAGATTCTCAGATCCTTTGGCCTCTATTTCCTGCATGGTCATAAGCCAGATGTCAACTGAAGTGCTCCCTGCTACCTGAGATCTTGCTGAAACTGCGTATAAACCCACATTCAAGGGTCTATAGAATTTTGACAGCCTTCAAAGATGTTTGCTAATTTTCAGAGGTCTCATAGTCTCTGTGCCTTTCTTTACTTTAGTCTACTGTTTTTTGATAGTTGTCCCTGTCTCCTTAAGGTATCACCTCTTCCTCATCTTCCATGTAGTGCTACCACCTCAACCTCTCATCCTCTACCACCGTTGAGCATGTCACTCACACAGCATATGTGAATTCAGCACCATGTGCTGAGATGATTGAGGACCCAGGAATTGGTCACATTTGATGCACTTCAACTTCCACTTTTTGTTTACTTCTTTTCTCTTCTCCCTACTGTAACTGCTACCCAAATGTCTTCAATATTCTTCTGTAGCTATGGTATAATACTCCACCCTGAAAAGGAAGGAAAGGATGGTAAATTGTACCTTCTGAAACAACTACTTTTCAAAATGTTGTTTCGTGAAATGTAATTCTTCCTGAGGAAACCTTGTGGTAGCTGTTAAGGTGATTGCATTTTTCTTGTTGCTGTTTATAAGGTAAACCACCATTACTAGGCTTCCTCCTGTTAGAGCAAGCACACGGTACTCACAGGAAATCAAGGACTCCTTAACAATTAGGAAAAAAAATGTAAAAGCTATATTTGAATTGCCCGTATTCTTTTAGTATGTATTATTACTATCATGAATGAAAAAATTCAAGTCTTTGTAGATAGAAACCCGTAGTGCTGTCAAATGACTCCAGCCTCCATTAATTCACTCAACAAGAGTTTCAGAGGACTTACTATGTGCCAGGTACTATTTTAGGCCCTGGAGATCTGGCAACAACAACAACAAAGACTTAAATGTGGGGAAGAGAGCAAAGTACAAAAAAGCAAAGTAAACTGTATGTTATGTTTCATGATAATATATACATATGGTAATAAATAAATACACATGGTAATAAATACAATGGAGAAAAATTAAGCTTAAGACGGGATAAAATGAGGGGAGGAGTGCAGTTTTAAATAGAGTGGTCAGGAAAAGCCTCAGCAGATGCTAGATGAGGATAAGAGAAAAATTCCCTACTCTTACCCACAGGACTAGAAGCAACAGAAGTCTACTTCTGGGGGAGGGAGAGGATCTTGGAGAACCCCCACACCTGCCATGAGACAGGCAAGCATGAATGACTGAAAGCTGAGGATGAAGTACAAAGACTAGGAAAGTCCATCGACATCTCGAACACCATCTCACTGCTAGAAGAATTTGAAGACTACAGTGCCCTGAAAGTAACAACATCAGCAAGAAAACCCAAACCCAGCTCAACTACTTAACTAGATTGACACAATGCTGAATGACAAAAGAAACCTGCTTCTTTCCAGACATAAATACTCTTGATTTTGGTGCCTACTGTTCATCCTACAATGTTGATTTTAATTAAAAAAAATAAATAAAACTCATAAAAAAAGAAAGACTACATAAGCAGTCCATTGAACCAGACTCAGCAATATCCATACTTTGGAACAATCACACAGGAAGTTTAAAATAACTATGATTATATGTTTAGAAACTTAATGGTAAAGATAGACAACATGCATGAACTGTTGAGGGGTTTCATTAGAAATGATGAAACTATAAGTATGATAAAAGAAAATTCTAGAAGCAAAAAATACAATACAACTATTGGAAAATTCCTTCAGTGAGTTCGTCAATAGACAAAAGAGCAGAGGAAAGAATTGGTAGACTTGGAGATAGGTCAATGGGAATTGCTGAAAATTGAAACATTCATAGAAAAAAAGAGTGAAAAAACAAGCAAACAAATATCACCGCAGCAATAATAGACTAGAGTATCCAAAAAATCCTGTAACCTAACAGCAGGAAAACTTTCAAACAGTCTAACAAACATGTTGGAGTCCAAGAAAGAGAAAAGGGCAGAAGTAATTTTGGAACAGAGAATGGTGAGAATTTCACAGAAAATAATGAAAGACATCAAACTACAGATTTGAGAAGATAAGAATAATACAGACAGGATAAATATCCCAAAAAACTATAACTAGAAATATTACAGTCAAACTACTGAAAATCAGAGATAAAGAGAAACATCATTAAAGACAAGAGAAAGATAAAGAGAAAAATACCTTTACATACGATAGAACAAAGATAAGAATTACACTAGATTTCTTGTCAGAAACTACACAGGACTTAAGATAATGGTGTAACATCTTTAAAGTATGGAAAGCAGGGAAAAACTGTCAACCCAGAATTTTATACTCAGCAAAAATATATTTAAAATATGAAGGCCAGATGAAGACATTTTCAGACAATAAAAATCTGAAAGAATTCATAGCCAGGATTCTTATACCACAAGAACTGTTAAAATTCTCCAGAAAGAAAGACTATGATACCAGACAAAAATTTGATTCTATATGAAGTAATGGAGAGCTCTGGAGATGAAAAAATAAAGAAACACTGTTTTCTTATTTTCATTAACTTTCAATGATAATTGGCTATCTAAAGCAAAAATGGTAACAATATATCACATGCGGCTTATAACATATGTAAAAATAAAATGTATAGGAACAATAGCACAGATGTTTGGAAGGAGGAAATAAAAAATGTGACTCTAAAAGAATGTGTGCCTAATTATATTTTCCCTCTACTACTTTTGAAATGTACTTAATTTTGTAGGAAAAAAATTGACTATGTTAGTTAAAATCATAGGCTCTACTGAAGGAACTGAAAAACCCTTAGACCTTAGTGACTTTGTAACACAAAGGTTTATTCCTGTCAGATGAGAATTGGGTAGCTCTTTAGGGCACCTTGTATTTCATGCCATCACTTAACATTCCCGGTTGTTTCTACCTGCTGTTCTCACATCTCATCTCATGACCAGAAAAGCAATTTTCTTCTTCTCTCTCTTCAAAAGTGATTAGTAACAATTTAAGAATAAATAAAATTGTATGTACTAGTAAGGAGGAAAAATTCAGGCAATTTTCATCCACTGCCTTTTTAAGGGGATGTGTTTTATATACATGGGCATAATATTCTGGGTCTCTCTTGTGCATTTTGTTCTTAAAACATAGATATTCTTTACTTTTTTTCTATGCTAGACATTACAGATAACTGTGCTTGTGTTTGTGCACATGTGTATTTTATACTTTTTATTTCTAGGGCCATGCTCATGAGAACTAGATGTGGTCTACTTGTACCATCCATATATGCATTTATTTACTACTAATAAAAAACTGAGCAGGCTATACTGATGTATACATAGTGGAGCAATACTGCAGAAATTCCTAAGAAATTAACTCTCTGGGTTCATTACACTGGAAACTGTTTAGCATATCCCAACCAGTAAGTTAATGAGAAAGGTTAGTTTAGTTCTAAGTTTTGCAAAGACTTTTGGAGAAATATGCTCAATTTCAACTTTTTTTTTTTTAATTTTTATTTATTTATTTTTCCCCCAAAGCCTCAGGAGACAGTTGTACGTCATAGTTGCACATTCTTCCAGCTGCTGTATGTGGGATGCGGCCTCAGCATGGCCGGAGAAGCAGTGCGTCTGTGCGCGCCTGGGATCCGAACCCGAGCCGCCCGCATCGGAGCGCACGCACTTAACCACTAAGCCACAGGGCCAGCCCTCAACTTTTTTAAAAAGGGAAGGACTTCCTTAGGTCATGTAGTAATTAGAAAAAATGCAAGAAAAAGTAGGAACACTTTTATTGTCAAAGTTGGATGACTTTGAGCAAAGAATGTCTCAATAGATGATTGTTGAAAGAATTAATAAAAATATGGTGACCATAATTAAACATCATAGAATATTTAGTTATATATTTCTCTCATTGATAGTTTTTAACCAATTCAAGTGTTCTATAAGATTTGTGATTCCCTTTATCACGGTTTACAAAGAAATTCCCAGACCTTTACATGAAACTTGGAACGTATCGACAATGTCTTAATTTAGGATTGCTTCCCGTGGGATTCTCATTTGCCACCGCATGAATGTCTGGCAGAACAAGTAATTTTCATGAATTTATAATAACAGGGTAAAAGTCAGAAATCATTTTAATGGCAAAAAATGTGTTTCATAGTCAGAAAATCATCCTTTATCAAGCATACTATAATTTACAGTAATTTGACAATTAGTATCTCTTTTGCTGGTATAGATTTCTTCACTAATTGTGCGGCTATATTTTTTAAGTGTCAGAAAAACCTAACACCATATTTTTTCAGGCAAACATTAAGATATGTTCTCCTGTTCCATGAATGCATTCGAAAGAAAAAAAAGCATTTATATCAAGCTCCTTAAAAAATGTAATAATGGCAATTATTAGAGGGTTTTTGCTGATGGCCACCATGCCTGTACGAGAGCAGTCATTGCTTTAATTCTCATTATTTAATGATCATTAGCCAATCCTGACTTGATGGATAAAGGAAGCATTATGTGGCGAAAGATCACTGGCTATAACATGATGTGTGTGATGGAAAATTACATCAGCTAAAGTGAGAGTTAGTTTGTATATGAAATGAACTGAAAATATAAGCACTCTCATGTTCCTAGCTCTTGAATTTTAAATATAATTTTAAAAATATGCCTTTACTTTATTTCCTCCAATTGCCAGGGTTGGGGGAGCATCTCAAGATTCTGTTTTCATTTGTAAATGAGACAAAGTCTCAAACAAGTAAAATGATGCAAAAGTACTTGATTGGTGAATTATTGTGCTCAAAATAAACCAAAGACATTTTCTTCCACATCTAGATTCAGAGAGACTTTACCTCTTCATATCCCCCCTCAAATTTATGTTGAATTGAGGAGTACAGTTTCCAGGTAAAATGTAGGACATCCAGTTAAATTTGAATTTCAAAGTAATAAGCAATTTTTTTTTTCAGTATAAGAATTTTCTGATTACTGCATGGGACATACTTATATTTACACAATAAACAAAGAATATATATATATATATTTAGACAGTCCCAACCTACGATGGTTTGACTTACAATTTTTCAAATTTACAATGGTGCGAAAGCAATATGCATTCAGTAGAAACCATAGCTTGAATTTTGAATTTTGATCTTGTCCTGGTCTAGCGATATGTGATACTATACTGTTTTGTAATTCTGGGCAGCAGTAGGGAGCCGCAGCTCCCAGTCAGCCACATGATCATGAGGGTTAGCAGGCAATATGCTTACAACCATTTTCTACCTGTATAACCATTCTGTTTTCACTTTCAGCACAGTATTCAATAAATTACATGAGATAGTCAACACTTTCTTATAGAATAGGCTTTTTGTTAGATGATTTTTCCCAACTGTAGGCTAGTGTAAGTGTTCTGAACAAGTTTAAGGTAGGCTAGGCTAAGCTATGATGTTTAGTGGGTTAGGAGCATTAAATGCATTTTTGACTTAAATTATTTTCAACTTATGATGGGTTTATCAGGACATAACCCTGTTGTAAGTCGAGGAAGATCTATCTATCTATTCATCCATTTATCTATCTATATATGTTCGTGTATCTGAAATGAAAATTTTATTGAGCATTCTGTTTTTTCTTTCGTTGGTTTTGGGTAAATCTGGCAACCCTAATTGGGTAAGAATCCATAAAAGACTCAATGTTAATAAGCCAAGCAAGAGGAAACAAGCTTTAAAGGTCAACTGCTAGATGCAAAATAAAAGAACTTCTAAGAGTGGTAGGGATCTACCACAGATCTCTGATATACCCAAAGCACTTTAAACCTGATTAAGAACCAATAAAATAAATAAAAAAGCAAACGAAGCCACCTCCATCAAACAATGACCCACAAAATCAATGGCCATTTTTACTTTATTGATTTCCACTTTTATTCAAGTAATATTAGTTCATTTGCACTTTTTATTCTTTTGCTCAGCAGTAAGCCACTCCTTTGCTCAGTGCTAAACACATTATACTCAGCTTGTGGCCATATGGTGCTCTGGACACTGAAGACTCAGAGATGGATATAGCTGTGGCTGGTTTAAATGACAGCAGTGGAGGGCAAGGTGCAGATTTAGATTATGTTTACGGACACAAGTTTAAGAGCTCAGACTTTGAAACCAGATATCATGGGTTCCAATCTTGACTGTGCCACTTACTGACTATGTTGCCTTAGTCAAGTTACTTAGCCTCTCTCTTTGGGATTCTTCATCTGTTGACAGTGGTTAATATAATACTAGTCTGCTAGAGCTTTAGTGAAGAGTGATGATTTAATGCATGTATAATGCTTGTAATTGTTGAGGGCACATGGCAAGCATTATATATGTATTAGTTGTTATTTTTTTGTCACTGATATTATCATTTATTTGGTATTTTAATCTACATTCTCTATAGAGATAAAATTGGCAAATAGTAAGATTAATTTTATAATACAACTAATATAATGACAGACCTAGCCATAATATATACTCCTGAAGATATTATATGCACTTTTAATTAATCAATAATAATAATTAGAAAAATATATATGAATTAGATTTGAGTCATTCAGTAATTTTTTTAATTTCCTAAAAAAAGAGTTTCCAGAAAACTGCTTCTAAATACATAGAGAGAAGAATGATATTGTTACTGAGCAAGGGCTTGCTGCCCAGTGTGCATGGAAGCCAATACTATGGCACCAGATTTTGAGAAAAGAAAGAGCTTTGTTGTGAGTTTGACTGGCAGGGAGACAGGAGGCAAAGCTTTCAAATCTGCCTCTCTGATCCAAGTTTCTGGGCGAAATTTAAGGGGTTAGGGGCTACTAAGGTGCAGCTGGGCCCATAGAAGCTGATTTCCTAGTCTCAAATCAGTCCATATATGGCAATCAAGCTACTTTGACTGCTGGAAACCAGATTTTCCTTATTGAAGGCCACGGTCATCCTGGGACTATGGGTTTCCACCTGACACACATGCAGTGCAGTCTCTGTTACTGAGAATCAATTATCTGTTTTAAGGAAGCAAAACTAGTCTAATTTAAGCCAGTCAATGTTTTATGTGCCATTTCAATATAGGTAATATATGAATTGAACCAAACAATCCCACACTAGAATGCCGTTTGGTGCTTTTTCTGGATTCTTAGCATTCCATGCAAAGATTTCTACACAGAAGAAGGAGTTGGTCTTCTGATACATTTGTCCTCCAATTGAACACATTCCTTCATAAAGGATGTTCTGATCTAGTAGAAGGAAAAGGATTAATATATTACACAGGTGATACAATTATTCCTGCTGTGATGCAACACAGATAGTTCTCGCTTTGCATAGCTTGGATGTGCATGGATTGCAAGTTACTATGGTTTAGTTAAACAACACCAGTCTCCCCACAACTCAGTTCAAATTCTAGTAATCACAGTATATTAACTGTGAGGAATTGCATCAAGTACAAACTTGGCTGCTTCTGTCCACTGATCACTATGTAAGTAACAGATGCATTTCATGATCAGTCACTAGTCATGTCCCTTCTTTCCAAGTATGTCAGTGATTGGCTACTGACCATCAGTTGTTCAGTTCACATATAGATAGCGTGCTCCTATTTGTGTTGCCTTTTTGTCTCTCATGGACAAACTCTCATGACATTTTACAAAGATAGATTACTGAAAGATGGAGTTTCCCAACAAGATGAAAGTGCAGCAGAGAAACAAAAAGTAATAACATTGGAAGGGAACTTCACAGCAAACATAAATGACGTTACAAGAGAAAGAGCTAATGGTGGCAATGTTGACCTTGTCTCCATGTGGAGAGACTCTACATATGCTGCTGGAGGAATTAGTGAAGGCAAATAACCAACGTAAATGAAGAAAGCAGTCGGATGAAAAGGATGGAAATATCCCAGAGGAAGTGAGTGCTGGCAAAAATGTCACATTAATAGACACTTGGAGTTATTTCACGACATTGAAAGCTCAAAAGACAAAATGCTGGAAGCTAATCCAAACGTGAAAAGGAGTAGGACAATTTTCCAAGCAATACAAATGATGCTTGCTCCACATGAGTTATACTACAAGAAGAAGATAAGCACTGTTCAAACTATCCTGTTTTTTTACAAAGAGATAAAACACTTTAATTCTTAATGAACCAGGATACAATGGCATTCATCTTTTTACCTTCATTCAATTACAGTGTACTAAGTAAAGATTAGATTTACTATTTTTTTCAATTTCTTACATACTTTTAATTGACAGTAAGAGTTTTAAATATTTTGACAAAATATTTCTAAAGTTCCTGGAGTAATTATAACATTTCCCATTGATTATTAAGATTGTTTTGCACGATTTCAGCATGCATGGTCATTTTTATAGTCCCACACTGTGTGGTGCACAGGGATTCTATAACTCCTCTACTGTGTCAAATCATGAGGAAGGGCATCTGGGGAAGACCACTCAACTTCTATGAAACTTTTTAACCAGAGCTCAAATTAAAAAAACAGCAATCCTCATACAACTATTATCATATTTTATAAGCTATTTTAAAGTGATAATTGAGAAATGTTATAAGAAATACATGGGAAAACTGAAGAATAAGCAATCAAAGCCTAAGGTCTTCCCAAAGGGAAGAATGTGGGATGAAGGTCGTTGTTTTCTATTTCAACTATTCTAGTGTGTTTTGCTTTCAAGTATTGTTTCTTGGTGGCCCCCAAAATTATTCTCTTTTCGGAAAATAATAGTGTTATATTTCATTTCTACCACATTTAATATAAATATATTTTCTCGGGGCTGGCCCTGTGGCATAGCGGTTAAGTGTGCAGGCTCCACTGCTGGGACCAGGTTCGGACCCCGGGGACAAACCGAGGCACTGCTTGTCAAGTCATGCAGTGGCAGCATCCCATATAAAGTGGAGGAAGATGGGCACAGATGTTAGCCCAGGGCCAGTCTTCCTCAGCAAAAAGAGGAGGATTAGCATGGATGTTAGATCAGGGCTGATCTTCCTCACAAAAATAAATAAATAAATAAATACATTTTCTCTCTAGAGAACTTGAATAATTCACTTGAAGAATGCTACCACAAATTCAAGATTTGGGGCATTTAGCAAACTTGATCTTCATTGACAGGTCTCTCTTGGTTTTATAACCTTTTTGAAAGAAAATGTATATTTTCTGTTATTGTGAACATTTTGCTAATATTTCTTTGGTTTTATTATTTTGGAAGCAAAAATGTCTGGTAAAATATTGTTTTAAAGTTTAAAGTTTTAAATTTATTAACTAAGCTCTACATAAAATAAAATGCTGCATTAAAAAATTTAATTGAAAATTGTGGTACACGTCTTCTCTTAGTATGTCTCTTTAAAGCTCGTTTATAATCTGATGCTAAATTCAGGCTATTAATGAGAACTCATTATTTAGGTAGAAAATTCATTGGATATTTATGTTTTAAGCTCTTGTATATCAGGTGGAATTTCACAATAATCTTACTTAACACTGATGCATACCATTATCAAGGTCTTCTCCAAAACTCCAGTGGTCAAAGCTAATGAATTCGCATATATCCCTCTGTGATGTGGCATGGGCATCTCTAATCTTATGAACCTTCTATCTAGCGGTTTTTCTGGACATGGAAAAACAATGCAAATAACAGTCAAGAGGTAGTAACAATGAATGCAGGTCTTTTAGAACTGGTGTATAGTAGTCCCTCGTTATCCACGGGGTAAATTTCCAAGACTTGCAGTGGACGCCTGAAACCGTGGATAGTACCAAACGCTATATAGACTACGTCTTTTCCTATACATACAAGCCTATGACAAAGTTTAATTTGTAAATTAGGCACGGTTAAAGATTAACAACAATAACATAAGAAAATAGAACAATTATAACAATGTACTGTCATAAAAGTTATGTGAATGCGGTCTCTCTCAAAACGTCTTACTGTACTGTACTCATCCTTCTTCTTCTGATGATGATGTGAGATGGTACAATGCCTACTTGATGAGATGAAGTGAGGTGAATGACATAGGCACTGTGACATCGTGTTAGGCTACTATTGACCTTCTGATGATACATCAGAAGAAGGATCACAGAGTATGACAATGCTGGTGATTGGATGTCAGGAGCAGACGATGTAGATGGTTGGGGATCCAACAAAAGGATGATTCACTTCCTGGGCAGAATGAAGCAGGATGGTGCAAGATTTCATCGTACTACTCAGAACAGGATGCAATTTAAAACTTATGAATTATTTCTGGAATTTTCCATCTAATATTTTTGGACCTTGGTTGATCACAGGTAACTGAAACCATGAAAAGCAAAACCTCAAATAAGAGGAGACTACAGTAGCTATTTTGGAGCAAAGAAAATAATTATTCTTATAATTTTCAAACTGCTGAATACAGAGGGATTTGCTTGTGCTTAAATGTCTTTTAACTATTGCTGCAAATTATGAAAAGAGTTACAGCAGCACTCATGACAGAAAAAGAAATCAACAAATGTATCTATGGGAGGAAAAAATTGAAATCTGAAATCCTACAAAAATTTGTAGGGCAGCACTGTCACAGAAAAAGTAAATAAAAAGAAGCATGTGAAGTGAATTTTACGAATATATTTTATTTTATATAATATATCCAAAATACTATTATTTCTGCATATAATCAGTATTTAAAAATATTAATCAAGTATTTTACATACTTTTCTTCTAAGTCTTTGTAATCTGGTGTGTAACATATATCTCAATTCAGATTAGCTACATTTCAAGACCTCAAGATCTACACGTGGCTAGGGGCAGCATATTGGATTTAGGATTTAGGATTTAGCACAGATTTAGGGATTTATTCTTTTCTCAGTATGAATATAAATATGTAAATATAATCTCCTCCTTGGTATATATGGGGAAAAGGCCATACCATTTTCTCACTTACCAAATTCCTACACATCCCTAACCAACAGGGTATGTAATGCTTACTTCAGCTTTTGACTATGCATCCGTCATCAGTATGCAAATGGAAATATTTCTTTCCTCCTACATTGTAACAACGGCAAAGTAACCCTTTATGTAAAATATTTCTGACCACGCACACTGAGAAATTTCTCTTAGAGTAGTGATCCATGCAATTGCTTTGTTTTCAAGAAATTTCCAAGAATTAAATAATTTAAATACAAATTATCATATTTAAATTTCTTCTTACTTTTATTTAAAGGCAATAATAGATTGGAAATGCGCCAGCTTTAGGCACAGAAAAATAGACATGTGTTTGATTCCCAGCAATGACAATTATATGAGCTTGACAATGTTGATAAGTTTTTTCTGGGTCTCAGTTTTGATATATAGTTATATTAAATAATTTTTCCAATGTCATACATTGGTGGTAACTGGTTAAGTTGACCTTTAAACCTGTAAAAAGAAGTCTGGTATGTATGAATAGTCTAAAAATGAATTAATCGGTAATGTAAGTAAACATTTTCTCAGATATCACCTGTCAAGACATGATTTAGTGGCAAATGACCAGGATAATGCTATGGATTTTCAGACAAAGATAATGACAGGGTGAACGGCAATATTCAGAAAGACGTCACAGTAAAGGTTATATTTCTGTCTGGGAGACAAAGAGCATTGAAGATATCGACGATAGTGTGCCATCCAAATCATGAAAAAACTTGAATAAATGCATTCAGTCAGGAAGTGAAATGACGTCTTCAGGAAAAAAAATGACGGAACTTTTGTTTTAACACTGAACTTTTGGGCAATAAAGTTAACAGTTTCTAGAAAGGAAGTGAAGCCATATTGTGGACGTCAATTACAGATTACCTATTTTAGGTTAATGGCAAGCCACTAATAATGAAAGATCTTTAGGGAAGAAATCCTAGAAGTGATGCCCACATTAGTTTTAAAATACCTGCTTTTGTCTTTGTCTTGCTTTTCCATGCTGAACATGATTGTTACGTAGAATATCTAGAAGACTAGAACCTTGATTTTCTATCCCTGCTAGGATCAGGGTCAAAAGATCAGTTCTAGAAGCACTAAAACCAAATGGTTTCCACATAGTAGCTCTAATTGTAACAATATTATGAGAGAAGTATTATTTTTATCCCATTTAATACAAGGAACACAGGGCATGGAAATGTTTACAAATTCTCTCAAATCCACGAGCTTTGCTGCGATGGGGCTCGGAGGCAGGCACTGGTCAAGGTGATGGCAGAGTCATTCTCTCTCATCCTGTCTTAGCAGATGTACCTCTATGTTTTGGGCACATATTGTGTTTATCCTTTCTGTGTAAAACTCATATATTTCTATTCCTGCATTGTTCTTAATAACTGCTAATACACCAATTAAAAAGAAAACAGCATATTTCAAGAGATTATATCATTTGAATTACTATTCAGTTAAAAAAAGAAATAGAAAGGTGAACTTTCTTACCTCTCTAGGAAAATAACTCTTCAAATAAAACCTCCCACCCCTGTACCCAACTCCTGCAAAACGTTTATGTTCTAATTATTTACTTCAGACTTGTTTATTACCTTTTTTTAAAAAGTCATTTTTAAGGAGAGGATTTTCAATTATCTAACCTTAATTTATTTCTTCCAGCTGTTATATTCTTATATTCAATTTTTTTTAAAAAATAGCGTAATCTTCTATCTGAAGTTTTAAATAAGATGATAGCAAGACAGCAAAATTACACACATTGTGTAAAAGACGACTGTATATTGGCTCTTTTTATTAGAGTCTGTGCAGCCACTTGACAAAAGATGAGTGGGATATGAGTAAAAAGTGAGATTTAGTACTCTTCAATAAACGATTACAATTTTCTATTCAGGCTCCAAAGGGAAAGAGAAAGAAAGTTCTGGGTGTTTATTTTGGCTAAATTGTCAACTGCATTTGCTGTTTTATAAGAAGAAATAAAATGGCATTCATCATAAATGCACATTTTAGATATACTCACATAGTCATGTAGATGTGCATAAATTGACGGGGCTAAAAAGAAAAATCATTATCTTATTCAGCATAATGGAAAGTATGAGTCATTCTTTTCCTTCTAAAGCTGTTCTCTTCCTTTGTCCCCTATTTTAGTTAATTGCAACATCCTCCTCTTAGCCCTTCAGCTTATAAACATAGAATTATCGTATCATTATATTCCCATATCCTTCAGTCTATATCTTACATGGTTTCCTTAACCCGTCATGGACTTTCATTTCTTTGCACCATTTTTTCATGCTGTTTCCTCAGCCCAGAATTTTACCTTCCTTAATTCAATGACTATACCCATCCTCTTCAGGGAACCAAATGGAAGATTCTGCCTCATGATATCTTTCCTCATAATTTTACATATCAATAATCTCTTCCTCTTTGGCATTCTGCAGATCTATATCAGTTTCTTTAAAGACCTTCAACATTTTTAGCTTGTTTTATCTAACAACTTATTATGTCCATCTCTTATCTCCCCTTGTATAGTTTAAGATGCCCGAGAAAGTTCAATTTCAGCATAAAAACTCAATAACTGTTAACTGACTGACTGAATATTTGAGTGTGTTCTTCCAGAGTAGAAACTAAGTGGGAGTAAACTAGACAGCCTTGGAGGCTGCACTGGCTTTTTTTTACTTTGTTTTTTTGAAATAAAATTTACTATAACATCTCTGAATAGCTTCCTTACCACAAAAAATAATAAATATTCAGGATGATTGAGATTTAGTTCTAAATAAAGGTATAGTTATCAGTATATTTCAGTTATATTTAATACTACATATCCAGCCAGTCAGAAATTAATGAGATAATATTTGAAACAACCCTTGTGGAGTCTACCCAAAGTCATAATTTTTAGTACGTCTGTAATATTTAAAAATTCTTTTCCTAAGGTTAAAAACCCCAATTAGACCATCACCTGGTTATTCTTATGCTCAAATGACTTTCAAGAGTAACAAACTGACAGGCTGAAATGGCAATGACCTATAAAATGGAAAAGAACTGACAATTTGGAAAAGCAAAATATCAACCTGTAAGATAAAAGATAATTCGTAAAGGAGAAAAGTTCAATGAGAGTTATGGAAAATATTGACTTTAGAATTTAAACACGAATAGTGGGTGAAGAAAACTCTTCTGTCCTGTCTTTAGAAAAACCCTGAGATATAAATTTCATGATATCTGATATAAATTTGAGCCCCCGATTGCTAAAAATCCAAAAAAAAAAAAAAAAAAGGAAGAACGCAACAGCTCTACTGTGTTCTTGTCTTTTTCTTTTCTGAAACAGCATTTACAATTCCGCTCTCTGACAGGGGATGTGAAGATGTTCTCAGCTTCCTGGCAGATGTGCTGTCCTGGGGCCAGGCCCAAGGAAGGGACAGTTCTCTTCTTCATGTCCTGGTGCTGTCACCCCAGAAATAGAGCCCGCAGGCTGGGAACTCAAGGGAGGGGTAGGTAGCATCTGCCAGTATTCTTCTTGAATGCTTAAGGTGGTAATAAAACACAGTAGAGTGGTTTTTTGTTTTGTTTTTTGATTTGCAAATATAAAATTTAATTGAAAATATTATACACAGAGCTCAACAAAGTGAGTAGAGTTTTACTTTCAGAAATGAAATAAAAAGCAGCACTGTAACTTTCAGCTATAAGATGAGTAAGATCTGAGGACAGAATGTATAACATGGTGACTATAGTTGATAACACTATTGTATAATTGAAATTTACTAAGATAGTAGATCTTAAGTATTCTCATAAAAAAAGATAAATATGTGAGATGATGCACATGTTAATTAAATAGATGGGTGGAATTCTTTCACAATATATACATATATTGTGTATATATACATATACATATATCAAATCATCACAATGTGCATTTTAAATATCTTACAATTTATTCTTCAATTATATCTCAATAAAACTGAAAAAAGCACTGCATTTCACCAATATAAATTTTTGCATCATTTTTCTTTTTAATTTTAATTACTGAGTAGACGTGATTCCTTAAATTATGCAAGTGTTTTCGTGTGAAGTATTTCAATAATGCACGACCTGGAATTGGGGAAAATAGCCTTACAAAGTACCCACTCACCCTTGTAAAAAGTGAAAAGTATGGAAAAAAAAAACTAAATTCCTTTGACATCACTGGGGAACTTGTGAGAAATTCAGAATCTCGGGTCCGACTCCAGACCTATGAATGAGTTTCTTCCTTTTCACAAGATCCCCAGGCGGTTCACATGCTCATTAAAATTTGAGACGTTCTGGGCAAGTGAATGCGGTTAGGAAGGTGACACATTATAAAGATCTCTTGCTGACCAACCAAAGCAGTTAAACTGTCCTGGGTCCTATACCAAATGTAAGCAGAAATTAACTAGGGCTGAGAAATTTGCAGAACACGAAGGAAGAACAGAGACATCCCAAAGGTGATCTAATAAAATGCATCAGATGAACCAGCTAATATCCCCTGCTGCCAAAACCCCTGTAGTTTTCCAGAGGCAGTTAACCAGCTACCGAATTTTTGTTTTTCCAATATTTTAGTGAAGACAAGAATTTTTCTGAATTTTGTGCGTATTCATATTGTCTGAGAGACATCATATCAGACCGCAAATTATCCATTATGCTGTCCTTGAGCCAATGATTGGCCAACAAATAACAACTGGCTTTTGGGATCAGTTCAGAAGACAGAAAGTGCCATCTCATCTGTTTATTTTACATCAGAAAGTATACAAACACTAGGAATTTTGCTGTAATAAAGTCCCACTCTGAGAATAAGAGGTAAAGAAGGAAATAAAATGCATTGCCATCTTATTTGACCATTCCACCTAAATAAAGAGACTGCCACAGTGTTCTTTGGTGTTAAGTGTTTAATGCAAACCTGGCATTAGTCTGAATCATCATTAAATGAAAGAATAAATAAATAAATGAATAAATGAAAATTACCAATTGATTAGGGAAGTTTGAATAAAAAGTTCTTCTTGTAGGGGAAACTATTAAGTTCTCTAAGGAGTTATATAAATTGCATGGTTATATTTCTTGGAAAAGCAAAACTAGGAAAATTGTGGGTCTGTGAAAAGCCTGGTGATGACAAAAGAAAGTCCCAGACACATCAATTCCAGTGCATATGTCCTGATCCCTCTTTCACCAACTTCACACTTCCTTGAAATGTCTGTGCCTCTCCTACCTATGCTTGTTCTAGAGTGAACCACACGGTAGCTGAATTCAGAACACTTGTAATCAATATTCAACTCTCTCAGCGGACTATCTGACTTAAGCAGACAATTGGGAATACTTCAAATTCTTTATACAAATGCCAGCATATTTATAGTTAAAAAATATTTTATCTAAGAAATCATAGCAAATATTTCCCTAATGAAGGCATATAAAAATGGTAAATATCAATAAATCCCTATTATAAACAAAGTTACTACATAAATGTCCCTATTTAAAAATCATATCATATTGCATTCTCATTACACATGGAAAACTTAGATGTTATTATTATTCTTTGATATTAAAGGGATAGTTCCATTTTAACATACCAATCATGGTACAAGGAAATCCACAGTTATGGTAACCTATCAGCTCTCTTAACTCTGCTCTTCTAATGTTCCATCCTAGAACCTCTAACATCAATCTGTATGCTCAGCCTGAACCAACGCTTGGACGTCAGTTTTTTGTCACAGGTAGAGAAAATCAAGAGCAACAAATATATATCTCAGTGGTTTGGCATGGCAGATCTCAATGCTCTGGTTTTAGTCTCCCTGTAATTATACTTGATTGCTTTTTCCTAAGCTATCAGTCTCTGTCCTATACCCTAGTTACCAGGTTCCTCCTTCCACCTACTTGGCTTTGAGTCCTCTCTGTAACTGAGTCTCCTTCTGTAGAACTTTGTTATTGTCTAAGTCATGCATACCACCACTAGATCTCCTTGGTACCAGGTGGCTCTGGTAGAAATAATGAAAATAATAACTATTTATTAAAATTATTTATACATATGTATACATACAATTACATATATGTATGCATACATATATGTTTTATAGTATGGATTTTGTAGAGTACTCATAGCAACATAATACTATAGGTATTGTTATTTCCATTTTATACATTTTGTAATTGAAGAATCTGTATCTTAAAGGGCTTAGGTGAATGCCCCACTGTTACCCTGTTGATAAGGGAAGCTTCTCAGCCAATTTTTAACCACAGCTTTGTTCAAAGCCTGCACCACCAGCATCGTGCACACTGACACAGTTTACCTGCCCACCCCATCTCCACCACTAGACTGCTGATGGCAAAGAAGTTTTACATTTAACACCAACTCTAGTCAGTTGGTAGAAACTACCTAGAATTTTGGGTCACAGAGATTTAAATTTTTTTTTTCACTTTTTATTTTGAGAAAATTGTAGATTCACATATAGTTGTAAGAAAAAACACAGAGAATTCTAGTATACTCTTTACCCAATTTCCCCCAAATGGTAACATTTTTGGAACTGAATAATACAATATCACCATTGTACTAAAACAGGAAACTGACAATGATATAATCTACCACCTTATTCAGATTTCATCAGTTTTATGTGCACTCCTGTGTGTGTGTATTTAGTTCTACACAATCTTATCACTTGTGTAATTCATGCCACCATAGTCATAGTCAAGATATGGAACAGTCTGGTCACTAGGATCCCTCATGCTACTCTTTCGTAGCCAGAGCCCCCTCATTCCCTTCCTACCACCCTAGCCTCTGGCAACCACTAATATCTTCCCCATTTCTATAATTTTGTAATTTAAAGAATGTTATTTAAACATAACCTTCTGAAATTGGCTTTTTTCCCTCATCCTATTTCCCTGGAGATCCATCCAAGTTGTTATGTGCATCAACGGTTCATTCTTTTATTTTTTTATTTTTTGGTGAGGAAGATCAGCCCTGAGTTAACATCTGATGCCAATCCTCCTCTTTTGCTGAGGAAGATTGGCCCTGGGCTAACATCGGTGCCCATCTTCCTCTACTTTATATAGGATGCCGCCACAGCATGGCTTGACAAGTGGTGCGTCAGTACGCACCTGGGATCCGAATCTGCGAACCCCAGGCTGCCGAAGTGGAGTGCGCACACTTAACCGCTATGCCACCGGCTGGCCCCAAAAGTTCATTCTTTTCTGTTGCATGTCATGGATGTGTCATAGTTTATTCTCCCCTGGAACTGCATGTGTGGTGTTTGCACTTTTTGGTTATGATGAGTAAAGCTGCTCTAAACATTCTTGTACAGGTTTTTGTGTGGTTGCAGCTTTTCATCTCTCTGGGATAAATGTTCAAGTCTACAACTGCGGGGTTGTAGGATAAGCCCGGTTTAGTTTAGTTGTGTAAGAATCTGCAATACTCTTTTCCAGAGACAGTGCCACTTTGCATTCCTTAGTAATCTGATTTCTCTGCATTCTTGACATTGGCCAAATGTTATCACTAATTTTTTTTATTTTTAGTCATTCTGTTAGGTGAGTAGTGTATTTCATTATGGTTTTAAATTGCTTTTCCCTAAGGTCTAATGGTCTTGAACACATTTTCATATATCTTTTCACGTCTTTTCCTGATTTTCTAATTTTTTTTTCAATTTTTGAGTTTTCAGAATTTTTTATATATCCTAGACATGTTTATTGTCAGATATGTGGCTTGCAAGTATTTTTTTTTTCACAGTCTGTAGTTTGAGCCACTAGGATTTAAATGCTTTGTTTGAGTTCATATGATAGAGTTCCATGACAGTGTAGCAATGTGCACAAAGGAAACAGGAATGAGACTGTAAAAAACGTAGTTTCTACATATGTATTTGCCACCCCTCTCCTAGATCTCAAACACAGTCTAGACTTTAAATAATCATGCTTATAAACTGCCTTTGCTTCTCATCTCTCCCAGTCTGTTCAGTTAGAACAACATACACAAACAATTCTTGTAGTTTGTTACAACAAATGATAGACTTTGATAGTAAAAACATAGTTCAAATCACACACTCTTGTACTTAACTCTTGGAAAGTCATTTAAAATTTGTCAAATTCAACATTTTAGTAGAAAAATGCATTAAACCACTTATCTAGATTTTACTGATGTAAAAAACTCCAAACAATTTTTAAGTGATTACATTCATTCAAACTTATAAAATATATGTATATACTTCTTTTCAATGTCAGTGTACATTTATTACATGTTTGTGGCATATTTTTGCCTGTTTTTATAATAGAAGCATATTTGCCCTAGTGTTATTATGCAAAATTTATTTAAAAGAGTCCAGGTTTTTTTTGTGTGTGTGACTAAGCAACATGAAAAAGTAATTCAAACATATTATCCCTTCCTTCTCAGCTGCAGTGAAAATTATTCTTAAATTAGGGACTGAGTTGATGGCTTAATGTTCACTTTTTCAGAGTTGTGCAGTTATGCTGATCCTAGGAAGAGGAAGACCCCACGGCATGCAGCGCACAACAGGGATTTCCTAAAACTAGGTCCTGATATGTAGAAGGGATGGAAGAGAAAATTCCCCATAGACAGCCTAACTATTAAGATGCTACTAAATATTTGCTTCCACTTTGAATTGAAGAATTTTGTTGTATGTGCATACAACGTCCATTGCTGACCATGTATGAAATACAATGATGAATCTACACATCGTTTTTCTGGACATACAGTCTTGGTTCTCACAGGCAAAATGAACTAGCTAGTCAAGTGGTCACTTAGAGTGAATGGATAAATAAAACAAGGACAATCTTTGCTAACACATTCTACTCTCTATCCTCCTTATTTTTTTCCTACTAACTAGCAGATATTTGCTTCAAATGCTTCTTTTTGACTGCATAAAAGTCACAAACTTTAATTTGGAAGGTGGCTGGGAGCTTGAAGTGAAAAGGCCCCGATTCTTCATTACCCCATTCTGCACGTTGCCTGCTCTAGATCAAGTCTCCACCATTAGCTCACCCTGTTTAACACAAGCTAGGTGATCAAATCTTTCACCTGGGATGAAGCTTTCGATTTGGTTTTGTGAATCACATTTTGTAGGCCTGCAGAGAGAGATAACGGCCGAATACAAAGAAAGACTTACCTAGGCTTCTGATGTGATGAAGGACACAATCCTCCTCAATGGTTTTGCTCCTTCAATTAAAATGAAAAGTCCATTTCCTTTAAATGAATAAGCACATGTGGATTTTTGACATTCTCTGAAATGGAGTCGAGTGGGTTTTTTTCTTTAACCGTTTTTTCCCTTCTTTTCTTATGCAGCAGATACAAATAAATGAGAAATTATAATTATAGTCAGAAGCATTCCTGTTTAGGTTTAAATGTGTACAAAGTAGACATTAAAGTATTATTAGTAGGAATGATTTTTTCTTCAATATGGAACACATAGCACTTTCATTTTTAAGTTATTTATTTCATTATTTGAATTTTTATTAAAAATTTTAAAATTACTTGTTAGATATTACAGTAAAAGTTAATAAAAAAGGACAGAAAATAGATATTTTGGAAGATGCTCTTGCATTACGTATATTTGGCAGACTATGAAAAGGACAAGTTGGCATGAAAAGTTTCCCAAAAAGACTTAATTCATAGGTCATTCTTAAAGTGCATTTGTTTTTAAGGGCAGGTTCATGTTAAAGGATTTAGTTCTAGAAGATAATTTAAATTACAGGACAAGTATATTGCTCCTAAGGGGTATTGTATTCATATTAAATTGCAGGACATGAGGTTAATGAAATTGTGCTCTTTTAACTGGTTTATTGGTGGATTAAATGCAAAATCCTCCACTTTATAATGTACAACTATCAACATAACGAAAGCAAAATATTTTTACAAATGTTTGTTTAGTGTACCAGCAGACACGTTGCATAAGAAGAGTATTTTAAATCACCTCTGTATGACTCCAGGTTAGATTTCCATCATCCTAAACCCTCTGCAAGAAAGTGAAACATATGGGCATGCATAAGACATCTGAACAATGCAAAAGGAATCACAGAACCCCTGAAATCAAGGCAGGCCACTCATCTCCTATTCTGACCTCTACTTGGCCTATAAATCTTAAAAAGTCGGGTTATGTATTTTTCTACTTTACTGCAGATTAGAAGTTGCAGCTAGATTAGAAGCAACAAATTAGACATGGAGGAGGCAGCGAGGGGTGTTGGTTAAAGGCATTCTGACAGCAGTGAGAAGTGACAGCTGACAGCCTGACAATGAGAAATACAGAACTGCTAAGCATATGCAGAAATGTGCTGCGTGCTTTAGCACAGAACAAGAATGGAGGTACATACTGATGGTGATGAGTCATCAAGAAAACGACTGCATTGTGCCCTCTGTCCTCTGTGAAGGAAGGAACTGAAATGTATTCCCTGCCTTTTGGAAGAATTTCTATCACAAAATGTTAAAATAAATCATTGGCGCCCGATGGGACAAACTTTGTTCATCTAGAATATACACTTACATAAAATGTAGTGTCATGATAAAAATTTCCCTTAATCTCCTTCCTTCTCCTGGGATTTTATTCTGAAATAAATTGGGATTATAAAAATATACAGGTCCTAATCTACTAAAAATTTGGATTTGAATTCAAGTTCCAACCCTTAAAGTGTGTGACTCTGGGCACTGAAGTCTCTCTGAGGTTGAGTGCTCGCATCTATAAACTCCAGTATTACTACATTGTTAGTTTTCAGTGCAGGTCAAACAAGAATAAGTGAAAGTGAAAGCAGACTGACTGATTCTGTGACAAGGGAGTTGTCACTGATATTTGTGCCAGGCTGCCTCCTTCGGTAATTGAGAAGATTTGAGATTCTGGAGTAATATTTTTATTTTTATTTTTTTAATTTTTTCTTTATTGCAGTAACATTGGTTTATAACATTGTAAAAATTTCAGGTGTACATCATTATACTTCCATTGCTGCATAGATTACATCGTGTTCACCACCCAAATACCAATTACAACCCATCACCACACACATGTACTGAATCATCCCTTTCACCCTCCTCCCTCCCCCCTTCCCCTCTGGTAACTACCAATCCAATCTCTGTCTCTATGTGTTTGTTTATCGTTGTTATTATCTACTACTTAATGAAGGAAATCATACGGTATTTGACCTTCTCCTTCTGACTTATTTCACTTTGCATAATACCCTCAATGTCCATCCATGTTGTCACAAATGGCTGGATTTCATCGTTTCTTGTGGCTGAGTAGTATTCCATTGTGTATATATACCACATCTTCTTTATCCATTCGTCCCTTGATGGGCACTTAGGTTGCTTCCAAGTCTTGGCTATTGTGAATAACGCTGCAATGAACACAGGGGTGTATGTATCTTTATGCATTAGTGTTTTCAAGTTCTTTGGGTAAATACCCAGCAGTAGAATAGCTGGATCATATGGTAGTTCTATCCTTGATTTTTTGAAGAATCTCCATACTGTTTTCCATAGTGGCTGCAATATGGAGTATATTTTTAAAAGATCAAAGGCTAAGAAGCTGGCTGACTTTAAGGAGATATTATTTTTTTAAGGCACTTGCTTGGATAACATGTAACGTGAAGCATGAACTGGACTCCAGGTCAGATGTCCATCGCCTTAAACTTTCTGGAAGACAGTAGGATATGTGGAAGTGTGTAAAGCAGCCGAACAACAAACAGACCCACAGAGCCCTGAAATTAAGAAGCTCTCACTGTGAGTTCTATTTGCACTAGAAATCTTAAGAAGTTGGGTTATCTGTTTTTCCCTTTTATTGCAGATTAGAAGCAACAAACTAGATGTGGGAGGAGTTAGGGAGAGGTGGTGGTTAAACGCATTCTGACAGCATTGAGAAGTCAAAGCTGACAGCTTGACATTGAGCTGTACAGAAACTGCTTCAAACTCATACCTTACCATTTGATGGAGAAGAAAAAGGATTAGGACATCAAGTAACTTCCAAGGATACCCCAGTACGTCTCCTTCTTTCACCCTGACTTCTTGGTGACATTTGTTAGTGCTGGATCATGAGGCATTTTGGTGAGGACTGGCTCTTGCTCCCTCCGCTTCATGCAGAAGCAAGTTGATGACAAACAGGAACTGAAGACATGTTTACAGGTCATGGAGAAGAGACTTCTGTGCGCGATGCCCAAAGGGCCGTCATAGTCACCGTGAGTGAGAAAGGTGGGAGATGGTGGAATGTTCTGACGTTTGTCTGAAAGAGCATACACAGTTAACCATAGATTTCATAAGCGGTGAGGAAGAAGGCACTTCAACAAGTGATTCTCATTGCGTGTACGAACTTGTTATTGTTACCATTTGTTTTGTGTTGCCTCTTTTGAGGGGAAGGGTATTTTTCTTTTTAAAAAATTTACTAAAAATAATGGTAAATTAAGTCTGAATATATAAGTGTAGCGAGATGCTGAAGAGAGGATTTCCCCTGCACACTCCCATTTAACTGGTATCTGCTCTGTTCAATAGAACTGTGCTATGATGGAAATGCATTGTAATCCCTGCTATCCCTTTGGTAGCCATTAGCCACAGGTAGCTACTAAGTATTTCAGATGTGGGTACTGTGAACAAAGAATCAATTGTTAAATTTTGTTAAATTTTATTTGATTTGAATTTAAATTAAGTGGCCAACTGTGGCTTGTGGTTATGGTGTTGGACAATACAGACCATCACATGATTTTTAAATATCAAAATTGTTGAAACAAATGGGGAGGTTTTAGAATCCAAAATCATGTAAGAAAATCTTTTTCATGTAGACTTACTCAATGTAAAGAACTCATGAAAATCTGAAAGGCTCTTCGTTGCAGTTAAATATAAGGAAAATGGCATCCAGTGCTGCAAAAGTCGTTCAGCTCTCATTCTCATGCCCTCCATGAAACTGAGCAATGTCATCAGAGCAACAGAGGAGTCACCAGGACATCGAGTGTTGAGGTTTCCTCGAGAAGGAGACTCATCTGGGGATTTAGAATGGAATTTTTTTTCTTAAGATGAAGGCAGTGCAGAAAAAATTTTAGAGAAAAAATGATCTCGGGAAATATTTATTTCAATAATCATCTCAACTATACAGGCAGTATAGCTGATATTGGGACAAGAGAATAAAGAATTCCTTTCAGAAACAAAATTATAAGATCACATCCCCATTCGTCTTCCTAGAATAAAGTAGAGCCGAAAAATTGATGTTTAATTAATTATTTTTAAAGAATGACTTTTTAATGAAGAAAACTGAAAGAAAATATTATATCTAATATATTATTTATAATTTACTTATTATTATAAATATATAAATCTACATATTTATTAAATGTATACAATAGAATTACTTATAATTTTTTTTATAATTTGCTTTGTTCATTGATATTAAAGTATTATAATCATGATAACAATTTGAAGATGGCATCAAAGTGAATGCTTTTAAGACAAACAAAAACACGTTGTATATGCCATGAAGCTTAATATATAGAATGCTTTGAGAGTAAGCCAGGAGAGGATGTGACTGATGTTAATATGACATGGTTTCCTAGATTGATAGAAAAAGCATTTTTCTTATTCAGAATATGTTCTCACCTCTTCTGTTTCCTCATTTT
This sequence comes from Diceros bicornis minor, assembly GCF_020826845.1. Taxonomy (NCBI): domain Eukaryota; kingdom Metazoa; phylum Chordata; class Mammalia; order Perissodactyla; family Rhinocerotidae; genus Diceros; species Diceros bicornis. Next base: position 4,549,364 of record NC_080753.1, read on the forward strand.
CAAAACGAGCTTATCATATAATTAATAAGTAACACACATCTGTACTTATTTTCAAAGAACATACACATGGGACTATTGACACAGTTTAGTTACCACATGTTTAATCAGGGTAAAATGTCTTCTTCAATGGTCACTCTATTGGATCAGGTAATAGGGTCAGCATAATTTAACTGACGAATTGAGTTTATTTTGATTCTTTGTTGGTTCTAATTAATATTAAAATATAATATATTCTTTGTGTCTTTTAAGAGTACATAAGGAAGTCCAAGCCTCTAATTATAAAAATAACTACTAAAAGTGGAATGAGAAGACATTGATTACATTAACTATCTGATACTTGATTATCTTATATAATGGATATGGTAAAAACAAATTTAAACAACATTTAGGAGGAAAAAATAGTTTTATTTTTTAATCTTCATTTCTGAAAGGAGAATATACTTTCTAGACCTAAAAACATTTACAAACTGGAGTTTTAAGCAATAATATAGGCAGTTAAGCTTTTCCTCCTCTGGAGTGGTGGTGGATGGTGGGTGGTTGTATGTAATGCTCTTGCATGCCATAAAACACAGTTCTGTCCTCCACAGGCACAGAAAAGCTTTACTCCCTGAAATAGCCTACCCTTTTTAAGTACTAAGTTCTTTAAAGAACACTTTACCGAATTTCCAAAGTGCCTGATGTCTACTCATCACCCCCCCATTTTTACTTTGTTTAGGTAAAATCATTGCTAAAAGGGGACATAATATTTTTTATTCTAAATGTTGTCAACCCAAGAAAATGAAATACCTTAATGCAGACAAAATATCTATCGTTTATTAAAGCATGAAATCACATATACAAAGAATGGCTACCAAAATAGTGTATGAACATGTTAATAAAGAGTAAGAATGATTGACTCCACTTGTAATAAATAATGATTAATTCCATTTGGAGTAAATCATGATTAATCCCAACAGGAAATAGAACTTCTATCTTGGATATTAAAGATACGGATAACTTGGAGAAAGACTAAGAGAAGAAGAGCATCTCAGGCTGAGGAAAGGGATAATTCTTGGATTCCTACCCAGTTATAATTTTAGTAAAAAATGGGAAATCTCAGATGTGGAGTGCATGGGATTATGTAGTAGAAATGAGTGTGGAAGGTTGATTGAAAGGCTCAGTTGAGATATGTTTGTATAAACTGCAGGTAATAAAGGATAATAATGATTTTATTCCCATCAGAAAAGAGCCAGTGATTTATATGATGCTTTAAAAATTAATTATTGATTTTGATGGAAAAGATGGGTGGAAAGACAAGAACATGCACAGAGGGAGGTCTAGTAGCAGGCTTGTTATAACAGACAGACAAGACAAGGTGAGAGCCTGGACTAAGTCAGTGTCAGTAAAAAAGTATTATATCAATTTTTTACAAATTTTGCAATCGCTGTCTATATAGATAACATTTTACAGAATTTTCATTCGAGGCAGTCCATTGTTTCTTTGAATAGGAAAAAAGAATCCGATAAGCTGGAAAACCCCAACCAAGGAAATTATAAAATAAATGATTTTGTTTACGTGATTTAGCAATATATATTTTTTTTCACTTTCAAGTTTGACAATTTATTTCTTCTTTGTCTACATTGTTCTTCGATTCAAATTCTGCTTTTCTATGGTTTCTATCTGGACAACATTTTGTTAAATGATCTCCCAGAATATTCATTTTATAAGTTAAATGGTTTTAAAATATCATTGTTCTTTTTTTTTCAGGTTCCAAAAATCTAGAAAAGTAATCTATTACAAGAGTTTTTCTCCCATGGTGAGTTTTATGTCTTTCATGACCCTTATGGGGAAAATTTTCCATTGGTCAATGGCAAATTAGATGAACAATTTTCATTATTTTTAATGGGCACTGTGGTGTGATTGCATTCATCCTGAACAAAAATTTACCCTTTGTGGTGGTGAAATGCTTTAGGGAAAGAATATGGAATTGATATATTTAATTTTCCTCTTACAACTGAATAAGCATAATCCAAAAATTTTAAAAGCTTGATTAATAAAGTGATAAATGCAATTTATAAATTGAAAGTACAATTTTCTTCATTTCTCAACTATATTAACTGTTCACTCTCAATTTTAAAAAACTTGTTTCACATTAATACAATGAATAACACGAAAAAAGAAGGGAGTCTATTTCCTAACAAGAGACCTATAGAGACCAGATTAAGCTTGACAACACACTTGTTTTCTTAATGCCTTAAATCATTCTGTTCAGAACAAATATCTTTTGTTTTACTTTGGAAGAAAAAGATGCTAACTAAAAATAATTATCACTTAGAGAATAATACAAAATCTGGTAGAGCAGTCAAAGTGAAATTTAATATTTGCAGTTGATTACTTTCCCCTACTACTTATACAAATAATTTAGTCATTAATATTATTTTTAATATGTTTACCTTACTTTGCTAGTTTACTTAATTTGATAACAATAAACTCAATAATTAAAAGATTAGTTTCCTTAAACTTGCAAGCTGTATCTGGATACGAGGCTTTGTCCACCTCTCTTCAGTCCCCACCCCAAGGTACAGCCTTGCAGGTTTCCCCTCCGGAGCATAGTGTGCTTACTAGAAATCCTCCTTCTTGGCAGATCTTAGGCTACAATTTACCTTCCAGTTCTTTAAGACGGGTGAAAGCTCTTCTGAGCTCATGCACCACTGTTTTCTTGGATTCTTTGCCTCTTCATACAACAGCTTAAAACCCTCAAATATCTCAAGTGAAAAACTGGTGTCGATTGCCAGGCTCTCCTTTGGCTCCAAAATTTTTACCCCTAACCTTATGGTGGCCTTGTAGGTATGAACTGCAAATTCTGTCTGATCAGACTTATGACATAATTAAAAATTCTTCTGCCAACCTTGTTTCTTGACGGGCACCCTCCGACTGGCTTCAGAGCTTCCAACTCAGAGAACTCAGGACTTGGAAGGCATCTTGCAGCACGTGGATGTCACCTCAGTGAACTGTCCAGAATATTTTCCCAGCATTTTGGCACACAAAGTCATTGTTCTCTCAGACACTCTCCATTTACTATAACAGACTCTTTTTTTTTTTTAACCAACTTTTGTAGTTTTCCTTGTCACAAGATTGACATGGTCAAAGCTTCTCCATGACAGCCATGATCCTTGGTGTTTTGACTTGAGCAACTGGTTAGACGGTTGATGTCATTTACTAAGATGTGACATATTTACACAGAAGCCCATATGAGGTCAGAAAGAAATCAATCTACTTTGGGCATGTAAATTTTGAAATGCACTGTATAAAATGAAATTTTATTCAGCGGAGAGGATCAGTGAGGAATTTTACATATTCGTCTGGTTCATTCTTTAAATTCAACAATTAAGTGTCCACCACATGCCAGATACCATTCTCATGGCAATACATAGTGATAAAGATGGATTTCATTTAAAGACGTTAGAATACATTAAAAGACATTAAGATAACTCCTTGTCTTTCAAATCATGTTTTCGAAAATTTTACATAACATATAATACAAATCTACTGTAATATGGAATTTTTGTTATAATTTATAACTTTATTAGTGAATATTATTCATGAATATTTCTTTATTAAATGTTGGTTCATGGCTTCATGGAACTTTTTTATTTCTCTGAAATATATTTAACAATATATAGTTAAGTTCAATACTGTTTCCAATAACTGTTTAAAAGCTATTTTGAGAAATTTCCATGAAAAAATATTGACATAACAGTTGAGGCCAGGCTGTATTTGCTTGTTCACCTGTGCCTCTCCAGCATCCCCTGTCCTAATCAACATGGAGTGTGGCTCTGCAATGAAACTCAGTGAAATTTAGTCAGCTTTAGCATGTGTCTATTTCCTGATTTGGCATTAGTTATGGATGTTCACATTCCCTACATGTCAGGAAGTGAATCAATTAGTATTTTATGCTTTTATTTTTTATTATGTAACTATATATACAATGTATTACTTTTTAGTCAGAGTGGCTCAGGGAGATAGGAAAAGGGAAGAATTCCAAGTATTGGGTGCTTAATTTGCCTACATCTCCTCCTATAAAAATTCCAACAACTCTGTAAGGAAGTAGCTACTTTCATATGTGTGTATTTGTAAAAAATTAAGATATGCAGGTTAAAATGTTGGCAATTTTTACAAATTTAGTAAGAGGTATTTAAGGTTTTATAAGGAGAAAAAAAAAAAAAACAGCACACATTGTACCTGAGACATGATACAGCAAGTGTGGAGGAGTAGAATCAGGGTTTGACTGCTGCTCGTATAAACATAAGAGTAAATGAAAATTATCTATGTACATTGTATATGTTTTTTTCTTAGAGAAAATCATATTAGGGCTTTTGTTATCCTAGTTTCTATTAAGTACTCTTAAAGGTTAGAAAATAGACACTTTTAAGATAAATCTATAATTTTTAAATGTCTTATAAATCTGTATTTCTTTTCCATTCACACTTACAAGATTTCCCCATGCTAGTAAAATAGCTGCCTCATTAGTCTCTTTCAATTGTTTCTTTTCATCTCATCACTCGTGCTACACCAGATATTATTATAAAGTTATATGTGGTCATATAAATTGGTCAGATACATTAGCTGCTTATAGTAAATATGCAATATTTATTTATTTATTTATATAAATGTAAAAAATACACACATACACAAACAAAAACACATTCCTGAGTGCCAGGCCAATTGAAAACCTCTAAGAGATGTAGGGCAGTTGTTGTCAAAAAGTAAAACGGGTGAGAATCTCCTGGAGGATGTGTTAATTGCAGGTGGACGGACCCCACCTCTAGTTTCTGATCCAGAGCACCTAAAGTTGTCCAAGAATTTGCATTTCCACAAAGTCCTCGGGTGCTGCTGGTGCTGCTGTCCTGTGGACTATGCTCAGAAAACCAACGCTCTAGAACAGAAGTATCAAAATACGTTTCCTTTAAAAATTCATTGTTTTAAACCTGTCAAGCATTCAGTTTTCCTTTGGCTAGCTTTTTATTTCAAAGCAGTTAGCCAGAGTCTGTTCCTAAATGTTCTGCTATAATTTAACACTTCACTTGTAACGAAGTAAGTCGCTTTAAAATAGAAACAACAGGATGATGAGACTCCTTAAAAGCTGAAAATATTCAGTTTAATATTTTAACCTTCTTACACACGACAAAATGTGTGCTATTAATAGAGCTTTACTTTCTTCTAACTTTATTACTAGAAATAAAGACTAGAATATCAAGAATCCATACTTAATTTGATGCACAATTGACTGTTCCTTCTTAAAAGATTTATTTATGCAAGAATTCAATTTTTGGATGAAACATTTTGTTTCTTTTCCTTTGAGAAGCCAAGATATTTTAAACACCTGAGCTTTGTTGGGGATTCAATGATTGAAAGTCAAATGTGTGTGCATTCCTTTAAGATCTATCAGTAAATATATGACCACTTTACCAAATAAGATTGCCTCTGAGTTTATTAGACATTATGTATCGGGAAAAACTGCTCAAATTACACTTTGTTTGAACTTTTTTTATGAATGTGATTCCAAACCTGCTTCAAAGAGAAAGAACTACTGATAAAAAATATATCATAAAATGTTAAGAAAAGTACAAGATAGACTGTGTATATCTAATTGCCACTCTTCCGAAAAGGCTTGATATCACTATAATACCAATTATCACTACAAAAAGACAAAATGATAAAGACAAGAGTATAAAGAAAAAAATTGGGCAAAGTTTATGAACAGGGTAAGCAAAAGAAGAAATGTAAATAAATGGTCAATAAACATGTGAAAGGACATATTCCCATACTAATTATTTGAGAAAGAGAAATAAAACAAATAACTTTCAGTGTATGTGAAGTACCTTGGGAGAGCATTTTTCCACCTTTCAAATGGTCAGCAATTAAAAACATAAATATTAATGAAGTCTAGCTTTCATTGACATGGGGTAAATAGAACACATTTTTAAAGGATAATCTGGCAATATTTATTTAAATTATATTTTAAATGCCTCTGTGGCATTTTATTCCCACTTCAAACTTTTGGAAATCTATCTTACAGCAATACAGGCACAGGTAGAATCAATATCTACACAAAGGTATTCATGACAGGTTAATTTGCAAAGGGGAAAATTAAAAAAAGAGAAAAACTAGAAACACTCTGAATGCTGGAAAGACTGATTATATTATGATATGGCCAATAGATATTATGCAGGTATTGAAAATAATTATATATCTGATATAGCTATCACATATATGATTATATGTATACGTACACACACATATGCATAAATCATGAGAGAGGGAGAGAGAGAGAGAATAAAAGATGGTTAATTCTATTCTTCAAACTTCAAAACGTTGATTAGAATATTATGGTACCTCCTGTGTATGTCCTCTAAGACTCTATGTATTGCGAAATTTTCTGGACTTTATGTTCAAAACATCTTTTTTCTTGCAAGACATATTCTTTTTTGTCTTTATCCTATTGTATTAGTTAGCTCATTCATGGATTATTTATCTTAATAAACATCTTATTAATTTCCATGCTCTCTTTTATGGAAAGAATTTCTAATTCCTTCTTTTTTATAGCATCCTGATCTTGCATTATGGATGTCAAATCCAGCTGTTCTTTTGCTCCATCTTGATCCTCCTTTATGTTTTTGGATTTCTTAAAAGTTCCAGTATTTCTTGGTTGTCCGTTCATATTTACAAATAAAAACACACCCGGATTGATTTAGACAGCTGTAGTTCATTTCTCTATAGCTGTCTGTCGTGGTGGGTGGTGCCTTTGGAGAGATGCCATAAATGGACCAGACCTGCTGACACATGGCTCCAATGGAGAGTAGGAGGGGACTCAGGAGCCCCTGTGTAGTTAAAAGAATGTTTCTCCAAGAATTGTGAAATGCAGTGTATTTGCTGTTGAACAGAGCATTACTCTGTCTTGCTTTTCTCTCTCCCATTATTTTTCAGGACCATCTTGTCATCAAATTGAGATTCAGTCCCTTGATGAATGGCTTGGATTATTTTTAATGTCTGAGTCCTATCTTTCTTTATAGTGAATAACCCCTCATTTAATATCCCTTTGGTGTTCCCTTATGAAGAATCTTACTGAGCAATGGGGAATTTTTCTCTGCTTTTATTTCTTCGTTGATATGATCCCACAAACTGCTGAAAGACCTGAAATTTTTTAAAAGAACTCATCCCTCATGGCTTTCCTTCCAGTTTTTACCACTTCTTCAACAGGATCTTCTACATGTTTGTTTGGGGCTCCGGTGCCCCCCTGGGCCCATTCACCAGACACCACAGCTTTCTCTGACAACTCATGGTCTTCATTCTGAAGTACTCTCCTTTACCTGTTTATAACACGATACTCAGTCTACTTCTCATTTTTCTAGCTCCTAACTGCTTGCTCCTCTGTTTACAGCCTTGATTTTATATTCCAGGTCACAACCTTTTATCTTTGTCATCTCATCCTAATTCAGATTCTTTCTATAGTTTCCCTATGTAAAATGTTACCGATTGCCTTTGGCCATAGAATCTTGGTGCCAACCATTTATGGCTGATATTTTGTTCAAGCTAATTCACGTCCAGCAAGCCAGAACTTTTCAGGGATGTTGATTGAACCACTCTGGGGAGGCCCGTCCTATGTAAATACAATTAATTATGCTTTGCTCAGCAGTGCCCTGGGACATGATATTTGCCAAAACAGCATTTATCCAGGGCCACCTCATCTTAGCGGTAAGGCTGGGAAATAGATTTTTCACACTGTTTTCCTAAGTGCCCTCTTCACTTAGCAAATCCTTAAGGCATGATTTGACTTTTATTGGTTTTTCGTTGCCAGTACACAATTATAAACTCTGGTGCCAATGTTGAAAGACATTTCTAGTCCTACCTGGAAGTCAAGAGTCACTGAGCATTTCAATTTCACTAGAGAAGTAAACGGCTCAAAAGAGCTTGCAGGTGGGGAGATGGTATCACAGAAACCTCAGGAAGATGCTGTAGTTCCTGACAGATTCTGCAATTCCCAAGGGACAGCAGGATCTTAACAAGGGAAATTTTGCCAAGGGAATCGATAAAATAGATGTTTTATTTGTAAAATGAAGGAAAATATCCCTACCAACGAAAATGTAATAGAAATGGGGAAAAAAGAACTAAGCAGACTCGAGAGCTGCAAGCTACTCAATATATTATGAATGCAATTGAACTTATTGTATTCATGTACATTCAGAGATAGACAGAATTAACCTTATTTTTCTATGATTTCTATCTTGCAGTTTGAAATCTGTGCCATTTCTGAAGCATGTTTTAAAAAATCATAATCAAATTAAATAGTGATTATCTGTGATTGCAGCCGGCTGGACCCCAGCCAGTACTGGACTTAATTTAAGAATCATTAACCTCCACCCCGTAATTTCATTTCTGAACCTTTGCTAATTCGTTTCCTCTCACTGACTAGAAATCAACCCTTTCTGATTTTAAATCTTCTTCCCTCAATTTTTCCACTCCACTAAGAGAGAGGGGGCCGTGTTCTGTAAGAATTTGCACATTTCCCAGAGTGGCCCTGAATCACAATTGCCTGCCCCTCCCCGGGTGTGGTAGGATGATGTTTTTGGTTGTGATATAACTGTGTTGGCATATTCAATTGTATGCATAAGAGTTTAATCATTTCATAATGTACCTGAATTATCTTCAAAGATGAATGTTTTTTTTCCTTCTCCAGAAACTGATGGCTTCAGGTAAAAAGGCTTAGGTTGGCACAAAAGTCACTTTGAAGCACTTTGGACGGCTTCCCATTTCTGCTGTGCCACTTTTTTGCTATATAGTGACCTCAGTATTTCATATCTCAATATTTATTCTAAGAAAAAAGTAATTTTCATAGTTAAATAAACAATTATATCATTAATTTGGCAATAGTAAAGAAATAATAAAAACATCTATATATATTCTCTGTCCTTTTAAAATTGTGGATGGAAAAACAAACAAAGAAGATGGCTGTATTAATCAAACTTTGCTTATAAATTTGATAACATATAGAAGGCTTTTCTCAAGCTAGAAATATGCATGTTGTTATTTTTCATCTTTCAAATGTGACATCACTGACTATCACAAAATTGTCTATCTCATGTTTAAGAAAAATGTGTTAAGGCACCGCCTGGTTGCGCAAGCGGTTAAGTACGCGCTCCCCTTCGGCGGCCCAGGATTCGAAGGTTCGGATCCCGGCATGCATTGACGCACTGCTTTTCAAGTCATGCTGTGGCAGCGTCCCATATAAAGTGGAGGAAGATGGGCACAGATGTTAGCTCAGGGCTAATCTTCCTCAGTAGAAAAAAAAAAAAAGAGGAGGATTGGCATCAGATGTTATCTCAGGGCTGATCTTCCTCACAAAAAAAAAAAAAGAAAAATGTGTTAAATTTAAAATTGAAGGAATTATACTTTATTGAGAGCTTTTACAACAAATGCAGCTGAGGGGGCAGGAAATGGAATACTGTTTAGTTCAGATATGTTGACATAGAGAACTACTAGGCTTATTTCTGATGAGATGTTAGATTCATTATATGTGGTTGGACTTTAAAGTTGGTGCTTTGTATGAGTTAAGTAGGCAAATAAGCCTGAAAATGTGAAAATAGAATATATTTTTTAAGCTTTATATATTTTAAGTGCATTTCTTGTATCTGTGGCAAATTGAGCAAGTGAGAAAATACTTAAATATTTATCACATACAAACGTGGTTCATGGTAGTGTGCTGGTTACTCTGGAATCTGACGCGAAGTGTGGGATTTATTTCTTTTTAAGGAGTTGATGTTGATAAAAATGGGAAAAAAGTGCAAATTTAAATTACAGTTTAAGCAAACAATTGATAGGAATTTTTGTCATGTGAGACATACAAACGGAAGTCCTATAGACAAAGGACGCATTTTAAAAACTCTGGTCAGAACCTGTGCTCCATCAACAAAGCCAATCACTTCTGATGAATAGTTTCAGTTTGAATCACACGCCTCAGACAGGCCTTCCCTGACCACAAATTGTCCCCAATGACGTCCTTATCACTTCCGAATCCCTAAATCACTTAGACATCAAATTATATATATAGAATTATAACATGTATAATTTACAGATAATATTTTTTATCATTTCCATGTTTTTGTGGATACATTCAGTCCTCCCAATCTGATTGTAACCTTCTCACAGTAGAGACCTTTTATTTTATACTCCTTGTTTACCCATCATTCAGCAGAGAGCCTTATATGTAGTAGGCACTCACTAAATGTTTGCCAGTTAAACACAACATGCTTGGATTGTAATAGGTGTAGGTTGTGGCACTCGCCCTGCCTAAAGATGATGTAAGAGGCAGCCCTATGTGCCACACGAACTCTCTCCAGACACAGAGGATTAGACCTCGCTTTCTGGCAAATAATCCATAAACCTATGACATCTAAGAAGACAACTCATCAGATTCTGTCTATTGAGAATGTAGACTAAGCCACCCAGAGAGGCTTATCATCAGTGGTGAGCTGTGGATGGACCAGCTAGGTCATAATAAAGAACCAGGGATGGGCCGTATTGAGCCAAAAGTAAGATACCTAAGGAGAGAGAAAAAGGAAGAAGAAACAGATATGAAAGAGCAAGAAGCCCCAGAGAAATGCTGTCTTAAGTGCTGGAGGATTTGAGAAAACAGTCTCAGTTTGCAGAGATTAGCCTGTGTTTCATTTCCTGCCCAAGGGAGTGGAAGATAGATCAGAATATTCTACGCATAATTTGAGGGAAAAAAAATCCTTCCAGCGATTTTGATGAGCAGATCTTGGATAAGCCCCTCCCATTATTTGAGAGTTATTGCTGAAATAGATAAGAATTAATGTGATTCCCTAGACCTCATCACTTAATTCACGAGAGCAGCTAGATAAGGTAGGGCAGCTTCTTTTCTTAGGGAAAAAATAATAGAGAAATTCAAAATAGGCATACCCAAACACTTTCTTTGCTTATCTATTTTAGACTGATAAATGCAACTTTAAACCTAATTTATATATACCAAATCAAATTCTGAAAATCATTTCCACAAATAAGAATAAAATTTAAATGCATAGAGTCGCACACTTTGCTAAGTTATGGCCATTGGCACCTTCTGCTTATATCTGAACAACCAAACCATCACGGATGCTTCAAGTAGCTTTTGAAGTGCAGTTTGAACTCTGAACACTCCAAATTAAAAGCATAAGATCTGTTAACATTCTAAATGTTTTTTTTTTTTAAATGTATTTATTTTATTTGGCTTGACAGTATTCTAACAACTGCTAAACACTCTGTGAACTAGTCTGATGCCAAACCAGGATATTCCTGATTCAATAGGATGTAGATGATAAATGCAGTCTTTCTTAAAAGTCATAAGTTGAATTCCTTATAAAAAAGTTATGATCTTAACACAATTCTAAAAAGTATCTGAATATGTCGAATTTAGTTTAAGCATGAAATGCCATTTCCAACATTTACGTTCGAGGTAATGTTCAGTTTGTTAAACTCACCACTGGCCTGAATGTGTCAAGAAGAGGCATTTAAAGTGATAAAATTTTCAATTTAGTTCTGCAAATATTTATTGTGCAATTACAATGAGCAAGGCACTGCATTAGACTCAGTTAGGAAGATAAGATGAAAAAGACAGGGTCCCTGCCCTGCATTCTGTAAAGAAAATGTAAGCACCTTTGCAAGCTTGTAGTTGTTATCTTCAGAATTAGCTACAGACATCTTTCTTGAATTGCTGTTGTAGTTTTCAGGGTATAAGCCATATTTTCCAAAACTGTGACTATCTATTGCTTCTCAAAAAAAGTAAATTATAGGAACTGGTACAATAAGCTAATTTGATTTTTTTGTTAAAGGAAACAAATTCATGAAACAGTTGTAATAAAAAAGCCAACTCTAGAAGCCAGGAATTCTCAGTTGAGTTTTCATATCGTCCACGTCATGTTTTCCCTTTTTCTAAATTACTAGTTCGAGAAATGAAAAGCCATTGTCTTATCAACATGGAGAGGATGTTAAGAAGAATGGCTGCTTACAGAGTAATTGGAGAACATCAGCTCAGCAGGAAGAGCCTTTTTGAGAGAGAAAAAGGGAGTTGGTGCCATTTTCAATGAAAAAGGAAAGCGTGGCAGAGAAGTAACAAAAATCCTCTACAAAATAGGAACATTCTTTTGCTTTTCTTCTCTAAAAAAGTATGAGGTGAGGACGTTGAAATTCCTTAATTTATAGAACCACACTGATTTTCACTGTTGAGTCTTGGCAAGTTGGGATTCAGCACAATGGAGGTGAGAGAAGCTATCATGGCCTTATTTGTTGAATACGATTTTCAGCATGTCTTCATTTGGCTAGAATGCCCAGAGAATTCAAAACAAAACTTTAAAATAACCAAATTCTTACAAAAATGAACACTGCTTATAGCTTCACTAGAGTTTTCTATGCTACTTTCATTTTTTTATATAACGCTGACCTTTATTCTAAGATAAAATATCATCTTCAAAGAACATTAAGCAAAAAACTTCTAGGAGACATGGCTACATATACATCTCACTTAAAAAAATATGATAATGAATATCAGCAAACTGATTCTAAAATTTATATAGAGAGGCAAAAGACCCAGAATATCCACAACAATATTGAAGAACAAAGTTGGAGGACAGACACTCCCTGACTTCAAGACTTACTATAAAGTTACAGTAATCAAGACAGTGTGGTTTGGCAAAAGAATAGATGAATAGATGGAAGAAACAGAATAGAGAGCCCAGGAAAAGATCCACATAGTCAATCGCTCTTTGATGAAAGAGCAACACAATGGAGCAAAGACAGTCTTGCCAACAAATGGTGCTGGCAAAATAATGAATCTAGGCATAGACTTTATGCCCTTCACAAAAATTAACTCAAAATAGATCATAGCCCTAATTGTAAAACACAAAACTATAAAACTCATGGAAGATAACAGGAGAAAACCTAGATGACCTTGGGTACAGTGATGACTTTTTAGGTACAACACTAAAAGCACAATCCATGAAAGAATTTACAAGCTGGACTTCAATAAAATCAAAAACTTCTGCTTTATGAAAGATAATGTCAAGAATGAGAAGACAAGCCACAAATTGGGATAAACTGTTTGCAAAAGATACGTCTGCTAAAAAACTACTATCCAAAATATATGAAAAACTCAACAATAAGAAAATGTACAACCCAATTAAAAAGTGGGCAAAGATCCTAACAGACATTTCACCAAAGAAGAAATCCAGATGGCAAATAGCATATGAAAAGATGCTCTATATCATGTACTATCAGGGATATGCATATTAAAACAACAATGAGATACCACTGCATACCTATTAAAATAGCCAAACTCAGAACGCTGACAACAACAAATGCTGGTGATGATGTGGGGACGGCTGCTCTCATTCGTTGCTGTTGGGAATGCAAAGCGGTACAGCTACTTTGGATCACGGTCTACCGGTTCTCACAGAACTAAACGTATCCTTGCCGTATGAGCCAGCAAGCATGCTCCTTAGTGTCTACTCAAAGGATTAGAAAATGTGTGCCCCTCCACACACCTGCACATGGATGTTTATAGCAGCTTTACTCATAATTGACAAAACGTGAATAACCAAGATGCACTTCAGTAGCTGAATGGATAAATAAACTGTGGCACATCCAAACAATGGAATGTCATTCAGCACTAAAAAGACATGAGCTATCAAACCTTGAAAACACATGGAAGAAACTTAAATGCATATTACTAAGTGAAAGATGACAATTTGAAAAGTCTACCTACTGTATCATTCCAACTATATGAAATTCGGGAAAAGGAAAAACTATGGAGATAGTGAAAAGATCAGTGGTTGTCAAGGGTTGAGGTGGAGAGGAGAGAAGAATAAGCAGAGCACAGGGGATTTTCATGATAGTGAAAATTCTCTGTATGATACCATAAATGGTAAACATGTCGTTGTACATTTGTCCAAAACCATAAAATACATAAAACCAAAAATAGACTTAATGTAAGATAGGTGTGAGGTGATTATGATATTTCGGTACAGGTTCATCAGTTGTAACAATGTACCATTCTGGTGGGGGATGTTGATAATGGGAGAGACTATGTGTGTTGAGGGGAGCCAAGGGTATATGGGAAATCTCCACACTTTTCCTCAATTTTTGCTGTGAACCTAAAACAGTTCTAAAAAATAAATTCTTAATAAAAAATTATAAGATACTTTAGAATGAATCAAAAATAAATTAACACCAAATCAAAAAAAAATATTATGTTATATTGGTTTAGTAAGAATGCCACAGCAAAGTACCACAGATGGGGTGGCTTAAACAATGGTGATTTGTTTTCTCCTGATTCTGGAGGCTAGAAGTCAGAGATCAAGGTGTTATCAGCATTGGTTTCTTCTGAAGTGTCTCTCCTTGTAGATGACTGTCCTATCCCTCTGTCTTCACATGGTCTGCTCTGTGTGTGTATCTGCATCCTAATTGCCTCTTCTTATAAGGACACAGGTCACATTGAGTTAGAACTCACTTTAGTGACATCATTTCAACTTAATTACCTTATTAAAGACTCTACCTCCAAACACAGTCACATTCTGAGATACTGATGGTTAGTACTTCAACATACGAATTTGGAGGGAGCACAAGCCAGCCCATAACATAGACAATCTCTCTCTCTTTCTGTAGATTAACTTAATGCTTCACTTCAAGACATCGTTCTTTATACCTAATACACAAAAATATTTTATTATTTAAAACCTTTCTTTATTTGTATATTGAGGTGGAAAAGATGGTTCCTTTTTAGCTGATGTCAAAATCAAATGTAAATACTATATTTTATGGCAAACATCTAAACATGATATATTGATCAAAATTTTCTTAGATATAATTGTTCTAAAGAAAACACGATTAAATAAAATTTAGATTCAAAAGCAAATTTTTAGAATATGCATTATGATCAAGTAATGTTCATTATAGCAGAGCAGCCTGGTTCAATTGAGGAAATATAACAACACACTTTCTTTTTGTGAAGAAGATTGTCCCTGAGCTAACATCTGTGCCAATCTTCCTCTATTTTGTATGTGAGATGCCACCACAGCATGGCTTGATGATCAGTGCATAGGTCCATGCCCAGGATGCAAACCCATGAACCCCCCAGAGCCGCCAAAGCAGAGAGTGAGAACTTAACCACTATGCCACTGGGGGGGCCCACAACACATGATTTTGAACAAATTAAAGTATATAAAACTGTAAAATTATACCACTGGATGCGAACAAGTCATACAAAAAAATTTGATATTCATTCCTAATTTCAAGTGAACAAGAAATAAAATGAAATAATCTAAATATGATAAAACTAATTATTCCAGCAAAACTCCATCTACTAGCTGATAAAATAATAAAATCACAATGATTAAAATCAGAAAAGAGAGAGGGATGCCTGTTATTTGGTTCATTATTTAACTAAATTCTAGAAGGATGTTGATGTTTAGAAAAACAGAGACAATTCAGATACTTTTTTTTTTAATTTTTTGTTTATTGCAGTAACATTGGTTTATAACATTGTAAAAATTTCAGGTGTACATCATTGTACTTCTATTTCTGCATAGATTACATGAGGGTATAATGCAAAGTGAAATAAATCAGAGGGAGAAGGTCAAGTTCAGATACTTTTAAATCCTGAAGAGAGTGGCCCCATGTGATGGACTCTATTCAAGACATAATTACAGTGTCTTTGACCTCAGTTTTGTGTCCTAGTAGACAATTCTGGGAACAGGAAAACAACATCATAAACTACAAGCATTCTACTTTATGATAGTACCAACAGTGAGAAATAATTTTGAAATCCCATTACAATAGTTGAAAAACTATAAAATAGCTAGAAAAAATGATATAGAAAAAGTAGAGAGCCAGTGTACACAAACTATAAAATTATTAAAGTAACTAAGGATCTCTGAATTATATGGGTAGGCGTGCAATTTTCTTGGATTTTAAGACAATATAAAAATATAAATCCTTTTAAATTAATGTAGAAATCTATTGAAATTATAGTCACAATTCCCAAATGGTTTCTTGGAATTGGTAAAAATTATTCATAAGTTCAAAAGGAAGAATGCATTTCTGAGATTTTTCAATTGATTTTTGAAATACAACACAATGTATTTAGACTCAAAATAATGATCGTATAATGAAATCAATTACCATTATAAAATCAAAGATGTACTCTCAAATACACTTCATACACATAATTGTGTATACCTTTTATTTTTTTCCAGAGTTTCATCAATTATGACTAACTCAACCATTCTTTTCTACTGATAATCTAATCTTCAAAGGAACCGGTTATATAAATTCTCGTTAATGTTTTCTAATATTTCATAGTTTTATTTGTAAAATGTTATTTATAATAATTGCATTTATAAAACTTAAAATATTAGGAAAAATTAATATAATTTACATACATAATATAATTTATGTAACTGTTTCCAGTGAAGGCATGATTAAGGAAGGCAGGAAATAAAAAGCCATAAAATAATACATGATTCCTTTTTTCTGTATGGAAGAAGACCAAACCAAAATCATCAGGTAAATTATACTCCAAAGGAAATTCTTACGAATGTAACATGGACAAAGGGTTAATAGCCCAGTACAAAAAGATCTCCACCTGAAAAATATTAAATGAAAATGCATGCAAAATTTTAAACAGGCGGTTATTAGAAACAAATGAAAATATGTAAAAAACTAAAAGGTAAACATTGCCTCATTTATATTATGGAAAAAATATATTTTACTTTGTGTCTTAAAATGATTTTATCCGCACCATACTTATTTTATCTTTCATAAATCATTATAATAAAGAAAAGCTTACAAATGATTTTCTTACTATGCAGATATATACATAATTTGAATACCAGTAGGAATAATTATAAAATATCAGTCATTGTTACTAGGTTTAATACAACAAGGTTGATGAATAATTCAATTTTCTCTAAAAAGTTCAATGGAAACACGTATATACCTATTGTAGTAATCATAATCTGAAAGGTAAGAATTGCTTTGCATAGTAGATTATAATAAACTCATTACAATTAAAGTTCACCGGAGAATATTTGCAAACAAATGGCCCAGGAATCTCAATTCCTGATGAGATATGGAATGTGCACAGATGAAATTAAAAGAGAACTCTAACCTCATTTGGCCAGTGTGTTTATAATGGGAGTGCAGTGAATCTGTATTAAACTCATGCATTATCTTCAACCAACTGCTTTTTGTCAACAATCTTTATAGTAAAAACATCTCAATAAGCACAGTTGAAACATACAGTTTCTATTATATTTTCAACCAAGGCTGAATCAACTATTTGGCACATATTTTCTATTTCCATGTAAAAAAGTTTTCATGGGTTAAGTATTGAAATAGAGTGAGTTAATTTCTAATGTTAGTGAGAGCATATAGATACAGTCATGTTCATAAGTTGCTGGAGGGATTATTTATTGCTAAAATGTTTTGGGAATATCATTTGGCAGTATTAATGATATTTTCAAAGTTATTAATTTATGATCATAAAGTTAACTTTTGAGATCCCTTGATATAAATAAATGTACCAAGACATAAGATGTATTTAATAATATTTGTTTTATCAGTGTTTATGTTACTTAAACAAATCTAGAAAAAATTTCCATTACAAGAAACAGGTCCATCAATTATGGACCCTCCATGCTATGAAATATTATCTAGCTACTAACTTTCTAAAAAGACAATTATTAATAGTTTTTAAGTATACTCATTACAAATACTTCCTTTAAAATAAATGTACATTGAATAAACACAGTAGTGCCAGTAATCCTATGTAGAGTGGCTATATTTTTGTAAAAGCATATGAAAACCAGAATAAATATAAGATCACAACCTATATAAGCCAGCCCTTGATGACCTAGTGGTTAAAGTTCAGTGCTCTCACCACTTTGGCGGCCCGGGTCCTTTTCCCAGTCGCGGAACACCACCACCTGTCTGTCAGTTGCCACGCTGTGGTGGCGCCTCACACAGAAGAACTAAAAGGACTTACAACCAGGATATACAACCAAGCACTGGGGCTTTGGCGAGAAAAAAAAAGATTGGCAACAAATGTTAGCTCAGGGTGAATCTTTGAAAAGATATATAGTGATAGGATCATAGAGAACACTAAGAATGTTTACATATTTCTTTTAATAATAATCACCCCTGGTGGTTATAATAGGAAGAATGAGCAGAAATTAATTTTGTCAATGCACTTTTCCATTAATTAATATCTAAAAACAGTCTTATTATTTTTATAAAAAACAATGTAAGGTCAAATATGTAAGAAAAATCAAATATGTAAAGAAAAACGAAAAAAATTTTAGCTCCCAATTATTATTGTTAGTATTAAGTGGAGGCCACATCTTTCTTCCTAGTCCGTCTTAGTCTGGAGGCTCTGCTGAAGCCTGTCCACCATGGGGGACCTGCTGAAACTTGAAATACTAGTGGCATAGCTTTCAGCATCACAGCAACACGCAGCCGCCACAGTATGACAACCGACAGAGGGATGGTGTGGTTCCCTAACCAGGACACAAACCTGGGCCCTGGCAGTGAGAGCACCAGATCTTAACCTCTAGACCGCCAGGGCTGGCTGCTCTCAGTTACAGAAGGGGAAAATCATAGGTCCAAATTCTAGTAAGTTATAAATACACAAAAACTGGTACACAATCAAACTATTGGTTCTTATTTTTTATTAATTGTTATACAGTATTTTAAATTAGAATGTGGTCTTTCAGTGATTGGCTCTTGTAAGCTCATTTCAAGAGTTGACATGTAGAACAAAACCTCATCTTAACCTGACATTTTCCTCACAATGATCTCATTCCAGCTTCTTTCATATCATTTTCTATGGCCTAGGCCATATTAAAATAATGACATTTCTTTTTGACCTTCATTTGTGAGTTTTTTAAAAGTCCTGGACTGTTATTTATTTTGAGTGTAACTCAAAGCTGCAACAAAAGTCATATAAATATAACTTCAATTTGATGAATTGGTTTGGTTGTTAAGACTAAGCACTCTTTTGATGCATGTGATTATTTTAATTTGGTCAATCCCTGCACGTTCCTGTACACATATCTCTAGAACTTTAGTTGAGCATTCACAAAACTGTCTTCTGATTTAGTACTCTACATACAATTTATTACTATTTGCTTATTTTGTATAAAGATTATCAAGATATAAATTATCTTACCAGAATGTATATAACACAATACAGAATAAAGAATATTTGAAAATAAAAAGGCTCAAATTATGCACATATTAATTATATAAGATTCTTACATGCAATATTGCTATCTTTCAGGGTTCAGTTCTATGCACCCTTCTCTTCTCAGAGGGATAGTTTACCAGTTCTGTGACTTTAATGACCACCATGCACTGATTTTTCCCTAACATCCATCTTCCTCCAAATACTTCCATAGTGAGCATCAGGCATGACTCTGTGGCTGCCATCTGGGCCTCCTCTTTGGATGGCCCACAGATACTTAAAGCTCAACATCCTTAACATCAAAACAATATCTTTCTCCAGTGTTCCGAGTTTCAATGAATTGCACCAATATCCCTACAGATTGCCACTCCCGCAAACTGGACAATTTTCTTAACATTTCCTCTACTCCCTGACTAGATACAATCAATAAAAAAATTAAGCTATGTCCACAGCCTCATTTAATACCAATCATTGGCTAATATTTTTCTTAGTTTAATGTGCAACACATTACTAAGGCACTCCTTCATCTGGAGGCTTCTTATCTGGCTGGTCTCAGCTCTTACGACTCATTGACCCCACACATTCTCCTGAAATATAGATGGCGTTATACCCACTCCCGTTTTCTCCTTTCGTAATGCAGCATGCTGTCCGTATAGATGTAGTTGTTTATCTCTCCCTCGCTATACATTATAGCTCATTGCCTTGCACAGTGCCTGGCACAAAGTCTGATGAGCAATATTTTCTAAATGGCTATTTTCTGAATATATGAATAAAGAAAGAATATAAGTGTACAAATATGATCATAAGAGTAGGTAGCAGTGATCTGCCAGTCTGACTCTAAGCTTCCTGATTCATAAATTAAAAAGGTCACATTATCAATGACAAAATTGACATTATTCCAGAAAAACAAACATATCAGATTCCCATAGACGTTTAAAAATATTTAAATACGTTAAGTAATGTGTTAAATTTTTGTTGAAAATGTTACCTTATTTTTTAGCACTAGGTAATATGAAGGACCACACTGTCAACATCATCTCTACTGTAGTTAAAAATCTTTGTTTAGCACTAATTTATAATGATCCTTAAAATAAAGCAAAATCATTTAGTAAAAGCAACATGATAGAAAATCAAGATAAGATTTTTCTAGCACTGTGCCATCAGTTGCTAACTGTATGTTACTTTTTACAAATATACACGTCCAGAAGGACAACACCCCTTGGATAAGGCACAAATATAAACTATTTTTCAGTTATTTGTTTTATATAAAACAATGTGCATAATATAAATCTGAATGCACTTTTAATTCAATACTAAACTATTGTATATTTTAGTCACTGTTGTTTCATACTTTTATTCTCTACTATCTCTTGTATTGGCCTGTTCATCCAAGTGCTTGCGTTGTAATAAAGGATTAAGAATTATCTTTGTTCTAGACCAGGAGTCAGCAAACAATGGCCCACAGGGTAAATCTTTTCATATAGCCTAGGAGCTAAGAATGGTTTTTACATGTTTGAAGCATTGTAAAAACAAAAACAAAAACAAAAAGATTTGAAGAGTGTGCAACACAAACATATGGCATGCAAAGTCTAAAATTTATGGATCCTTAAAAAAAAAATTTGGCAACCTCTTTCTAGAACTAATTAAAAATTCACCACATCCCATGCTCAATTATTTTCCAAAACTTTATTCCAAAAATCATAATTTTCACACAATTACCATAAATATAAAAAGGCTCTTCTGTGAGTCTCAACTATGTTGCAACATTCAAATAGCAAATATTTGCCATCTGAGGTGGAGTGATGCCAGCTTGTGTCTGCAGGTGAGCTGCTCACCCAGTCGGAGCTCCCCTGTGGTGGCCTGGGGTTCACGGGTTTGGATCCTCATCAAGCCATGCTGTGGTGGCATCCAATATACAAAGTAGAGGAAGATTGGCACAGATGTTAGCTCAGGGACCATCTTCCTCACCAAAACAAAGAAAAAGAAAGAAAAAGGTAAAAAAATAAATAAATAAAAGTTGATTGCATGACTGACATTCAGTGTTTCATTCATATGGGTAAAAGTGCAGTATTTTGAAGTTATTCTGGTTAATAAATCTACATACATGAGAGACATAAAGTTACCCATGGACTTAGTCACTACTAGGATGGAGAAAATTTCTCTCCCTCAGTGTTTTAGTCATTGCTGTGTATTGGATGATAATTAATGACAATAATTGCTCACAATTGCTAAATACGTATTAGTCTTATGCCATACAGAACACTTTTCATGCATTATTGCATTTAAATTTCAAAAATCCTTTGAAATAAGTATTATTTACCCTCATTTCAAGGATGAGAGAACTAAAGCTTAACAAGTATGAGTGATTTGCCCTAGATCTCAGTTAATTAACTGATTGAGTCAGAACTCAAACTAAAGCAATCTGACTCAGACCTGTGCTCTTCACCACTGCGCCAAAACGTTGCTGAGCTGGTAGCAACATGTCAATAGTCAATTTTAAATTGCTATTAAAGCTTATGATGAATTTTAGATGCTCAACTGATTTTAATAATTGGGACATACAATATGGGGAAATCTAGTGGAGACGAGGAAAAAGATGTGCAACATTTGAAATAATTCTAATCCTATTGAGAAGACTAAGAGTACACAACCATAAAGATGATGGTAGTAAAGCATCAAAGTAAGGTTTTTGTTGTTGTTCTCTGTCTCTCTGTTTTATTGAGGTGTAATTGACATATAAATTGTGTAAGTGTAAGGTGCACAATGTGTTGATTTGATACACTTATATATGCAATATGATTACCACCATAATGTCAGCTAACACCTCCATCACGTCACATAATTGTCATTTCTTTTTTGTGGCAAGAGCCATGAAGATCTAGTCTCTCAGAAACTTTGAAGTTCATAATACAGTATTATTGTCTATAATTACTATGCTGTGTATTAGCTCTCCAGGACTTATTTATCAACTGGTTGCAAGTTCACACCCTTAAATAGCATCTCTCCAACTCCTCTACTCTCTAGCTCCTGGTAATCACCATTCTACTCTCTGTTTTTATGAGTACTGCTTTTTTAGATTCCACGTATAAGTGATATCATACCATATTTGTCTTTCTCTGTTTGACTTATCTCACTCAGGATAACACCTTCAAGGTCTATCCATGTTGTTGCAAATTGCAGGATTTCCTTTTTTCTCATGGCTGGATAATATTCCATCGCATGTTTATGCCACACTTTCTTTATCCATTCATTCCTTGGAGGACACTTTGCTTTTTAATAAATGAATACTAGGGTATGGTTTTAGGAATAAACAAACTTGACAAAACAGGTGTCTCTTTTTAATTACTTGTTTTGTGCATAAGAGTTGAATTTTCAAATACCAACATTAAAGAATTAGAACTCGGGGCCGGCCCGGTGGCGCAAGCGGTTAAGTGCACGCGCTCCGCTGCGGCGGCCCGGGGTTCGCTGGTTCGCATCCCGGGCGCGCACCGACGCACTGCTTGGTAAGCCATGCTGTGGCGGCGTCCCATATAAAGTGGAGGAAGATAGGCACCGATGTTAGCCCAGGGCCGTCTTCCTCAGCAAAAAAAAGAGGAGGATTGGCGGATGTTAGCTCAGGGCTGATCTCCTCACAAAAAAAAAAAAAAAAAAAAAAAAGAATTAGAACTCTTCTGTAAACGTATTTATCCCCCAGATTGGTTCTGGCAGCATGCACGGAAACAAAATAAATGCTGATCAGCCAGTTACTCAGCGAAAACTAATTAGATCTGATTTTCAACAGTGAACCACTAAAGGGACCTTTTTACAGAGGAGCCAAGATACTGCTCTAGTAATAGGATTATTTATGGATTAGATAAAAAATATTGAAAATATTAGTTTGCTGTTTTAATTTCCTGCCTTGTAGAAGAAGCAGAGTCAAAAGTTGAACTTGGTGTGTATACAAATCGATATTAGTAGGCTCCAGAATACAGTGCCCACTTTCCAAACTCCTGAGGGCATTCAGCACATCCCATTTTTTGGTCCTAAGAAACAGTCTCCAAGTTTAGGGAGTTCCTCAGGCCCAAAACAATCCTAGTGTATTTTGAAGAGTAAATTCTATTCAACAAATAATTTGTTTTGCTCTTGCCTCAGTGCATACTTAGCTATTGCCACAAAAACTATGAGAAGTAATTCCAGAAACTATTTCAATAAGAAGTTAGTTCCATGCAGATCAAAATAAAGGGCTTTCAGTGACTCTCATCATATTTAAAAACATAGCAACAACAATAGCGAAAATTATCACTATCCTTCTCCATACTGCCTGGCTATAACTTTTGCCATCCTTTGCAACAATGGGACAATAAGTTTTTATCTCTTAATTAAAGGCAATCAAACATTTTATGAAACACTTAACGTTACCATGGACTCAAGAATAATATTAATGTTATAATAAATGTAATCCTTCTCAGATCCATTTTAAAAGCGTAACAAGGACAAGTAAAGGAATGTAAAAGCATGTGCAAGGGTAATAAAAGGATTTGGAGTTATGTAGTTAGGAATAGGGCGCTTGGCAACTGCAGTTTAAATCAAATGGATTGCACAAATATAAAGTCTACCCAGCAGAGAATTGCAATAATAAAGTTATTTATTAGTTCTTAAATTATGAGTGGGGATCTAAACTAATTTTCTTCTATTGCTGTCTTGGTTGATCAATGGGTTTTGCTGTAAAATGTCCTAGGTATGATGAAAAAACTATTACTCTTTAACCTGTTACTGTTATGTGGCAACCAAAAATAGATCTATCTTAACTTAATATGTTTGGTTATATCAAATTGAAAGAGATGGCATAATGTTCTATTAAACATAAATTTGTTTAAAATAAGGAGATTAAATTTAAAATTTTATCTCAATGACAAGTCAAGCTTTCAGAAATGGTTAAGTCTAATTTTGGTAGTTTTATTACATTTCTAGTTAATACTGGAACTGAAGAAGGGAAGATTAAAATTTTCATAAAATTCATCTTTCTTTTCTTCTGTTTTCTCTTTCTCTTCTCTTTTCTTATCTCTTTAATTCTGTTATAATTGGAGGAGATAAAATGTGTTTCATTATATTTAATTAGGATTTTGTTTTAATCACTTGCTTGATGTTTTTCTTCTACTCTAGAATATAAGATGCATCTGGGGGAAAGACATATCTCTTTAGTTCACTAGTATTTTCTTAGTTCCTAGTACAATATCTGAAACAATATAGGTTTGTTAAATAAAGAGCGAATAAACAAAATGATAATATCAGGTAGAAACAGTTGAAGATTTTTTAAAGAAAATTACCAAATAGGGTTGTACTACGGATTTAGGAGGAGATATAAACAAGAAAAATATATAACACACGTCAATGTGAAGAATGCAATCACATAATTGCTATTTTGACTTCGTGTTAAGATCCATGAAACAAAATCTTTGAAGAGCTAAGTAAATATTTCCTGAAAAAAAAAATCAGTATTGAAAATCAAAATCCATTACTGGGAAAGATGTCAAGAAGATGTGTGGCTTGGTCCTCTTAGGATTATGAAGAAAGAGACTTTTCATTTTGGGCACCAGAAGCCTGACATTTTTCATAAATCTTCCGAAGATCCACTTAAATGCAATATTATACTAAGTGACAGAAATCATCTGGTCACACTGTCCATCTCCTGAGCTATTTCTATAGACAATTATATTAATTATTTAGAGGAGGATATTAGTATCACAAGAATTAATTAAAAAGCAAGAAAGTTCCAGTCACAGTTCAGTTCTAACTCAGTTCAAATGGGGATCCAGCTAACATGGGCTGAAATCATAGTGAGGGTGTTCCCTCAAACTTGGAGAGCTTGCAGGAGAACCAAATCCAGTGCCGCTTAAAAGTTTTTTATTGTAATAACACCCCATGTTTGAATTTCATTAGTAAACTCAAAAAAAAACAAACCAAAACAAAACCTAAGAATTATCCAGGTCACTGAGCTGGCCAGTTCCGAAGCTGGCTTAAATGACTTATTGCAATTATGAATGTAACTTTAACGGCATATTGTCTTCTGTGATAGAGTGGGAAGGCACTGTCAGTAAAGATATTAAATAATGGTTAAGTTTTCCCTCTGTGTGCCAGGCAGTGCTCTAGATGTTAGTCTTACAAGGATGATGAACGGAGATCCTAACTCCACTCTCATGGGACTCATATTCCCATCAGATAGATAGATAAGCCCCCAAATTAATACTGTGTCATAGAAGGAAAGCACATAATGCTCTCAGATCACACGAGAGGAGCAGCTAAACTAGATGCTTAAGCGATGAGATGGAGGAGTTTTAATGAGTTTGCAAGAAAATCTTCTATAGAAGCATTCCAAAGTAGAGAATACACCATGTAACAAGAATCTCAAGCAAATATGATCATGACACACTAGAGAAAATAAAAGGAGATCAGTACGGTAAAAGATGAGTTGTCACAAACATACAGAACTTTGCTTATAAATGGTCTCATGTGTCCTGTTAAGATTTGGTCTTATCTCAAGAAAATCTGGAATTCATTAAATAACTTATCTTTAAGCAAGTGAGCAAAGTGATTTGAATGCTAATAAATTTTTCATGCTATCTTCAGAATAGTTTGAAGGGGACAAGATGGTATGAATATAAGATTTTCAAATATCCTGTGGAGGATGATGACTTGAGTGAGAGTACTACCTACCAGATAGAGAGAACAAATAATTTTAAAGGATAGTATAAATATAGAAATTTGCAGGATGTAAGAAAAGCAGGGCGTAGATGGAAATTTATACTATTAAAGGCATATATTAGAAGAAGAAACATCTAAAGTCAGTAATGTAAGATTTGACCTTAGGAAACTGGGGAAGAAAATAAGTAAGGCCTAAAGCAAGGAGAAAATCAAACAATAAAAATAGAGCAGAAATCAAAAGAATTGAAACAGGAAATCAATAGAGAAAATCAACATAACCAAAAGCTGGTTCCTTGAACAGGTCAATAAGTTGGTAAATCTCTAGCCAGGCTAAGGAAGAAAAAGAAGACGACACACATTACCAATATTAGAAATAAAAGAAAACCATCACTACTGATCTCATAAAAATTAAAACGATAATAAAGGGATACTGTAAACAACTCTATGTTCCAAAATTTGATAACTTAGATGAAATGGAAGAATACTTTGAAAGACACAAACTACCACAACTCACACAATGAGAAATAGATAATTCGAATAAGCCTATATGTAGAAAAGACTTTGAATCAATAATCAATAACCTAATAAAAAAAGAAATAATCTGTCACTGATGGTTTCATTGGTGAATTTTGCCAAACATTTAAGGAAGAAATTGTACCAATTCCTTACAATTTCTTTTGGAGAATAGAAGAAAGGGACCATATCCTAATTCATTCAATGGGGTCAGATTAGCACTAAAACCAAAACCAGAAAAAGACATTACCAGATAGGAAAACTACAGACCAAAATCTCTTGTGCATATAGGTGCCAAACCTCTTAGCAATATTAGCAAATCACATCCAATATGCATAAAAATAATTATACACCATGACCAAGGAGAATTTATTTCAATGTGTAAGGCAGTTTCAACAACTGAAATTAATCAATGTAATTCAATGCATCAATAGACTATAGAACAAATTCACGTTTCTATCAATTGTTGCAGAAAGAGCATTTGACAAAATCTAACACCCAGAAAACCAGGAATAGAGAAAAACTTCTTCAACTTGACAGAGAAGATCCACAGAAATGCTACAGCTAAGATCACACTTAATGATGAGAAACTAGGTACTTGTCCCCTAAGACTGGGAAAAAAGCAAGATTGTCCCCTCTCACCATTGCTATTCAATATCATACCAAAAGGCCTAGCTAGTACAGAAAAGAAATAAAGGTATAGAGACTGAATAATAAAACTTAAACTATTATTCTTCACAGATGACATTATTGTCTAGGTAGAAAATCCTGAAGGTTGACAAATAAACTCCTGGAACTAAAAAGCAATTATTACAGGGTCACAAGATACAACTTTAATATGAAAAATAAATTTCTTTCCTAGATACAAGCAATGAACATTTGAAATTGAAAATGAAAAAAACAATGCAATTTACATAAGCACTAAAACGAAAGTGAGAGAAACACCCACAAGAACTGTATGAGGAAAATTATAAAACTCTGATAAAAAAAATCAAAGATATAAATAAATTAAGACCTTCCACGTTCATGGATAGGAAGACTCAATATTGTCAGGATGTCAGTTTTTCCCAATTTGATCTATAGGTTCGATGTAATCCCAACCAAAATCTCAATGAGTGATTTTGTGGATATTGACAAACTGACTTCAAAGTTTATATGGAAAAGCAGAAAAACTGAGAGAAGCCAAAACAATACCAAAGAAGAAGAGTGGGGGCCAGCCCCGTGGCCTAATGGTTAAGTTCCATGCGCTCTACTTTGGTGGCCCAGGTTCTGATCCCAGGTGGGGACCTATACCACTTGGTGGTGGCCATGCTGTGGCAGCGACCCATATACAAAATAGAGGAAGATTGGCACAGATGTTACCTCAGGGCAAATCCTGCTCAGCAAAAAAACGAAGAAAAAAAGAACAGAGTCAGAGGACTCACACTACCCAATTTCAAGACGATTATAAAGTTATAGTAATCAAGACCACTTAGTTGTGGTGAAAGAATGGGCCACATTGATCAAAAGAACAAAATAGAGACCTTAAGAACAGACCCACACAGATACAGTCAACTGATCTTTGAAAGGGAGCAGAGTCAGTTCAAGGGAGAAAGAGTAATCTTTTTAACAAATGATTATAGGGGCCGGCCCCATGGCTTAGCAGTTAAGTGCATGTGCTCCACTACTGGCGGCCCAGGGTTTGGATCCCAGGGGCGCACCGACGCACCTCTTCTCCGGCCATGCTGAGGCCACATCCCACATACAGCACCTAGCAGGATGTGCAATTATGACATACAACTATCTACTGGGGCTTTGGGAAAAAAAGGAGGAGGCATTGGCAATAGATCTTAGCTCAGAGCCGGTCTTCCTCAGCAAAAAGAGGAGGATTGGCATGGATGTTAGCTCAGGGCTGGTCTTCCTCACACACACACAAAAACAAATGATTATAGAGTGATCAGATGCCTATATGCAAAAAATGAGCCTAGACACAAACTTTACATCTTCCACAAAAATTTACTCAAAATGGAACATAGACCTAAGCAAAACACAAAGTGATACAATTTCTAAAGAAAATACAGGAGAAAGTCTAGGTGACCTTGTGTTTGGTTATGCATTTTTAGATATAATACCAGAAGTACAATCTGTAAAAGAAAAAATAATATTAAACTTTATTAAAAATCAAAATATTCTGCTCTGTGAAAGGCATTTAACATAATAAAAAGATAAGCCACAAACTTGGAGAAATTAAATGCAACGCAAATATCTGGTAAAAGATTTGTATTCAAAATACACAAAGAATTCAACAATATGAAAATAAACAACCCAATTAAAATAAATAGCAAAAGACTACTCACCCAAGAACATATACAGATGACAAGCGCAAGGCAAGATGCTCAACGCCATTGTCATTAGGAAATTGAAAGTTAAAACAGTAGTGAAGACTACTACACACCTATTAGCATAGCCAAAATCTAAAAATTGATAATTCCAAATGCTGGTGAAGGTTTAAAAAAACAGGAAATGTCATTCATTTCATATCTGTTGGGAATGAAAAATGGTAGAACATCTTTGGAAGACAAATTCTCAGATTCTTACAAAGCT
Source organism: Diceros bicornis minor (assembly GCF_020826845.1). Classification (NCBI taxonomy): domain Eukaryota; kingdom Metazoa; phylum Chordata; class Mammalia; order Perissodactyla; family Rhinocerotidae; genus Diceros; species Diceros bicornis. Next base: position 4,578,408 of record NC_080753.1, read on the forward strand.
ACACATAGATTTATCATATGATCGAGCAATCATACTCCTAATTATTTACCCAATTGATTTGAAAAGTATGTCCACACAAAAACCTGCACATGAATGTTTATAGAAGGTTTTTCATAATCACAAAAGGCTGGAAGTAACCAAGGTGTTGTTCAATAGGTGAATTGATAAGGAAATTGGAGTAAATCCATAAAATAAATTTTATTTAGCAATAAAAATGTGAGCAATCAAACCACAAAAAGATATGGATGAACCTTAACTGCATATTGCTTAGTGACAAAAGCCAGTAAAGGCTACATATTATATGATTGCAATTATATGACACTGTGGAGAAAGCAAAACTATAGACATAATAAAAAGATCAATGATCCGTGAGGATTCAGGGGAATTGAGAGCATGCCAAAAAGGTAAAACACAGACTATACTTTTAGAGCTGTGAAACAATTCCATAAGACACTGTAATGATGGATACGTGGTATTACAAATTTGTCAAAATCCATACAACTTTACAACATAAAAGGTGAATGTTAATATATGCAAATTAATATAAAATCGTTGAGGAGGTTGGGGAATGCCAAGATGGAATGCAGACTATGACAAAAAAAAATCTCACTCTATTGCAAATTTATGAAACAAACTTTTCAGGGGGTTGTGAAGAAAAGTTGCTGACCTAAGTAACTTTGGAAACCAGTGGAGTTTTTCAGATTAAAGGCAAAGGAAATCGCATGAAAACACTGTAGTCTATTTGATAACATTGTTTCCACAGAACTTGGGTTGACGATTCCAGTATTGCTATTTGCGTATCATGGAATTGAATGATTAAGTAAATAGATGGCAGATGTTGGGAGCCAGGTTTCTCACTGATGGAGTGTGAGTTTATAAATAAGCAAGGAGAAGATCTGGAATGATCCATGTGGTAATGGATTAGAGTTGGAGATGCCAGTATGAACTCATGATTTCTATAAAATAAATACGTACAGTTACATATAGAAATACTTATATACTTGTGAATATTCACAAGTTAGTATACACAAATATGTTTCCTTGCTCTGCCAGCAGAAGTCTAGAATAAATGATACCCCAGCAGAAACAAGCATGCCTAGTCCCAGATCTTCGTTTCTAACACCATTCTGTAATAAAAGGAACTAGGAGTCTGTGGAGAAATGACCTATTTTAGGTCTGTGGAAGAAAATATACAACATAAGCCTGGAGTATCTTGTAGTTACACAAAGTAAAGAAGAGAAAGGAAGGAAATAAGAAGGGAGGGAGAGTGAGAAGGAGTGAGGAAAAGAGAAAGAGAGACAGAAGGGGGAGAGAAAGAGAGAGAAGAAAGAAAGAAATAGAGAAGACAGAAAAAGAGAAAGCCTATATTGATATGGCTATGTCAAAAAGAGAAAAGAGACAAGAACCAACAGAAAAATTTGCTAATGGCCAAAGCGGGAACAATTTGAGCAACAAAATAAAAAAAGTATTGGACTATAATCCAAAGTATAAAATTAATATCCATGAGTCCATACCTATTTAAATAAATGATGAAATGAATGAATGAATGAATGGGAAAGGAGAGAGAAGCAGATGAATTCCAAATTGTTTTTGTAGATACTCTACCCTCAAGGTAAGAGAGCACATCTCTCCACCCCTTAAGTCTATGTTGCACATGTCTGCTTCTTTTCAAAGAGTACAATATGGAAAGGTGGTGAAGAGTAACTTTAATGTGGAGAAACCTGACAAACAGGACCTCAGGCAAGTGACAAAGGTCAACATAAATCACGTTGAGAGTATGTTTCCTTGTTATAATGTAATAAAATGGCACTTTACACCTGTGGTCTTCCTCTCAATAATGCACAGCCCCAGTTCACTCATGCGAAAAACATCATACAAATCCCAAGTGAAGGACATGCTATGAGTTACCTAACCAGTACTTCTCAAAACTCTCAAAGTTATCAAAAAATAAACCAGAACACTGAGAAACTGTCACAGCCAAGAGGAGCATAAGGAGGTATAACAACTAAATATTATGTGGTATCCTGGATGGAATCCTGGAACGTAAAAGGACATTAGGTAAAAACTGTGGAAATATGAATAAAATATAGGTTTCAGTTAATCATAACATATCAATTTTTGTTCATAAATTATGACCAATGTACCATACTAATATAAGATATTTATAGTAGGAGAAACTGGATGTAGACTATAGGAGAATGAAAACACTCTATACTATTTTCTCAATTTTTTTGGAAATTTAAAACTGCCCTAATAAATAAAGTCTACCTAAGAAAAAAGAGAGAGATAGAACATTCCCTGTGCATATTTAGAGTCAGGGTTAGGTGCCCATTACCAGCTCTGCTGTTTGTAGTGTCTTGACTGTGATTCTCTAAAAGTCATCTAATAATTCTTCATTTTTTTCTAATGTAGAATTAAGATAACTAAGCTTACATCAATAAGACAATTGTTGAAAGATACTTATTAGGTATACTGAGAACTATCCAGTAGTTAAAAAAAAAATGAATTAGTATGTTCTGACATAAACAATTAAAAAATATTGGAGTAAAAAACAGATCACATAAAATAGCTAAAAGAGGGCCGGCCCCACGTCTTAGCAGTTGGGTGCGCGTGCTCTGCTACTGGCGGCCCAGTTGGGCTCCTGGGTGCGCACTGACGACACCGCTTCTCTGGCCATGCTGAGGCCGTGTCTCACGTACAGCAACTGGAAGGATGTGCAATTGTAAGGTACAACTATCTACTCTGGCTTTGGGGAAAAAATAGAGGAGGAGGATTGGCAGTAGATGTTGGTTCAGAGCCAGTCTTCCTCAGCAAAAAGAGGAGGATTAGCACGGATGTTAGCTCAGGGCTGATCTTCCTCACAAAAAAAAAATAAAAATTGCTAAAAGATTGTTTTGAAAAAGAACAAAGAATACAAAACAACATTATGTATGTCCATATATATCCTGTATTCTCACTGTAAATGACCAAAAACTCTTAGCTGTATTTTATCTCTGGAGAGGGGATGAACTTGGAGTGATGGTTGTCAAGAGGCATTGTTTTATTTGTAAAATGCATGTTTTCAATTATTTATATGATAAATTAAAAATTAACTGTACATCCTATCTCCTATTTCCCCTATATTGTTTTATAATTACTTAAGAATTATGTCAACATGTTCCAAAATGTATTATAAGTTGGTTGCTATTAATTTAAATGTATAATAGATATCTTTGCAATAATAAATTGCCATATGCAAGTGTATAGTTCATCTTTCCATTTTAAAGTTTTGTTTTAATTTTCCTAATGTTGTAATTTTCTTCCAACACATCTTATTCACTCATTTTAAACTCCATTCTTATATAAAATTGTTGCAATAAAGAAAACATAAATTTCCCTAAATTTATTTTTTGACCAAGTCCTTACCAAAAAGCTCCTTATATTTTCTTTCTAGTAATTTATCATTGGCTCCTTTTAGGTGTCTGTAATAGAAAATCATACTATATTTAAAAATGATTGTTTTGTATTCTACTAACTCTAAAAGAGTAAACTCAGTGCACTGTTACTCTTTCTTCTTAGGTTGATAAGTGAAGTAAATTGGACTTACAAAATGGCTGTATCTACAGAGCCACAACCACTAGTTATTACAGTTATATTAATAGCTGTCTCTTGTTAACTCATTTATTTATATTTTTTTCTCGCTAGAACAGGCAGGGTAAAATATCAGAGACATTTACATGAGTGAAAAAATTCATCATTAATAGTCTCTCCAATGCTCACATGGAGGCAATTTCTCTTCGTTAAAAGCAATGCACAATAATGTAGAGGCTTTGTCTTGAGAAATGGTAAGAAAATATGGGGGCATAGGGAAGTATATTCTATAATAATTGTTTGATACTATTTTGTGAACTGTGTTTTTATAATTTGTTGTTTCTTTATGGAAAGCCAACCATTTAGATTAGGATGGAAACAAAGAGGAAAGGGTAATCCATCAGCTAGCTGCTTACTCTCTAGTTTATTAACCAAGTGGTAAACCAGACTTACATTTGAATTCCTGCCCGTCACTCACCAGCTGCATGACTGTAAACCAAGTCTTTACATTATTAGCCTTCATTTCCTTATACGCAGAAGGAAAATAATTTTACCTATATCACAAGGTTTTTATACAAATTAAAAAAAGGAAATATAGACAGAAAGGCATACATTTAGCTTTTATTATGATCAAGATCAATATTCATGGAGGCAAAGAAATGTTTGAGATTTCACATAATGTAATTCAAACCAAGGCATAGATTACCTTGAATCCAAAGGAAAGCGATTTGGGGTAAGAAAAAAATGAATTATATATGTAACCTCAACATTAAGTTTATAGTACAAATATGTGGAAACTCAATCTTTGTTATTGAATAAACATTGAAAGGTGTGTTAATTTTTATAAAATAGATAAAATGACTAGCATAGGAACATATTACAAAACATGTGGAAGGTATATTATTTTAAAAAGTAATAACTTTACAGTAATAATACTCGAGTTGGGAATAGCCTTTGAGTAATTAAATGAATATTTTCATTTTGCATTCACTGAAGAGGTTAAGGACAGACGCTGGGAACATACAATTCCCAAGAGCATAAGAACTGAAGGTTCAGGAAAGACAGGTGATCAAGCAATTAAATATCTGAATCTCAAAAATCTCTAGGGTCCAATAAAACCCATGTGAAAATTCAGAAATCAAAGCACATTGCTTTGGAGTAATATTTTCTTTAAGATTAAGAAACATCTTAAAAGGTGATAGATATGAATAAAGAATTAATTTTCACTTTTAGAAAAAACAAAGCAGATGAGAAAAGTGGTGGATATATAAAGTTCTAGTATTTATAAGGCAACAGATAAAATTAGTTAATAATATCATAAATTAACTTAAAAATTATTGTGACATTGTTTCTGTTATCATTTTGTGCTCCAAACAGCAATTGCATCAAAGCGTCAGAATATATCGGTGTTCTTTGAACTGCCATGCATTCACTGAAAAATTTACACATTAAAGTAGATAAACCTGATTTATTGTGTATCACCTCTGTTAACTTTGTTTAACTTACAAAGTGAGTAAATCAATGCTCAAGTGACTTAAAAAATGAACCGGAATCAGACAAAGAGAACAAAAGGGTAATGTTGATTAATAGCTGCAAAAAGGGAAAACACATTTATAATTTACAATTATAAATTTACAAAGCCTAACTCAAAAGCTTTAATAGAAGATTAGACATTATTCATTTTGGAACTAGAGAAGCAAAGAAAGTTGGCCTCTATTTTGGTCAAACATATTTGATAATGGAATGGATAAAAACAAACTACTATTTCTAACATAGCACATAATATTCTGTATTTTCTTTGTGAGAATTAAATATGTAAAGATAAATAGAAAATATCATTTGCAATAAATAAATATAAAATAAAAAACAAAATGTGGGTATGTTAAATGTTATTTAGTATAATTGAATGCCTACAAAATATTACACATTATTAAGACTTATATATGTTCCTGAAAAGTTGTCATTATGCATATATGTGCTATATATATATGATATTATGCAGATTCATTTTCTTCTAATTTAAAACATAACTTTGACCTAGAGCTTTCATTCTTCCCTTTCCTGCCTTGCATCTCCACAGGGCCAGAAGGAGGCCCTTCCTGCAGCATACTGTGGAACTGGACTAGCCCAGCAAGCTTTTATTTCTGTATGAATGGAGTCATCATCCCAACTGTTTCCCTAGGGATTATTCCACTGCCTACAGCTTCTGCTCTTATGGACTGAATTCTGTCCCTCTCAAACTCATGTGTTGAGACTTTAACCCCCAATGTGACTGTATTTGGAGTTAGGGCCTACAAGGAGGTAATTAAGTTTAAATGAGCTCATAGGGTGGGGCCTTGATCCAAAGGATTAGTGTTCTTATGACAAGAGACAACAGAGAGCTTTCTATCCCTCTTTCCAAGGTCACAAAGAAGTCACGTGAGTACACAGCATGATGATGGCTGTCTGCAAGTCAGGAAGAGAGCTCTCACCAGAAACCAACTGGCCAGCCCCTTCATCTTGGGCTTCCCAGCCTCCAAAACTATCAGAAAATAAATTTATGTTCTTTAGCCAAAAATAACAATAATAATAATAACTTTTGTTTGATAGAATATCTTATGGCTTAAAGAGGAATCGACAGTATATTCCCTCTTTTTTTTTTTTTTTTGTGAGGGAGGTCAGCCCTGAGTTAACATCAGATGCCAATCCTCCTCGTTTTGCTGAGGAAGATTGGCCCTGAGCTAACATCGGTGCCTATCTTCCTCCACTTTATACGGGACGCCGCCACAGCATGGCTCCAGAAGCAATGCATTGGGGCACTCCCAGGATCTGAACCAGCTAACCCCATGCCACCGCAGTGGAACGCACACACTTAATCACTTGTGCCACCGGGCCAGCGCCATGCAATATATTCTTTTGAAAAAACAAAAAGTATCTGGTAAAAAATAAGTAAATATGTTTATTTGGGGTCACCTATCAATTAACCTCTATCTGCCTAATATAAATTGAATTTGAGTGTAGGGTAAAAATAGATCTGGGATTACTAAGTAAGTTTATGCACTTAATGTCCAGAGGCTTCTGACCTGTGGTGTGTTAACTATCAAATAAGACGTAGAGTGTGTCAGAGGATGGTAGAAGGTAGATGCAAAGACAGCCATGGGAGACAATCGGAAACTAGCAGGGAGTAAATGCACTGGAGGCATGGGAACAAGACGACGAGTTTGTTCAGCTTTCTAGGTTTTTGGTGGTGGTGTTGTTTTGTTTTGTTTTTCATCAGGTGTGACAGGTTTTAAGAGGTTTGCCCTACTTTCCTCACTAGATAGTGCGAGTTCGATCTCTGGGCAAGATTGGGTCTTGCTTCTAGCACTGGATCTCAGTGTGTCATGGCAGGACAACATTTGTCTAAAACAGAGAGTCGAGGATAACTAGATTCTGAATCCTGAACTAAGGCTTTCTAGGAACATAAGGAAGTCAGATATAACGAACCCAAAGGAGCAGACCAATAACAAACTCCAGATTCAAACAGAAGTAGAAGCAATGAGCAAAAAACTCTAGCTAGTGGCAAAGGTAGAGCCTGGAAAAATCTCGTGGTAAAAAGGTAATTTTATGGAATGCCAACTTCCGCTGTATCTGGGATCCTTTTTATGGGAATTCTACTTATTCAACAAGAGTATACTTAACAAGTATTTATTGAACATTAGCTGTTGGCTGTGTACCAGGCCTTACAGTCGATGCTCTCTTTAGGAAGTTAGAAGTGGTCTCTGCCCTCATAAATCATGCAGTCTCCTAGAGGTGTCAACTGACGAAATGGTAATATTATTTCAATTCCACAAGCCCTCTGATGGGAAACACTGGGTGATATGAGATACACAGCTGGGACACTGGTCGAGCATAAAATGATAGGGCATCTCAGGCGAAGTGACAATGAGGATGAGCGGGAGGCCTCCAGGCAAAGAGGAGGTACACTACAGATTTTCAGAGGGAGGAAAGAGCACGGGAAAAGGAGTGACGGTTCCTATCACTGTCGTTATCCATACTGAAGGAGTGACATACAATACGGCTGAAGATAAAGGATAGAGAGTGAGGGACAGAATGGGAGACTGAAAAGTTCAAAAACAAGGGCCACATTGTGAAGCACTTTACAAGCTGCATTAGTTGTAGTTTGAATTTTAACAAAAGGGAATTGAATAACTGAATAAAATTGAAGGGAAATTTTGCTTCTTAGAACATTGTGGCTTCACCTTTATGAGTGAGTTAGCAAAGGGTAAGCTTGGAGTTTGTTTCAGAATCTAAGGGAGAAGTGAAGTGACCAAGACTCAGGAAATGGTGTATGAAATAAAAAGCAATAGATTTAAAGTATTTTTTTTCCAAAATAGAGAAATTAGTGATTATGATTTAGAGGTGACAGAGAAACAGAAATTAAAGTTAACTCTGAAATATTTTTAGCTAACATTTATTAAGAGCTAATATATTTCCAGGAACTCTGCTAAGTGCTTTAAAACACCGCTCTAGACCCTCTGAGATTACTTTAACAACCGATTTACATATGTTAAAACAGGCTATAAGGGTTAAATATCTTGCCATTTGTCTCATTGCCAATAAGTGATGGAACACGAATCAAAACACAAGTGTCTCTTATTCATGTATTCTCATCCACTGTATTACATTTTAAAGAGAAAGTAGATGTTTGAAACATGCTACATTCAGTTAACCATTATATGCATATATCATTTAATGAATAATCTGAGACTGACATAAATTGAAATAAAGTCAGCTATTTTAAATCTTTAAGAATTTATAGATGCCAGGGAGCCAGAGTTAAATGAATTTGAGAGTGAAAGTGCAGAGAGTCAAGCTGGTCTTCATAGTTCATCGTCTGTGGCCTGCATTTTAATTTCCCTGTGTCTTTTAAAAATGGGAGCTTTTAATTTTTTATGAAGACCTATTTATTAGTTTTTCTCTTTCATGTTTCAGCATTATGTTGCTAAGAAAGAGATCTTTTCTTAGCCTAAGGTTGCAAAGATATTCTCCAATAGTTTCTATCAGATATTTTTTTAAATTTTAACTTTTCAAATTTAGTCTATGATACATTTCAGTTAATTTTTGTGCTCATTTATTTCTCTTAGAAATACTTTTTAGCTCTTTAATATGAAGTGCTTGCACATATTTTGTTATAAATGACCATATTTTTTTCATGTTTTATGCAATTATAAATTACATGTTTAACTTAACTTTCTAATTGCTTTTATTTCTAAATATACAGAAAAATAATTGACACATGAATATTGACCTTTTATCCACTGACCTTGCTAAATCACTTCATAGTTCTAGTGGCGTTTCTTGTAGATTATTTCTTGTTATCTACGTATAGAATCATTCTCCCTATAAGCTAAGAGAGTTTTATCTCTATTTCCATTCCATATACATTTTATACTTTTTTCCTGCCTTGTTGCACTGGGAAGGACCTCAGTTACAATGTTGAAAGCAATAAGTAAGAGATGTTTTCTCTTTCCGTATCTATTCAATGTCGTAATTTTTTTTTTTTTTTTTCGGTGAGGAAGATTGCCCCTGGGCTAACATCCCTGCCCATCTTCCTCTATGTTATAGGTGGGATGCCTGCCACAGCATGGCTTGATAAGTGGTATGTAGGTAAGCACTGGATCTGAACCTGCGAACCCTGGGCCACTGAAGCAGAGCACACGAACTTAACCTCTACAACACTGGGTTGGGCCCTCAATATTGTATGTTTCTACAATAATCTGGATACATTGCGCTTAATTTTCATTAAGTTCAAAATATTTTCTAATGTTCCTTTTTGTCTTTTGAGACATATGTTACTAGAGATGGGTTGCTTACTTTTCAAACAACTGTTTTTTCTTAAATATTTTTCTGTTAATAGCTCTTAATTTAAATCCAGTGTGGTCAGGAATCATACTCTGTATAACATAATCACTTAAAATTTGTTGAGATTTCTTTCATAACACAACTTATGCTCTGTTTTGCTGACTATGCTATGTTCACTGGAGAAAGATTATGCATTCTACTGTTGTTTGGAGTGTTTATAAACATCAATTAGGTCCGACTGGGTTACTGTGTTGTTCAGATCTTCTCTATCTTTACTAGTTTTCTGTCTACTTATTATATCAATTATATCAGTTATCAATTATGGAAAGAGAAATATTGGAATATGTAACGGTAATTGTGTATTTGCCTATTCTCTTTTAATTTTTATGTTTTTGCTTTATATATTTTGAACACCTTTATTGGGTGCATAAACTTTTAAGATCATTATGCCTTTTTGTTGACTTGGTCCCTCTATCCTTGTGAGATTCCCTTTTTTATCATTAATTCATAAGACTACATTGTCTGATATTAATATAACAATTCTAGCTTTCTCATGCTTTGTCTTTGCATATCTTTTCCCATTATTTTACTCTGTCCTGTCTGTCTTCGTATTTCAGGTGAGTTTGTATATACAGCAAGTAGCTGATTTTTCTTTTATATCTAGTCTGACTATCTCTGTCTTTTAATTAGAGTCTCTAGTCCATTTACATTCATTTTAATTATATATACTGTTGAACTTAAATCTACCATCTAGTTATTGTTTTCTATTTTTTCATCTCATTTCCTGTTTTATCTTGCATTGATTTAACACTACATGAAATGTTCCAGGAGATTATTCAGGGTGAAGCAAAATAATAGCCAATGGAAATGTGTTTTTTTCCGGAAAGAATGAAGAACACACAAACAATAAATATTTGAGTAAAGTAATTTTTCTCATTTAAAAAATTTTTATATAACATTATTGACCATTTAAAGCAAAAATAATAACAACGCATTATGTGTTTTATAGCTTATGAAGAAGTAAAATGTATTATTATGACATGAGTCACTAGGAGAAAATATATCCTTTTAAGTGTCATACTTCTCCTAAAAGGGACCTAAAATTCCTAATAGAATGTAAATGAATGTGTGTACTCCAGCGCCAGCTGAGCTCAAGGGCTGCCAGTATCCTACCTGTCCTCTTAATCACACTTTGATAGGAGTTTAAAGATTTGTCAGGGACACACGATTTGGCAGTGACCTATGGAAAGAGCAATGTGTTTAAAAACTCTTATCTACAAGGTAAATTTTTAAAAAATTTGCATACTTTGTTTTGAAATTTGCATTGGTTGTTTTTGTTTTTTCTCGATTATTTTGTTTTGTTTTTCACCTCTGCTATGCCCAGGCACTGAGCTAAGCATGGCAACCCTCTTTTCTAGGTCATTCGTTTCCTTCAACACTTCACATTATCCATATCGTAAATAATGGCCAGAGATATTTTCTCCCCTAGTGTATGCAACATAGTGATTACAAGGCCAAGTAGAAAATAGAGTTAAAAAAAGAAGGCAAGAAAATGCCAACTTTTCTATGCTCTAGACTAGAATGGCCAAAGAGAGCTCTCATGCATGTTTAAGGACCAGATAGTGGTAATGTAAGGGATGTTAGAACATACTTGTGAAATGAAGAATTTCTGGCTTTTCACTCTACAAGTATTTTTTGAGCAATTTCTCTGTACCAGCCATTATTTTAGGTACTAGGGAGAATGGTAACTAAAGCAAGGTTCTGTACCATAAGAAAGACAAATAATTAGAAATAATTAGAAATAAATCTATAAATAGATTTATAATATAAAAACAGATAGTGGTAAGAACTATGCGTAAGAATAAAGTAGGTTAAAGACCTAGAACAGAACTACCCCGTAGAACTCTCTGTAATGGTAGAAGCATTCTATATCTGTTACATCCAATGGAGTAGCCACTAGCTACATTTGGTACTGAGCATTTGAAATGTTGCTAGTGAGAAGAGGAACTAAACTTTTAATTTTTAGTTAGAAGTTAAATAACCACATAGTGATAGTGGTTACCACATTGTACAGAACAGATATAACAGGGACAGGCTCTCTCTGGAATTAATATTTGAGCAGAACCCAAATGAACTGAGGGAATGATTCTTCATATATCTAGAATAATATTCCATTTGGGGGGAAAAGCAAAGCCATTGAGCTAGGGGCAAGTTATTTTGTTTTGTAATGGTTTAAGAAGTTCCCTTGTCCTAATATTTGCCCACTTCAGATTGACCAAAGTAAATGCTACTTTGCTTTGTTGAAACAACCCGTAAAATGATTCTGGAACTAAAGCTTCTTGCCTCAGATTCATCATGCCATGCATATTGTAAGTTATTTTGGTATATAAATACCAAATAAATATAGTATATGTATATTTCTTCATATTTGAGCTGATTCAACTTTTTTGGCCAACTTCATGATGGAATTGCACTTTTCATGCTGTGACCTGCCTCAATGGTTAACTCACTTGAGATCAATGGACTGGTGAAGCATTTAATATAATACTTGAATATTTGAAAAGTAAAAAGCAATCACTCACTCTCTTGACTTCTCTGCTACTGGAGGTTACTGGAAATGCCATAGAAGGTTTTAATTTGCAAAGGGGAAGCAGTTACATAGCCCTCTTCATCATAGTTTTTAGATTTTTAAAAATTTCAATAAGAGACTAAGTCAAATAAATTGTTTAATTAAATTTATCAAATATGTAATGAGATCTACGTGCCTAGGACTTCATAGAACATAATTTTTCAGATCATTTACGGCAGTGATTGAACAAATAATTTAATACAGTTATGAATAGTATATGTATATATCTTATTCTAGAGTGTTAAGTTTTATTCCAATCATGATTAATTTTCATACAACTTAGAAAGGAAATTCTTAAGGCATTTCAGTTGCAAAAAAATTTTGTTGTAGTATAGGTAATTTGTGAAGTAGAGTGCTTTCACGGTAGCTCATTGAACTGAATTAGCACTTCATTCAAATTTATTTGAATAGTTAGGGATACGATTTACTGAAAATATACTTTATTTGTACCATTTATAGTTGTGTAATTACAAATAACTAATAGTTCTTATCAAGTTTAATTATATTCTTAGTTTTCCTCTGGAATTTTTAAAGAAATCTTTATTGAGTTTATTCTTTAGGGATATTTATATCAATTCCCTCAATTTAAGGCAATTTGAGGTTTGTTTTCTAGGTATATTTATGGCTTAGGGAAAGTCATTTGACAAATGACATACATAGGCTTGACCACGTCTTGGACTCCAGGCCTTATAGTGACAGCCAAACTTCTTGGAAAATGCTAGCTTCCATGATCTATTGGTGCTAAGCAGACAAAGCAGATCATTGTCGATGCCCTCAAGGAGATCCAGTGTAGTAGAGAAAGCAGGGATCAAAGATTAGAACTAATTATTTGTTCAAAGATCTGCAAACAAAAACCCTCTTCTTTTAATGGGAATTTTTCTGAGTGGCTTTAACTTAAGTTCCTATAAAGATAATTTTGAATGTTACTGAAAACATTTTAGGGGGCCGGCCCCTGGCCTAGTGGTTAAGATCAGTGCTCTCACCATTTCAGTGGCCCGAGTTCACTTTCCAGTTGCAGAACCATACCACCCGTCTGTCAGTTGCCATACTGTGGCAGTCGCTCACATAGAAGAACTAGAAGGTCTTACAACTAAGATATACAACTACACACTGGGGCTTTGGGGAGGAAAAAAAATAAAAATAATAACAAAAATATAAAAAACGCTTTCATACACTTTATAGTACCAGCATGCTACTAATACTGAAAATGATAATGATAGGCTGAAAACAAACTGATGAGTGATGTAGATTAAAAAGTATAAAGTACAGGAAATGGAATTTGTCAGTACATCGGAAGAATTATGTCCAAAGACTGAGTAAGGCACAGAGCTGGAATACAAGGAGCATTCATCATTAGGAAAGTGATTATCTTAACTCATTTTATCAGAAAAATAAAGAAGAGAGAAACACATGATTATATCAATAAATGTGGAAAATTATTCTGATAAAATTCAATACTCATTCATTAAAATTTAAGTAAAATAATGAAAGAAAGTAATTGCTAAATATGATCAAGATTTTCTATACCAATAAAATCAAACTAAAGCCTAAAACTCAAAATTGACTTTGAATCTTATTTGAAAACATCAAATAAATTTTTTAAAACATGAAAGAGAAATAGCTGGTGCAACTTTTTAGAAAAAAAATATGTTCTACCCGATATCAGTGTTTACATTAAAAACCTGAGAGGCCCTAGGAAAAATTTCCTGAGTTCTTTCATGTTTGACAATATCTACTTCTTTCTGAATCTTTAAAACATTCACATTCTAAAACAGTAGCATTTTCCAAGTAGTATTGAATGTTGTGTATGCATAAAAAAATCCATCAAGTAGAAATATTATAGATTACTTAAGACTAATTTTTAATATTTAGATTGTTTCCAAATTTTCCATGAGATTGAAAAAACCTCTCTGGGCCTTTTTTTAACCCATCGTAAGATATAATGCCTTGTGATTGGTCTCAAGAACTGGGCTAAACTTAAATTAGGTTATTGATATGTAATGGTAGTATATTGATATTATGGAGCTTCCAATAAAATTTCTAATGATATCTGCAATTTACTCCAAAATATGTCAGCATATACAGTATGATATTAGGCTAAGCTTTAATCAAGAATTAATAGTCTAGGAGTCAGCTAGTCATGATCGTCAGCTAGAGGTTACTAAAAAAAAAGAAAAAAGAGAAAACAAAAGAAAAAAACTCAGACATTCAGTAAGGTAATTATCTTACTGAATATTTGAAATGGATTTTTAATTATGAAATCAATAAAATTAATTAGAATAACCAATATTAGATTGGGCTCTCAATCAATTTTGTTGAAAGTAAAATGTTGGAAACTATTTGACTGAAAAGATCTGTAATTCACTTTACCAACATTTATAACAATATATCAAATGATCGCTTGATTGGCTCTTCTGGAGGTTTTCACCCCCAGAGGTAATTCCATAAACCAAAAATAGAGTTAAGTGGGCATTAAACCTTCTTTTATCAAGTGGAAAAAGAGGCTGTGAAAGCAGAGAGTGATGCTTCTCTATCACAGATATGTTCTTAGGTAGATCCGTCTTCAAAGAATATTCGTAGATCCAAGGATCTGGAAATTATTCCTCTAAGACTATCTCAGAGCAAGTATCCTTATAAGTCCTGTGCACATTGAGGGTACAGCATCCCAATTAGAAGACCACCCTCAAAAAAGTTTATTCCCTAACAAGATAAAGGGCAAATGGTCCACCAAGCCAAGAAATACGGTCTTTCTTCTTTGGGAAGTTTGAGGTGGCAAGAAGGTTAGTATGGACTTAAACAGGGATTTTTGGTTTAAATCCCTCAAGTTGTGGGAGACACAAAGCCTGTCTCTATTATTAGAATCTTCTGAGTTTTAAATCTAATGTATCATATAGCTTTTTAAGAAATGGATGAACAGTTACTGGGGTACTATATGCCCACACGACCTGTTTCAGTCAAATAAATATCAGTTAATGGGCAAGTTATAAAAGAAATACTGAAAAATAGTAAGACATAATTGAATTAAGTGTATGTAAATACATATTTAACTTAAATATATAAATATGAAATTATATACAAAATATTTTAAAATTATGTACAAAAATAAATATTAAAATATAAATACATATATTATTTATACATATATATGTTTTTCCTAATAATTAAGAGCATATATACAGTAATATTATAACCAATATTTGACTTTCTCTTTTTAATAATATAAAGGAAGCAAAATATGCCCTTTTACACATATTTTTAAAATATTTTCTTCATGTAATATAAGGAAGTTCAATGGTTTAATGGCATTTTTCATTTATAAAGCTTTCAGCAGAATATCTAACATAAGTTTACTACGTAAATATATTTTGATATTATTTTAGGAATGCAAAGGTCTTCCCTGATGTGCATACTCAATTTTATAGGTTACCTTGTTTCAGTTAGGAATTTTCCAGGGAGAAAAAAATGCTGTCTTTATTCGTATGCTTTATTCTTTTTTTAAAACGAAATTTTCATAAGCAGTATTTTTCAGTATGTTAAGAAAAGACCTCTTAGAATTTGAGATTAACTAAGGAAAAGAATTCTACTCTTTAAGTAAAGATTTACATTAACACGAGCAGAGTCATAAGTAATGATAACCAAATATATCTGCAAATTTTACTAGAACCATTTCAACTTCTACTTGCAATCATATAATTTATTCATGCTCTATCAGCCACGTGATTACAATGAAGCTACTGTAAGAATCAAGTTTCATTAAATTAAACAGTCAGATGAAGTAACCCCGAAACAAAGACACACCGAAGATGAATTTTAAAATTACTGAATAGAGCATTGAGATTATATTTCATAAACTTACTGGAGCATGTAGAATTGGAGGCAAAAAGAAAACTTCAATGTCGACATGTAAACCTCGATGTTTATAATTCTCTATGTTACACTTTATTATGAGAGATTCTTGATTGTAGTTATAGACTAAGGAACAGTGTTAGAGAATGCACTAACCAGTGCATCGATAGTCTTAGTATTAGGGTCATTAAAATATTTAAGAGCTTTTTAAATGGAAGAGATGGAAAGAACAATAGAATATATCTATATCTATATCTATATATATATATAAATGGTATATAACATTTACATATATATAGAAATACCTCATTAGGCAGTAAACTGCAGTCTTTAGATTCATCTTTTTAGTGTTTAATTTCAGAAGATCAATACTCATGTGGTACAAAAAGGAATTTTTGCAAACCAAGTTCTTTAAAATGTTAAACCAATATCAATATTTATGTATTCACGTTACTATGAGATACCTGGCCAAGACGGAGAAAGAAAACTCAGTGCACCCTATCTCTACTGTTGACTACAACTTAAAACCCTGGATAAAATACAGAAAACAACTACCTGAGGACTCTGGAAATTAAATCAAAAGCAAGCTTGGGCCGGCCCCATGACTTAGCGGTTAAGTGCCCACCCTCCACTACCGGTGGCCTGGGTTCGGATCCTGGCACACACTGACGCACCGCTTCTCCGGCCATGCTGAGGCCGTGTCCCACATACAGCAACTAGAAGGATGTGCAACTATGACATACATCTATCTACTGGGGCTTTGGGGGGAAAAAAGGAGGAGGATTGGCAATAGATGTTAGCTCAGAACCGGTCTTCCTCAGCAAAAAGAGGAGAATTGGCACGGATGTTAGCTCAGGGCTGATCTTTCTCACAAAAAAATAAAATAAATAAATAAATAAATAAAAGCAAGTGCTTTTTAAAAAAAGCAAGCCGATTGCAAAGAGGAATCAAAAGTTGGAGATGTGACTAGTAAGGGTTAGAAACAAGTATCAGCCTGCTCTCTCTCTCTCTCTTTCTCTCTCTCCACCTGTGACAGTGTCCCAAGGGCAGCCCTCTGTTGAGAGCTGGGCAGTCAGTATTGGTGGGTAGGGCTAGCAGCTAAAACTCCAATAGAAATTTTCTCTTTCTGGAAGATAAACAGAGGACAAAGGATCTCTTCAGTCTGAAGAGTGAGGGGGGATCCACACGAAAATGTATGTGCAGCTTCAAGAAATACACTGATGAACGCATAGTACAGATTTGATGGAGCAGCCTGAACTCAACCCTGAGTTCATTTCCAAGTAATTCCCGTTCAGTTGTGGTTTTGTGAGCATCCCTTGCAACATTCGTTGTGCTGAGGAGGCAGTGTGGCAGAGAAAAGCATAAAGTTGCTATTCAATGGCATCTCAACATCTCCTAGTGTATACTGGTCTTTTATTTTTAAGAACTGAATTCTAGGAATCACTAGGAGAAGCAGAGAGTGTTGACTTGACTCCCTGCTCTGACTTTCCTCCTTTGGGTCT
The DNA here is from genome assembly GCF_020826845.1 of Diceros bicornis minor. NCBI lineage: Eukaryota > Metazoa > Chordata > Mammalia > Perissodactyla > Rhinocerotidae > Diceros > Diceros bicornis. The sequence continues at coordinate 4,595,778 of NC_080753.1, forward strand.
CCGTTCTCTCCCGTTAATTCTGCTGTAGTATAGCTGTAGGGACAAGGAACAATGGCTCTTTGCATCTTCTTCCTGTCTTTTGGTAGTAGTTGCACTTCTGCCTAACACTGTTGACCTCTCGGTTCCATCTGTGCTGCTGATGTCCAAAAGCTAACAATAGTGAGGGGGCTGGATTTGCTGGATTTGCAGAGACTCTTCAAAGACTTCTTGTCCATGCAGATACCTGTTGCGAGGGATCCGGCAAGCTGCATCTTCACCCTCCATAGCATCCCTAGAGCGTGCCACACCTCACACCAGAGGCTCTAGGTGCAGCGCTTCCCCTCTAGTGATGGTCTTCTTGAAAAACTGAAAAAGCATTTTGTGGTGTGGGTACCTCCCACAGATTCTTCTCAATCCACATGAACTCATGTAATTTTACCACATCAAATGAGAAAAACATTGCTTGCTGCCATACCTAAACTTATCTCCTTTATTCTATATAACTTCTGTTATGTAGACAGCTTAGAGATATTCAGATGAGAGATAAATAACAAACTGTGACTTAGGGAGAGAGTGAGATGGAAGAGGGGAGGAAAAGATTCTGATTCCCTGACAAGATCCCTTCTCTGTCTCTGGTTGCCTTTATACAGATGAGAGAGTGAGTGCAGATGGTGAGAAGCCATTCAGTTTCTCCTGGAGCGGCCACGCTTTGTAAACATCCTTGGGGTCACTGACAGTCTTTGAAATGAGAAAGTGAAGCATGTCTTTCTTTTTATATTTTAGCTGTGAGCTAACTACGTACCTGTTTCTGCACTATCCTTTAGCAAGAAAAATTGAGAATGGTTACTAAGTAAGGAAAGCAAACCGTATATCTCAAGTTTTTGGATACAAATAAACACTTCCACTACCAAATTGCATAGGTGAATGAAACCTAAATTCACCATGGTCTGAAGTAAAACAGACTTAAAATAGAGAAGGATGAGTTTTCACTCATAAAATGTAACAGAAACTTATTAATGTATTTTAATGACTGCTTTTGATATTGAATTTTGAAGATATTGACTGAAGAAACAAAAACAATTAGATTGGACTGATTTTACCCTGTTAGGTGCACTTTCTAGAGATCCTGGGGTTCTTTAGATGACTCGGTTTTCTAGTGTAAACTGTAGGCAAATTTGGTGCCTGAATGACATTGAACACACAGAAATCACATAGTATTTGAAGATATTGGGATTCAAAGACACTGAATTCTGGAGCCAGGAGGATTCAGAAATGCTGAATATATTTTAACAAGTTAATTGAAAAATATTGCCTAATTATATTCTCTGAGAGATACTAGAATGCATTTCCTTCACCAAGACTTTAAGGAAGAGATTTGCAAGAGAAGCACAGGTCTCAAAAAATGTACCCATGAGTGATGTAGCAAGGAGTTCCAATTGAAATGGACACTCTAATTTAATTGTGGCAGGATGGATTATAAACATCAGAGTCCAGATATGAGAAACACAGAAAAGTTTTAAAAAGAAGCCAAGTTGATGTGATTAACATGAAGCTGCAAGGATGGGCACAGTAACCCAATATCCAGGAATAGCCTAACCTTGGAAATCTCTGGGAGAATTTAATTAATCGTGACTCCATAGGAAAGAAAGTCTTAGGCCACCCTGTAAGGAATTATATATATCAAATTATATATATCAAAGCACATATATATGCTTTATATATCAAAGTAACAGCTATATTAATTTTATTGTTATGAGTATTATTATATTTCATTATATAATATAGTTAACAAAGACCTGAAGATATATTACATTACAGAGTCACAATGCCTCCCTCAATTCATGGATCTGAGTCATGGCATATTTCCAAGTCCTGAAATGAAGAGAAATAACTGTGCTCAAAAGTCACGTGTTCTTATTGTGATCCTTTCTTCAAAGCTTCTCCAAAATGACCAGTGAGCTTGCATTCATTTATCTGCCTAATTAAGCTTGGGGAAAGAAAAAAATATACAGAATTGTTGAGAATTATTGGATGCTGGGTCTAATCTAGCTTTACTCCTTGGGGATCCAGCACTGCACTGTGGTCTGCTGGTGTGAGTGGAGCTTACAAGTCTCAAGGATAAATGGAGTTTACATGAGTGCTACACGTGGCACAGGTGAACTCAAGTCTCCACGTGGTCACTTTTCCAGATCCTGAGTTCATGGTTAAAATTGATATACTCTCAATTGGCAAAAACTATAACAAGTTTCCTAACCTGTGGATAAGATTTATATTTAAGGAAGGGTCAAATGGTAGTTTTGATGTTACCCTTCTTTCAAAAACCATTAACTAATAGCCATTTATCATTCCTAAAAGAATTGCTCAAGTATTCAACCATCAGAGTGACTTGAAAGATTGATTCCTGCCATGCCTCTTTTTAATCCTGTAGTAGGTCCAATGGAAAAGTCTGATAGTTTTGGAAAAATGACCTGTGTTTATCATAAGTTTAATCAAGTTTTGACTCTAATTGGAGCATTTGTCAGAGAAAACAATGTTTCATCAAGTTATTTTCCTTTCCTTCTGAGCACATAGAAAGATCGATTTGCCTCCTTCCCTTGTATCCAGGCTGGATCATGCAGCTGAGTTCTGGTCAACTGTGGGAAGAAATGAAACATAATAGATTTAGGCCTGAATGTAAAACAGCTGTTACGATCTCTCACCCTCTTTGCTTGCATGGCTGGAAGTAAAGTACTCCAAAACGGTGGGGCCATGTGATGGAAGAACTCCAGATCTCTGAGTATGTCAACTGGAATATAGCCAGTCAAGAAATGCACCAAACTAGGATTACCCGCATTGGATTATGTGTGGATAAGAAGTAAATCTTTATCGGGTAAAGCCAGGGGATTGGAGCATGTTTGTGATATTAGCTTATGCTGACTCACGCAGAGCTACTTCTCCTTCCTCATTATAGTCACTCAGTTCATCTCCTAGTGACTTTTTTGCTGCTATCAGTTTTTCACTCTATTCATACTGAAGACAGCAAATGTGAGAAGTTTATAGTCTCCCATCTGAGACATTTCCATCTTGCCTCAGAGTTACATCAGCTCTCTGGATTGTTATGTACAATATAAACATCAAGGAACTTGGCCATCTTACAGTTTTAATAGGACATCACACTAGTCCACTGTATTGATGAAATCATGCTGCTAGTTCCTATAGATTGGGAAATAATAGATATCTTATATGTCTTGGAAAGACACAGAGCTTTCGGAAGGTAGGGATAAACCTTACATGTGCATGTACACACACACACAGAAACTCTGAGACCTGCCACCTAAGTGGAGTTTCTCATCCTGCAGTGTTGTGGAATTTCCAGAAAGTGCCACTGAATTGAAAGAGAATTTTCTACAGTTGTGGATCTAAATTATTATATGTGGCACAGTTGACGGAGTCCTCAGATATTGTAGAAAGCATATACACACTTTGGCTGCCTTGTTTTACATTAGTTATCAGTTAAATAAAAAATACATTAACTTTTAGTGCAGCCTAACATGAGGGAAGACTCACCAGCTGCTTTTGACCACAGGGCTAGTGGATTTGCCTCTTGATCTTCTAGGCCTGGCAGCCATGGTAAGGAGACCCCAAATTAGAGGACAGCCTCATCACTTGTGTGCTTTCTGCATAGTAAAGCTTCAGGAATTTTTCTCCCCACCTTCAATGCTGCTTCAGTTGGTCTGCTATGGTGACAGTGGCTCAGATTATTCTACCAGTCTTTTCAAAGTACTGGTTTCATCTAGAACTTATATTTATTTCAATGTGAGTCTACATTACAACTACAGGGGAACATATATAGGGAAAACTAGCACACGGAACGTTGCCTCACAGCTGCCTCTCCTTTTCCTTACTGCCAGCCTCCAAATGGTGTAACTGTGTTCCAGGGAATGGGAATCCGTATAAAATAGCGCATTTTTGTTGCATGGTTTATTCCAAAGACCACATTATCGTCCGTTGGATTTGAAAATACTAACGAAGCTTGTCATAACTTCCTCGTTTTATTTTTTTCAGAGCACATATCAGTGTCTACAAAATATCTAGGTTTTGGGCGTTCACTTATTCAATATCTGCTTTCCCCAGATGGAAAATAAACACATCTTGAACAGGGTCCTGATCTATCTTTCTTGCCATTTTACTCATTGTCCCTAGAAAAATGCTTACCATATGGTAGGGGACAATTAATATTTGCTGAATGAATATTAGCTAGTCTTCTGTGTTTCTGGTTAATATTCTTCTGATTTGGCTGCGTGGGAAGAAATATTTTCTAATTTAAATGCTGTTGAGTAATTTTCCTTACTTTTCATATCTTTTTTTTCTTTAATTCTTCCTTCCCTCTTTCCTTCACATCTCTCCTGTACATCCAGTACTGACAAGAAACTGTCACTTACCTGTAGAGAATACTAATCATCATCCATTCTAATTGAACATCACCCAAGATATACTGGTTTTTAAACAGTTGTTACTATTACTGTTAAAAAACTTCTTCCTATGCATATCCAATCCCTTTTACTATGTATTCAGTACATGGAGGTTTGCATAGGCAGCTCAGAATTAGCATATTCTAGCAGAACACATCACAGTTCTCCCCATTACCTCATTTGGCTTACATTCTTAAATAACAGCACCACAGAATTCCACTCTTTCCAACTCCCTTACACCCAAACAGTACTGTATATTCTATCTTCTTAAACACTTCTCTTTACTGCCCCCAACCCCCCAACCATCGCTTCCTCAATAGTTTAGGCACAGATTCCTCCCTACCTGAAATATTGTAATAATATTCTGACCAGTTTCCCTGCTCACCGTCCTACAGATCTCTAGACAAGCATTTCCCAATTGAATTTTCCAGAACTATGGTCCTAGAAAATGGTCTAAAAGATACACATCAGTATATTAAAGACTCTGAGTGAGCTACCGTGGTGAGGAATCTGTATACAATAGTATTAAACAATGGGTACTCTCTAACCAGACTGTCTGTGTTCAAGTTTTAGCACGTCCCAGTACATAAAACAATGTCTGGCACATAATATGTACTCAATATATATTTGTGGAATTGGAATAGAATCGAATTAATGGATAAGTATCATGGGAATGCTAGTCAACACTCTTAAGTCTCATTTTCTAATCTTTACAAATCAGCTAGCAGTGTGTAGAGCTGCATTTGCAGCAACTAAGCAAGAATGAAGTGGTGCAAGAGTTGGATTATGTCATGTAAAACATCATTCTGGAAGCAGATACCCTGAGGTTTGATGTAGCTGCATCGTCATGAATACAAACTCCTTCTAGTTTCCTTCTTTTCTATCCAAAACATATGTGACATCTTATTTTTGATGAGATCTGGGTGCATCTTTTGGCATCTCATCTATGTCCCGGGAAGAAAGCTGCTCACATGTCTGTGGGTCAACTGAGTGATTCTCATCTGAGCTAGGCTCTGCTGAACTCAGACTGGCCCATGTCTTCTGAGGCCTGGAGGATCTGGCTCACTGCCAGCTCTGGTGGTGAGGGGTGAGGGTGGTGACTGGGCCACATATGTCTTATTACCCAGCAGGCTAGCCTGGACTTGTTCACAAGGCAGGAGGCGGCATGATTCTAAGAGCAGCAAGAGAGCAAGACCCAACGTGCAAGTCATTTTCACATCTTGGCTTGCGCAACTTTGCTAGTGTCCTTTAGCCTAATCAAGTCATAGTGTCAAGCCCAGAGTTGATGTAGAAAGATGTTACCAAGCAGCACAGCTACGGGGAGGCAAGAACAGACTTGGACCATTGCAATTCCAAGCAATTCCACACAATGACCAGCTGTGTCTGCCTCTAGTTAACCCACACGTTTGTTGGGGGAAATAAGTAAGATTACTCAAATAAAATGTATATCACAGTATCTTAAACATTGTTGACATTCTATCAAACTTATTATATTTAAGCACTTTAAACCAGTTTTTCCTGAACTTACTTGGTAATGGAAATTTTTTTTTTTTTTTTTTTTTGTGAGGAGATCAGCCCTGAGCTAACATCCGCCAATTCTCCTCTTTTTTTGCTGAGGAAGACGGCCCTGGGCTAACATCTGTGCCTATCTTCCTCCACTTTATATGGGACGCCGCCACAGCATGGCTTACCAAGCAGTGCGTCGGTGCACGCCCGGGATCCGAACCAGCGAACCCCGGGCCGCCGCAGCGGAGCGCGCGCACTTAACCGCTTGCGCCACCGGGCCGGCCCCTATAATGGAAATTTTTTTAACATAACCTATGTTATTCTGTGAAACTATTGTTATATGGAAAGATATATCTGGCAACATGCTACTCTGAGCTCTTCTCCACGCTTCTGCTAGCATCGCCTCTCCAGATAGAAGTCTGATCCTGCCATTCTCGCCATTCAATCCTTCAATGACTTCCTGTGGTCACTTTATAAAGAACAAACTGGGAGCTTAGCATGGAGGGACCTCTGTCATCTTAGCCATAACTATGTTTTCAATACATTAACTACCTGAGATGTGAACAATTCTGAAATCAGTATTTTTTTAATTTAAAATTTGAAACATCTTATAGATATTAACAATCAGAATAATATCTGCTTCTTCTTTGCTAATCCTCAGGAAACTGGTTAATGTTCTTTCTGTATAAGTATCCCTGATATATTAACATCACAATATGACATATACTAGTGATATGAGATCTACATGGATAAATGTGCTTTTTTAAAATTGATGTCATAATAGTTTATAACATTGTGAAATTTTTGTTGTACATTATTGTTTCTCAGTCACCATATAAATGAGTCCCTTCACCCCTTGTGCCCACCCTCCAATCCCTTCTCCCTGGTAACCACCAAACAGTTCTCTCTGTCTGTGTATTAGTTTATCTTCCACATATGAGCGAAATCATACAGTGCTTGTCTTTTGCTGTCTGGCTTATTTTACTTAACATAATACTCTCCATGTCCATCCATGTTGTTGCAAATGGGAGGATTTTGTCTTGTTATGGCTCAGTAGTATTCCATTGTATATATATACCACATTTTCTTTATCCAATCATCAGTTGATGGAGACTTGGGTTGCTTCCACTTCTTGGTTATAGTGAATAATGCTATAATGAACATAGGGGTGCATAAGCCTCTTTGGATTGTTGATTTCAGGTTCTTTGGATAAATGCCCAGTAGTGGGATAGCTGGATCATAAGGTATTTCTATTTCTAATTCTTTGAGGAATCTCCATACTGTTTTCCATAGAGGCTGCACCAGTTTGCATTCCCACCAGGTGTGAGAGAGGGCTCCGTTTTCTCCACAACCTCTCCAACATTTATTATTTTTTGTCTTGGTGATTATAGCCATTCTAATGGGTGTAAAATGATATCTTAATGTAGCTTTGATTGGCATTTCCCTGATGATTAGTGATGTTGAGCATCTTTTCACGTGCCTATAGGCCACCTTTTCTTTGCCTAATTGCTCTGGCCAGAACCTCCAGTACTGTGGTGAATAAAAGTGGAGAGAGTGGGCACACTTGTCTTGTCCCTTTTTTCAGAGGGACGGCTTTCAGTTTTTCCCCATTGAGTATGATGTTGGCTGTGGGTTTATCATATATGGCCTTTATTATGTTGAAGCACTTTCCTTCTATACCCATCTTATTGACAGTTTTTATCATAAATCGCTGCTGGATCTTGTCAAACGCTTTCTCTGCATCTATTGAGATTATCATGTGATTTTTATTCTCTTTATTTTGTTAGTGTGGTGTATCAAGTTGATTGATTTGTGGGTCTTGAAGCAACCCTGCATCCTTGGAATAAATCTCACTTGATAGTGGTGTATGATCCTTTTAATGTATTGTTATATTCAATTTGCTAATATTTTGTTGAGGATTTTTGCATGTATGTTCATCAGTGATATTGGCCTGTAATTTTACATTTTGTGTTGTCTTTGTCTGGTTTTGGTATCAGGGTGATGTTGGATTCATAGAATAAGTTAGGAAGTTTCCTTTCTTCTTCAATATTTTGAAATGGTTTGAGATGGATAGATATTAAATCTTTGAATGTTTGGTCGAATTCACCAGAGAAGCCATCTGGTACTGGGCTTTTGTTTTTTGATTACTCTTTCAATCTCTTTACTTGTGATTGTTCTATTCAGATTCTCTATTTCTTCTTGATTCAGTTTTGGGAGGTTGTATGATTCTAAGAATTTATCCATTTCTTCTAGGTTGTCCAATTTGTTGGCATATAGCTTTTCATAGTATTCTCCCATAATCCTTTGTATTATAATTTGTAATTTCTTTCATTTCTGATTTTATTTATTTGAGTCTTCTCTCTTTTTTTCTTAGTGAATCTGGCTAAGGGTTAGTCAATTTTGTTTATCTTCTCAAATAATCAGCTCTTACATTCATCGATCCTTTCTCTTTTTTTTTGTCTCTATTTCATTTATTTCTGCTCTGATTATTATCATTTCCTTCCTTCTACTGACTTCGGGCTTTGTTCTTCTTTTTCCAGTTCTTTCAGGAATAGTGTAAGACTGCTTATTTGAATTTTTTCTTGTTCTTGAGGTGGGCCTTTGTTGCTGTAAATTTCTCTCTTAGTACCACTTAGTACAACTTTTGCTGCATCCCATAAGATGTTGTGTTTTCATTTGCATTTATCTCCAGGTATTTTTTGATTTCTCCTTTGATTTCTTCATTGATCCAATGGTTGTTCAGTAGCATGTTGTTCAGTCTCTACATATTTGTGATTTTCCTAGGTTTTTTCTTGTAGTTGATTTCTATTTTCATATGATTGTGGTCAGAAAAAATGCTTGATATGATTTCAGTCTTCTTAATTTTATTGAGGCTTGCTTTATTTCCCAACATATGGTCTTTCTCTGAGAATCTTCTATGCGCACTTAAGAAGAATGCGTATTCTGCTGTTTTTGGATGGAATGTTCTATATATATCTATCAGGTCCACCTGGTCTAGCGTTTCATTTAAGTCCACTGTTTCCTTTTTGAGTTTCTGTCTGGGTGATCTGTCTATTGATGTTTGCGGGATATTGAGGTCCCCGACTGTTATTGTGTTGCTGTCAATTTCTCCCTTTAGGTCTGTTAATAGTTGCTTTATATACTTTGGTGCTCTTGTGTTAGATACATATTTATTAATAAGTGTTATGTCTTCTTGTTGGAATGTACCTTTTATCATTATACCCTGCCCCTCTTTGTCTCTCATTATCTTTTTTATCTTGAAGTGTATTTTGTTGGGTATAAGTATGACTATACCTGCTTGCTTTTGCTTGCCATTTGCTTGGAATATCATGTTTCATCCCTTCACTCTGAGCCTATGTTTGTGTTTAGAGCTGAGATGTGTTTCCCAGAGGGAGCATATTGTTGAATTTTGTTTATTAATCCATCTTACCACTCTATGTCTTTTGATTGGTGAATTCAATCCATTTACATTTAGAGTGATTATTGATACATGAGGCCTTAATGTTGCTATTTTATTGCTTATTTTCCAGTTCTTCTTCATTTCCTTTGTTTCTCATCCCATGTGTTTCAGATTACCAATTCAATTTGGTAGTTCTGCATGATTATTTTCTTAGTTTTCTCTTTATTTATCATATGTGTCTCTGTTCTGATTATTAATTTAGTGGTTACCATGAGGTGTGTATAAAAAAACTCGTAGATGAGATAGTTCATTTTCCGATGGTCTCTTATTTCCTTAGACTAAGTTGATTCCATCTCTTTGCTCTTCCCCTTCTAAGTCATTACCATAATAACTTATTCCATCTTGTGTTGTGAGTTTGTGGTTAAAGTGATGAGGTTATAAATATTTTTGGTGTTTTCCTTCCCTTTCTCTTCAATGTTATAATTAAGTGTTTGCTAATCTGTTCTGATAGAGAGCCACAATTGTTCTGATTTTGTCTACCTATTTTTCTCCTTGCTCAAAGCTTTGTATCCTCTTTCTATTTTTTTTTCAGGCATGAAAGATTTCTTGAGCATTTCTTGTAGTGTGGGTCTTGTGGCAATGAACTCTCTTAGCTTTTGTTTATCTGAGAAATTTTTTATTTCTCCATCATATCTGAGGGATATTTTCACTGGATAGAGTATTCTTGGCTGAAAATTTTTGTCTTTCAGAATTTTGAAAATATCATTCCACTCTCTCCCAGCACGTAAGGTTTCTGCTGAGAAATCTGCTGTGAGCCTATAGGAGTTCTTTTGTATGTTATTATTATTTTTTTTTGTCTTGTTGCCCTCAATATTTTTTCTTTGTCCTTGACTTTTGCCAGCTTTATTATTATATGCCTTGGAGAGGGCATATTTATGTTGATATAGTTAGGAGATCTATTGGCTTCATTCACTTGTATTTCCAGCTCCTTCCCCAGGTTTGGGAAGTTCTCTTATTTCTTTGAACTTTTTGGGGAGTTCTATTATTTCTTTGAACAAGCTCTCTGCTCCATTCTCCCTCCCTTCTCCCTCTGGAATACCTATAATCCTTATATTGCATTTTCTAATTGAGTCAGATATTTCTCAGAGAACTGCTTCATTTCTTTTTAGTCTTATTTATCTCTTCTCCTCCATGTGGAGCATTTCTGCATTCCTATCTTCTATATTGCTAATTCTTTCCTCCATATTGTCAGCTCTGTTCTTTAAAGATTCCAGAATTTTCTTTATCTCCTCTGTTGTCTTTTTCATCACCAAGGTTTCTGATTCGTTTTTCTTTATAGTTTCAATCTCTTTTGTAAAGAAGTTCCTGATTTCATTGAGCTTTCTATATAATATTTTCTTTTAACTCATTGAGCTTTTTTATGATAGGTATTTTGAATTATCTGTCATTTAGATTATTAATTTCTGTGCCTTCAGGATTTATTTCTGGTGCTTTCGTTTTCCTACTGGTCTGGATATATAATATATTTTTGCATACCGTTTGACGGCATGGGTTTGTTTTTCCTCGTAGTGATAGTATCTGGTTGCAGCTTCCATCTGCTGCCATTGGGTGGGGTCAAGAGTTGTGTATTCTGAGCCTGCTGTGATCTGCAGATCCTGTGGCTGACTGGCTGAGCTGAAGCACCAGGCAAGGTGCTTTCTTTTGCCTGTCTGATCTTGGGGGCTTCTCGCTCTTCCCTTGCTATCTGCTCTCCTAGGGTGCTAGCTTGATGAAGACACCCCCGCAACAGTTCAGTCACCTCCATATGGGGACTTTCCCATGGGCTGTGAGGCAACTTGGAGAGTGATGGTTTTCCCGCCGAAGGCTACCCTTTCTCCTCTCTCTCTGCGAGCCATGTGGTCCTGGTCCCGGGGTCACTGCCATTGGGGATGGAGAGGAGTTCTCCTTAATTTCTCCCACTTCATCCTGGGGTTTCAGCATGTCCACCTTCTGATGTAAGGCTGCTTGAGTCTCTCAGACACCTTTATGTTGTGTGAACACCCTCTGTTGGTATATGGATGTCCTTATTGTTGTATCTTAGGGAGGGAGAGTCTAAGGGGAGAGCTCACTCTACCATGATGCTGACATCACCTGGAGCAAGTTATTTTGACCTCACTTTGCCTCCATTTCTTCATATTTCTAGAAGCTGCTTTGTCCAGGACCAGTGTCCCCCAGCCTGCTGTCCTGGCAGCTTGACACCAGGTTCCAAGTACATTATCTGACTGGAGCCTCACAGCTACCCTAGAGGATGGGTGGGCTGTGCTCATGATACAACGAGGGACTCCTGGGCCAGGGCTTGTCCTGGCTTGTTTGAGAGTTAGTGACCAACCTCCTGAGAGAGGCCACCTCACTGAGTGACCAGACTCCTGAAGGCCCTCAGCCAGCCCAAAAGTGCACTCAGATTTGAGGATCTCTGTCCCTAAGGATAAATGTATTTTTATTTTTAATTGAAGTATATATTAATGCCTTTGAATCTATGACATATGTGTTATTTATAAACTCTATAATGTCATTAGTCATCCTAATTAAGTGGGCAATATTTTGAAAAACAAGTACCATGAACTAATTTCACATGGGCCAAGAATGTCCAAATTATAAAAACCAATTTTCTTTAGTCCATTGAAAACAATACCATATGCAGATATATATATATCATCAGTAGTACACCTGATTAAATCTTTTTAAATGTATTTTAATTGATTACATAATTTATATAGGTGACTGGGCACTATTTTGATTGAATTTTTACATTTTCTTTCACAGTATTTTTAATTAAGTGACTATCTTTTTTCTAGAAGCACAAACACAACATTCATGGAATGGTTTTTTGTACAAATGTTGAACACATTCCACACTCAACACTCTCTCTCATACCATTTAAAGGTAAAAAAATAACACCAGGAAAATGTACATGTATCTATGCCAAGTGAGATAAACATAAAATCTAGGACTATAGCATAACTGAAATAAAATATAAATTTTGACATTATCACAAAGAAAATTATTCTTATATCTATAACTGTAAAAATTAACATAGCTACATGAAACACTTTAAATAATTTCAAAATTAAACATTATGTTTACTATATAATCCTCAATTTTTAGATATATGGTCATATATTATAACCAAAGCAAGCACACATTCAGAAAAATTGGACTTAGTTGATATTTGATGGCATTTTTGGCTAGGTGCAGAAAACTGAAGTTCCTTCTGAATATCCCTCTGCCTCATCTCTGAAGCTAAATTATTTTAAATATTTAGTTTCAGTTCCAAAAATTCCTTTCACCACCCTAAATGAATCTAATAACGTCCTGCTCCAGACTTGCTAAGAATGTCTAAATTGGTATCAACTTTAGTCATCCACCCCCCTCCACACATGTACATACACACACTGTATATATATGTTAATTATGACAACCTGAGTTATGTTTATAGCAAGCATTTCAGAATAATATTGATTCTTTGCTTAAGCCTACTCGATGGCATTAATTTGGATCTTAGTAAAAAAATCCATGACATAGTGTTGGAATTAATAAGGTAGATTAACCACTATTCAATAACAAACACACCTACACACAGCTTTTGGTGGTTTAACACAGTAGAAATTTACTTATCATGCTCATAACTGGGTCCAATGAGGGCCCAGAAGGTTGATACTGGCAAGAAGGGGAAGAACACTTCTCACTGACATTTGGGGATACAGGCTGCAGGTGGCTCTTTCATCTTTAATACACATCAGTAGGCATTGGAATCTAGGCTGCAGATGTAAAAAGAACATGGAGAATGAAGCGTGACATTTGATGCCCAGTCGTGGAAGTAGCACACAACATTGCCATCCTCCCACCCCCACCCCATATTTCACTGGACAGAACTCAATCACATGGTCACACATAACTGCAAGTGAGCCTGGGAAATACAGTTAAATGTGTTCTCAAAAGATGACAACATGGTTGGGGTGAACAGCTAACATGTTTCTGCCAAAGACCTGCGTACCTGGCCTTGTCTATTTCTCCTGCATCAACTCACATCCTCTCCCTCTTCCTACTTGCAGGCATTCTAGTCTTCAAATGCCTCACACTAGGCCCACTCTCCTCTCAGGTATTGGTACACACTGTTCCTTGAGCCATAACATTTTCTCTGCCTTCCATGCTTCATCTTTAGCTCTTAGCTCCACTGGTGTTTATTTAGATAACTCTACACTATCCACTGATACATCAGTTCTTCCTAAAATGTGCTTGCACAGCACATTGTATTTTGTCATATCAACACTTACCATGGTATATAATCATATATTTTTGTGATTATTTGATTTATTGTATCCTCCTGTTTTTGTTAGGTGGTTTGTTAGTTTGCTAGGGCTGTCATAACAAAATGTTATTGACTCGGTGGCTTAAAAAGCAGAAATTTATTTTCTCAGAATTCTGGAGGCTGGAAGTCCAAGATTAAGGTGTTGGGAAGTTCAGTTTCTTCTGAGGCCTCTTTCCTTGGCTTGCACATGACACTTTCTCTCTGTGTCATCATATGACCTTTCCTTTGTGAATGTACACTTGTGGCTCTCTCTGTGTGTCCCAATTTTCTGTTCTGAGAAGAACACCAGTCAGATTAAATTAGGGCCCACTCTAACAGCCTTATTTTAACTGAATCACCTCTTTAAAGGCCCTGTCTCCAATTACAGTCACATTCTGAGGCACGGGGGGTTAGGACTTCCATGTGTGAATTTGGAGGGCACACAATTCAGACCATAACAGATGGTAAACTCCATGGTGGGTGAACCTGTACTGGTCTGCAATTATGTCTCCAGCACGCGTAGATCACTCACCATGTAGTAGATACTCACCATAAATGTGTCAAGTTAATGAATTATTTGGTGAATAAATATTCATGATGTTCGCTGTTTTTAATGTAGGCTTGTTTTTTTTCATCTTATGTAGCCACCCAAGTCAATGGTGAGAATCCCTATTACAATGTACACAGAAAATAATGTAATAAGTTTTGCTAGGGACTAGGAATACTTTATAAAATTTAGTCATTAAGTTACTGTGGCAAGTCAGAATACATGTGGATAGAATCCTATATTGGGAATCATAGACTATTTTCACTACAAGTGATGTCATGAAAGTTGCTTGCACAAGGGTGATTCCAAGGGAAAAGAAGGAGTTAGTGTGAGAGATGGAAAGAGACTATGCGGCCCAACTGTAGCCAAACAGGGCAACAAACTCACTCTGGGAACACTTGAAGCTCTTTATTAAAATAGAAATTTAAGCAGTTTAGTAAAGAAAACATCTCTGAAAATTAAGATGCATTATATAGAAATATAAAATAAAAAATAATATCTCATACAATGTACGAATGTAGTGGAAATCTCAGTCTCATTCCTGACCATGAGGAGAGAGTTTTCAATATTTACCATTTAGAATTATGTTTGTGAAAGTTTTTTTCTTGTAGATATTTTTTTTTTTTTTTTTTGTGAGGAGATCAGCCCTGAGCTAACATCCGCCAATCCTCCTCTCTTTTTGCTGAGGAAGACGGCCCTGGGCTAACATCTGTGCCTATCTTCCTCCACTTTATATGGGACGCCGCCACAGTGGCGGCTTACACACAGTGCTTGGCTTACCAAGCAGTGCGTCGGTGCGCGCCCGGGATCCGAACCAGCGAACCCCGGGCCGCCGCAGCGGAGCGCGCGCACTTAACCGCTTGCGCCACCGGGCCGGCCCCTTCTTGTAGATATTTTTTATTTACAAAACATATTTTATCATATTAATGATAAATGTTTGAAGATCGTTTTCCTTTTTAAACTATTAACAGGTGTTGACTTTTATCTGATGCTCTTTCTATGTATTATGATTTTTTTATTTGCTTTCATTCTGTTAAAACAGTGTATTACATTGTTTTGTGTTTCTAATATTAGACAAAATTTTCCTGGAGTAATGCTAATTTGGTCTTAACACGTTATCAAGTTGGGAAACATCTGAGCCTGAGTTTTTCTTAGGCTGAAGTTCTTCTTAGTATAAATCCCTTTAATATTTATGAGTATATTCAAATTTTACTTCTTTTTATTTTGATTTTAGTGACTTTGGTTAGTCAAGGGATTTGTCCATTTCATATAAGATCATTTTGTTGATAATATCTTTAATGTTATATATTTAATGCCTATAGAATCTTCCCTTTCTATTTTTTAATTTATAATTGATAATTAGCATATTCAAACATTTTTTCCTTCAGTAGTCATTCTTGGAGTGTATACTCACACAAACACATACGTATATTTTTATATTCAAGGAATCGATCTTTAGTGTTCTTAAATTTCTTAATTGTATCTGTGTTTTCTATTTTATTATTTACCATCTTTTAGAAATTATTTCCTTCCTTTTGCAATTACTTGGTTTAATTTGCTCTTCATTTTCTGGCTTCTTCAAATGGCACCTGTATTAATGTGTTTCACATCTTTCTTTTTGTATTATATGCATTAGAGACTACAAATTTCATTCTTATAATGGGTTTCACTGCATCCACAAGTTTTGATATGCAATATTTTATTATCATTCCATTCAAAAAAGTTTTTAATTTTATTTTGATTTTTTTCATTGACTCATAGTTTCCTTATAAATATATGGATTAATATCAAAACATTTTGGGAATTTTGAATTTGAGAATTTTATAATTCATTTTTGTTTATTACTACATACATACAACTATGTAGTATTGTAATCTTTGAAATTGTATGAGACATAATGTTAATTCTCAATATGTTGTTAATTTTGGTGCACTCATATGTGTTTGAAAATATATGTAACTGCAGCTATTACATTCAATGTTCTATATATGTCATTTAAGTTTTTTAATTAGTTTTGCAAATCTTCAATATTTCTATTGACTTTTGTTTGTTGTATCTATAACTAAGATAAACCTTTTAGAATAAACCTCTACAATTATTGAATTTGCCAATATGCAGTTTCTGCTGCATATATTTTGAGGCTATTATTAAGTACAAAAAATTAAGACATATCATTCTTTAGAATGACCCTTTTTCCTCATGAAATATTCCTTTATAACTCTTATCCTTCTTATATTAAATTTCACTTGGTGCAATGATTTTGGGGGTTGGTATTTGCTTGATATATATCTCCTCACATTTTGTTTTCAATCTCTCTGTATTTTTATATTCAAGAATTTTCTTTTATAAGGATTTTCTATTGATGTCTAACAAATCCTGGTAGCTTAAAACAACACAAATATTTATTATCTCACACTCTCTGTGGGTTACAAACCTTGACATGGCTCAGCTGATTTCTCTATTTAGGACTCACTAGACTGTTGTTAAGATTTTTGTTCAAATTGTATTCTAAACTGGATGTTCAACTGGGAAAGAATCCACTTCCAAGCTCATTTGGGCTGTTGGCAGAATTCATTTCCCCGCAGCAGTATGTCACAGGGCCCTAGACACTACGTGGTTCTTGGCTGGAGGCTGTCCCCAGCTCCTTCAGGCCACCTGCAGTTCCTGGAGGCTGGTCACAACTCCTTGCCACATTGGCTTTCCCAACGTTGCTTACTCATCAAGCCAGCAAGAAGTGTGTCTCGAGTGAGTCTTCTAGGATGATGGAGATTCATATTATGCATATAAGGTAATCATGGAGTGATATCTATCAACTTTTTAATAATCTAATGGTTAGAAATAAGACACAGGTCCTCACTACACTTGGTGGGGGAGGTGGTGGGAAGATTATATAAAGGAATATAGACTAGAAGGTCAGGTATGGGATGTGGGAGAATCTGTTTGTCATATAACATATGATTCATTTTTTAATCTAATTTGTTGATCATAAGCTTATAATTGGATTATTTAGTCTATTTACATTTAATGCAATAATTGATCTGTTTAGAAAGTAATGTTCCATATTTTTATTTTTGAGGGGCCAAGTTATTCTTTTTCATTTTTTTCTTGCTTTATTTTAGTTCCACTTATCAGTTGTTCTATTGTTCCTATCTTTATCTTGTTAATTGTACATTCTTTTATTAATCCCTTATTAGATATTTTATGAATTGAAACAGTCATATTAAATTTATTAGAGTCTACTATGAATTAGTACTTTTATACTTCATTAACAATTTAGTGACTGCACAACACTTTAAATCTATTATCATACTCCATCTTTTATAAGTTTTGAGCATATATTTTATGTCTACATATGTTTTATATATCACATAACAATATTATTAATATTATATATATCAAGATCCACTTTAATTTACACACACATTTACCTTTCCATTCCTGTTTTAAGGTGATTTCATCCAGGATTATTCCCCTCTGTACGAAAAGAATTATCTTTTGGTATTTGTTTTTGTGAAATTTTTCTGGAGAAAATTTTTTTAGTTTGTGTTTGCATGAAAGTATATGCTTTTAAATGTGAATTATACATGCATATAAAAGGCCATGAAAATCTGAGTTTTATTTTTAACAAATTTTACTGTTTAAAGTTTATATCATACATATGCCTGTTATTTCTTAAAATTATTATGGAAATAATTTTCCTTCTAGTTTCTCCTAATGCAACAAAATTAATTCTAAAAAATTATTTCACTTGGCTTATCTCTTGAGGGCTATTTTCATTTTAATAAATGCCATAAAATTATAGCCATGAACAGTCATCATAAAATTATAGCAAGTAAGGAATGCTAAGGGAAAAGAGTTAAGATGAGCCCTAGAGGCTATAATTTTTATTTAAAATAAACTTGGAAAGTCATTGCACTATTCAGGGAGCCCATCACAGACAGCATGACGGATGCAAAATAGAAACAATCATTTTAACGTAAGATATACTCTTCTTATTACAAAACATTGACAAATTTAATAGAATAAGATTATCTTTGAAACAAAGGCATATTATACTCATTATTAAAATTATATGCCAGACTTTAATTTTATATTAGCTCTTCTATTGAAACTAGGGTCTATATTGATATGGAATTATAAAATATAGGTGGTTTTATGACTAGATTTATGACTATGACTCTACCCCTGATAATCATAAAACTTTTCACGTAAACTTTATAGGAAACAAATGGTGGATTTAGCAGGTTGTTTTAAAATCATATAGTAAAAATTACCAGAGTAAACATCTCACTACAACTAGAAAAATAATTACTAGTAAAATAATTAATGTTAATCGATAGTCTACTATTTGTAAAACATTGTGTTGAGAGTTTTACATTAATTAAATTGTCGAATCTCCATTAAATTTCTGTCTAGTGAATACTGTCAATTCATTACATTTAAAAGATGAGAAATAAAGGAGTAAAGTCAGTATCTTTACTTACACGGTGGTGTAAGACATTCCTCTTTTTTGTCTCAGAAACAAAAGTGACTTGGGAGAATTGCAGGATCCAGCATCATACACCAAGGGATCTGAGAGGAGTCTTGCCCACCTGTGCATCTGCTAATAGGCAGATAGACCTTGGTTCAGGCTGAGGAACCAGTGGAGAAGTGAATCTGCCTCAACCCCTCTCACCATGGGTGGGAAAAAACCTGGAGAGTGCTAACCTGGACAGATCCACAAAGATGACAGAGAAATTGCAGAAGTCCAGCCTTCTGGAGGGGAGATTTTGGGATGCCAGTGGAACAACAACAACAAAAAAACAAGTTACAGCACTGTGGAACCAGCAAGAAATTTACCAGCACCCCTCATCCCCAAGGCAACATTGAATAAGGCTAAACTACCAGGCAGCGGCAACCTCTCCTGCAGGGGAAAAGGAGAGCAGTGAGTGAGTGCCTGGCTACCCTAGTGGTGCAAGACTCAGCTGGAGAAGCCTGTTTCTCTCCAGCAGCACCCAGAGTACTGAGTGGGGTTCTTCATGACCGAGAGGAGGGAAGAGATCAGGAAAGAGACAGATAAGAATATCAAAGGGCATTAAGGAGCATTCCAGTAATGAAGAAGGAGATTTAACCAGTAATTAAAAACTTTCCACCACAGAAAACCCCAGGACCTGATGACTTCACTGGTGAATTCTACCAAACATTTAAAGAAGAAAAAATGTGAATCCTCAAACTCTTCCGAAAGATTGAAGAAGAGCGATCACTTCCAAACTCATTTTATGAAGCCAGCATTACCCGGACACCAAAGCCAGATAAGGACACAAAGATAAAACTATAGACCAATCTCCCTTATAAATATAGATGAAAAATTCTCAACAAAATATTACCAAACTAAATTCAACAACACATTAGAAGGATTATACACCATGACCAAGTGAGATTTATACCTTGCATGCAAGGATGGGTTAACATATAAATCAATAAATGTGATACTGCATATTAACAGAATGAAAGATAAAAATCACACGATCATATCAACAGATGCAGAAAAAGCATTTGACAAAATACAACATCCTTTCGTGATAAAAACTCTCAACAAAGTGGGTATGAAGGAACATAACAA
The DNA here is from genome assembly GCF_020826845.1 of Diceros bicornis minor. Classification (NCBI taxonomy): domain Eukaryota; kingdom Metazoa; phylum Chordata; class Mammalia; order Perissodactyla; family Rhinocerotidae; genus Diceros; species Diceros bicornis. Next base: position 4,615,590 of record NC_080753.1, read on the forward strand.
CACAATAAAGGCCCTAACAAACCCACAGACAATATAATACTCAATGGTGAAAAATTGAATGCTTTTCCTCTAAGATCAGAAGTAAGTGGGCCGGCCCCGTGGCTTAGCGGTTAAGTGCGTGCGCTCCGCTGCCAGCGGCCCGGGTTCGGATCCCGGGTGCGCACCGGGGCACCACTCCTCCAGCCATGCTGAGGCCTTGTCCCACATACAGCAACTAGAAGGATGTGTAGCTATGACAGACAACTATGTACTGGGGCTTTGGGGGAAAAATAAATAAATAAAAAAACTTTAAGAAGTAAGGGTGCCCACTCTCACCACTCTTCTTCAATATGGTATTGGAAGTCCTAGCTAGAGCAGTTAGGCAAGACAGAGAAATAAAAAGTATCCAAATTGGAAAGGAAGAAGTAAAATTATATTATTTGCAGATGATATGATCTTATATATAGAAAACCCTAAAGATTCAACCAAAAACTAATCAACAAATTCAACAAATTACCAGGGTATAAAATCAATATATAAAAATCAGTTGTGTTTCTATACACTATCAAAAAATATCTGAAAAAGAAATAAAGGAAACAATCCCATTCACAATAGCATCAAAAACAATAAAATATTTAGGACTAAATTTAACCAAGGAGATGAAAGATCTGTACAATAAAAACTATAAGACACTGTTGAAAGAAATTGAAGAAGACACAAACAAATGGAAAGATACTCCATGCTCATGGATTGGAAGAATTAGTATTGTTAAAATGTCCATACTACCCAAAACCATCTATAGATCCAATGCAATTCCTATAAAAATTTCAATGGCATTTTTCACAGAAATAGAAATAAACAATCCTAAAATTTCTATGGAATTACAAAAGACTCCAGAATAGCCAAAACAATCACGAGAGAGAAGAACAAATCCAGAGGTATCACACTTCCTGATTTCAAACTTTACTGCAAAGCTATAGTAATATTAAAACAGTATGGTACTGGCATATAAATAGACACTTAGAACAATGGAAGAGAATGGAAAGTCCAGAAACAGCCCTCACATTTACAGTCAACTAATATTTGACAAGGGAGCCAAGAATACTTAATGGGAAAGGATAGTCTCTTCAACAAATGGTGTTGGAAAACCGGATGACCACATGCAGACAAATGAAATAGACTCCTATCTTATACTACTCATAAAAATTAACTCAAAATGGATGAAAGACTTAAACATAAGATCTGATACTGTAAAATTCCAAGAAGAAAACATAGGGAAAAAGCTCCTTGATGTTAGTCTTAGCAATGATTTTTTTGATATGACACTGAAAGCACAAGCAACAAAAGCAAAAATCAATAAGTGGGAATATATTAAACTGAAATATTTCCATACAGTAAAAGAAACAATCAAAAAAGTGAGAAGACAACCTATGAAATAGGAGAAAATATTTGCAAACCATATATCAGATAAGAGGTTAATATCCCAAAATATATAAAGAATTCATACAACTCAATACCCCCCAAAAAAAGAAATCTCATTTAAACAAAAGGGAGAGAAACTAGACAATTTTCCAAAGAAGACATTCAAATACACAATAGGTCTGTGAAAAGTTGCTCAACATCACCAATTGTAAGGGAAATGCAAACCAAAACCGCAATGAGATATCACCTCACACCTGTTAGAATGGATATTATCAAGAAGACAAGAGATAAGTGTTGGGGGGGATGTGGAGAAAAGGGAACCCTTGTGCACTGTTGGTGGGAATGCAAATTTCAGCCACCATGAAAAACAGTATGGAGGTTTCTCAAAAAATTAAAAATAGAACTACCAGATGATCCAGCAATCCCACTTCTGGGAAATGAAAACAGGGTATCAAAAGAGATATCTGCATTCCCATGCATATTACAGCATTATTCACAACAGCCAAATATTGAAACAACCTGAGCGTTTGTCAATGGATGAATGGATAAAGAAGACGTGGTATATATATATGATGGAATATTATTCAGCCATAAGAAAGAAGAAAATCTTGCCATTTGCAACAACATGGATGTGCCTTGAGGGCATTATGCAAAGCGAGATAAGTCAAACAGAAAAAGACACTGTATGATATCACTTATATGTGGAATCTAAAAAAGCGAACTCACAAGAACAGAGAGGAGAATGGTACTAACCAGGGGCAGGGTGGTGGAGGGATTGGGGAGATGCTGTGTAAGGTTACAAATGTGCAATCAGTAGATAAATAAGTCCTGGAGATCTAATGCACAGCATGGTGATTATAGACGTTACTGTATTATAAACTTCAAAGTTGCTAAGATACTAGATCTTAATTGTTCCCACTACAAAAAAGAAATGATAATTATGTGATGTGATGCAAGGGTTGCCATGGAAGTAATCCTATTGCAATATATAATGTATCAAATCAATATGTTGTACATTTTAAACTTACATGATGTGATACGTCAGTTATATCTAATAAAAATAAATGTAAACAAAAAGGATGAGAAACAAATGCAGAGGCAATGTAATTAACTTTCTAGGAATTGCATAGCCAGAAAATTTGGAGTTAGGATTCAAATTCAGGCAATTTGGTTTTAGAGCCACTCTATTCTAAATTACTGTGTCAGTGTGTGAAAGCAATAATGCAAACGATAATCTCAAAAATCTGAATGACAATTTTTTGAGACTGTGCTTAAAATGGATAAACTATATTTGATAGTTAACAATGCACTGGGCTGTGTGCTATATTTTAAGGCCATGTAGATTAGTGAAGGAAAAATCTCGGCCCTTTTAGACTTCGCTGTCCATTAGAGGAAATGGATATATAACTACAATATCATGTGATGAGGATTAAAATACAGACAACTATAAAGTAACATGGACGAGCAAGAGATTTTCCTGGGAATTAGATAAATTCTGAGAAAAGGTACAGTTATTCTTCTTTTTGAGAGATTACCAGAAGTTCTGCAGGTGAGCAGGAGGTAGACGATCCTCTTAGAAGCGGGAGCAATAATGGTGCGGTGGCCCAAATGTCCGGAGTGTGCGTGGGAACTAGCAGAACACCACGTGTGACTGACACATAAAGAGACGAGCCAAGGGGACTAGAGGAAATGAGAAAATTTGCTAGACCGTAAACGATATCGTGTCACACGCTATGATTGGAGCATAATCTCTTAGAATACTAAACAATTTAATCAGAACATTCTCATGAATTTTGCTATAAATGAATGCCATTTCTCCACAGTCACAGTGGAGTGTAAGTAACATATCTGACTCAGGATCACTGAAGAAGGTGGCACCTTTGCTATGGTGATTGAAGGATACACTTAATGCCCTAGATATCTGAATTTAGGTATCTTTGCATTAGAAATCAAAAAGATCACCTGTAGGGATTGTGAGAGCTCCCCGTTAGCCTAAGGAAGACCGTTGGATCTAAACACTGATTCAGAAAAGTGTGAAAACCATACTTGACTATAGAATAGGTGGATGAAGCACATGCTCATAGCAACAGCATAAGGGATACTCAAAATTAATTTTAAAAATACATAATATGTATTAAAGTATTCTTAGGAGTAACAGATTTTTATTAATATTTCTAACATTTATTTTGCCATTTCATATTGCTGTAACTTAGAATTACATATGGGGTCTCCATTCTTTTCATGTCTTAGAGACTCTAAACACCTTAGTACAGCTCTAAGTGAAGAAGCCTGAGGCGGAGGTTAGCTATAAAACCCTTTCTGGAGCCTCAGAGGAATGCTTCCTGGGTCTCTGCAGAGAAACTGTACCCAGCTTCATCTCACAATTATACCTTGAGGGGTCATTGTAGCAACTTATCTGCTCCTAGAGAGTTCAGTAGGGCACCACCAGAGACCAGCCGCTAAAGGCTGCCAAGAAATAAATGAGATAGGATTGGTGTTGCAGGTGTCATTCCAAGCTTTGGAGAAACCTCCAGGAGCAGATGCACTGGCCTATAAAGAATCCTATTGCTGCAGGGTGAGATTCTGAAACACCAGGCTCTACTGGTCAGGGAACTTGCTAGAAACAGCCAGAAATGGATAAAGCTGGATACCAAAAGGTGATCCTGTCTAGCACTGAGTGTAGAGAAGCAAAACCAAAACTATGGATGTTTCAAGCCACAAGTGCAAGTCTGCAGCCAGACCAAGAGATAAGCAAGAGTCAGACATTGCATAAACGCAAAATGCTTGAATGAGACGGGATTCATTCTGTGCCTATGGTATTATAGGTGCATTTATTATGACTAAATATCTTATTCTAGTGTGTTGTCTAATAAAATCGAGGGCAATCACATTTTTAGGAAAGACAGGCTTTGCTTTATAGTCTTTAGATCTGATTAATTTTAGTAGACAGTGGGAGAAACATCAAATTTTAACTAAAAGATTGTCATAGACTTACACTCGAAAAATAGAACTGTGTAATCGTATTGTATTGAATACAAGATCAAAATGTTATTAATAAACAAAATGACTTAGTCTAATATATGAATTTAATTTATCATTTCATGTAACTTTCTATTTTGGGTTAATATTTTATTGAACATGTTTATATGAATGTCCTGCTGAGAAAATATAATGCTATTTTTTATCATTTGGATTACTCACTGCTCATTTATCATTTTCATTTCCTTAGTAGATTGATTTCCAATTCTTCAAGTTGTTATAATTTTAGAAAACAGAACTATTTTTCATCACATGCATTGATTATTTGAAGTTAGCTGCAGATTCTAAAAAAGCAAAGATACATTTTCCATAGGAATCAAATTTCTGTAGAAAAATTACCTGCTCACCTTTAGCCTTTGTTTAGTTTGTTGCATATAAAACTGATTAATCGTCATCTATGAGGTTTATTACGACAAGACACAACAAGCCAACTTATGTGAAACATGAAGACAATGAAAGAGGTTTATTTTCAGCCTTCTCCCTTCTACCTGTGGCACCAGGAGATCATTTTGCATTCCTCTGAGTGTATAAAACAATAGAACCTCCGTGCAAACAGGCCCAGAAGAGGCCAATTTGCTCACAATGATTGAGATTTTATTCTCCCCTTTGTCTTTGGAGACCTCCCTGGTTACAGGTTTTCCGAATCACAATCAGGGGACAAAAAACCAGGAGGAATTTGAAGATCATGGCTAGAGCTAAGGGGGAAAGAGATTCAGCACATGTTCTTGAGCTCCTAATATGTGCAAAGCATTTTGAGAGACAGAGCAGAAAATGCTGCTACAGATGATGCCCAAGAGGGATGCAGAGTTCCTGCCCCCAGAAGAATTAAACTCAACTGGGATGAGAAAGTAGCTCTAATTATTATTATTAATTCATTAGTTTATTCAATAAATAATAATTGAGCACCTACTGAGACCACTCCGAGGTGCGTCCTTAAAGTGTTTTTTCTATCCCTGATTGATAATACCCTATCCAATCACGTGGAGATGATCCATGTCTTTCATAAACTCTCTGCATATCAAGGCCAGGAACTACTTATAGTCTCTTGCACGTGCGTGCGCGCGCGTGCGCGCGCGCACACACACACACAGACGCTGAATATAATAAAGATCATGGCAGATGCTGGCAGAGCTCCACCCTCAGGCCCTCAGATCCCTTTACTATTTTGTGCACACTGGCCCTGGTGTGCTTTCACCACAAACAGCCGACAGCCACGTGCCTTTGTTGAGGTCAGAGTCAGGAGTGCTCATTTATCAAGACCAAATCTTTTTCTGTGTTCAGATCAACCACGAGTGAACTTGACCCTGGCTCCCTCCCTCCTCGTAAGACTTGGCTGAACGTCTCTGAAAGCACCCAATACAAATTAATGTTCTCAATTTTCCTCTTGACTTTAAAACCTTTTGCGAGTAGATATCTCAGTTTTCACATCATAAGATATGACAGGTAAACATAAAGACACAACAAGGTTCACCCAGCTCTGAACGAGGGACTCCTCGCCGTCTACCTCTTCCACTAACTATATCTACATTTCAGGCTCTGTTAATCCGTATCAGTGAAAATGGAGGGTTAATTACGAGCATCAACCATCTCACATAATAAAGTCCAGGGGTAAGTTCATGTATTGCATCATCGACTCACTTATTCTAAAAGGAACAGATAAATAAAAAATGTCTAAATAAGGTCAACATCATAAATCTTGACACCTAACATAAGGAACATTAAGCTCACAAACCTTTAATATAGTAGTTTCCCAAAAAAACAATTATAAATGTAAATATTTATTTTTGATATGTAATCCTATAAATATAAATAATGATTTTTTTAAAATTGATTGAATTCTTCGGATTTGGAGTAGAATGTCATAGGTCACTGTAGGCTAATACTCTTTCTGCGAAAATGAGAAAGGGGATAAGAAACTGCAAAAATCATGTTTTTAAAGACAGCAGGAAGCTGGAAACAGTGAGACTAGCAGAAGTGATTTCTGTAGAGGGAAGTGTCATTCCTCTGAGCCACAATCTCAGGCCATTTCCTCTCCTGTAACGTTTGGCTGCTTCCAAGCATGGGCTGGTGACCAGGCTTGACTCAACCAGAGACATTCTACTGGGGGGAGAATCAACAGATTTTGAGTGGCCATACAGAGCTGGTGCAACACACTGGAAGCTGGAAGAGCCTCCAACACACAGCTGGTTTTCGCTGTGGACATCCTCTGCGGTTTATGGAGTTGCAGGAGACTGGGGGCTGACCAGGATATCCGAAGGCAGCGTCCTGCAGCCTCACCACGCAGGAGCCCGTTTCCGTAGAGGAAGGAATCCTGCAACAAGCTCAGGAAACAACACTCCCCTCGGGCCATTTGCCAGGTTTTGAAATCAGGAGGGATTGCAGGATGAAGAATTAAGCTCAAAACCACCAAAGGACAGGATTTCCAGGGCCAAGTTAACAGGCTGTTTGAACGAGATATCAATGGATATCTTATCTTACTAATGCTTTACATTTAACTGCTGTAGACTAAATGTTTGAAAATGCAATAAACAACAAAGAAAAGTGGCTTCATGCCAACCAAAGTTTGATTTAAAAAAAGTAAGAGGGGCTGGCCCAGTGGCATAGTGGTTAAGTTCGCGCACTCCACTTCAGCGGCCCAGGAGTCGTGGATGCAGATCCCAGGGGCGGACCTATGCACCACTCATCAAGCCATGCTGTGGCAGCGTCCCATATACAAAGTAAAGGAAGATAGGCACAGATGTTAGCTCAGGGACAATCTTCTTTAGCAAAAAGAGGAAAATTGACAACGGATGTTAGCTCAGAGCCAAATCTCTTTCATCAAAAAACAAAAAAAAAGAGCAAGAAACACTTTCATGCCTCCTTTTATATCATTAAAATAACCCATGAAAATCATTTAATAAACCCTCATTGCATCCAAGCAGTATGTTAACTCAGAATAGGAATTTTTTTTTCTATTATTTTGTGACATCAGTTACGATACCAGATGTGAAATGATTGTAATAAAAATAATATGCCCATTTTCTCCTCAACGTTTGGATATAGTAACACAATATTCTGTAGTCTCCCTTAGCCATAGGTCAAAGGGCAGGTAGAGAAACAGGACTGATAAACATGCCGGATCCTAAGTGAAGTATTTTATATGCATTTGACTCATTTGATCCTCAGAGCCACCTGGTTGTTAACTATGAGTACTGCTCTGTAGCTATTAATGATTTTCAAAACCTTCAGCAAGGCTGTTTTGTAGTCTCAATAAAAGTAATAATTGCTACCATTTATTGAGCCCTCATTGTATGCCAGGCAGTCCTCTTAGCATTTTACTTACATTACGTTATTTAAGTGTCAAAACAACTCAATATTCTCATAAAAAATGAGAATATAGACTCAGAGAGGATAAGTAACTCTAGCTAAGAGAAACTGGGGTTGATAGCTGGGCTCATTTGACTCGAAAGATGCTAATAGCTTCACTACGACACTGCCTGCCCCCAATCTCACCTGTTATTTGTAGTCATGATTAGGCATGGAGACATGGGGAGCTGGTGATGAGCTTACTTTCAGCACGCAAGAGCCATACTTATTTATCTTTTAAACTGAGTATGTTAAAGTCACTGTGTGTGTGTGTGTGTGCGCGCGCGTGCTTGTTCATATAAAGGAGAGTTAAATTTTGCAACATGAGACACTCTTTTTTAGAGGTAATAGGAGCTGAATATGGATGAGGGGAAACGGAGAAATCCCGACCATCACCAATTACCCTGGGAAATGTGTTGCCATTCTTCAGAGATTTTATCAAAGACCAAGCACACTAAGGGTTCTATTTAAACACAGAATCCAAAATATATTTTGTCATTATTAGATTTTATGAGATATCTATTAGTTGAAACAGCTGAAGATATATGTGTGTGTATGTGTATATATACATATACACATACCATTAATTGAGCCCTCATTGTGTGCCATATACCACACATACATGCACACGCACACTCCTATGGACACACACACACATACCTCAAAACGTTCAATAAACATGGCAACCAAGCCTATAACTTCTGCACTCTTACCCTGGGAAAAGAATAATTACATGACAAAAATGAAAAAGTGAATATGCACAATATTGTCACCTGCAGAGAAACTTTCTAATTCTATAATCATAGAGTCAGAAACAGTGAAGGGAACTAAAATATATTAAAAACCTTCTTTGTAGTCTTATATTGGAGGCATTGCCCACACTATCTCTTCGTCTCATGTATAACGTACTTAAAATTGTGGGCTCTGGCACTTACAGCTCACAGCACTGGACAAGTTATCCGAGCCGTCTGTGACTGTCGCTCTGCTTACTTATAAAAAACAATCTGTGGTATTTCCCTATCTCTCTAGAATACTTTTACCAATGGCACAGCGTTGTTGTGAAATTCAGTAAAATAATCATAGTAGTATGTGCTTAGGACTGTGCCTACCCATGTTAAATTTCAAGTTAGTGTTTGCTGGATCCTTTATGTTCACAGATTGAGCATAGCACCTGTTATAGAGAAGATCCACAATAAATATTTCCTAGATCAGTGATTATAGGATCCATGGGTGTATTACTCCTGTTATTATTTTCTCTTCTTTTCAAGGTAGTTTCCTTTTGGCCCAGGATTGGGGACAGAAGGGGTTATAGCTCTACAATCTCTCTTTTCATAATATAAGTTAAAACAAGTACTCAATATGTGTAAATATAAGCTGATTAAGAAAATTGCAAGGGCTTTAGAAATACAAACGTTGTTTGTAATTTTCTAAAATAATTAAGTGTTCCATTATGAAACTTCCAGTTTCATATATTTCAGGAGTTTTCTTTTCTGTAGATGACATATGTGATTTATTAGTTCATTCAAATATATTCTATTGGTTTAAATGCATTGTATTGGCTCAGAAAAGGAACTAAATGAAAGTAATCAAAATAAATATCCCCCTTCTCTGCCACCGCTCTATTGGAAATGAGTGCAGAGCGGGAGGAGGAATGCCTCTGATCAGTCCCTCACTACTGGCCCCATTCCACAGTCCCGGTGCATATCCAACAGAATCAGAAAGAGAGAAATACTCTTTTTCCTTCCATTAGCTCTTCAGGGGATAACAGAATTTTCATATGAAAGGAGCATTTATTTCTACCCTTTGAAATGTTGTCTTTATGAGTCATGCATTCTTTACCGACTTAACATAAGGAAAAAGTCATTAATATAAGGGACCCTCACATGCGAGGCATAAAGTCAGAAATCTGATGTGACATTTTTACAGTGTTTTCTATGATTTCCAGTGCCCAGGAGCAAATTTCACCCTTGGTATAATCTTGAGGTACAGGGAAAGATGAATCAATATATGCCAAATGAATAACTGCCTCCTTCCCTGATAGGTAGTGTGTATTTCTTGGGGAGAAGAGTAAATTTAAAGGCAATTATACAATTTTTTCACTCGGACTTTCTTAAATAAAAATGCACCCGACCAATCACTGACTGTTAACGTTTGCATATTTCAAAGAAGGAAGATATTATAGGGGATGGATTCATTACAATTTAACACGGAGCTTGTTTTCATCTCACCAGAAACCAATATAATTTACATAGGCCAATATAATTCTCATGAAAACAATAAACTATGCATGCTGAGCATTATATTATGCACACAAATATAACATACAAACTTGTTTTCCTTGAGTTAACTGATTTGTCACAAACCAGTAAGCATGACATATAGCTCAAAGGTTTTATTTTACAAACAACATATTTTAGGTACAAATCAATATGTTATGTGTTGGAATTAGTATATCATATGACAAATAAATTAGATTCCATTTAACCTACCCCCTGGAATTTTAGGTACTAAAATTACCAAAGATAAGCTTAAAAATGCTTAAGACTTGGTCTTTAACTAAATGTATATTGGAAAATACGCCTAACTGTAGCTTAAAAATATAGAAAGTGTAACTTTTTATTGCATTTAAAATTAATGTTAAGAAGAGTTGAAAAGTGATGTAGATATTTGTTATGGGGGATTTTCAACATGTTTTGAGAAACGATTTTCGGAGAGAATATTTTAAAAATTCATTCCCTGTAAATATAGTTTAACAAAAGGATTTAGTTTTAATAATAATTCACAATAAAGAGTATGAAAATCTTTCTAAATGTTAATTAATTTGAATGAAAATAATTAATGGTCTATCAAATTTATTCAAATAATCAAAAGCTACAATGTTAAACAAAAGAAAAAACTGAAAATGTGGAGAAGTTATCCATGCACATGCTCATTTCTGATTTTTGTTGTTTACATGCTGCTGCTAAAAATTTAAGTTCTACGAGAAGAAAATCAGTCACTAAGTGATCTCATCTATAAAACATACAGTAATTAGTTTTACCAACATTTTGGAAGAACTCACCAGTTGTACTGATAGGATTCTAAAGAGAAGTTGGTTATTCTTAGGAGCAGCTGACAGCATAGCGTCACCATCTCACAGCCGTGAGTACACCTGGAATCTCGCTGTGGCTTCCATTTCTCCGTCTCATAAAAGTATGTATTGGCCCATCTCACTCAGCCATGGAGCTCTAGTCAGTAGGAGTTGCAGCCATAATAATCTTTCTATGACGTCTCTCATCACCTTTCAATGAACGTGTCAATTCATTTTATGAAGTTGACTTACCAAAATCTAAGAAATAACACCTCAGAAAACAGAAATCTCATTTGTGAATTATCGAAGCAAAAATTCCAGAGAAAATATTGTCAAATTAAACCTATTACCTGGTAAAGAAGAATGATTACCAAGTTGGGGAGGGTGTAAAGCCATCTAATTAATACATCAAAGGGTAAAAATGAAAAATACATATAAAATATACCATACACTCCTGATTATTTTTAAAAAGCTTATTAAACAGATGTAAAGGATATTTTTCTTCACATGATAAAAAAATATTATTAGTTTACCACAACAACCATCATGCTTGTAAATATAATACTGGAAGCCTTACCTCTAAAATAAGGACAAAATATGTTTCCTTGCATTATATTATATAACAATATAAGAGAAATGGCATCTAAGGTAATGAAAAAAATAAAATTAATACAAATGTTATATGTTTGAGAAAAGAGGAGAAAAATTATCATTGCTTAATTCATTTAGTCACAAATTTCTTGAGCTACTGTTCTCAGCATTTTGCTGAGTGTTGAATAAATCTGACATTCCTAATGAAACTAAGATTATCTATCTAAAAAACCCAAGAATAACAGCTGAAAAAATCTTTTTGAAACAACAAAATATTCAATAAGTTGCCTGTTAAGAACAAATACAGGTAAATAGATTCCCTCTATACTAATATTATATGGAAGTAATAAACTGCTGAGAGACAAACTCTACAAGATATGAGCAAACTCATATTAGGAAAACCATGAATTTTCGTGAGGGGCTTGAAAAAAAGCATGAATAAATGGTCAAATAGTACATGTCTCATGAGAAGTCAAAAAATTATTTCTCAAAAATAATTAATCAATTCTAAAATTAATGTACAATTTCAAAGAAATACCTATAACTAATACCAGCCTCCATTTTTTTGCAGGGATCTTTAAACAAAACTCTTTGAAAGCTCATCTTTAAGAATAAGTGTTACAAACTTACAACTGCAATGTGGACTTGAATTATCAAACAATATATTCTGCTATAAATAAATAACAATAATAATGAGGAACTTGCACCAAAATCAATTGGAGAGAATCAAAAGTCTAGAAACAAGACTTAGAAAACTTCCAGTTTATTATATGGCAAACATGGCATTCTCAAAAAAGTAAGAAAATGATGCATTATAGTTTTAAATAGTTATAAAAAATTTTATAGAAAATAATGTTAGGTTTATGAATACAATTTCTCAGAGGGGAGAAAGATACATAAAGATATATATTTTCTCTCCACAAAAGTACTGCTGAGAAATAAAGATGTATTAGACTGGGTTTCCTGAGGAAACTGGCTCTGGGAAGGAGATGTGTGCTCAGGCGGTTTCCTGGTGAGGGCTCAGTATCAGCGCCTGGGGCAGTGAGGGCGGTAGGACTGTGCACAGGGAGAACTGCCCTGGGCTCACAGCGACCCCACGGAGAACTCTGGGCTGCGAGGGCCCTTCAGGAGTGTGTCACCTTGAGCGCAGAGGACCCGGACTTTACCTTCTTGCTTTGACTAATCATTGAGTTTGGGCTGAACCCTGGGGATCTTAGGTGAAGGAGGTCTCTTGCACTGAAACCAAATCCTGGAGAGAGCATCTGAGCAGACACAGACACTAAAAGGAGATTTTGCTCTTCCTTCTAATAACACATATGTGTATTATGATAATATCTGTCTACCTCTTTACCTACCATACCTATCTACCATCTATCTATTATCTCTCTATCATCTATCAATCATCTATCTGTATGTGTATATATAGATAATAGTAAAAAGTCAAAACCAAAAGGAAAAGACAGAGAAGACACTAGAAAATATTAAATTCTATTTGACAACTAAAAGGTTAATGTATAAACCACGCTCCCAAATTACTGAAAAGTAGAGAAATAACACAGAAGAAAAACGGATAAGGGACGTGGACAGCTAATTCACAAAAGAAATTCAATTGGCCAATAAACATATGAAGAGATACCCAAGGTCAAAATTAATCAAATAAGTGCAAATTAAAACAGTAGTCAGATGATATTCAGTGGTGAAGAGATGTTCACAAAATAATTAGAAAACAAAATTTACAGAATGTCTGATCCAATATATACTTAGACACATAACTACAAAAATTTGAAAAGATAACATTAATGACGTTTTCATTTTAATATGCATATTTTAACATTTATTTAATGATATTTTGATTAAAAAGTATTTGCACTTTCAGTGCAAATTTGCCCTGTGCTAAAGCCCAACCCCTCGACCTGGCACACTGAGATACCAAGGATTTCAGGGTTTCGCATGTCATTCTTTTTGGCCTCATCTCTTGCCATTCCCCAAACCACTCTATCCTACAGAAATACTCAACTGCCTGCAGCTCCCACAATTGCTCTGCTTTATCTCTGCTGACAATTCTGTCTGCTTGGAAACTTGTCCACAATCTACTGCTAAATCATGACTCCTACTCCTTCATTTCCCAGTGAGCAGTCTCCTTCTCCCAGAAGCTTCTCTTGATTCCTCAGGCTGAGAAAGGTGCCCTCATGCCTTACAGCAGGAGCAGCCTACAAGCATCCCTAGGCCACATGCTCTTCACTCCCTGTCTCTCTGACTAGAATGGAAACTTCTCAGCAGTCTGCTGCCTCCACTTCTAGGTAGTATTAGACAAAGTTCACCCCTCCTGCCTGGAAACACTTTCGTCATTGCCAAGTGAACAGTTTAGATGCGATTTCCTTCCTTCCCAGGTAACTGTTTCATAGTCTCTTTTGCTAGATCATTTCTCTGTCTCTCTGTGTTGGAATGTCTCAGGTTTCAATATTCAGATTTCCTCTCTTTTCCATCTATATCAGTGGCTGCACCTTAGAATTTACTACTTTGGTTTAAAAATACAGATGGCCAGGCTCCATCTGCAGGTCAATTAAATCAGAAACTCTAGGGTAGGACCTGGCATTGGTATCACTTATAATATTCTAAGTGACTCCAAAACTCAGCCAGGATTAGGAATCATCTGATCTATGATCAATCTCAGGTTATCTCATCCATTCCCATAGCTTCAAATACCATATACATGTTGGTGATTGCCAAATTCAAATAGCCATCTCCTCTGGTCCACATCTACCTATATATTTGAAATTTCTCTTGAATGCCTAATATGAGTTTTAGTATTACTTGTCCAAAGTAGATCTCTGGTTTTCCCCTACACGTCCCAAATTTGCTTTCTCCCAGTGTTCCCAAGCTCAATAAAATGCATACCTCCTCTTAGAAGTTGTTCAGGCTCCAAACGCTGGAGTCGTCTTTAACTTCTCTCTCTCATTCTTTTTCCATCTCCAATCCATCAGTAACTTCTGTTGCTTCTTTAAAATGTATCCCAAATGTAATCACCTCTCACCACGTCCGTTCTCATCAAAGCAAGACCTTCCCAATTCTGGCGCAGGGCACTGGGGTGGGGGATGGCTGTGGGTGTGCTGAGATGTGGATCTTTTCAGCCTCCTGGGTACCAGGTGGGACCTGGTGGAGTTGCAGCACCTGAGCTTGTATATCAGGCTTAGAGAAGCTGTGTCCAAAGGTACCATCACACATAGCCTGGCTACTGCAGCCCTCGCCTGTGAAGTCCCTGGTTTTGATTTTCAGTCATCTACTGTTATTTTCAAAACAGAAATCAAAGTGATATTTGAAAAAGATAACTAATTATGATGCTCCCCTTCTCTAAGTCTTAGTGGCCTCTCATCACCAAGGCCCCTGCCTGTTTCTCTAACTTCATCTCTCTACTGCTCTCCCCCTGTGACACTCAGCTTCCTGTGGACCTTCCAAGGCCAAGCTTGTTTCTGCTTCTGTCTTGCACTTATTGGTGCTCTAGACCTGGGCATGGTCCGTTCCCCCATTTCCTTCAGGAATCTGCCTTATGACAACACTCAGAGAGGCCTCCTTCCCTACATCTCTCCTTTATCATTCATTTTATTTCTTTCAGTGCATAGGTTACTGCTATATGTTAAACATGCATTTATCTGCTCAGGAAGTTTATTTGTCTCTCCCAACACAATAAAAGCTCAATAAATGCAAAGACATTCGCTGCTCTAGCTCAGCATCTGGAACAGGGGCCAGCAATAGCTATATTTTGAATGAATGAATGAATGGATCTGATTATGAAACCATACATCTTCTCTCTTCCTTTCTTAAACTGTCTAAACATCCTCTGTGACTGCCTGAGAATTAGGAGCTAGAAACCAACGCTAAACTGATTGCTGTTCTTATTGGCACCAGACACAATTAAGTCAAAATAAATTTAAAATTCTTTAAAAATAGAAGGAAAGTTAAAAAAAAATAACTTTTAGGGTCTCTTTTAATTAGTCATTTGGAAATGAAAGAACCATTTAATGTCTTAAGACCATCTCATCAGCTGATTTCCAAAGAGTCAATTCCAAATCAACATAAACAGATTCTTTATAGAGGTATCACAATAGCCAACTTTTCCAGAATACTCACATTATAATCTGGAAAGAAAAGAAGTGCTGAATAATTTCTGGTATTCAATATGTTTTGTTGTATGCCTGCCACCTAAAATCTTTTGTGATTAAAATTTGGTATGGTGGCACCATGTTAATAAAATTTATACAGACTAAATTACCACAATTTCTTTATATTTCTATTTGTTTACAAATATAAAGATACAATTTGGAATATATAAATATCACATATTATATTATATGTAAAACAACATGTGAACAAATAGAGAAACAGCACGAAAGGAGGTGAAAAAAATAACAAAATGGATTAATTACATTTTAAATACAACGGATATTTAGTATGGATACTGAGTTGATGCTGCAATTATCATCTCTTCAAAAATTAAAAATCAAGTCTAGTAAATAATTAACCATATTAGTCTGGATTCATTTTAATTAATAGAAGGGTAATAATGACACCTCCAGAGTCCTAATATAATGTCTTGAAATTATGTTATAACTGAACTTTAATTATTTCGGTAATTATTTACTCCCTTATTTGACCTTCTACCCACTAAAAAAAAAAAAAGAAATTGGTAACTAGCAGTGTGAATTGAATACATTAACTTGCATGCCCATATTTTAGTACTTGAAGATATCAATATATTATTCAAACATAGCCTACATAATTAAATATCGTTTATTCAATCATTTTTTCACCAAATACTGAATTGTTTCCAGAATGAAACTTTAATAGCAATGTTTTGTTTGAAAAGTTTAGTTCATAGGGAATTTTATCCTTAACTCTTTTGTTCTTTTGTTCTTTATGAATACAGTCAGTCTTTTGTATCTACGGGTTCCACATCCAGGGATTCAACCAACCGAGGATTGAAAGGCCTACGATGGTTGTGCCTACACTGACCATGTACAGAGTTTTTTTTCCGTGTAATTGTTCCCTAAACAATACATTATAACAACTATTTACACAGCATTTACATTGTATTACATTGTATTAGGTGTTATAAGTAATCTAGAGATGATTTCAAGCGTAGGGGAGGATGTGCACAGGTTATGTGAAAATACTACACCATTCTGTATAAGGGCCTTGAGCATCCACAGATTTTGGCATCCAAGGGTGGCCCTAGAGCCAATCTCCCAAGGATACCACGGGATGACTGTAGCATTGTGTTGGTCACAGACTGCAAGTTAAATTTGGAGTGAGGGCTACATCAATTTCTTTTGTGTACATACTCTACCACACCTGTCCTCGGTACCTATTAAAATGTTTAAAATGCATGGTTTTAAATTTAATTTTTATCTTTTCACGCTTTAGTAATTTGCTACCTTTCCTTCAATATGCTCATCTCTTAGATGGTAGATTTGTGAAGAGCTGTGTTATGACGTGCTGGGAGAACATGTGGAGAATTTAAGAGCCAGAAAACTGAGGAGGAAATTATCCATGTTCACATAGTAAAACAGGCATAAAGAAACATACATTTACACATGTACACATAAGCATGCACATAGATGTGCATATGTACATAACACACATCACACACTAACGCATTCGGAGAAGACAAGTGTGAATTTTATGAATTTGTGATGATATAACTTAGCCTTAGGAGATGGTTTCACAATAAATTTTGACAAAGGTAAACAAGCTAAGAGGATGATCACAATATAGAGCAAATAACACTGGTTCTAAACATTGAAGGATGTGAAGAAAAGGGTAACTGGGTTACTGATGGTTAATCAACCATAACATCCAGCCAAGTAAAATCATCGCACGTTTATGAAGAGAAAGATTGTCGACTCTGTTGGTGATCGTATATCTATGAAGGTCAAGGGGAGGAAAGGTCACAAAAGTAAAATTGGTAGTATTTTTTACTAGAGGAACATATGTGACTACGCACTCAGTTTTGCAGACTAGGCACTTATTTTGAAATTAGTAAGTTCATTTGTGTTGAAGTTAATATTAATGCTGATATCTTTCTATTATGAGGGAAATTGAAACTGTTAGGTGTTGTGGTCCAACATAGAGTACTCAGTCCTTGGAAAATAGTGAAGAACCATGAATAATTTCATCTATAATGAATATTAAGTACAGTGATCCTTGAAAAACAATTTTACTCGAGAGAGCGAGTGAGTGGAGTCACATGATGCATAGACCCCCCTTCCGTTTTTATTGGGCTAAAATATGTCATCTACCTTCCACTGGAAGTAAATTGTGGGAAAATTTTAATATGCTTTTATATGAGACAATTCATAAAAATTTGATCCAATCAAGAAATGAATTTTTGTATACTCTTCTTTTGTTTCAACATTGAAACTATTTAGTCAAAATTTTGTATTGTTATATCTTCACATGGTTCTTCTTTCATAAGAAATTTAAAAATTGCCTATTATTATAAATACCAAATATGTAGGTGGTTTTACGTTAGCAGCAGTCTCTTTCATGTACTATTAATATAAAATTAATTTTAAAATAAAATTCATATCATTTTAAGTAAGCATTTACTGAGGCCTTTGAAATATAAACTATCGTAAATATTAATCTGCTATTTCATTGAATTCATAATATTAAACTCTAGCCTTGTATTACAACTAAAATTGAGTTGGAAAAAATTTTGCATACTTATCTGGACCACTAGATTGCCTCCCCAAAATGACCATCCTTTACTCATACTATTGATATTCTGACTTAAAATATACAAGGGAGAAAAATGAAAAAGAAGCCATGTGGGGCATATTCAGGTCAAAATAAAATTAAGCTCTTTTGCAATAAAGAGGTCAGAATCATCTCATTTATTTTTACTTTTGTCTACATTTTTGAATAAACTAGGTATTCAGTGGAAAAACAACAATTAAGAAATATTTCCCAGTAAAACTTCAACCTTCAAGAACATGTTGATTTTAGACTGAAGTTGAATTAACTTAGACGAACTACACACCAAGGTTTGGATCTTGACTAAGCCACTTCAGCAATGTGATCTTAACCTTGTAATTAACATTTTCCTGTCAATAAAATGGCGGTGAGCATGGTAATTCTTAAAAGGTAAATTGGGGCCGGCTCCGTGGCTTAGCGGTTAAGTGCGTGCGCTCCGCTACCGGCGGCCCGGGTTCGGATCCCAGGCGCCCACCAACGTACTGCTTCTCCGGCCATGCTGAGGCCACGTCCCACATACAGCAACTAGAAGGATGTGCAACTATGACATACAACTATCTACTGGGGCTTTGGGGGAAAAAGGAGGAGGATTGGCAATAGATGTTAGCTCAGAGCCAGTCTTCCTCAGCAAAAAGAGGAGGATTGGCATGGATGTTAGCTCAGGGCTGATCTTCCTCACACACACACAAAAAAAGGTAAATTGAATGATGCCACTAGTTTAATTTAAGCTTCACTGCCTTCCCAAGCCCTTAAAATAAAATGCAAATTCTTATCATGGCCTCTGAGGCTAAGATTGTGCCTCTAACAATGCTCTCTCTTCATCTGTGGGCTTTCCCCCACTCACCATGTTCCAGTCAAAATGGAATGGAAATTTTCCATTCACCATGTTCCAGTCAAAGCATCTTTTTGCTCCTTAAATAGTTTTAGGTCTTCTTATTCATGTCCTTGAACACGATTTCTCCTCTACCTAGAAATCTCTCCTCTACACTGTTGATATTTGCTACCTTCTCATAATTCGCTTTTCAGATCAAGTCTTTCTAGGCAGGCTTTCTTTGACCCACCTTTTTAAAGTGTCTTCCCTATGCCTATAATTCTTTATCTCGGCTATTTTTGTTTCCGTAGTAGATTCTAACACAGCTAAAATGTATAAATTTATTTCTCTACTTATAATTTTATATTCTCTCAATGACTCTAGACTGTAAGTTCCTTCAGGGCAGAGACTCTACTTTATACTCAGCAGCTAACACAGGGTCAGTTCCTATGTGTAGGTGCTATTGCACACATTGACGTGTTTATTGAGTGCATCATTTCCTCAGAGACTGTTGTAAAGGATAAGTGAGTATGGTGAGGATGTGGAGGAAAGGGAACACTTGTGCACTATAGGTAGGAATGTAAATTGGTGGAGACACTATGGAAAACAGGATGGAGGTTCCTCAAAGAATTAAAAATAGAAATACCATATGATCCAGCAATCCCACTTCTGGGTATACATCCAAAGGAAATGAAAATGGGAGGTTGAAGAGATGTCTGCATTCCCATGTTTATTATATATTATTCATGATACTCAAGATATGAAAACAAACTGTGTCCATCAATGGATAAGTGGATAACGAAAATGTGGTATAAGTATATAATGGAATAATATGCAGCCCTAAAAAGAAGTAAATCTTGCCTTTTGTGACAACATGGATGAAACTTGAGGCCATTATGCTAAGTCAAATAAGTCAGACAGAGAAAGACAAATACCATATGATCTTACTTACATGTGGAA
Organism: Diceros bicornis minor; assembly: GCF_020826845.1. Classification (NCBI taxonomy): domain Eukaryota; kingdom Metazoa; phylum Chordata; class Mammalia; order Perissodactyla; family Rhinocerotidae; genus Diceros; species Diceros bicornis. The sequence goes on from NC_080753.1 coordinate 4,635,560, forward strand.
TCTAAAAAAAAAAAACTCCAAAACCGAGCTCATGGATACAAAGAACAGATTGATTGTTGCCAGATGCGGGGGGTGGGGAATTGGGAAAACAGGTGAAGGAGAGCAAAACTTCCAGTTATAAAGTAAATAAATCATGGGGCTATAATGGCAGTATGGTGACTGTAGTTAAAATACTGTATATCTGAAAGTTGCTAAGAGGGTAAATCTTAAAAGTTCTCATCCAAAGAAAATTTTTTTTTAAACAATAGTGATGGATATTAGCTAAACTTGTTGTGGTGATCGTTTTGCAATATCTACAAATATTGAATCATTATGTTGTACACCTGAAACTATATATAATCTTATATGTCAATTATATCTCAATAAAAAAATAAATGGGTAGGGGCTGGCCTGGTGGCACAAGTGGTTAGGTGCGTGCACTCTGCTGCGGCGGCCCAGGGTTCGCAGGTTCGGATCCCGGGCGCTCACCAATGCACCACTCTTTAAGCCATGCTGTGGCAGCGTCCCGTTTAAGTAGAGGAAGATGGGCACAGATGTTAGCCCAGGGCCAGTCTTCCTCAGCAAAAAAGAAGAGGATTGGCATCGGATGTTAGCTCAGGTCTTGGTCTACCTCACAAAAATAAATAAATAAATAAATGGGTAAATATAGTTAAATAATTTTGCACGCAGCAAATACTCAAAACCGCTATGCAGAAGCAGTGGAACCATGAGAGTGACAGGAGGCCCCTATGGTAATCCTCCTTTTATAGATGAGGTGGGACATAATGAACTGAAATAAATTACCAAAGTCACATTGCTAGAAATTTCACAGAACAAATTAAACTTCAGTTTCCATCACTATTCATTGTCCTACTTCATTGGAATGCTTTAATTATGTTTGATAAATGCATGTTCATTCTCAGTTTTATTTTCAGATGCTTAACTGTTTAGGTAATAACGTCTAACTTCAGGTTGAACTTTCTCATGCTTAATCTCAGGAGAAATGTAAAGGTTATTTGTAAAGTTTGAATAAAGTTCTGTTTCTTAATTTTGAGTTAAGTCTGAAGAAAAATGATTGCATGTTTAAAAATGGAAATTGTTCATTTTGTGATAAATGATTGATCTCAAAAAAAATAAATTTGCATTGAAATATGAACCCAAGTCTACATGATTTCACAGTATGAACTCTTAACTACCTTCTATAGTTCCTCCAAGAGTCACAAGAATGTAGGAAAGTTACGATTATACGAACTCTCTATTTTAGAGTTGAGAAACCTGTCTGTGGCCTAGAGAGATTAGATGGTTAACTCAAGGTCACACAGTTAGTAATTACAGTTTTAAAGAGGAATGATGATCACTCATTTTTTACGCAACCCCTGTGCTATTTCATCTACATAATGCTTCTTTCATTGTATTTATGCATAGTAATTATATCATTAATCTGATCAATAAAGGAAAGCAATAGTAATAATTCAAGCCAAAGCCCCATAGAGACATTTTTTAAATCATTGCTTCCATATGGTTATTCCTTTTCATTTTGTTTCTGTAAATATAAAGAAAAGTCAAGTTCAAAGGATTAATGTAGCCAGGCCATGCCATGTGGTTGTTGCTTTGGTTGTCTCAACAACTTAATCTTACAGAACAATGAAGTTCCAAATGTTACCAAGCAGAGATATTACTGTTTGATTAGCCTGTGCTATTACTAAATTTTATAACACACTTACTAAGCTGCCATCAATTTAAAATTTGCTTTGGGATAAAACCACAATAAATGTGCCCTATGGCCCCTGTCCTCTCCCTAGATCTTTTCTTTCCTTTTTAAAAAAATTTTTAACCCTATTGTCTATTATCTACTTTCAACCAAGTTTTCTCAAAACTTTATTTCCCCCTATGTCTCTATTTCTAAAGGAAAGTTTTGGTCTCTTTTTTCTTTTCTCTTTTTTTTATCTTTATATATTGCAATTGAAAATTCATCTTTATCCTCTTTTAAACATTAAGTCTTTTAGAATTTGCCTTCTTTTATTACTGGCATCAAAATACCCAATCATTATATTGGTTAAAATTCCATTACAAACAATAACTAATTTAAGTAGAAAAGAACTTACCTGACATTAGTTTGCTTACAATGAAATTGGAAGAGTTGAAATAATAGGTTGCAGACAAAAACTCTAAAACAAATTTCCTCCCCCAAATTACACTGCCTCTGTTAGGATTGCAAAAGCTACTCATTGTTGCATGAAAACATGTCAGAAACTTGACCATTTTGGTTTAGCGATGAAATTTGAATGTTACCACTGCTGATGCAGGAAACCGCAACATCACGAAGCCGGGAACCACAGAACCACATTGCCTCTGCCGATATCTACATCAGCAAAATAGATACCTGATGCACTTACGTTATTTTCACTTAACCCAGTTCTGAGTGTAAGTTGTGGACGAGTAAATCTGATTAGTAGTACCTAAATCATTTTCAGAGTTGTAACTACAGGGGAAGCTGGGATATGTAGTTGATAGTTTTCTGGGAGCTGTTGTAGAGAAAAGCACACTAGTAAGAATTTGGAAAGAACGTTGAGTAAGCCAATTTGTAGCATCCATCTAGGTTCCCCATATTTCAGTGTTAGAATTATTTCTGACTGCTTCCTTTACTTGCTATAACCCTTTGTCCTATAAGGCATTATATCCTACACATTTTTCACTTATTACATCTCACATATCTGCCAGTTTCTTCTAATTCTACTTCTTCTCTTTAATTCCTTTGAACTTATTCCCATACTATTGCAAAAGCATCTTTACAGGCCTTTTATGATCTAGGATTTTCTCCATATAGTGATTTTGCTAAAATTCCCCTAAAGTATCTTTAATGCTTAGCCATTTTCAAAGAAATCCAACTCTGGGAATGGCAGCCTGTCTTCTGCTCACGTTGAACAGCTCTCTCCTCTCTCTCACTACTCTGTACATGTGAGTCAGATCTTACTATAGGATGCTCCACAGTCGTGTACCTCACGTCTTTGCATCCTCCCTGCATCTAGTCCCTTAGCTTAAAAAGCCCTCCTTGCCTCTGTTCGCTGCATGTATAAATTCTCCAGGACTCAACTCATATATTCTTTTATTCATGAAACATTTCCTGACTCTAACTGGAAGAAATCATTGCCTTGTGAACACCCAATGTTAATTAACTGGTATCTTGCCTTTTGGACTTAGTTGATTGTGATTTATAGTTTACATATTTATATATTATTATTTAACTTATTTCTAGCTCCTTGAGTACCAGGTACAAATCAGTGTCTAAAAATCTACCTTGCACATAATACAACGTAAAGATTTTTCTTGAATGAATGCATCACTAAACAATAAGTAGATGACATTACATAAATAAAGAAATAGATAGGTGCCATGTAAGGAGATCCTGGACACACACCATTGTTAAGTTAGAAACTGTGGAGGGTCTGACACTGTAACCTAATAGCAAGCTAACAAGTTAGCATACCTCAGTTTTAGTACATTTATTAACAGAAGGACATGATACTCCTGAATTAGAGGCACAGAAAACAGAAGCCAGAGCAACATCTTGCACTGATTCCTAACATCCCAATGTGATGTAAATTTCACATGTGCTAGCTTGACTTAGTTTTGGTGTTGTGGCTAAAATCTCTCAATTTCCCTTCACGGGCAGTTTACTAAGCCCCATCCCTTCCATCGTCAGGCTCTGACGATGTATTGTATAGCACTCCTGGGTTACAATACACACATAGCCAATTGCCAGAGGCCCCCAAATACCTAACACCCTGGATGGCCCCTTCTTCCTTGAGCCTGGGGAGTTACAGAGTTATGTATCATGGTTTTTGATTTAATCAACTACATCTATGAGAAACCTAAAAGCATGGATCATGAGGCTTTGAACCTTACACTTTCACTCTCAAAGTACAGTGGAAGTGTTTATAGGGAAATAAATACATAATACTGACAGTCTTGCAATATTTCCCTATAAAGTAACAGCGAAATCTTAAACCATAAAATTATGTATACACCCTTACGCACATGAAATATAGTGACTTCTCCATAAAGAAATTTATGCCATTGTGCATTTGCCCTTTATATATTTTATTAAAAGATGATTTCATCAAGACCTACATATAGACCTCATCTTATGTTACCAAATAAATACTTTGGACTTCACATTTTAACAACTCTGTAGTAACTACACAATGCCATTCCAAGTAAAGTGAACTTCTGTCTTATTCTCATCGAGCTCAGAAATCTCAGGTGATACATCTTCCTAGACAGTTTTTTATTACATATATTTTAATCTTATAAATTTAATGATTTTGAATGGGCTTTACTGGAGTGTACTTTTCCTTTCCTTCAGTAATCAATGGGTTCTGGTTTTTGTCTAAAATAAAGTAGTCCACCAGTAAGTCAAAAGTTTTGATTATGGAACCTTCACTCATGCTTATGTTAGAAAGTACTGGAAGAAAGGAGGGGATAGTTAGTCCACGTCCTCACATCTACACTAATATTAATAAAATTGTGCCTTTGAGGCGTCTCTGCTCTGCCCTCAGAACGGCTGCTGTCGGTCCCTCTGCTTTACTGCTTTACTTCACTGCTCTGGTCACTGCGGATTCTACTCTTCCCATCTCAAGACGCTGCCGTCCCTGCTCAATCCCACTGGTCACGTCTCTCCTCTTTCCATGTTTCTTCTTTTCAATACATATTGGATTTTGTCACATCTTAACTTTTAAGTTTGCCATCAACTAGTCTTCTGCTTTATTATTTTTTTTTAATAATTTTATTTATTTATTTCCCCAAAGCCCCAGTAGATAGTTGTATGTCATAGGTGCACATCCTTCTAGTTGCTGTATGTGGGACGCGGCCTCAGCATGGCCGGAGAAGCGGTGCGTCCGTGCGCGCCCGGGATCCGAACCCAGGCCGCCAGCAGCGGAGCTCAAGCACTTACCGCTAAGCCACAGGGCCGGCCCTTCTGCTTTATTTTCACTTTGAAAACCTATTTTGATAATATATCTGTCTTTATTTTAGAGAATCCATGGAAATATATTTATCTACAATATTTTGGCTATCATGCAAGACATGAGGAAAATACAACAAATGCAGTTTCCTCCTTCAAGGGGTTTCCAGACTATTTTCAAATTCTCATCAGCAAATGTGCAATTATAAAAACAATGAGCAGATGCTCCATGAATTAAGTAATTGTAGACTAGGAGAGCATGGCACACCCACCTGAATCCCATCTAGTTGAAGGGAAAGGGGATATTTTCTAGAGAAAACCTAACTGGAGAAAAGCTAAATGATAGAGAGGCTGTAACTAAGATGGAAAAAACCTGAAACTTGAAAGAAGCGTCAGCGCTACATCGATGAGAAATGAAGGTGCCAGGAGAGAAACAAAATAAAGAAAAAAATCAGAAAAGAATGAGAGTTGGTACAATCAGAATGTACACTAGCTTATATTTGAGTGCCAGGGTCTGAGACTAGACGTTTAGGCAGAAATTGGACATTAAAGTTACTTATATGCTATTCTAATTGAGTTTGTACTTATTCTGCAGTTTTAAGTACACAGTTTTGAAGAAATTTATAGAGGGGAATGACACAATCATATTTGTTGTGTTCTGTCAAGGACAATAAGTTTAAACAGCCTTGTGATATCAAAAGAGACAGGACCAATGGACAACCGGATGTTTGGCTCTGGAGCTGAGGTCTGGGCTGATAATACATGTTTACTATTCGTTAACAAATTTTCTCTGTTGAAGCTATGGATATCCCTAAATTTACACTGGAAAAAGTGCTTAGAATGAAAAAAAAGACTGTCAGCATAAACTCTAGGGGAAATCAACGTCATGTCCCATTGTCCCATAGCATAAAACGCAAAATTTTGTCCAAGAATTTACTCACACTTGTATGTAATTGCTAATCTTCTATTTTGACTCCGCAAATAGAATGTAACCATTCCTTCAAGATATTTCCTCTAAATTCCTTTCCTAAAAAGATGATTTAAGGAAAATGTCAAAATCATGTCTTTCATTATAAAATCTTACCTTTTCTCCTGCTGAAAATTTTCTTCATTCTGTCATTATATTTGGCTCCTAATTATTACAGTTTCCAAATTTGTCAGACCTTACAGTTCTGATACCAGAAAAATTTACTTCCTGATCCAATCATTGAGTGAGTTCTTCTGATTTTCCAATCTAAGGAGCAAGCAGAAGATAAGCAATCAAACTGAAAAAAGAGGCCTAGGAAGTGACACAGAAGCCAGGGCTGCTTGAAGGAAAGGAATTACCAAAGTTGGTCCTTCAGAAAGATTCACTAAGGGAAGTGATGATAAAAGAGTCCATGGATAAGTATATTAGGAGGTCGCTAATGAAAGTGACTCCAGTGGAGTCTCAATGGTCAAAGACAGATTGTGGCAGATTGAAGAGTGAACTGGATAAGGCAGTGAAGATACTTAACGTAGACCAATCTTTCAAGAAGCTTACTTGTGTGAAGGGATGGAGAGAGACGGCAGAGGGAGGAGGATTTTAGGACTAATGGTTCAGGATTTTGTTTGCTGTGTTTGAATTTAGTCAGTTTTGTTTCTCTGCTTATTTGCTTGTCCCATTCTTTTTCTTAATATAGGAAGATGCTTGAATATGTTAGCAGTGTCCGGTTGTTGCAGGTGGCTCAGAGAGAGTTTGTCTGTATATCAAGATATTTGAGTTTCTTTTTCGTAATTTCCAAATTTCCATAAATTGTTTTGGAAATCCAGGATTTATAGAATAAGGGCATCTTTAGACAATAGTTTAACTTTATTTTTTTGTTATTGTTGGTTCTTGTGAATTATACTCCTTTTTCAGGCTGGTGTCTCAATCTACCCATGATCCTGGAGTTTTCAAACATACATCATCAGTATTAGTTGCAGTTCCTCTAAAGTAACTACAGTTCCATGAAAAAGAATTGTGGAAATTTTTAGGGGGAAAAGGTTGCTCGGATATATTATACAGTAAAATGTATACCATTTTTGATTTGCATGCATAATATATGGGTATGAACAGTTTGTCTAAATGCTAATATACATCTGCATGTAATATATACTTCTGAATCAACATATAAAATATCCAATTTAGCAGCTTTGCAAAACATTGACAAACTGACAAAAAAAGATGACTAGTAAATTTGAATGTTCTTTTTAATATTATTACATTACGATGATTTTAGAAATATGACTTCTGACAAAGAATTGTGGCAACTGATAATTATGCATAGTAATTTGTTTCATTATTAGACATTGCCCTGTTTTTATTGAACATGTTGAAATATAGCAAATTAAAATGATCTTGCTTCTTTGAGAAAGATCTACTGATTAGTACTCATGTTCAAATTCCAAGCGCTTATCATTATTGCATTACTTGATGAATGCAGATTGGAAATGCAAAGTGATAGTTGGTTTGAAATGATGAAATGAGACAGGCACTTGTATTCATATTTACTAATATGGCTTTGCATATCATACCATAAACCACATAATAAATTTTGCTATTTTGGCATTTTGTCAGGAGTATTTTCAAGGTTTTTATGTGGCTACTAATAATATTCTAGAAAACAGTACAATTAATTTTGTGAATTTTGCTAAATCTGCTTATCCTTATAGTGAGAATTGGCTATAATTAAGTTTGAAAATTGCCATGCCCCTTCCATTTACGTTTGCAAACAAGTTAGTATTCATTCATAGTCAATAAACATTGACAGAGACCTGGGAATAATCAGAAGAAATAGCATATGCTCCCTACTTTAGAAGAATTTGGTCTATTAGAAGAGACAGACCTGTGAGCAAGTAATTGCCACTCTACAGTGCTTTGAACAAAGTGCCACGGAAGCCAAAGAAGGAAACAATTCTGCCTGGGGCAGAAAGTGGGAGGAGTTAGGGAGACTGGATTTATATTGGAGTAATATTTTAGTTGAGTCATAAAGACAAATAATAGGAATTTGCCTAGAGTGAAGACAGGGGAGAACATTACACATGTAGAAGTAAATATTGATGCCTACCCAAATCAAAAGAATAGAAATAAACTTTGGAGAAGACTTGATAGGCGTTATATTTTATCCCAGTTTTCAAAGTGATGCAAACAAATCTGGATAGAGATGCTTAATCTACGCAAATACTTTCACTTTCTAAAAGAAAGAGGAAGGGACAAAGGAAGGAAAGAAGGAAAGAAAGAAACAAAGAAAGAAACCATGTGCTTGGTTCTGTCTGTGGACTGAGAATTATTGTAGAGGCTTTATAAACATTGTCTTGAACTATCTCCCCCTATGGTAGCTACTATCTTCACCTCAATGATGGAAATCAATGCAAGATGGTAAAAGCAAGTTCTGTCTGAATTTGAAGCCGACACTCTCAATCACAGTGTTGCTCGAGCACGCATGTGTGTGTATTGATATATATGCTAATATATATGTTACTAATTAGCCACCAAATGCTAATTAATAGAGATGGCTTTCTCTGTAAGTGGAATGCTGGAATGTGAAATGACCTAGTTACCATAATTTGAAGGACATGGAAAATATCTCCACAATCGTAAGAAATCTATACTAACAGTCTTCTGTGGTAACCAAAATTTCAAAATTAGAAAAATTATATCCCTTATAAAATACTATTCTTATAAACTTATGTCAAAAATTATGTTCCAGATGTTGAAAACATGTAATATATTAATTTCTTTAAACTCTTTATAGTAAGAGTGATTTTATCAACTTACTAAGAAATAAAAAGCAGAGTAGATGCCACGTCTAATTTATCAAAGATGCCACCTCACTAAGGAAAAGATTATAAAGGATAAAGATGATCACTTTTTTTGTAGGAATACATAACTACTATAGAAATAAATTATTGCTCACAAATCTAGAAAAAAGATAAATTCAACCAAAATATTTATGTGAACGAGTCACATGAATAGTTTCTTTTATTTTCAAAGTTAAGTCTGATTGAAAAGTTTTGACATGGTAAAAAGAAAAAACTAGTTTAAGTGAATGTTCAGTGTAGTAATGTAAAATTATATCTTCAACAAGTCTGTCATATGAGACATAGAAATATGGATCAAATAAATGTAATTCCAAGTTATGTTAAAAAAAGGAAATAATATAACCAATATTAAAAATATGACTATATTACTAAAATCACTCTGTAGTTTCAAAGTGAATCAGGGCATATAAAATGAGCACTGCGTGCTTAGCATCTATAATTGCTATATATTCATTTACCAAATATAGTGTTTTAAATCAACCTTTACATAACCTAACTGTATTTTGTTCCCAAATGAAAGCTTCTTCCATAAACAGCAGGAAGATTTTCTTTTGCAATGTATATAGAAGAATGTAAGAAATACCATGCACTATTTGACCAATTGTCCAGGGAGTCTGGGATTTTGAATATGACTTCTATGCTATCCATATCACATCTTTTTTATTACAATCTCAACTATTAGTGGGATTTTATCAAGTATGTTATTTTCTTAACAACATGTTAGAACGCTATCTCCCATTATTTTATATAATCACATAGTTATAGCTATCAATATAAATATACACATATTTATAGAAATATGTAAATGCAAGTATATAGCATTGAGAAGTATATAATTTATCATCCAACTCAAGTTGCGTAATAAATTATATATCAAATGTGAAAATACATTCGATTACAGAGTCCCTATTAATAATTATGCCAGTTAAATTTAAGAAGTTTTAAAAGGATGATCTCACAACTCCCAGTAGTACTAACTGGGAGACATAATATGGTGCACTATTAGGCTAAAACCTTTTTATATTGATGATAAATCTTAAAGTACATTCACTGGCTTAGTTATGTAGAAATAGCAAGATTTGAGGTACGTAATATGAAATTTTACAGTCTAAAATTAATCATTCCTAGTTTAGAGATAGGAGAAAATGATATATGTTGCAAAACAACTAAAAACAAGTAGAATTGTATTAAGTTGTTCATAGATATATTTTTAAATAGGTCGCATGTACCATATCTGTTATGTATACTTTCAGATATTATGAATCCAAGAAGTGTGTGGTGGGGGGAGCACTAGGGTTTTGGGAAAGACAGGGAGAATCAGTGACCAAAAGTGGAAGTGTGTCCTACTTATAGCATTCTTTTGTGGTTTTCGAGGAGCCGGCAGCTGAGTGTCATACTACCAGCAAAACGAAGCAACGGGGAGGGCGTTCTAAAATCAAAGGGGTTCCAGGGGAACAGACAGAAAGGTAGCCTTGACTTTCACTAACCTTGTCATATCAAGACACCTTAGACACATTAGAAGACAATGTAGTTTGCTCTATATTCTTTTCAATTAAGGTTAATACATCATTAAGAAGAAATGTTTAACATATGGATTAGTAACTATGATCAAAACATTATCCAGAAGCCCCTGTAATTCACTAAGAAGTCTTTCAGAAGTAAGAAGAAACTTTCACACATCATAACTTTTACTAATAGCCACCAGTTTTTATTTCTTGAACTCTCCAAATTGGTTTTCCTCTGGATCTTGGAAAATCAATGAAAAATAAGACCAGAGTTTACAAATGATGCTGTTCAGTGTGGAAGTGCACGGGAAAATTTCCATGGCATGCTGTTAGTTATAAAATTAAAAACATAAATAAATTATAAGTTATATAATCTTCCTTGGCTTCTATTACAATGAGAGTGTGACCCTGCTTCTACCACAGGCAAGCCCTTTCACCTGTGTCCTGGGTCCCGTTTGATCTTACATCTCATGGAATCGTGTCCTACAGTTATCCCCTCCTTCAATTGCAGTGTTGACTCCTCCTTTCCTCTGGCCCATTTCCATCAGCATATACATGTACTTTACAACAACCATCTTGAAAAGATGACTTCCACGCCATTTATTCTTGCATCTCTCCTGCCCATCTTCTGATTCTACTATTCTGCTAAAATTGTTTCTTGTCAGATCACCAAGTACATCCTTACACAACATTGTACTTGGTTATATACTATCTTAACTGCCTTTCTGTCACATTCTCATTTGCTGTTTTCTCCTTCTGTAACAAACCTCGGTAATATTGGAGTGCCTGAGAGCAGATCTAACTTTTCTAATGTGTGTATTTCTTCTCCATTCTTGGGTGATTTCATTCAATCCAATGGCTTTAAATATGTATTTGCTGATGAATGTTAATTTGGCATCTTTAGTCTTGATCTCTCTTCTGATCTTGAGTTTCTTATATTCATCATCCAACTTAAAAAAAATTTACTCTGAATATCAAAAAGAATCTTAAACATGATATATTCAAATTAGATATATTCAAATTAGAACTCTCTTTCCTCCTCCCCAAACCTGTTCCTCTCCTATCCTTGCTCTCAAGGGCTCTCAAGTCAGACTGACGCCAAAGAGTCTGAGTCATTCTTGATTGAACCTTTTCCCTCAATAACACCCTCCTGCAATTCACATCCACTCCAACAATGAGTAGCTGCATATCTAAATTTCCCGCTTCCTCTGTCTCCAGATTTCTCTAAGCAACCCCAACTTTCACTTGTACTGCTGCAATAGCCTCCAAACTGTTATTCCTGATTGTAATTTTGCCCTCACTATCAATTTAGCAACCGAAACGTGGTTTTACAATCATAAATCAGATCATGTGACCCCTCTATTTTAAAACAAATAAGCTTATAAAACCAAAACGATTTCCCATGACCTTCATGACTGTAAACGTCTGTGCACGATCCACCTCTCCCGACTCTCCCCTTAGTGTTGTCCCTTGTTCAATATGCCACAGCTCCTTAAGACTACACCTCTCCCCACTCATCAGATGAGCCATGGCCTGCATCAGGAAGACTCTTCCCAGGCTATTCCCCTGACGGGCGCTTTCTCATCCACAGCTCATCTCAAAGGAGGTATCTGAGGAGCCCTTCCTAGACACATTCCTAAGAGCCTTTCCACATCTTCCCCCTTTGCTCACTCTCCAGCACACACTTATTTCTTGTTTCCTCCTTAGCACCTATACTAATATTGCTTATGTATTTGGCTTTATATATATTGATATACTATCTAAACTTCCTCCTCTCACCAAAGTTTGTTCCATGAGTAAGAACTTGGTAATCTGGTTCTCTTTATATCCTTAAGTTCAAAAACAGTGCATCACACAAGGCAAATGCTCTGAAAATGTTATTAACTTAAAAATGTAAATAAATAGATAAAATATAAATTTAATCTTCTTAAATTCGTAAATGCCTAGTAAACACTGAAATAATATATAATTTTAGCAGCTGGTATTTTGTTAGGGATATCATGAATTTTTATCTTTTTGTTTTTCAGAACCCTTGAAATTTTACACAATAAAAATATAATAATTTTATACAACTTAATAAAAGTAAATATTAAAAGTTTTTCTTCAGGATATTTATACTAAAATAGTTAAATGATAAAGGCCTGTTCTAGGTCTGATATGGTGGCATAAAATGAATAAATCACTTTGGAAGACAGTTTGACAGTTTTTTAAAAAGCTAAGCTCACACAACTTCCTAATCAACCATTCACTACTAGATTTTTACACAAGAGAAATAAAATTATATCTCCACACAAAAACCTGTACATGAATGTTCATGGCAATTTTATTTGTAATAATTAAAAACTGAAAATAAAATTCCATTAATAAGTGAGTGGATAAACAAAATATTGGATATCCATAAATGGTAACCTTACTCAACAATACAAGCAATGAATCACAACATGGACGAGTATTAAATCATTATAAAGAGTGAAACATCTGGCCAAAAATATATATATAGTATTTAATTGCATTTATATAAATGTCTAAAACATGCAAACTAATCTACAATGACAGAAAACCAATCAGTGTTTGCAGAGAGGCAGGATGAAAGAGGATGAGGAATTCAGTGGGATAGAATTGTATCTTAATTGTGATTTTGGCTCCATGGTTGTGTTCACATGTCAAACCTCATCTAACTGTGCACTTTAAATATGTATAGCTTATCGTACGCAACATATTCTATAACAAAATGATAAAAAATAGACAAATTCTACTGGGAAAATGATCTTCTTGGTGTTTCATTAAGAAATGCTCAAATTGAAAATAAACTTCAAGAGAAAACAACTCATTATTGATGCTAACGCATATACCAAAAGATCATGGTGATAAGTATTTATGATCCAAGACACACTTTTTGTGTTAGGTACATAGTCCCCCTTTTTATGGTGGTTGTTTTACTCGAAGAATCTTTTTTTCACTGTCAAGGGGATCATGCCTTAATGCAGTAATAGTAACTTGTTCTTCAGTCAGGAGAAAAGTATATTTTCTATTTAAAGTATAGTTTTCCTGACCTCTGAGCAATTTGCATTAATTTCTCATTGATGGCTTGATTCCAGCTGCCATCATTAATTCCAAAGAGAAATCATTTAGATATGAGAGCTCTAGGTATATGATTATTTAAAAACTTATAATGATTTTAAAAAATCTGATAAATTTGTATAAGCAAAAGAGATATTGAGTACTTCCTCAAAATATTACAGTTTTTGAAAGTATTTGCTTAATACATGTTGCTCTGAAATAATTCTTCATATATGTGTAATTACTTTCAATTAATTTGTGTTCGTATTTTTCAGCACTACATGGTAGACAAAACATATTAAAGTAGAATGCTTACTATAAAATATTTTGCAGTGAAATAGGCGAAATAAAAGAAGCAATAATACGATGAAAATTAAAAAAACACATAACATTTATTTGTGAAATGCTTTATGAGGTCGTATCTATTCTTCTGTTCATCAGATCGCACTGCTCTGTGTTGAACACTGTGCAAGGCAATGAGAATAGAAAGATGGCATGGACAGAACCTCTGCCTTTTTGTGGTGGCAAAAGAACCAATGTAAAGCTACTAATTATAATAATAAATGTGAAGAAAATCTGTGGGAAACAGCTGAGCATGATGATTAAAAATGCAGGCTTTTTGGAGTAAGAAAAATCTGAATTTGTATTGTAGCCCTAATACTTAGGCGAGGTTACTTGACATCGGTAAATATCAATTTCCTCCCTTAAGAAGGTGACTAATGATACCTTCCTCACAGTTAAAGACTGGTGAGGAAATGTCTGTCTGTTCTTACCCAGTCCTTGGCACATAGGAAGTAATCAATAAATTTTTTTCCTTTGTGGTCTCTAAGCTTTTGGAAAGGAGGAATTGTTTAGTATTTTGACCATGGTACTTAGCACAGTGCTAGCCTTACAGAACGGGCTTAATAAGTATTTGTATCATGAATTATGGAACAAGCAGATTTTGAGGTTTTTAATGTTTTTGGTTGAGGTATAACTTACATACAGTGATGTGCACTAACCTTAATTACACAACTTGATTTCTTGATTTTTTAAAATACAAATCAATATACTTGTGCAACCACAAACCAGATGATAATATAAAACATTTTGAACATCTCCAAAGCCTCTTTTGTGCCCTCTTCATTCAATACCCTCCAAAGACAACCACTGTTTGTTCTTTTTCTCCATGGACTGCTTTTGTCTGTTTGTAAAATTCACATAAATGCCATCATCATATGGTATACAATCTTTGTCATGTCTTTTTTTACATCATCATGTCTGTAAGTCATCATGTTCATGAGGCAATAGTTCATTCCTCTTCATTGTTTTGAAATTCTCCCTCATTTAGATATCTATTCTATTGATGGAAAATTAAATTGTTTCCCATTTGGGATTGTTATGGATGAAGTTTCTATAAACATACTTTTATTTGTCTTTTGGTGACACAGCCACTCATTTCTCTTGGGAGCATATCCAATAGTAGTATTGGCAAGTCATGAGATATATGTATAATTAACTTTAGTAGATACTGCCAAAAAGTTTTAGAAAACAAGTGTACCAATTTATACTCCTACTAGCAGATATTAGCACATAAGAAGGCTCCCAGTGGAGGGACTTGTTTTAACTGAGTAAAATTTCACTGAGGAAGTGAGGAACAGACAACCCTAGACAGAGACAGCAGAGAAAATGTATTATCTGAGAATGCATTTTGAGAAAGAATCATGATGTGCATCACAAAAAAGCATCCAGTAGATGGGCATCATCAACACTGTTGAGCAAATGACCATGTCTTGAAATGAAGTTTTAAGTAGGATGATTTGGTAAAACTGACTTGAAAAATGTGATGTATATAATTTATTAATCAAGACTCTGAATCTTATAAAACACAAAACATTGTCTTAACAAAGTCACTTAGCTGTGAAGAGAGATGTTTTCATTGTTCTGTACCAGCTCGTCCTAATTTACGCACTAAGAAATACTAAGTCCACTAAATATTCATAGGTGTTTCATGGAACAGGACTATATTATCAAATGCATTTAACACATTCTGGCATTCTGGGTTATACAAAGTTATAAAGGTTTCCTTATTGTATGACTTCTTAGTTTATTGATATGCTACATTAGGAACCTCCACAAAGACAATAGAAGGCAGTCTTTCTAAAACTTACTAGATTGAGAATTTTTTCCATCACTAATCATCTTGTAAAACAACTCATTTTAAATCTGTATTTATCTGTGATTCCTGAAATCTGAAGTTGAATAGAGAAAGGACACAACACTTGTTGGCCTAATCCTTGTCTTCACAGGCACCAACTTTTTCCTCTTTAATATTTTACATTTATAGTTTAGGTATGTATTATTTTTACAATTATAAAGATGAAGAAAAGACTAAAACAAATTTTGTCAAAAGTTTCCAGGTTATTTAGTAAAATTTAATGGAAGAAATTATTACCCTAATGAATGTGGAAGGGAAGGGTACTTGCCAGGAAGACTATGAGGCAAGCTTGGTGGTAGTGATTGCCTTAACTAATGGAAGGATTTGGAAGATGGAAATATTATTAAGAATATAAGTTAAGGAATAAATACATGGAATGTTAAAGAACTATGAGCAATCCAGTTTGGCTGTGGTGTTGGAAAGATAGACTTAAAAAAGAAGATCTTGAATGCTGAAGTTGGAGTCCTATATGTAAGATCAGTATCGAAATGGAATCATGACATTTTTCTGAGTTGAGCAGGATATGACTGGAACTGTATGTATGTGGGAATTCACATTGAAGATATATTTGTAATTTGGAATATAAAGTTCAGAATATTGAATTATTCTATCAGGGTACTTTAAATGTATAATCCACGTAGTGAGGATGAGAAAGTAAATCAAGGGACATGTGTGATAGATGTTTTCATGGAAAAATGCAGAGTCCTTGGAAATAAAATACAAAAAGAAAGATGAACAAGAGAATGTGATAGACCATGAATATCAAACTTACAATATTTGGAACTGTATTTGTATATTAATGGAATTTTGGAGAATAAGACTATTTTGAAGGAAAGATTATTATTTTGGTTGTCATTTAGCTGAGAGATGATTTGCATTCAAGTGGGGTTTTCCAAAAAGAAATTGCAATTGTAGAACTGAGACTTGGTAGAGAGTTGATGTTTACATTGTTGAACTGTGATCCGTTTGTATGAGACACAGTAAAAGCCATTGGAATGGATGTTATCATTGAAAGTAGATATGTAGAAAAAGAAAGTATGTTGAAGAGTAGAATTTATTTAAGGAAACAGTGAAGAAAGAAATTGGGAATGGAATATAAAAAGAAAAATGAAAGAGGTATATGAAAAATCTAGAGGTCAAAGCCAGTGAGTAAGGCAAAATTATGAAAGGATTCCAGACAAAGCAACGAGAGTCACCTAGTATTCCCCATCACATCCAATAACCTCAATGAGCTCTCAGACTTCACACTGAGGCTTGAATGAAGGACAACCAGGAGGCCATCTTGATTCAGTTTTGCATACAAACTCCTCAGCCACGACCTTGAAGCGTCATCCAGCTGCTGACGCAAAGAAGTTTTCCAAGAAGAATGAAGTTGAAAAAATATTTGTCCCCATTTACTGCCACAACTAAGTACTCAACTTCTCAGAATCACCCAATGTCAAGCCTCAAGTTTGGCAAGTTACCCAAGACCATGGTGAGGCAGAATAAAAATCAGAAACTGCTGTGGTACAAGTAGGAAAACATGATTGCCCTGCTCAGTGAAAACAAGATTAGCTGAAAGGACAATGGTAGAAGATCAAGGAGTTGGCAAAGAGGCTACTACCAGAGGAAAATGAGTCTTGTGTACACAAACCTGTGCTTGGTGTGAAGAAAATCAAGCTGAGCTTTTTTTCAGGAGCTAAGCACCTCTGTGCTGGGGTAGCAGATTCTGGGACAGCGCAAGTTCCACACCCATATCTACATCTCCATGGGGATCTTGCTCACGGAGAAGATCAGTAGCTGGTGGTCTTTGCAGATGGCCTGGGCTACATGAATCTACCTCTTGCCTTTATTTGGTGGGCAAGGTTGGATAGGGAGCCCAAGTGGGTGGCATCTCTTTTAGAAAAGTTGAAGAAGGACTATAACGATACTAAGAACAAAAATAGAAAATCTTTTCAGAAGGAACTAATGATAACTTTACCAAATGGACTGCCAAAGACCAGTGGTCAGACTCATCCAGGGCTTTGTGCCCCTGGTCACAGCAGTTGGGGTGTCTTAGTGCTGAAGGATCTGGATAAAAAGTTTGCCAAGATCTCCAATAAACAAATGGATGCTTATGAGTCTCCCCAGTGGGACAGGAAGTGGAATAGTGGAGAGAGAATCCATATGGAAAACAGCTAATGGCTTCTTACTGGCATAGACCCACCAGTCTGGGAACAGCTTCTGCGATGTCATTCAGAAGTTACACATAGGCTTGGACAAGATGAAAAAGCCCATCACCAAGAGCTGAAAACACCTCAGAGAAACTCTGATCCCAATAAACTCCCTGGACATTCTTAGTGTGGCCAACTTCAGCCCTATAGATCACAATGACTTTGGGATCTGAACAGGATCCCTCACACCTCCTGCCCTCTGGAGCATTCATCCTTTTTCTGTGTTGAATGTCTATACAGTTACCATGGATCTTGGGAGAGAAGAACCATTCAGACAGACTTCAGGGAACCCCTAGCTGAACCCACAGCCCAGGAACCAAACACATGCAATTTTCTTTACTTTTTTTTTTTATTTTTATTTTTTGGTGAGAATGTTTAATATCTAACCTCTTAGCAAATTTCAATTATACAATACAATATTATAACTATAGTCACCTTGCTGTACATTAGATCTTCAGACTTATTCATCTTATAACTAAAAGTTTATATGCTTTGACCAACCTCTTCCCGTTTCCCCCACACCTCAGCCCCTGGCAACCACAGTTTTACTCTCTGTTTCTATGAGTTTGATTTTTTACTTTTTTAGATTGCACATATAACACCATACTACTATGCAGTATTTGTCTTTCTTTATCTGGCTTATTTCACTCATCATAGTGCCCTGCAGGTTCATCTATGTTTTCACAAATGACAGGATTTCCCTCAGTTTGAAGACTAAGTGATATTACATATATAGATATATTATATATGTATATCACATTTTCTTCATCCATTCATCTGATGATAGACACTTAGGTTATTTTCATATTTTCACTATTGTAAATAATGCTGCAATGAATATGGGAGCTGAGATAATGCTTTGAGATAGTGATTTCATTTCCTTTGGATAAATACCAAGAAGTAGGATTGCTGGATCATATGGTAGCTTTATTTTTAATTTTTTGAGGAACCTCCAAACTGTTTTCCATACAGTCTGTACCAATTTAGGTTCCCACCAGCGGTATACAAAAGTTTCCTTTTTTCCACATCCTCACCAACATTTGTTATTTCTTGTCTTTTTGAAAATAGACATCTTAACAGATGTGAGATGATATCTCATTGTGGTTTTGATTTGCATTTCCCTGCTAGTTAGTGAGTGATGACCATTTTTCATATACCTGTTGACCATTAGTATGTCTTCTTTGGAAAAATGTCTATTCAGGTTCTTTGCTCATTTTCTTTTTTTTTTTTTTTTGTGAGGAGGATTAGCCCTGAGCTAACATCTGTTGCCAATCCTTCTATTTTTGCTGACACCCGTGCCCATCTTCCTCTACTTTATATGTGGGACGCCTGCCACAGCATGGCTTGATAACATAGGTCCGTGCCTGGGATCCGAACCTGCGAACCCCAGGCCGCTGAAGCAGAGTGCGTGACCTTAACCACTACGCCACTTGGCTGGCACCCTCATTTTTTAATCAGATTATTTGTGGGGTTTTTTTGCTATTAAGTAGTAAGAATTCCTTATATATTTCAGATATTAAAACTTGTAGAAGAAAACATAGGGAAAATCTCCTTGACAATGATTTTTTGGATATGACACCAAAAGTAAAGGCAACAAGAGCAAAAATAAACAAATGGGACTACATCAAACTAAAAAGTTTCTGCACAGCAAGGAAAAAATCAACAAATGGCAACCTATGGATTGTAAAAATATTTTCAAGCCATATATCCAATAAATATTTAATATACAAAATATATAAGGAACACTTATACATGCAATTTTCCATCCTTCTTTTCCATTATGGGAGTGGCCTCAAGGGATTTTCTATTGCAGGGTTCTACAAATCAAATAACTTTCTCTTGGTTAAGTATAATTTAAATTCAAAATCAATTTTTTTTAAGGTATGCTAGAATTGGAGCACTTGAGAAAGTAGCTAGCTAATATTTTTAGTGAACCATAAAGGCAAAACTAATAAACAAAAATACTTAATGAGGGAAGATGCTGTTGAGGTTTTCATGTTGTAAAGGATATTTTAAAATGATGTTACAGATGTAAATATGTATTTAAGGGACACTAGAAGCATGTCTGATTCCCAGCCATACTTTGTATTTCAACAATTAGCACAGAAAGGCAGTTGTATCAGTGCTGGGCCTTTTTCACCCTGTTCTTGTAAAAAGGATTTAAATCAAAGAGAAAAGTGTTTTTTCAATAAGTGAATATTTCTCACCTTCATTTTTTCTGAGAATGCTCTAGGCTCTGTTCTCTCTTCCTATTTTGATTATCCTCAATGCCTTTTCCTCATGTTGTGGCAAATTATAATCCACAGTGAATCTTATGTGAGTTAGTGGGCAGAGTTAAATCCTACATTAGTGATTAGGTGCCATTGAGGTGTTTATGCTAATAGATTAGAGGGTAGCTAGGAGTCCACATTCTTTATGGAGCCATTTCCACTCTGAACTTGGGTCTCTGTCTACATGAGATTAGTCATTCAACAGAACAATGCCATATTGGAGGAGAGGTGGTCTCTGAAGCTCTAAAATGTCATTTAAATATTTCTTTTTAGAAGGTATGCCAGTTCTTCTTGTAGAATTCATCAGTTCTTCTGTGGACATGAGCAAACTTTGCTGCCAAGTCAAAACCTTAATGACCACTGACTCTGCTCGTGCTCATTATAATGTTTTGGTTGGTCTCACAAGCGACACCATTATGCTAACGTAGCACAGGGTGCCTGCTGCCTTTTGTCAAACTCTCTGTTTTGTTTCATCTAAAGTTTTCCTCCAATCCCTTCCTGATGTACCCACCATTTTCTTGGAAATAAATATTATAGGCCAAAACTAGTTTTTTTGGAAAACATAAAGAACATCTGAGCAGTTATAATATTATCCAAAACTGAAAATGTGTCCCACCTAAAATCAAAGATTTGGCATAAGCATAGCATTAATGCAAATAATCTTTAGAGTTGAGATAAGTTTGGATGTGTACACAAGTTTGCATTGTATTTGTGGCATCTCAGAAGGGAGAAGAAGGCAGGATGAAACATCTGCCAAATCAGGAGTAAGATGATCCCCGAACTATGTGCAAGGACACACGCTGTGTTTGTCTGCAGTGGTGTTGGACAATTTGGCATCCCTGACTCTCATTCTCTAAATGAATTTATTGGGCTGAAACACTGTTCTATATCTGCTGATTCAGATACTGAAGACCAACAGGTAAAGAAGAAATCAATTTAATGTATCAAGAACACATAATTCCTCAACAATCATACAAAATAAATTTAAATTCTGCTTCTCAATTCTATGCCATCATTCTTGCCAAAGATCATCTCTCACCTTTTCCAGAAAGAAGAAACAAAACCAATTGTACCTTAAACTAAGGGTTTTAACTGATAAGTAACTGTACCAAACCAAACTAAATAAAACAAAGCAAAAAACCTAAACAAACAAAAATTAAAAGAGATTTATGCAGAGATATCTAGCTGACCTCAAAGATTTTTGGTCCACATCACACTGTAGATAGGGAGAGGTGATCCAGAATGGATGCAAGTACTTCTGGCCAACAAAATGCAAGCAAAACTGGTACGTGACACTTCTGTGATAAGTTTGAATATCTTACTTACATTCCCTACCCCCTTTTCTCTTATTTAGTTACCATGGAGGCCATATGTTGAACAGAGCAGCATCATAAGTTGGAAGAAATCTAGATCCCTGAGTCACAACTTGGAAGAAAGTTGCCAAGGAGACTCACTCAGCTAGCAACATCTATGTTGGATTTTTCCATAAGTGATAAAGAAACTTGTATTTAGCAACTAAGATTTTGAAATTGTATTTAAGCATCAAGTGTTATGATTTTTACTAATGAAACAAAAGAGGTCAAGGTGTTGCAGAAAGATATAACCAAAGAGAGACGGAGTTGCAACATATCATTTGTGAACATTAGTGGGAAAAGCCACAAAGAATTTGAGGAAGACGTATGCTATTAAAAACCTATGATACTCAAAAATTTATTGAGACCCCATGATAAAAGGGGCAGATTTTAAATTTAACAGATTTTCAAAGAGGATCTCTGTGTATGTATGCAAAAGACAGATAGAAAGAGAAAGACAGAGAGACTGAGAATGAATTCAGGCAATATTAATAGAGAGAGAATGTTCTTTGCATAGTGAATAGCTGAATTTAGAGATTTTATGGAGAAAAGAGCCTTGATAGAGAGTTAGATAAAAGATACCAGAAGGATAGAGAGATCAGAAGGAAAATTGAGGAAGTCAGAAAAGAGAATAGCTGACAATAATAGAACTGAGAATAAAACTGGGTAGCTAGAGGATTAGAATTAAGGATATGTCAATTTCTTTTTAATATTTTGGGGACTGGAGAGGCTGTCTTCCTGTGGGAAATTTATTTAAATTCTTTGGCTTCAACTTCTTTCTCTGTTAAATAAAGAAGGAGGGAATTGAAAACCTATATCCTCACCTTTCTAATGTTCTACAGCTTAAAACTTGTGAAACTTCTAAATATATACAGATATTTTAACTAACGAATTTCATTTGCCATGGTAAAACAGTTCTTGGGATCTTATATTATTTTTTCTCATTGGGTTAGATAAGGTTCCACACATCATAATGCACAAATCTCCAGTCAGAAATAAGTCTTACCTCTACCTTTGTCTTGGGCTTTCCAGTGATTGCATTTCAGCACCTCTTATGACAGCAAGCAGAGAAACCAAGCTCAAAATTTCACTTTGAAAATTCAAAAATAAAGATGTTTTATATTCCACCATTTATTTCTATAAGACAGATAAAATATCATCTCCGTTCCTTGATGAAAATACAAGGAATTACACTACAGAAGATCTATGACCAAATGATCGACACTATAACTTTCTTGATTTAGAAGGATTTAGGTAAGTATTATAGCAATTCATATTCTGAAATGGCAGAGCTGATGCAATGTCTATCCTTGAGTAAGTGAAAATGTACTGGTATCAGCAAAGATACTTCCACATTCTAAGGTATTGAATTATTTCCTAACTTTTCCAAAACATTTCTGCCCTGAATGTCTTCAAGTTCTAGACTTCCAATTCTAAAAACTATATCAGTATTGTCTTAGTTTGAGTTCCCCCAGAAGCAGGTCCTGAGACAAAGATTCTACTAAAAGTAGTTAATTTGGAAGGTGAAAGATATACCAAAAGGGGTGTAGGCAAATGAGACAAGAACAGGAACTAATGTAGATGCGCTATCAAGCCAGTTATATTGAGGGCGACTGAAAGGAACATCACTGGGGAAAATCTGCCGCGGAGTTACGCCACTGAGGGGCAAGTGGTCAGAGATCTGAACACCAGCTCCAGTCAAATGTCAATTGAAGGTTGAACTGGAGCATTAATTTCCAGCATTTCAATCTGCCGCGTGGGTGAGAGAGTGGCTTCAAGAGCAGAGAAAGCTCTCAATGAAGGCACTGGTGATAGGACTAAGGCCAGCGTGCACTGATTTCATGAGGCCAAGGGGTAGAGTATGCACACCTTAATAAGTCTTTCTAAACCTATGACGTCTTTTTTTTGAAAAGCTGTCTTCATCATAGCCTGCTTTACGACGGAGTGCCTTCAATTTCCTTCCAAATATTTTAGGAGATATTAAGGGGTTGGTTGGAAGATAGTGGCCAATATTTCTCAAATTTGGTGATTCCACAAATTTCTACAAAGGATGGTCTATCAGGGAAAAAGTGTAGATTTGGAACATCATCTACTCAAGGGGATTATAGACCCTATCTAACAGGTAAGGCTGTTTATTCATGGAATATAACATCAAGTGCTTTAGAACTATTTGTTGAATAAGTGTGTCGATACAAGAGAAAATGGTGGTACCTTCACCAGAGGCAGAAAAATGAGAACGATGTTGGAGGTGAGGTGGAGGGGGAATGATATGTGCCGTTATTCCTCGTTCACCTATGGTGTGATCCACATCTCTCTAAGAAAATTTTAAGAGAACTCTCATTAGGAGTAAAATTAAATATATTGAATATTACTATGCTGCACAATCACTTTATAAACATTCTTTCATCATAAAAATGATTTTTTTCCAAACATAAAGAAAAATGGAATTTTACTGTTCCACTATTGAGCCCAGAGAGCAAGTTTTACTTGCTTATACATATTTTAGTAGAAGAAAAAAGAATGTGCCTTCGTTATTTAAATATAAAACAAACATATTTAGGTACACATAAGTCTAGAGCAGAAAATGATGTCTTTATTTCTGTATGATTCTGCAGAGATTTCAATGGATGTACCTTATACACATCAGGGATCAGAAGCCCTCTTCCCTGGGAACCCCATTAGCAGCTCCAAGTGAGGCTGAGGAAACCAGCTTGCTTTGCTGCATGCTGTTCTGTTGGCATTGTGCCAGAAGAATTGATGTTAGAGGACCAGAAGCATTTTTACCGTTGGGCTAAGCTGTTCGACTGCACTGGTTAAGAAGAACACTGACAGATGTTTTTCACGCTAAACTGCACTTCTACTGCCATATAGTAGGGCTGTAGGGTACACTGAGAAAGGTGGGGAACTTATCTATACAGATGTGCCATGGTTTCCGTTCTGAAGTAACAGGTGCTTCAAAATTAAGACATAGATGTCTCAGAAGGAGCCAGGAGACAGCGAACTGTCTAGGGACTAGTATAAAATGGATGAGTTCCTATGGACTTGAATAATGAATGGAGAAATCAGAGCACCATAGAATCACTAGCAGAATATTTAATTAGACACCACCTATAGACACTCCAGTAAGAACGTGGAAGACTGACACGAAGAGATGGAAGATTAAAATTTCAGATTAACAGAAAACATAAAAAAACTAGAATAATTTTTTCAACTGGCCTGTGGTCTTCCTGCCACAGAATATTTCCCATATGGTACATAGTGTCAGACTTGGTGCAGTTACCAAATTGAGAACTTTTCTAGGAATGACCTCATTGAGAGAAGTTATTGAGGCCTAGAGATGATTCACACCGTATAGGACCTAGAGACAAATGTGTTTTGTCTTCAGTGGGAGAGAAGACAGTTATATATATATATACTTTCACCTGTTTCTAAAAATTATTAGAGAAATTTTCTCAATTGAATGCAGGTGTTTTCTCAATTGAATACATTTTTTTCATTCATTTATTCAACAATTGAATATTGGGTACCAACAAAGGGCCAGGCTCTAGGAATAAAAGAAATACACCATCTCTGCTCTTTTGGAGCTTACGTCAGTAGATTATGAGGTAGGAAAATCATTGAAATAGTTACTTGTTAGTTTAATAAGTCCAGTTGTGATTAATATTCCAAAACACAGACATAGAGTGCATGAAAAGCTTTAGCAAAAAGGCCTACTCTAATCTCTGTGTTTCTATAAGTCTTCAACAAAAGTATGACATTTGCTGACATTTCCATCATCTGAGGGATGATTGTTTGTTGCCAAGGTGAAGAGAAGGGGGATGTTTAGAAACTATAGCATATTCAAAGTCCCTGAGAAGAGAAAGTTCTTGGTGCATTCTTGGAACCAAAAAAATATGAGTTTGACTACACTACAGTCAACCCAAGAGTCTAAATATGGTGAAGGAGGCAGAAGAAAGAGGATGAAAGAGTAATGAAATGAAAGAAAGAGAAGAAAGAGTAATGCAGCCTTGTAAGGTATGTTAAGAATTTTGCATGTTTGCCCAAGGGTAATGAAAAAAAACATTGGATAATTTTGACCTAGAACAGTAATTCTTGATGGGGGATGATTTTGCCCCAAGTAAACACTTGGCTATGACTAGAGACAGTTTTGATTGTCTTATATGGGCGAAGAAGACTACTGGCATTTGGTGGCTAGAGGATATGGATGTTGCTAAATATCTGGCAAAGCACAGGACCCAGCCCCCACAAAAAAGGATTATGTCCCCAAAATATTAATAGTGCCATGGCTGAGAAACAGTGACTTTCTAGAAAATTACACAATTGGATTTAAAATCACAACGTGTTTTTTTGGAAGAGGTTGAATTTAAAGAAAGCAACAGAAAATGTGAGATGAACAATTAGAAAGCCCTTGCAGTGATGTAAGCAAGAGGTAATTGTAGCCCGGATTGAGTTTGTAAGACAATTGCAAAATTTACAAATATTAGGAAAATAGGTTGGCTGAGAGGTGAGACCAGACACTTTTGCTGCTCATGCAGTTTGCCATGGATTTGCTAGGTTACCATTTTGGTATAAGGCAGCAACCTGGCCACAGCTCCTCCAGGTGCTGCTGGATATTCTCCTGTAGCTTTTTTCAATTATTGGGCCAGAAGCATATTTAGCTCCAAGATGACAGTTACTAACTTTTCCTGTTGGTCATTCTATCACTGAAGTTGGAGATTCTCCAGCGGTGAGAGGACAAGTGAGTTCTACTTTATCTTTCTGGACTCCGGCTCATCCTTACAAGTGCTAGTTCAGTGTTTTCTTCCTCATTACACATTCATCTTTGATTCCTGACACCCTACCTTGCTGCCTGCAGACCCAGAACCAAACGCAGATGAATCACTTTGTATAAACTATTTAACCACCTCTCAAATTGTGTCACATCAAATTCCTCACACAATTATTTTACACCACTCTTCGTGGTTACACATTTATAACCAAATCTTGGCTGGAACAGTTGGGAGCTGTCAATTTAAACTGTAAAAAGGCTGGAGAAAATTTGGAGTTCAGAACCAACCACAGAGTGAAGGCCTCACTGGTAGTGAGGATACGGGAGGGGTGAAGCACTGTGGCAGCAGTAAACTGCAAACGGATGTCTTCACCAAGACTGAAGCCCAGCTTTGAATAAATCAGCCTTGGATTGTATGCAGAGCATCTGCCCCTACCTGAGATGGTTTCCAGTGAGGAAAGTAAATCTTCTCTTGGAGGAAGACACAGAATATCACATAGAACTTCAAATGATCTTACAATTTTCAAATTTGTTTGCTCATAGAAAAAAATTTCCTGGCATAACTTTTCTTCTGTTTTAAATTTCATTTTGTTTTTCTTCAAAAATGTGTTAGCTATTCTTGAGGTCTTCTCTTTCATGTAAAATGTAGGATGAACTTTTTGATGGACTATTTTATTATGATTATTAATGGAGTCCATTAAATTTGTATAGATCAATGTACAGATAACTAAATTTCTATTGGGGATACTCCCATTTTTATGAGATTATATTTGTCTATATACTTGGATCTTTATTTATGTCTTTCAAGTTATATTTTGTATTTTTACAATATATATATTGCTCATGTTTTTATGGAATATCATAGTTATATAGATTTTGCTATTGTGATGAGAATTTTATTACACTTTATAACAGGTTACTGTCTATATTTCTAATATTGTTGTTACCTGCATCTGAGAGCAAACATTGGAAAGTTCTTGTTTCTGGCAGGATGACAGAGATGAAAATTACATTAAGATGGTGAACAGGAGATAGATCCTTTCTTAAAGCCAAGGGCTGTGTAGATTTCCACTCACACAGTAAATATGACTGAGGGAAAGAAAATGACTTTCAAACATGGGAATGGGACATTTTTCCTTGGATCTTCACACTTGTGAAAACAGAAACCACAAATAATTACAAAGTTCATTGGGTAAAATAGAGTATCCAGACATTGATAGTGATATTTCACTTTACTCTTCACTCTTTAGATCACATTTAATCTAAAATATTCACATCTGAGCACCATGATTTAAGTGAATATTAATTACAAGATTGCAGCATGAAACAAACAGAATTCTGAGACAAGAAACCATGCCTTCTTTGTTTGTTTATCTAATTTACAGCTAGAGTTTGCCATGACCAATGCATTTTATTGATGGGAAGAATTAAAGCAGAGTATAATGATTTGATTAAGACATCTATACTTGACAAGATAAAATAAAAATAATAAAAACTATTTAGCCTGAAGACATGAAAGCTAAGAATATACAGCATTGCTCAAATATTTGAGGGAATGTAACAATTATGAAATCAGTAAGATTAATTTGAGGTTATAATAAGGAGGATTTGGGTTTGCGTATATCAAAGAACTGTGTTTTTCCAAAAACTAGAGTTGTTCAACACATGACTGAGAAGGTAAAATGCCTATCATAGAGTGTAAGCACCTTTCAGATATTAAATACAAAAGGAGTTTGTACAGATGATAATGGTCTCTATATTAGTGCTTGCCAACTACCAGCATTAGGGAGATTCTTTAGATTTGATTGTAATTCAATAATCTATTTTTACAATGCCCTTAAACAAATCTAATGGAGAGTCAAGTTTAGATATCATTATTCTAAATAGCCTCTAAATTTCAAATAAAAGATTCTCTGTTTTTTAACTATCAAAGAAAATATAGAAAAGAACTATTCCTTCTTTAGCTATTGTCACCTAAAAAGCCATCTCAAAACAACGTCTTAAAAAATAAGTATTAATTTAGGGGCTGGCCCCATGGCTTAGCGGTTAAGTGCGCGCGTTCCGCTACTGGTGGCCTGGGTTCGGATCCCGGGCGCGCACCGATGCACCGCTTGTCCGGCCGTGCTGGGGCCGCGTCCCACATACAGCAAGTAGAAGGATGTGCAACTATGACATACAACTATCTACTGGGGCTTTGGGGAGAAAAAGGGGAAAAAAAAAAAAAGGAGGATTGGCAATAGATGTTAGCTCAGGGCTGGTCT
Organism: Diceros bicornis minor; assembly: GCF_020826845.1. Lineage (NCBI taxonomy): Eukaryota > Metazoa > Chordata > Mammalia > Perissodactyla > Rhinocerotidae > Diceros > Diceros bicornis. The sequence goes on from NC_080753.1 coordinate 4,663,929, forward strand.
TCCTCAGCAAAAAGAGGAGAATTGGCATGGATGTTAGCTCAGGGCTGATCTTCCTCACAAAAAAAATAAATAAATAAAAATAGGTATTAATTTAGCTCACAATTCTTATCTGAGCTGGGTTTGGCTGATCTCTGCTGGGCTCATTCATCATCTGCAGTTAGGTGACTGGTTAGCTTGGAGCTTCCCAGTCTAGAGTGAACTCACTCACATATCTAGCACTGACCTGCTGATGAGACAGGGACCACTGGGCAGCACATCTCTCATCTTCCATCACACAAGTCCCTGGACTTATTCACAGGGTAGTGGCAGGGTTCCAAAAGAGAGAAGGGAATCACATTCAACCTTTTAAGGTCTAGTTTCAGAACCAGTGTTCTGTCACTTCTGGTGCATTCTGCTGTTAAAAGCCAACCACAAGACCAGTCTATATACTTAAAGGGGTTGAGTGAACTCCATCTCATCATGGAAAGTCACATTCCAAAGGAAATGATAACAAAAAGGATAAAGATTTGTGGATAGTTGCAACTGATATACCAAAAACTGGGAGTAACCAAAGGTGCATGTGAAGTTGACATACTGCACATGGATATCTGTTGTCTCTGCCTCAAAGGAATTGGCTTTGATGTTGTTTCATAATTCTGTGATTTACACTGACTTCTGTACTCACTGGCATGCTTACTTAACCTCTATGTCATAGAAAATAATGGATTAGCCAAAGTATGACAATATTTATGTAACTCTGTCTCTTGTTGAATTCAGTACTTGGAAATAAATAGGCAAAGAGTTGTGAGATTTCTTCATCTGAAAACATATATGAGAAGAAATTTCAATAAGCCTGAAAAGAATTGTCTACATGGATCTATCTATAGTGTGAGAAGATCTGAAACAGCTTTATTTTTATTCTTACAAGAGAAAAATTGAAAAACCACAAGATGACAATCGTTGCTATTGTATTGCCATAGGATTACTGATAAGGTGTGAGGCTGGAGTAAATTATTACTAAAATGAAAAGTATAGAAATGTTAGCTCTGAACCTAATCATTAATCTTGCTGAAGACAGACAATTCCTTTAAGGTATAGGTTTGATATGTATATGGGGCTTAATTATTTTCTCCACTGTGATATATGTTTCTAAAATACATATTTGGAAGCAATACACCTGACGTTACATGTTGCCATCATCTTGTACATGCTTCCAAGGACTACAAGGCTAAGAATTATGCTCCATTGTAGTAACTTTTTATTTTGGCACATATTTTCTGATATGTTCAATCTTCTCAGCCTAAACACTTCATCTTACTTGAGCTAACATTTTATCTTTATTTTATTGAACCTATTTTTTGCTTTTGATTTAGCTTATTCAAATCATATCTGGAGATAGTGGATGAACTGAAATATCAAAGGAAAATAATTACAAATCTCTCTATAACAAATTTTTATGTTCATCTATTTGGGAATAATTATTATAGAAACTTTTGTTAGAGATAATGAAGCAAAAAATATATTTTCAATGAGAAATAGTCCCAGATTTAAATTGTAAAAATGAATTGCCTTAGGCAAGGTCTTAACCCCAATTACTTCAATTAGGTGTTTCATAGAATTCATTATACTGAATTAATATTTGTTGAATTTATTCAGTATTCGTAACACTTTTATGAGTGATGTAAAAACTCATAGACAAGGTGCACTTAAAGCTTCTATTCCTAGAAGTTGAGTTTGAAACGTAGCTATTCATATTTCTGTATTGACTAATCAATATTTTATAGGTTCAAACTTTAACCTAAAAATTTATAAATTCTTTTAGATCTTTGGTTTTAATGCATTTCTATTTCAGTGTTACTAGAATCTATCTTTTATAAACTAATAGTTCATAAATGGATCCTAATCACTCTCCTCAAAAATAATATTATCTGGTCTTCAGAATTGCTAATACTCAGACTTCTCTCTCATTCTCTTTTCGTATTACTTCTGATCGTGTCAAGATACCTGTATTTGCCTATTATTGTCCCGCACAGTACTTCTCAAACAGATATTTGGAAGATTTATGTTGGAAAGAAAATAAATTTTCTCAAAAACCAGTTCATAACTTTGTAAACAATTACATCTAGTGATTGTCCTGAAGTTTTATTAATTGGGTTTTATAAATAAAATGTATTGTTTGCATTCTTAGCTGAAAACAAGTAATAACACCCATGGAAGGAGCAGTGGAGGTTATTTTTGGGGGGCACTGAACTTATTCTATAATTTTATGTAGGAAGAAACTAGAAGTCAGAAAGGTTAAATAACTATTCTAAATAAAAGAACTAGTAAGTGGAAACGTCACCAGTTCTGGACTCTCTAATCTCAAGACTACATAAAATATTTCTCTTAAATAATTCTGAGAGATGTTACCAAGGAAGTATTGTCCCTCAAAGGGCATTAATTTAAGTATATTCACTCTCCTTTCTGAGACACAATTTACTGATCTAAAAATGAAAGTCCAATGTCATTACAGACAATAAGAATCACTGGTTCTCAGAATCCTTGCTTATTCTTGCTATTTATATCTAAATCTGTCAGAACTCTTGTGAAAATCAGATAATAAGTGATACAGTTTCAATCCCAAATTGTTAAGATTGCCAAGCTGTCAGATTACGTCTGTGATGCAAGAAAGAAAATGGAACAATGTATAGTTTATTGATGCAGCTTCATACCTTCCATATTTTGATTTTTCATTTGAAAAATATATATCATCACCTGCAACTTTATTTTCATTTAGAGGTTACTATGCAATGATAATAATTATTTGATTTGAATATCACTTTATTCAGTATATTCCATTATATTCAGTATATTGTTGAAGTTTTTCGAATAAATGCTGATTATTCTATAATCTTGACATTTAAATTGGACCTGAAATTATTTTCTAGGGACTGATGTAATATTCATATCAACGCTTACTTGTCTATACATTTACACATTAGAAATTTCATTAGAAATGTCAGTAAATATTTAAGGGTAAAATTTTTATGGTGTTTAAAACTGGACATTTTAGACGATATGCTAGAGCAATTCTGGAATCAGATCCCCCAATGTTGTTGTTGCTATTGTCACTGTTGGTTTATTTACTTCTCTGGACTAATTCTCTACAGCCTGTATACCCTGCGGGGTGCAGCCTCTAATACCTCTGTTATTTTTGTTTGTTTGTTTTGTTTATTATTATCATCTTAGTCTGTTTGGGCTGCTTTAACAGGATACCATAAGTTGAGTAACTCACAAAAACCAGAAATTTATTTCTCACAGTGTGAAGGATGGGAAGTCCAAGATCAGGGTACCAGTGGATCTGTGTCTGGTGAGGGCCCACTTTCTGGTTCCTGGATGGCCATCTTTCCTCTGTAACCTCACAGGGCAGAAAGCGAAGGGAACTCTCTGAGGTCACTTTTATAGGAGCACTAATCCCAATCATAACAGCTTCATCTTGCTGTCCTAAGTACCTCCCAAAAGCCCATCTCCAAATACCATCATTTTGGGGCTCCAGTTTCTATATATGAATTTGGGGCTACAGAAACATTCAGTCTATAATAATCATGTTTATTTTTAATGTTGCCGTCCTACCAGTTGTACCCAGGTCAGTAGTCAGCATAGCTTAGTGGTCAGCCAATGATTTCCTTAGGTTACTTGAGCCGGTAAGTCTTCTACCTTTAGGAGAGAATCTGTGTGTGTGCGCCTGTGTGTTAGTGTTACCTTCAATGCACAGGCAGTGTATAATTCTGCCTTATGCTTCACCCACTGCTTGTACAAGGCTTCCAGAACAGCCAGAGGAGAGTAACTGCAGTCCTTTCCAGTCCTTCCTGAGCATGCCTGCAGCTTTCTCAGTCACCAGCATGTGTCAAAGCTTTTCAAAACCCCCTATGTACTTCCTGTTCCCTACATATTACCATTACATTTTTGGCTGTGTTCTTGTTTGTTCAAACTAGTATTGCGACCTTAGGCAGCTTCCATGTTAAACAGTTGCTGCTGATTGTTTTCAGTGCCTGAGGATAGGGTTCTTCCTTCTGAGCTGAGCTCTGAGGCAGGGCAAACAGCCATAACATCTTGGGAATGAGGCTTTTCCTGGGTACTTCATGATGTGTCAAATCATGACAACATACTGATGATGAGATTTTCAATGAGTTCCAAACAGGAATGTCCTTTCTGCTGCCTGAGAGGCTGTTGGTTTTTGAGGCTTCGGTTTGGGAGTAAATTAAATTAAAACACCACAAAACCCACAGTTCTAATTGAAAGTTAGTATTGTTTTCTTGAATAAACATTTTTCTGTTCTTTTTAAACCTTTTGTTAATTCCCAGAGTTCAATTTTTGTGAAATATATTTTGAATAAATGCTGCACTCATCGATGGAAATAATTGAGTTTTAGTTTCAAATACATTTCCAGTCAAACTCCTAGCTATTTACTTTATTTTTTCAAATTTGACAAAATGATTCTAGAATTCATCCAGAAGTAAACTCAACTGAAACTTGACACCAAGAGATGAAAAGATAGTTAGAAATAATATTTTTATAACTATATCACTGTTTTTAAACGGTGCAAAGATTAAAGCCTTGTGATACTGGCACAAGAATATGTTTTCAAGAATATTCCCAATTTGATTGGAATCCCCTTTTTTTGTTAAAATAATCAGTCTAAACCACTTGTATTTCTAATAGGTAATTTTTTCTGCTTTCTAATATTTTATTAAAAAAATTCCTGAGGTAAACATATTAAAGATTGGAATATTTTACTATTGTACATTATGCAACTTTTCCATATACTTTACTATCTCTCAAGTACACCTTGATACAATTCTTGACACTATTCTACGATATAAACATGATATTTTGGAATTGAATTTGATACCTTCTTCATTTACTACTTCCTTCACTGAACAAATACTGTTGTTACATTCTAAGTAATATACTGACTATCAGGGACACAGGGTTGAACAATGTGAACAGGACCCCTATCCCCATGGGATTTTCTTATTGGAAGGAAGACATAGATTAAACAAACTAAATATTTGGAGTGTAGCACAAGGGAATCAGAATTGCCAACACCGAAAGAACACTGAAAATATAATCTTGTTTGCTCTTAGGACACAGGAAACAACTTTTGTAGAAATCACCATATTTCAACTTTATCCAGCTAGAGCAAAATAGGACTTAAATCTGAATAAACACTGTTGAGTGCTCTAATTAAAATACTGTAGTTCTGGAAATATCAATGTGGACAAAGATATTGTCTTAAAAAAATTGTAAATAGCCTTGCATTTTCCTGAAAAAGATGAAGATGAACAGGGCTAACTTAATCATACAAATAGTCCATATGGACTCTGGAGTTGACAGATTTTACAAAGTTAAGTAGCAAAACGTTATATATCTTTTATTTTCATAACTGTAAAATAAATAGCTTCCAGAAATTTGGTGGTGTCATTGAACTTATATGACAAGACCTCAGAGAAAAAAGGTAAAATTATTTTATTTGATTTATAACACACTATGAGGCTGCCAGAATAGAACACACACACACACACACACGTATATGTAACATACATGCCTATATATGTGTCTTATGTTTGTATGTGTATGTGCATATATGTGTGTATATGTGTGTTGCCTATTGAGCATATATAAGCACAGACACACATGCACATATTTTCAGGGAGCTTGTTTCTGCCATCATCTTCCTAATAGTTTAGTAAGAATATTGTCATTGTTTGTTAAAAATATTGTTGGTTCTACTAGGAGTTACAAATGATGATCATTTGAATGGGCTCTGCACCACGAATTATGCACGCCTCACAGCATATACATATGACTTTTTTGTGTGTGTGTGAGGAAGATTGGCCCTGGACTAACATCTGTGCCCATCTTCTTCTACTTTATATAGGACACCACCACAGCATGGCTTGACAAGCAGTGCGTCAGTTCGCACCTGGGATTTGAACCCGCGAGCCCCAGGCCGCTAAAGCGGAGTGTGCGAACTTAACCACTACACCACTAGGCCGGCCCCTACATATGACTTTTTAACTTAATTTTTAGAGGAAAATAAGAGTTGGAACTAGATCCACGTTGCATAGTGATCATGTAAATAACCTATTCAATAGATGAGTGTGTGTGTCTCTACGGCATGAGATGTGGAGAGAGTTCTCACATTTAATGTGTGAATATAGAGACTTCACCTTCCTTTTTATTTTATATCATAAGATTTCAAGAGCACTTTCTTGCTCATCCAATGTATATATTGGAATAACTTAATATGTTTTTTCAGGTAATGAAATATTATTGGTCATTTTCTTGCATAATACTACATTTGTCTTCTTCTCAGACTACTTTGGAGGATAAAAACGTGGGCCATATTTTTAGGAAAAAACTGGGTAAAATATTTATATTTGTTTGATATGATGAAGTGAATACATTAAAATCTGTCTTGGTGGAATATTCCATTTTATATCATGGTTGCTCCAGGCTACTGGCTAACATGCAGGATTCTGAAGCCAGAATCACTCAGCCATTTATTAGCTGTCTAACGCTGTCATTAGACAGATTTATGGTTCAGATTTGGTAAAATTGGAATAAACAGCCTATTTTGTAAAGTAGTTACTAGGAATTAAATGAATTAATACATATAAAGCATTTACAGTGCCTGGCAAGTGGTAAATACTCAATATATGTTAGCTGATACTCTTCCCAAGTAATAAAAGGAAGAAGGCCCTATTCTCTGTTGGATATAACAATAAAAAATCTTTGAATTTAGGTCGTTGTTTCATGAAAAGTTCTGAGGTGATATTTCTATTTTGGAAGGGAGTACTTTTTTAAAATGTACCTTCCATGCATGGATGAAGAAAGGGGTCAGAGGGAGACACAATCATATTCCGAAATTGCTCTTTTTGGTAAACTTCTGGCATAATCTCAAACCCAGTGCAACGTTACCATTTCCGTTTTCTCTGAGTATGAACTTCTCCTGTATCCATGTCACTGCTTTAGTGGAGCTTCAGTCATCTCAGCACTTTCCAGCTTCCCTCAAAGAGGACCCAGAGTTGACAGCTCGGACTCGAAATCTCAAGTCCTTCTTGACACCTTTCTCTGTGGGAAGCCCTTCCTTCAGTCCTTCCCGTTTCCTTCTAGGCAACGGGCCTCAGTGTTATCTTAACTCAGTTAATGTGCTGATTTAAATCTGGCTTCTATTGCTTAGAATTTCCTTGTGCAAGAGACTCCATAGTCCTCTCATTCCTCTATCCACAGCCATATTTGTAAAAGTTTGGAAAAATGTAATAGACAGACCCATCAATTCATATTTATACAATTATGTTACTTTTTGTTACAACTAAGATACACTTTTACACTGTCAACGTGGGACGGTAAACTTTTGGCACTGTAAACTTTGCTCCTTTCCCCGGTTTTCATCGCATCTGTGTCTCATTACATACGTACCTTCACTTCAGAGTTGCCCTGTCAGGTATAGCAGAACCACCACGTAGGTAAATTTGCTCATTAAACAAGTTACATCTTATAATTATTAAAAAAGTGGAAAGCATTATTATTTCAGAATTATCATAGACATAGCACAGCATATTTTAAAACCAATATACAAGGTGACCACTCTAACGTTTAAAAAATATTCTCTTATGTCACAAATACTTTAATTTTTTTTATTATGGAAGAAATATATTATTTGAAATAAAAACAAAATATAAAAATATAATGGGGATGTAAAAGTATTCAAATTCCCAGTGCGTAGAGATAACTACTGTTGACTCTAAAAGCATTATTTAACATATAAAGTATTTATATTTTAAACACCATTCATTGTATATCATATATTATAATAAATATGGCAGCACATTAATTTTATATATATTATTTTCTAACATAATTTGTATTCTATGATACTTATTGTAGTGACATTCTTTATAATGAACAATATATACTCACTCTTTTCCATACTGTAAAATGTTCTTTGAGAAAATTATTTAATCATACTTATGTTCTATATGTTACTTAACCATTTCTTTATTGTGGGATATTTAACTTGCTTCTGATGTTACACTATTATTATAAGTGATGTTGCAATGCGTATTCTCACTCATAACTTTTATATGCCCCTTTTTATTTTGTATTAAAAAATTCCTAAAAGTAGACAGGTCAAAAGATCTAGAATTTTTAACAATTTGGTTAAATGGTCACAAACTATTGTTTTGAAGTAAGATTTACCAGGAAGTGTGAAAATAATAGTAACTGTAGAGCATTTGGAAATTTTTGAAATATATAAAGAAGCAAATAAATCACTTATAATCTAGCGTCCTAATATTTATTTAAATGTTTTACTATATAAAATAATTTTTACTCATGTGTATATGTCTGTGTTTCTGTGTGTGCGTGTGTATGTATAGGGGTATATATACAGAGAGAGAGACAGAGACAGAGAGACAGAGAGAGACAGAGCGGTACGAAGACGCAGACACAGCACTTCCCTATTATATATATAGTTGACTCTTATTGTCCATGGTAGTTATGTTCTATAAAGCCACCATGGACACTGAGTTAGTGAATGCTGAACCATTGCTCCTGGACACGGTTAGGTTCCTGCGAGTCTCTGGTCACAACATTTTGATTAATTGATCAATACATAGCCTTATGTTATCTGTGTTTCTGCTTAAAGACACCTTATTTAATATATACAGCTGATTCATAACATTGAACTCGCACCCGACAGCGCTATAGCTCATGCCTGAATGAAGCGTATCTAACACACACATTTTCTCAGTAAAATACATCCTAGCCTCCTGGCACTTAGGAATAACGCACGGCACTTCCACACCATATTTGGAAGCCATTTTAAACAACAGAATCTCCAGCAAAAAGTGCAAAAATGTGGCACTAAATATACTGAAAATGGGTGCCGAATACAGTGTGAGAGCTGAAACGAGAAGGCAGAGCATCGTTGCCTTGTTTGGCCTCAGCTGGGAACCTGAGTAGCAGGCACTTCAAGTTTTTCGCTACTCAGCACGTGTCTCAATGACCATGAAAGTGCGGGAGGATTGATTTGGAGTTAAAAATAAATGTTCACAAGTAAGCGATTGGCAAATCTGGAATCCATAAATAATGTGGATTGACTGTGGATGTCTATATCGAGACGAGAGAGAGAGAAATGTGACTTTATGTCTAAATGGGGCATATCTATTGCATAACCAGAAAGAATATAATCACACTTACAGCAGAAAAATGCTCACACTTTGGTCCAGAGGCTCAAGCTAAAATCTGTCCTGATTTTTGCCATTAGATTGCCTCTCTGATTCTATCAAACAGATGAATGCACCAAAGTTCTTTTTCTCGAAAGAGGAAGAACTTCTTCACTCCACTGGTACCCTCACGGTCCTCACACACACCATGCACTAGAGAGTGGGCTGTGTCCTGTCTTTGCGTTGTGAGGTCACATCGATTTACCCATGTGGCAAAGTTCAGCAAAACTTTGCCTGGATCTTCGATGGAACCATGAGTCCGGCCAAGACCAACCAATTTCCTCTGCGTAACTTGAACCTACTACTTGATAAACGACCCCCTAATGACCAGAGCTGATAGTCCAGAAGCCGCACAGATGAACAAAGGACAACAAACCCCATTTTGCTCCACTTGATTGACACTCACATTCTGTTTAGGATCTTACTGAGATCTCTTGCATATAAATTCCCGGACGGGAGTACTTACAGGGTATGAGCATGTTTAAGGCATTAAATTTGTATTGACTTGACAAGTTAACTTAGAGAAAGTTGGCAAGAGTGTACATTTCCACTCACAGTCTATGAAAATACATTTTTTTCCATTGCATTCTCACTAAAACTTTTATTTTTAACTTTGCTATTTTGTTATAAAACACATTAAAATTCAATTTTTCTTATAAATAGTGAGATTGAATATACTTTTAATTAATTTCTAGATTTTTAAATCTTTGCTTCTTTAAATCGTTATTTCTTGTCTCCCTATTTTTCTATTGGGATATGTGATTTATCTATAGATTCCCGTTAACACTTTGCTGATTGAGACTATTAAATTTGGTTTGCTTCTTTATGCTAAAAGCCTGAATTTTACCTCCTCTAAATATTTTATGAGTTGCAAGTCATCTGATCTATGAAAATAGAGACAAACATACACTATACACATCATCATCTCTAAATAAGAAACAATTTTGAATATGATTTTATATGTTACTCCGTCTCCCTTCCTCACCCCAATACTCTCCTACAAAAAATCTTTAAATCAAACATTTACTGTAGTATCAAGCAGAACACCATTCTGGCATTTTCATAAAGTATAAAACGTAGTCTATATGAAAATTAGGAAAGGTAAGGGAAATAAATCAAATATGGATTTATTTCTTCAACTGCATTTACTATCTTTTGATTTTATGGGGACATAACTCTTTGTTCTCAGACCAATTCCTGTCTCATTGCTGGTAAGAAGTTCTACCATTTGAAGATTCGTCTCTACTCAGTCTCTAAAACCATATCAAACCTCTGTGGTTGTACACTCAAAGCACTTCCCTAGACACAGAGTCCAAAAATGAACTGCTCTTCAATTACTGACCAAGCCCTGGCAGCCCTCAGTGGACCAGAACCACTCTTTCCCAGAAGCCCTGCCGTAACATCTCCTTGTGGTTTCTTGTGCAGGGTCCTATGGGTACTAAAGCAGACCTCACTTCACTATCCCTTGCCTTACCCATGCAGGTTATCTTGAGTCATGATCTTCAGAATAGTATTTTCTAATAACTCCAGACCAAACTGAGCTCTTTTTCATTAAAACAATTTCATACATATTCTTAGCCCAATCATACAAATATTTTAAACATTTCAATATTTAAAATATTGTCTCTATCATACTACACAATTTACCACTTCATTTTATTAGTAATGACCTTGTATGCTATTTCAATTACTATTTGATTCTTCAATTATTACCTGGGGAATAATGTTAATTAACATTTATTTGTTTATTATTATGTATCAAATATGATTATAGATGTAGGTGCCTGGAGACAATTCTTGCTCACATTTCTACACATTTATGTACAAAGACATTAGCTGTCATTTTGCCCTAGACTCTCTTTTCAAAAATGTTTTATAGAGATCATGTATAGAAGATATAGTGTATCTCTCTACAGCAGATTTGTCCAGTGTCCAGGAAAATAAGATATCTCCCCCTACGACAATTTGGTATTATTTGCTAGCAGCCCCATATATGAAATCAGGGCTTCCTAATCTCAGGGCTACTTTCTTGGAACACATTCTACTGAATGAGTAGGTCACCTGACACCCATCACATAACACTGATTATTGGGGTTCAAGGAACCAGCAGAATGATGTTACTTTGGCTACTGCTATTGCTGTTAATAATAAATCGTCCTTTGTCTCTGACCCGAGTCTCATATCTTCTACCAATATTTATGAAACTATAAAGATGGCTGGTTACCTTGCAACTATGGTAAAATCTTAGGCCCTTCACAGTTCCCCAAAGCAGGTTGTATACAGGAATGGCAGGCTCTTTAAAATAATGATACTCAACATTCATAGATTGGTTTTATATAAATAATTTCATTTAATCTTTACAACACCTCTGAAATGTAAAACTAGCAATATTAGTTATTAACCATTATGTAGAGGAACTTAGTTAACCTCATTGAAATTTGATTTCTTTATTTATAAAAATGATATAATTCCTACCCCATGTGATCTTTAGGTGAATTAAAATAGTTGAAAAATATAAAGTGCTTAGTAGAGTGCCTGCAAGGGGATTGGTCCTCAGAGTGTCTGTGAAATCTCCCATTACGCTGAGACACACTGACCATCCAACGCCTTATTCCAGTGCTTCTCCTTGATAGAGCTTCATATGGTGCCCTCTTATTTCTCAAATCATTTATTTATACTATCAATGTATTACTGATAACTTAATAACATGCTTTCACATGTAGCTTTCTTAAATCTCCATGTAGACGGTAAGCACTTAGAGAGCAGAGTCCAAATCACAGGCATCCTATTTTTCTAGCAGCATATCTAATGGAGTCCAGTTCACACTGGAGATTAACCTCTGATAAGATTACTCTAAAAGGTCAACGTATTCTAAAACACGGACATATTGGGCCAATTGATAAATAATTTTTGACGTACTTATTTTAGGATGCTTCACAGCTCAATTATTGTAATTGTTTTGTGTTGTCTCTTTTCATCATATTTTTTAAATATGGATATTTATTTCTAGAAATGTACAAAGAGTGTTACCTTAAATTAGGAAAACTTCCCCAAAATAATTGTTCTTGTGATACATATGGTACGAAAGATGTCCACAAGTCTGGGCACCTTTCCAATGGTGAATGATTGACTTTCCCAAATGTAGTATCACAGAACAGTAAATTAGCAATTATGAACACAAGAGAGTTCTTTATGTTATAATGTAAATACAATCAATAGTAATTACGACCAGGAAGCAATATTCCTGGAAACTGTACAAATCTTTACCTAATTAGATTTATGCTTCCATTTACCTATCTTGAGTCCTAGAGTTCTATTTAAGATATTTGTGTTTACAACTGACCAAAGTATTCAAAGTAATTTTATAACTCAAGAATACATTCATATTTACAAGATATGTAAATGCAGGTAGTTTAGATTTAAATATTCTGTATATTGGAAGATTCCAGAACTATGCCAAATAATATTAAACATAAAATGCAGAACTACTAATTGTGTTGTCATTGTGCCAAGAAAGTAGACTATAGCTAAAAAAATAGGTAATGGAAATGTAGTTTAGTCAACCTTTAAGCAGAAATGTCTGAAATTAGTCCATCAAAAATAGGTAGGTTAATAAGAAATGACACAGATTATTTAAGACTTGTCTTATAGATTAACCTTGAAACTAAGTTGACAAAATTAACCTTTTGTTCAGGAAGACACATAAAATAGTTTTGAAGAATGTTGTCCTTCTTTATTTTGAAATGGTGACAGCTATCAAAATCAGAATAGAGTTTACAATATAATTGCAACATAACTGGAATAAAGATTTATTAAGTAAGTGATTAACTTGTGTATCATCTACCAATTTGATAGAAATTTTTCCAACTGTTTTCAAAAATTGCAAAATAATTTAGATATTGAATTTAACATTATATACTGTATAAACAAACTGTTAAAATTAAATTACAAACTAGCACTCTGTAATGATAAAATGAGCACTCTACCCATCATAGAATAAACTATTAGTATCTACAAAAATTATAGCAGAAAATTTGATTTTTATTTGTCTGTTTAATTCCATTTTTCATGATCTGCACTATAGTAATACTTGGAAAGAAAATTAAAAGTTGATTTTAATCCGTATGAAACTTTAAATGAATTAATTGGCATCGAATTACTATTTTTGAACAAATATCTATAATTTGTTCTTGTGATAATTATCGTGCAAATAAGTGGCACCATTTAACTGGTGGTTCTGGTGTGTCACTACCTGACAATGAATGCTCCGTGATATCTTATCTCTTATATCACAATGAAAACTTGCATTTTTAGAGAAAACAAATCACAGTTAATTGTAAAATGTGCAACAGATGGTGGAACTTATAACCATTCTATCAGACTAATAGTATACTGTCTGCATTTTGGAATTTGCTTTTCCCAAAAGATGATGTTGGGTTGAAGCCATATTGACAGCTGGTACTTTCCTAATGTAGTTAGTTTGATATACCTCATCTATTAAATGCTGTACATTTTCCAAAATAACAGATGACAAGTGCAATTGACCACCTGGGAAAAGGCAATTTCAATAGAAAGAGAAAATTGATCTTCCTTTTTCGTGATTATAGAGTTGCTTACTGCTTTTTCTATTTTGGGTGACATTATTAACCACCAGAATTCTATTTGCTTTCAAAAGGTACACATTTTTGAACACTGACAATGATTAAGAATAATCTATGGACAGCTTACAGATGCTTTACCTATCATAATTCTTAAAAATGTAAACATGTTTTGTAGAATATCGGTTCAAATGAGCATTTACAATATATGTTTTACATATGCTATACTGAAATATCAATTAGACAATGAATTTCTCTAATATAAACAAAAAATATCTCACAGACACATGCATGGTATATAATCATTTGTATAAATCTGATTAATTATTACAGAAAATGAAGCTATGCTTTGTAATAAAACATATAACGTCTGATGTTTTCAGTCAGAGTAAAATGTATTATGAAGCTCCTTTGGCTTCAGTAAGACAAGAGATAATTGATAATTAAGACAAGAGAATAATAGAGTACAAAGGCATACAAAGCGTATGCTATTAAACTATGATTTTAACTTGGTTGTATCATTAAGGATTGCATATCTCTCTAATGAGAACTCCCTACGTCAGTGCACAGATATTCGTAAGAATCTTGTATATTTGGGAATTTGGAGAAAGTTAAGGCCTAGTGTTATACCACTAGATAAAAAAATAACTCTGTTTCTAACACAGTAATATTATTTCTTCTCAAAATTTTCAGAAATAGTGAAAATGCATTTTAATCTTAAATAATGCAAATCTTAGCAATATAGACACATTCAAACAATAGGAGACTTTAGTCAACAACGCAATATTTTCATTCACATCAGATATATGCTCAAGTTAATTGATATTAAAATATGTAAAATAAAAGATTTTGAGAGGGTAAAACTGCTTAACTGAACGACAATACTGTTAGGGGAATATTTAAATATGAAATTAATATCATACATTTATTTCTGTGACAATATAACTGAACAATAGCATTTGAGCTTTATATGGATTATCATTCATCATAATTTTAATGCTTAAATAATATGACATATAGAAGAAAATGACAATAAAAACTCCTTTAAATCAACTGATGGATGCTTATAGTCAATAAAACAACTAATTTTTTCATACAGGAATATATTTATTTCTCCAAGTTTTTCAATCGAGTAGACGTAATCGAAATATGAATATAACCCCAGACATATTACACAATCTTCAACCTGTCCAACTAAGCTTTTTTCTCAATGTTTAAAATTCTATTTAAATATAAGACCCAGTTTACTTTATGATAGTATTTTAAATCTAATATTGATTTTAAGAATGTTAATACTATTCAAGCTTAAGTGTGCAATTGTTTTTCTTCACCTCTACAGCAAAATTAATTTTAAATAAAATGGTATCTTATACTTAATATATAGTCATCACTATATATTGTAACTTAATATATGATTTGATATATAACTAAATTAATTTATATTAAATTCATAATTATTCACTATACATCATGATTCAATGTGTATCATAATATAATGTGTAAAAACCTGTGAAATTTGGAACTTATAAAATTAAAATGATTGCAAAATATATATATAAGGAATAGTAAAATAATACATGAATAGAACAAAATGCATGATGCTACACATCAGAATAGTTGCAGTTATCTGAATGAATTATGAGATTCTCTTAAACTTATTATTCCACTAGTCCTCTATAAGAATGAGAAAGCAGGACTTTGAAATGAAATAATATCATTCCAAGTAGTGAGTGAGCTATCACTGTTATTGACAAAAGGCTGTCTTTACATTCGTAGTTTAAATAATTTGTCACTTTAAAAGTCTATAGACTATCGAGTTCTTCTGGCAGGGAGGGGTAAGCCTACTGAATCTTATGTTCCTATTTATAACTAAAAATTCCATGCAATATGCAAGAAATAACTACTGAATAATTCTGAAGATAAACAAAACACTTGAATAGTAGAAGGGAGTCAAAATTTAGAGAAATGACCTACAAGACGTGTTGGTGTTTCCTACATGTGTTTCCCATTTTCCCCTCATTTCTCAATACTAGTCTCAGAGCTATGGGAAAGAGCAGGTGGCTAAAATGGATAGAAACCCATTTTTCTGGCCAGAGGAACCAGGAAGAAAGGCACCATGTTGTTGGGGTGGGGGAGGGTGGGTAATGCAGAGAGCAAAGAGTGCAGGACCCAAGGCAGCTCAGCAAGGGCACTGACAACAGAACTGATACTTAAACCCACCCAAGTATCAGATTAGCCCTGAGCGGCAAGCACATGGGACTGATCGAAAGCAGATTGAAGAAGAGAATCAATATCTAAACCCTAGTTCATTTTCAGACTAAGCAACTGAGTGGAATGCGTACAGAACAAATGAAAAGCAACAGAGCAAAAACTTCAGAAACTGAGCTGAGATTGGAACTCACCCAGGAAAGGTGGCCAATAAAGTCGAAAACTAACTGAGTTGATTGATGCTAAAATATTCAAATACAGAAACAAAAAAGGATTGTAGCAATCCTTTTGTCTAGGTGGAGTCTCTACCACATAACATTCAAAATATTCAGGATGTGATATAAAATTACTTAACATGCAAAGAACCTAGCAAATATTACCAGTTCTTGAAAGAAAAGATAATCAACAGATACCAGCTCCAAGATTACTCAGATATTGGAATTATCAGAAAGATACTTTCAACCAGCTCTTATAACTAAACTCTACTATATAAATGTAAATATGCTTGAAATAAATGGAAAGAAAAATATTCTCAATGAGGAAAAAATATCTATAAAAAATGTGATAGTTATGGAACTGAAAAATACAATATCCAAAATAAAATATCCTTCAGATGGACTCTACAACAAAATGGAGATGACAGAGGAAGGACTCAGAGAACTTTAAAACAGATAAATTAGAATTTTCCAATTTGAAGTACAGAGAGTAAAAAAAAAAAAAAAAAAAGATGAAAATCAAACAAACAGAACTTCAGGAAAATGTAAGTTAATATCAAAATTCTAATGTCATAAGGTTCCAGAAGAAAAAAAAAAAGAAAAAATGAGGGTATTAAAATACTCCTGAAGAAGTAATGACCAAAAACATTCTAATTTGATGAAACATACAAATTTACAAATTCAAAAGCTCACCAAACTCAAAGGTAAACTTAAAGAAAGTCATACCAAGGTATATCATGATCAAATGACTGAAAACCAATGATAAGTTTAAAAATCTTGAAAACAACTGGAGGAAAATAATACATTTATACACAAACACTAAAAAGAAAGAAAATAGTGATAGAAAAACTGAAGTGAAATAATAAAAATTTTAGATAATTCAAAAGAAAATAAGAATGAAGTAACAGAGACAAGAGATAAGGTAAAAAAAATAACCAAATGATGCATCTAAGTAGGCTTTGACAATTCAAGGAGGAGAAAGAGTCTTTTCAACAAATGGTATGTTGACAGCTGGATATTCACATGCAAAATAACAAACTTGAACCCCTACCTCACCAATATATAAAACTTAACTGAAAATGGATCAGAGAACTAAACTTAAGAGCTGAAACTATAAAACTTTAAATGAAAGCATAGCATAAATCTTTGTGACACTGGCTTAGGCCATTTTTTTAAGGTATGACACAGAAAGCAAAAGCAACCAAGAAAAAAAGTGTATATACACACACACATCCCCACACACACAATAAATATATACACATACATATGTATATATTTGGACTTCATAAAATTTTTTTTATTTTGCTTCAAATATCCTACCAAGAAAGTGAAAAGAAAATGGGAAAAACATTTTCAGAATATACATCTGACGTTTGAGAATCCAGACTACATAGAGAACTCGTATAACTCATCAATTAAAGACAAGTAATCCAATTAAAAATGAGCAAAGAGGGGCTGACCCTGTGACCTAGTGGCTAAGTTCAGCATGCTTTGCTTCAGCGGGCTGGGTTTGGTTCCCAGGCTCAGACGTATACCACTCGTCAGCAGCCATGCTGTGGTGCGACCCATATAGCAAATAGTGGAAGACTGGCAGAGATGTTAGCTCAGGGCGAATCTTCCTCAGCAAAAAAAAAATAAAATAAAAAATTGGCAAAGGTCTTGAATACACATTTCTCTAATGAAAATATACACATGGTCAATAAGCACATGAAAAGTTGCTCAACATCACTAGTCATTAGGGAAATGCAAATCAAAATCACGATATAACATTTTACACACACTAGGATGGCTATCACCAAAAATACAGACAATGACAAGTTTTCACAAGGCTGTGGATACGCTGGAACCCTCATACCTTGCTGGTGGGAATGTAAAAAGGTGCACCCTCTTTGGTAAACAGTTTGGCAGTTCCTCAAAAAGTTAAAATTACTCTATTATCCAACAGTTCCCCTCCCAGACATACAACTAAGAAACTAGAAAGTATATGCCCACACGAAAACTTGTACATGAATGTTCACAGCAGCATTATGCCTACTAACCACACAGGGGAAGTAACCCAACTGTCCATCAATAGATGCTGGTAGAATATCCATACAGTGGGATATTTTTCGATCATAAAAAGGAATGGAGTACTGACATGCTACAAAATGCTACAACACGGCTGAACTTTGAAAACTTCATGCTAAATAAATGTCAAGCACAAAAGCTCATGGATTTTATGATTCCATTTGTATATGAAATGCCCGGAATAGGTAAATCCATGGAGACAGAAAGCAGATCAGTGTTTTCCTGGCGCTAGGCGAAAGAGAATTGGGCGTGACTGCTCATAGGTATGTGGGTGTCTTTTTGGGGTGATGAAAATATTCTAGAATTGGAAAGTAGTGAAGATTGCCCACTTTGTGAATAAACTTAAAACCACAGAATTACACACTTTTTGTAAAATTTATATGTGAATTATACCCCAACAAAATATAAATGAAATAAACACAGCAATTAAAGATGAAGATTAGATTGAACAAGTCCAAACTGAGTACTGTCTAAAAGAAACCTATATTCACTATAAGGACATACCAAAGCTAAAAGTAGGATAGGAAAAGCTAAACCGCACAAGCAGTAATCAAAATAAAGCCAGAGTGGCCATCTGAATATCAGAGCAAGTAGACTTCAGAAAAATGAATATTCTTACAGATAAAGAGGAACATTGCATATGATAAAAGATGAAATTCATGAAAAAGATGTAAAAAACATAAACATGTGTGTACCTAACAGTATATACTATTACTCATCTTTATTTCCAGTTAAACAAAAACCAAAAAACCAAAAAAACAAATCTCTGCCACAATGTTGAGCATGAGAATGCCAGAAAGAATATAGAAGTTGGCATTAGATTTTGTGTTTCGTCCTCAGGGAAATATCCAATTTATAGGCTGGAGGCAGCATTGAAAATCCATGAGATAGAAATCAAGAAACTGCCATATTCTGAGGTTTATTCTTGAAATCTGAGCATGGAAAGAAGTAAATGGAAGCTATGTTCCATTCTGCATCTTGAGAATCATGAACTGTTTGAAATATTTGCCGACAGTTCCCAAGTAAAATCTACCATTGAAATATCCTACCTAGTCAGATTATATCTGGAAAAAAATATGCAATTACGTTAAAAATATAGTAAAAGGAATCAGGACAGGTTGCTTCACTTGGGGAGTAGAGCATTATGCCATCTACGAGATGAAAGAAAGGACTACAGCATTGTAAACATCTCTTCATATCTGCATGACTTCAGACTTTCTCTAGACTCAATATCTACCAGTCTTTATCATTACAATATCATTCATCCTTGTCAAATGTCAAAATTAGGTTCTGGAAAGAACACAGTCTTTATGACAATGAAGTGATGCTTGTTAAAGGAGAACTTTGCAGGATCATGGAGATCGTGGAGTAAGGCAGAACGCCTAAGCAGATGCTGTGTTCTGAGATGAAAAAATGGCAGTCTGAGACAAGAACAGAGGAAATACTCACAGAAAACAGTGATGCACAACTTCATACAGTGAATTTCAGTCTCAGACCAATATAAATCAGCTGTGAAAGAAAGAAATCCCTGTGTGCAGCCATTAGGAATAGGAGTTTCATTGCGTGCCAAGTTGTCAGACTATTAGACAGAAAAGCTACAAATGGCAACAGGCACTAGAGTTAGTTGCTATTGACACAAACCAAGACTGCCTTTCCATATGTTAAGTTTACTTGTCAGATGTGTGTGTGTGTGTGTGTGTGTGTGTGTGTGTGTAAGTGCATGCTCTTTCTCTGCCCAGTTCCTCTTCTGGCCAATGTGCCTCAGAAATTTCCGCTGGTTCAGCCTCCTTTGTTCTGCCTCCTCGACTTAGCAAGATGAGTGGCACTCACTGAAAAGTACCTGCATCAGGAAGCCATATTGGTGGCGCAGCTTCTCTTATGAGTTTCTCTTCTCTGAGAAATAACAGTCCTGCTTTGCTTCGTATACAATGTGTAAAAATACCTGCTTCATATATTTTGTTTAGTTTTATATTTGTTTATTGCAATTAGTCCTGTATTGGACAGTTTGTCATGCCAGAGGTAGATGGTCCTGGTCATTATTTTCCAGAAAAAAAAAAAAAATTTACCTAGTAGGTAATTCCAAAATACCTTTGGGCCTATAACGAATTTGTGTCTCACAGAAATCCTTGCCTCTTGGCTGGGCAGCCTTTCCCTAGTAATATTATGAATCTCATCATAATGTAATAGCTCTATTTCACATGATTTTATATTTTGGACTCCACTTATCACATTTTTTCCAGGGCTTTACTGCATTTTGTGCCTAATATGCGCCAAAAATTTTACTTATGTTATCATGTCTAATATGCACTATTATGCTATGAGTTAGTGCATTTTATTGATTATATGATGTCCATTTTTCACATATTAGCAACTGTGAAATCATGCATCCCCTCACAATCTACTGCATTTTATAACAACTGTTGGCCAGGTGGTGGACCTGTCGGAGCTGCCGTTGCCTAGCATGGAAGAACTTAGCTGTCACTCTGGTTAAAGAACCACAACTCCTCAGTAATTCAGTCCTCAAATCCTTAAGTGACCATGTGAGTGAGGGCTATGAGTGCTGCTTGTTGTCTGAAAATCTATTGACAGCTTCTGGTAGGATTAGGGAAGCCTTATCACACAACTTGCGGAATCGGTGTCAGCGCTTTGGAGGAAAATCCTGGAGAAGATAGTGGAACGCTGTTTTAAGCAATGCTGCATCATCTACATCCTTGATGACCCTGAGGAAAGCAGCATGTGCGAAAAAACAGACATCCACAGCTCCAAGATGAAAATGGTTCAGAGGAGTGAGACTCTAAAAAAAAAAGTTTGAAAAACTTTAATCAAATATTTCATTTACTTTCATTTTTATATGTATGTACAAGAGTGCTATATATTTTTTAAATCTGTTGTTAAGTAAGCCTAAAATATCTTCCTGCGAGTATGAAATACGTAGTGATAATATATTTTAATTCATTATTTTGTGTCAGTGTTTTTTTCTTTTTTCTCAGTGGTACCAAAACTATATTTGATGACATTTTAAACAGTGGAAACACACTCTGTCTGTGTATTTACATAGGAGGAAACTTACAATAAAAATGGATTCCAATTTCACATAGCCGTTCTCTTCACTCTTCTGGTGATGGTGTTCTCAAGGGATGAACTTCTAAAAGGCCACTGCCAGCAGATAAGGATAAGAAAAGCCTCTAAGTATATTTTTAAGTGGCCAATAAATTTTCAAAAAAGAAAGCTGGCTATAAGAGATTTCCATAATAAGGTGAAAATCTGAGAAATTAAATATTTTGGAAGAAAACAATTAAATTAGAGCCACCATTCATACCTATACGAAATCAGATATTAAAAATTATTAATGTATAAATGTATTAAGTAATTCCCATTACACACATATCTAAATTCTACACTTCTTAAAATACTAGTTCAAAACTCATCTCTTCTTCGAGCTCTTTTAGGCATAAATCAAGACCTTTGTCATCTTTTCTGAACCTTTGACCGATTTCACACACCGTATTGAAGGTTTCCCTGAAATGTCGACTTTGAAGTTGTTTACAGGTGCCTGCAAGTCTTTATGTTTTATAGTATCTGCTTGTCCTTTGAATAAATAAGTTTGGAGAATAAAACATGAAAGTGCACGCTTTAGGCATCTTTTTGGAAATAGAGAATATGAATTTGTGTCTATGAATCTAAGGACTTCTTATTAAGAGAGTGAATGGGGCCATACCCTGACCTGAATTAAACTCTGTGCACATTCACATGTGTAGACCCACGCACCGACGCACCTGTAGAATAACTGAGGGGTGGAAAACACTGGCCCGAGCGAGCTGACAGATTTCAGATACACAACTAGAAGCTGTGGTGAAACCTGGCGTACGATTTCAGGAAAACTTCCAGAGGAAAGAAGTTGTACTCAAACAGGTTCTCTGCCTTTTATCCTGATGCATCTGAGTCAAGGAATGATTCATTCCGTTTCCTAATTCTGTTTGCATTTTTGTTTGTTTTGGATTTCGGTGTGTAATTTACGTTTTTCTTGTCACTGCTGGATTTCAGATATGCTACAATAAGTGTAAAATTGTCTAATACTTTATCCACTGATATTCAAGGTAAACCCTGTCATGTGCTTTCCAAAGGTACTATATTTTTATGACCTGAGCTATATATGTTTTTTTTATAGTATGTATCTATGCAAGTGTAGAATTTTCCAGATACCTCTTCTTCCTCTATATAAATGTATTCCAAAATGCTCTCCAAGGGTATTCCACTAAAAATCGGCTACAGTCACCACAGGAATAGAATTATGGAGCACAGTGGACTTTTGTGATAAATGATAATTTCCTATCTGAGCATTTGCCTGAATGAAACTTCTCTCTGTCTCATAAGGCTTTACTTCAAAGTTGTTTCTGCCTCCGTCTGTCCCGTGTTCTTGCATCTGGAGTAACTCTACCTCTGGCTTCTTCAGGGGAGCTTCACTTCCCTCAGTGTTTAATTATCACTTGTAATTGAACTAAAAACATATCCACGGTTAATGAATAAAACAATACCCGATAGTGGGGTCCAACAAATTAACTTATATTTGTTGTGCGATGAACTTTTGCATGTTTTTATTTTGAGCTTTCTGGGTTTTGGATGTTTAGAATTCTTTAAGATAAAGTTAAAGCTATGAGAAATAATTCAGTCTTGTGGAGTGATTAAAAGCTCTCCAATTCCTCCTCCTTCTGTCTATATTATTTTTATTATATGTCATTAACAGTATTCTCATGATTCAGTAAATTTGCTTATCCTTATGATGGAAATCACCGTCTAAAACAACCAGACTTTCATTACACAACTGCTAGCTCTCACCATATCTTGATTACAAGAAATATAAAATCAAGAGTATGTGTTGTGGTATTAAAATGATTAATATAAATCTTGTCAAACTTGCATAAACCAAATTTTATTTATGCCAATAGGATTATGTTCTAGCATATGTGATGTTAATGTTAATACAAGTTAAAAAGTAAGGCTTAAATTAAACACGTTAAAATGAACATATTTAAATGTGAATCACTAGAGTTGATTAACGGTATTTAAAATAAAAAGTTGAATGAGGCCCATTTGGCATGGTTTTCCATAGTAGAATAGCTTTTTCTAAGTTTTCTTTTTTTTCCCAAAAATAAATAACCTCTGTGGTCATTTTAGAACAAAATGCATTCATATATTCTAGAGTCAACCCACGATTCACTAGTCAATCTAAGAATCTGTTATTGGTGTCATTCGCATAGATGTAGTAGTTCTAATGTTATTGTTCCATTTTATTCTTGTATTTCTTTCCACGGTCATTTGAAACAATGACTTTTGACGATTTACCAAAATTATTAGCCAAAAACTTATCATTTGAAAAATAGGACAAAATGTACCATGGCATAGATAATATTATAATGCTTTCCACAGTGTTACTTTATTTCTTTACTGCGTTCATCTATTTGTTTTAAGTTTTGAATTAATTTTTCAGAGTAACTAAATATATATAAATGAGTTTCCAAACCCTATTTAAGCATTCGTCAATAATATTTTGTGCCTGTTGCCAAATTAGAAAAGCTACTAAAATATACTTGGGCAAGCCAGGAAAATAATAATAAATGGAAGATTAAGCTATTATCTGTCATTTAAAAATATTCTATTTAATACACTCGAAAAGGTTGAGTCAAACCCCTTTTTATGAAAAAAAAATCGTTGGCGGCATTTATTACATTAATGAGCTTAATGTGCATCTAGTATTTGGCCCACTTGTCGTCTAAAGGACTGGAAATACTGCACTCATTAGTATATTAGAGATTATAATTTTTAATTCTCTACTCACAGGCTTACATATAGAGAATCGTGCCTTCCACTATTTACTGATGGGCATATCAGGTAATCCAAGTTTAATTGCCCAACCCAAGGTCAATGTGAGACCATAGGTATAATCTGTTCAGGAGAATGATTTTCACTCACATGCGTGACGGCTCTAAGTGATGCAGCTTCTTTGTCTTAATTTTGCATATTATATACGTTATTGCTGTGAAAATTATTACTAAAAGAGCTTTTTAAAAAGTGGAATTTTCTAATGCAAGACTGCAAAGATTGTATTTGCCTTTTCACACTAGCTGTATGACTATGGGAATATTTTGTTTCTCTCATTTACTTTTAGCCACATACAATGCACAGGTGAAAAAATATCTGCTTTTTGAATGCCTAGCATTTCAGTCATGCATTGTATTTTGGTCAGACGTATTATTTATCTGGGTTAGAGATCTAGATCTAGATATAGGTATAGATATAGATGATACAGATATAGATACTCAGGGAATGTATTTAAGACAATTTATTACAGTCTATCTCTGAGTAGTTTAACACTCTGTATTTCATTTCTAAAAGAGCTTATGTTCAAAATTCTCTTCCTTATTTGACTGGCCTTCTGTTATTCAATCCATCTGCCTCGACAAGCCCTGTTTTAAAAAAGGAAATTCAGCCTTTTTATTTTTTCACCTGAATCGTTGAAAAGAAGATATTTTCCTAAAGAAAATGACTCCTGTACAAGGTGTGGTTTAAGACCATTTAGTATTGTTTAAAAGAAGAAAAAAACTATCAATTTTATGAAATCAATAGCATATGGTTTAAACAAGGATTTTTTAAAAGTAGACAATTCCTGGTAAAGGGTTTCAAATTTTTTTTAACTAAAATTTGAACTGAATTCATAATATTTTGACATGTATTGTGGAATGGCTTTCAGTCTAACTTGGTACGTAACACCAGACTATTTCACTCATGTCAATCCATTCTTAAGTTTCAGCAAAAACAAGACTTTGGTATGCTAGGCATGTAAAAGCATAAAAGGCTTATTTACTTGAGATTATTTGGATGAATAAAAAAACGATGGAAATGGCGGGAGTGACTCATCCTCCTAAGCAGTTCTAGAGTGACCAAAGTGGGAGAGTCTCAAGATCCGGCTGCTATTTTTGAGGATGAATACAGCATGTGTTCTGCAGAGGTGATATTGATGGACCTACTTGATGCATAACTTGACTGCATTGCTCACCATTTTTTGGTGCTTGATGCATTCTTAGAAAAAATGTATGACGATTTATACTGGGTCTATGATTATTATCTAAGTAAACAATGCAGTCACCTCGGTAGCATCACGGCATTATTGGGGCTCAATTCTCTTATAATTCGCCTGACACCCGGCTCCTATTGATCAGAAGGCCGCATGATCTTAACTTCTACTTCGCCCTTAAGACTGTTACATCCAAGTCTGTTTGGATTTTGGAACAGAAAGAGGACATCTGTGAAAGTTTTGTGAAACACAAGGAAAGCCTGTAGTTTAGTTAATATTATTGTAAGGATGTTAAATCACTTAGTTTTGACAAACGTGCCACTGTGATGTGTTAACATTAGAGTAGACTGAGATGTGAGAACTCTCTAGAATATCCCTGCGACTTTCTGCACATCCCAAATTATTCCAAAATGAAAGATTCATAAAAAAACATTGGCATTCCTAACATTTTCTTGGCTTATTTGAAGCTAAGACTGAGGCACAGGAGTGGAGGTGAACCTGTTTGGCTTAACTGCTCTGTCTCAAGGGAACAAATAAAAGGAAGGCAGCAATCAAAATATCCGGGAGTCAGATTACGAGGACTGGTTTACCTCATTCATTTTATTTTCAAAACAAAGAATTAATTATGGTCACCTTGAATTCGTCTACATGACTTTTTTTTTTAAGCAAGTTATTCTTACAGTCGAAAAATAGCAAAGAATAACTTAAAAATGAAAACAGCAATCCCTGTTCAACCGTGATTCTTTAGTCCCATGTACCAGTGACCACCACTGTAGCCTTTTGTGATTTTCGTTTTCTGGTGGTTACTTCTATATTTCAATACGATATGTTTATAGCATTAGTCTTTTTGTAATTATTTAGATAAGTTATTTTACCTGACTTAAAAATCACAGCCAATCAACTTATTTCTTTTTCCTAATAAAGTTATAGCGATGTCCTCACATTCTCCACTAGACACTTTTGTAATTTCTTGCTCCCCCAAACAGTGGGAGATCTCTCTAATTACCACTAAGCAGCATGAGATACCCATGCTCCCATCAATAATTCTCCCGCTCCTCTTCTTTGCTCGGTCAACCAAAACTTTATTTTTACATTTTCCATTTAATATGTATATTCTGTTCTGTAACCAAAGTAACATTGCAATGTTCTGCCTATAGGTTCCTTCTAAAATATGAAATCCAATATGATTTTTCTATAAAAATATTATCTTCTATAGGTTCATTCTAAAATATGAAATCCAATATGATTTTGCTATATAAATATTATTTAACACAGGCTCATGTATTGTGACCTGTTAGTCTCCCTTACAAAACTCTCAGGTAAATGACCCCGAGTATTCTTAGTGTGAAGTTCCATTGAGTCTCTCACCTTCATTATAAATTTTTCTTAGGAGCATATCATGTTTTTGGTTATCTTTATATTTGGACTTTGCTTTTCTTGTAGATTTTCCCTGCCTTTTTTTCCCTTGAGATTTTAATGTTTTTCTTTGTGTCTGTGCCTTCTTATTTCATCGTATCTTCTAACATGCCCAAGATTTCACTCATGTAGTCTGGTCTCGTGGATCCTATCTCCCAAAGTCACCTTTCTCATGAGTTCTATACTCTGCAGCCAATCTGGAATTATTGTTCCCCAGACCTGCTGTGTAGCTTAAGCCCACAGATTTCCCTCCTCTACCCTATTTTGATTCCAAGCATTGTTCCTAGAATTATTTTTTGTTTGCACCTTCATTTTATTTGAGTATATTCTCAAGTGAATATCTAAGGAAAGGTCCATGGGACTCAAAGTTGCTGTGTGACTATGACTGACATGTCCTTATTCTACCTTCATATTTGATCCATAATTGTGCTTGGGTTCTCGAGAGCAGGTACTGAGACGAAGGTTGAGTCCAAGTAATTTTGGGGGAGCTGTGCAGGAGACACCTCTATGGAAGTGAGAAATGTGATAGGAGAAAGAGAGGTAGCAACTAAAAGTGTGCTACCAACCCAGCTACCCAGTGGGCAACAGGAGCTCAATCCCTCTGGAAACTCTAGAAATGGTGTAAAATATATCCTCAGAATTAGCCCTGAAAAAAGGTGAGATGATTAGAGTATTTATGGGTCAAATCCCAAGAGCGATTACTTGTGGAGAGTGTTACTTCCTCAGTCCCTTTGGCCTGCCTTGTGCATATCTGTTAAACATAGTTTAGCTGAATGTAGAAGAACAAATTGGTACCATTGTTTCTTCATAACTGAAGGCATTATGCATATAGTGCTGTGGATGAAATATGTAATTATATGATTTCTGCTTCGTTATAGGTGCACTTTTATTTTATTTTTTCTTTTTGAATATTACTAGCATCTTATTTTGTATGGTATTCTGAATTTTTAACGAGATATCTATGTATATAGGTTTTATTTTTTCAATCATTTCTTGTTGCTTTCTTATTCTTATAAGAAGCATCATGCGAAGCACTTGAATTTTAAGACTCAAAACTCTCATTATTTTTCCAATTTATTTTTTCTTTCCTTTGCTGTCTCCATCATTTCCAAAGTTGCTGTGTGTTGGATATGGACACTGTATGTCTAATTTTTTACCTCCTACTTCCTCTCTTTAATGCTTTGTTCTATGCTCAGGAAGATTTGTTTTAACCTTATATTCTACGGGTTAAAATGAATTTTTATTTTGAAAATTAATTTTAATATTAAATTATTATTCTAATATTTAATAGAAAATACTATTTCCTATTATCTGAATCTTTTCTTTTATGTGGCAACCAGTTCTTTCTTTATATCTATCTGCAAAATCTTCCCAAATATATTAGAAGGCATTTATTAGAGTTTTTTTACATTATCTTCAATTGTCTGAATTAGCTCACTGTCTTCTAGGAACAGATCTTTGGTTTGTATATATTTGTGCTCCTCTTTAACGTCTTCTATGTTTTTCTCAGTACATTGGTGAACCTTGGTTATTATTCACATTTGCAAAACCAAGACTGCATGGGAGCCTCTTTATCGACAGAGAATGTCAACTGACCAGCTGCACTTTGGGGTGTGTGTGGGTGAATTGCACTTTATTCCTGGGTATCCTTACATGCCCTACAACACACATTAGCTGTAGTGGTTCTCCCAAAGCCTTTGTTTCATTTGTCTAGAGAATATTCCGCCGGTTTTGTGCCTCTAAAAAACACTTGTTAGTTAGTGGCTCTGAGTGTGAAACTATGGAAGAGGCTGTAGGAAAGAAAAGAAGGATCCTAAATCTTTTTTACATGCAGAGTTTCAAATGGTCACAGAGAAAACCAAGATGCCATACTTGGTCCTCTAATAGTGAAAACTTCGCTATCTATGGTCCTACTGGACGGCTCAGCTTCGTCTGCAGCTCAAGGATCTGGGAAGACTACAACGTCTTACGTTTCATAAATGGATATTTGTTTACATCCTTAGTATATTCTAGAAATGTATTGAAATCCCTCATATTACCTTCCTCATTGTGATTTTATGTATTCTTTAATTTTTCACTATTATTTTAAAGTAGTCTGTTGAATGTGACTCACTGTGGGGGAGGTAGCCAGGTGAATATGACTTTTCATTTTGGATTTTCCAAGGAGGAAATATTAGTATCTGGCAGGAAAGTTTGCATTACACAGTTGTGAAGCCTGGTTTTACTTATTCATATGCATAGCTGAACTATATAATCACAAACGTAACTTTTTAAAAGAGATGTTCAAAATATTTGCTTTTGTTATGGGCTTGATTTGAATTTTATATCTGTCAATTTTTCTTTAAAAGATATCTTTATTGCTCTTCAACTCCCACAGCAATAGTAAGAATTTATAATGACTGTGAATTTTATCTTAGAACGTCCCTCTGTGACATTTCATTCCATGATATATAAATTAAAGTAACCATAAACTCTCCTTTTGAATTATTGTGCTGCTAAGATTTATGTATCATTGAAGTATACTCATGATGCATCTAGAGATGTCTTTGTATCCTGGGAAATAAAACAAAGGGCTTGTTTGTCTTCTAATTAATGGGATCCAGAAAACTTAACATTTAAACACTCTTCTTGAACATAATTTCATTTTTATCTAAATAATATATTTTAAAATTAATATAACATTATTGGCAAATAGAAAAAATTAAAAATAAAAACTATAATTTTGGTAACAAGTTTAGTTAATTATAGCCAAAAAAGGAACAAGATTGTTTTTATTAGTCTCTATGAAAAAAACATTTATTTTCTCAAAATTATTTCCCTTGGTCAAACATTCCAAAAACACATCATTGCTTTTAAGTACTATGTGTTTTCAAGGAATGATATTTCACAATTATGAAGGAGTCATTGTTATCAAGAATCAAGTTTTAATATAGTTCTAATAAAGTTATAAATATATTGTCTGATTAGATGTTAATCCCATATATTCTTTTTGAATCTTTGTTCTTCTTTGTATTTGGTCCAGAAACGGAAACTAGCAGTTACTTCCAAATAGGGCATCGTTCTCTTGTCTTTTCCCAATAAGATACCTTTGTTCTGAGAAGGACATTTTGGACAGATTTTGAACTAGTATCTAGTTCATGTTTCAGCATTCTGCCAGGATATGCTGATGTAAGACTATGGGTGTAAACATCGAAGAAACTTGTATGTGCATCTTTTCTCTCCAAAGATTTATGAAAATGGACTAGGTTAACCTGACCTCTTTGAGTCATAGTTTGTACATTCAAACTTGAGTGAATAATTTATACATCATGGTTTGTTTTGAGAATTAAAGGACCCCAGTCTAAACACATGGTATATGCAAAATGAATTCTAGTTAGTTCTCCTACCCATTACTATTTGTTTGCTGTTTTATTTTTTTAAACGGTTTAAGTTGTATTTTCCCATCTCAGTTCTGCAAGTTTTAAAATGAGAAAAACAAAACATAAGAAAACTAGATTTAAAGTTAGAAGAACTGGGCTCATATTTCAGCACCATTTTTTCACATTAGGTGAGATTGCAAGGCAAGGCCTGTGGCCTCTTTGATATTTAGATTTCTCACATATATGACAATTTTTATAATATTCAACCACTGCACTGTTGTTGGAATTAAATAAGAAACTTTACTGATAAAGTTTAAAAATGTGCACCTTCACAGTGAACAATAACTTTAGGTACATACGTATAGGCTGCACAGGAAAAAGTCTTTGCCTTTAGTGGATTAAAATTATAAAATATTATATGCGCTGGAAATGTTCATATTATAGGGAAGAAAAATATATAGAAATCCTTTAAATGTTATTTACAATCTAATTGAAATTATATTTTAATTTCTCACTCTATTTTGTTCATAGCATGCTTTTCCTTTCTAGCCAATTCCTCTTGGTAGTAATAAAAATAGATAAGAACAGTCTGATCTAAAATAGTTTTATGCCATAAATAAGTCATTTCATTATATATTAAGCAACTTCTATGTTCCATACCTGTTCTGGATAATATTCTACAAACTTTTCTAGGCATGTGTATGCTAGAATGAAAAGCAGACATGATGTTTATTCTCAGAGATTCTATACTTTTTCTAGAAACAGATATCTAAAAACAGATATTTAGCAATTTCTAGATATATATGTATGCATATCTGTGTCTAGATATGTATGTATGTGTGTGTATATATACGCTTCTAGATAAAGGCATGTATATATACATATGTCTTTAAAAATAATTTGTTATAATTATGAGTTATATAAATGGAAAATATACAGGGCTATGAAATTATATAACATGAAAAACCGGTTCCATTTGAGGAGACCAAGAACTCTGTACACAGAGAAGTGAAGGTTTAAGCTGAGAGCAGAAGGACCAGCAGGATTGAGAGAGGGTGTGGGGAGTGAGTGGGAGAAAGAAAGTTCCTTCTTGTAGCGGAAAAAGCATCTCTAGGGAAAAAGAAGTCTATAGATCCCTCCCCCCATGACTGTTGCTATGGCAACATGAGCAAACCAGACTGCAGTGTCCTAGTTCACAGGAGCGAGTCTTCAATATTATCATATCATATCCATTATTACAATCAAGAGCTAATTAGTACCACTTATATTTGAACACCATGCCAGGTGCTATGGAATGAAAAAGCATAGAACACAGTGCCTAGCCTCAAAATATTTGTAAATTATAAAATATTTGGAAATCATATTTTACAAAAACACAATTCAGATAATATGTGTCATGTGCTAAGAGATTGATACTTGAAAAAATTTAGAAGGAAGGGAAAGTTAGAGATAAAACGTGATGAGTGTAGAGGGATTTATGAAGACATCATTTGGTTAGAATTAAAGATTCATGCGAGGAATAACAAAAGCTGATCATTAAAAAGGCAGATAACAGTCTTGACTATCTAACCACGTATCTTGGGCTCTATGCTGCAGTCAGTGACAAGCCACTGAAGGTTTTAACCTAGAGTGCGTTCCACAGGCCATGGTAGAGGAAAAATATTCACTGATTTATAGAGACCACTCAATCAGCAACACCGGTCTACAACTAGGTCAACTTTATACAAAACAAAAGTCTTTTTTCAACATACTCCCAATATGGTACAGTGAAATTATTCTTAACTAGGTGATTTATTGTTTACATACAATCGATAATTCTACATAGTAATGAACGTGACTATCGCACAGAGATTTACCAGCATCATGTGCTTTATGTGGTACTTGGTTGAAGTTCTACCATTTATTGTTTATTTCAAAACATCTAATCTTCTATCACAACTGGAAAAAATGGAAGTAAGAGATCAATTAGGGCTTATTCTCAGGTCCAAGTTAGCGAAAGGCCATAAAGATAGACCTCCACCACCTGTCATTCGTTGGTACCCCCAGCGTCCTCAGAGTTATTTGGCTTTACTTGAGGTCATGATAATATAATTTTTTCTCTTCTTTTCTAGATTTGAACACATTGCCCTGTGATATAATCATAAAATAATGTATTTTAGTATACAACTTTGGGGTTATATGCAGGGTTCTAATTTTGTTGAT
Source organism: Diceros bicornis minor (assembly GCF_020826845.1). Lineage (NCBI taxonomy): Eukaryota > Metazoa > Chordata > Mammalia > Perissodactyla > Rhinocerotidae > Diceros > Diceros bicornis. Next base: position 4,696,317 of record NC_080753.1, read on the forward strand.
AGCCATTGGCATGGCAGATTAGCAGCTAAGGGGATAAAAAAAAGCAATATTAAAAGTTAAAAGGCAAAGTTACTTGGAAGAAGACAATTTCTTTCCCCATTTTTCTGATTATTACCTATTATTTAAGTTGAATAACCTGGTAGATTAACACGCAAATGCTTAACTTTAATCTCTACAAAAGAAAAAAATGAAAGAATCACAGGAAAATCTAAAAATAAAATCATAATTTTCTCTGTGAAACTTGCAAGTCAATATTGGCGATATGAAGACACTCTAATTTTGAGTGGAAGGGATTTGGATGTATTTTTAATATTATATTCTGTTCAAAAGGAAAGAAAATAAAATCTTTCACTTGGTCACATAGAGATGCAGTTTTTTGTTGTTAGTTTTGTTTTGTTTTTTCACAGAACATTTGTCTTTTGAAGAACTCAGGCAGTGGAGAGAACCTCACAAGTGTATATAACAATGGATGATTTGACAATTATCGGTTACATGTGCTGTGCGTTCTACAGGAGGCATAATATAAAATTTAGTTCTGTGTGTCCCTATTTTACAATAAAGACAAAGTAAAATAAGACACACTAAATAAGAAAATCCAGAAAAGTGTGACTATGAAACAACATATAATAGGTGTTATAACACGGTGTACAGTCCTTGTTATATGTAACAATATATGAATTTCTTTTTCGTGTTTTAAATCATTTAAGTGACACTCACTTAAATGACTTAGTCATTTCCTTGAAGGAGTCAGTGTAAATTAAAATTAGAATAGCAGTATACAACTTTTATTGATATGATGAATGAAAATATGAAAAATATACCTGTAGGCAAAAGCAAAGCAAAATGAATACAATAGACTCTAGTTAAAGATTACGTATAAACACACATTTAACATTTATCCCACCTATAGCATATACTAGAAAATCTTTACCAGCAACTATTCATGCTAAAATAACTAATATTATTTTAAACAACAAAATTAAATCTTTAAAGTATTTTATTTGTTCAACATGAATACAAGTCCAGATCCTTGAATCGGTAGTTTTATCTTTTAAATAAAACTTTTAAAAACCTTCCAACACTTCACTGTTCCTTTAAGTAATTATTTCTGTTCCAGACCACTTTTACAGCATCACACTACTAAATATCAGTATTTCTGATTTTGTGAGTATTTGTAAAATTTAGTTATAGGCAAATGCACAAAAAAGAATGTACTGATGGATGAATTTTCATAAAGCAAACATATCTATACAACACCACATCTATACAGCTACCAGCATCCAAGAAGAGGCCCTCACACTCTTCCCCCTTCCAAATAAGTTTCCACCTCCTACCAGAACATGAAAGAGAGGTCAGGGGAAGCTTCGGGAAGTTTCCAGGCCAAGAAGAAAACAACTACCATGAAGTCAAGCAACAAGGGAAGGAGAGATCTCCCCACCTGAATTAAAAGTTTATTTTAAGAAATACTAATAGGAAGATAAGTAGAAAAGGGTCAGATTAGGTAACTCAGAAATTCACGCAAAACTGTTCAGTTTTTATGCAATTGAACTCAAATATGTTGTGATCCTTCAAGTACTCACATCCTTGAAAAGTTATTTTGTTCTCTAATCTCATTGAAATGAATTATAACTGCAAAATACTTTCAAGTCAATCTTCTTAAATATAAACCATTCTACCCTACATCGAGTGTAGGAGTAGCCTATGTACAAGGAAGAAACACAGGAGATGTTGAGACTCAAAATATCACCTTGTCTAAATCAGGAGAAAAGTCTTATCTTCACCTCATTTTGTGTATCATTGTGGTAAAGTTCAGTCTAATACAGACTAGTCAGTACTAGACCCCGAGTTTACTCCAGAGAGCAGAAGCCACCATTGTTTCATTGCTGTTGTTGTTGTTTTGTTTATTTATTTGTGGGTTTGGATTTTTGTTTGTTTGTTTTTTCCATTTTTAAAAATATTTTTTTCAGGAGGAAGTGAAACTGTGAAACAGGACTGTGGAGGAAGTAGGAGAGGGGGACGAGCAGAGCCCTGCAGAGCACAGTGGCCTCTTATGGTGCCCAGGTATTTCTCCGAGAAGGAGTGCTAGGTGTCAGGAGCCACAGTGAACAGTGTGCACTAAAATGATGGTAGCTAACGTGTTCTATTGTAGAGTGAGTCATTTTATTATAAATCTTGCCCCCTCAATGCACAACTCTGTAGCTGATGTGGATAAAATATTTCTGTGCTTGTGAATTTATGCCTATGCATACCAGAGAATTGATAAAATCAGAGTCTTCATAAATATGGCATATCTTGACAACCACTCAAGCTCTTTCATTTTTCTATTGTATCTGTGTATATGTTTTTAAAATGATCATTAAATCCTATAATACAGCTATTGAATTAAAGATTGGAGATAAGACACTTAGACATATATTCTTACTGAATAGAGATTTCAAAATGTCAGTTAACTAACCAAACCAAAACAAGATAAAAACCTGCCTTCTCTTCCCACAACCTCTCCCCCCTTCAACCTGCTCCATCCCCATTTAAAGTCTCTTTCTTTTCTCTTTGGCATAGAAGCTGGAGTAAGCAAGATACCGTCTTATTATGTGTGTTTGTAAATAACTTTTGTAATATTTATTAGAGTCTTTTGAACTCATTTTTGTAGAGACATAATTTTTCATTACATTTCAGGCACAAGCAAAGTTCCTCCTTCCAGATAAAATAGAAATCAAATATGTAAACATTTAAACTCTGTGCTTTTTCATTAAAGTATGGATAGGTGTTCTCAAGATTAAACTTTATTTTAGCATGGTCAATCTTTGATTTGAAAACCTGCTCCCTTTAACAAATTTATGCTTTACTAAAATTAAAAATTATTCAAAAGAAACAAATCACCTTTAAAGATATCATGTATCTTAAAAATCTACTGAACCAAAAGAAATAACATAAGAAAGGGATATTTTATTAGCACCTGGCAAAGCAGTAATCTGGCAGAATAACCACATTATCTTGTAGGAATCACACACCACTTCTGCATCCTAAGGAAGTCTTTGTTCAATGTTTCATTATTTGGGGTATGCAAATAACTATGCTAGATAAAATTTTGAAGGTTTCCTAATTTTATGAATATATACATATATATTCATATATGTATACAATAAGATTATATATATTTCTATATATATAAAAAAGTCTAAATATTTTTAAATATCTATATTAATTTTGGCTTAATTAAATTTTGTATTCCATTATTTTGTATGTTAAAATAAAATTTTTACAAAATCAAAATTCATATTTAAAGTCTTCAAATTGTTTACAAAAAATGAGATATTTCCCCCCTTTCACATCAAGTTTACCATTCAGAGACACATTTAACAACAGAAAAGTAGTTCACATTTCAAAAAAAGTTTTGACACTAAAAATTCAAAAGAAAGATCATTGTCCATGTATTCAACATTAAAAATTTTTGAGTTCAAAGATGATGCTTTTAGTGTTTTTTGGTGTCTAGAAAGGTAATGATACTTTTGCCCATCCATTTCATTCTTTTGGCAATATTGCTAGGTAAATTCTTTATGCTTTTCCCTCTGCATGGTGCACAACCATAAAAATCTAAAACTGCAGAGTGATCTTAATCATCAATGGAAAAAATTATGTTTGCTCTGTGAACTTTAAAAATTTTTGTGAAAACATTATTACTATTTGTTATGAATGTATAATAAAATGAAAAAAGAGTAAAACTAATATTTACTTAGTACACTGTAATTTAAAATATAAGAAATATTGAGAATTAAGTGTTTTGTTTCTTTGTGAAAACTTATGACAAGCAGTTTCAACAGGGTTCTTCTTCTCATTGTGTAAGTTATGATATGGAGAGAGCTTCACTTCTATGTCTTAATGAATTGTTCCACTCCTTTCTAAGTTTGGATTAGCTTCCAGCATTTTATCCTTTGTGACTTCAATGTCAAGAATTATCTTGGAGAGTTCTTTTAATGTAAAAATTTTGCCCTTGTCGTGTTCTCTGTTCTCTGAGATATCGTTGCCCTTTTGGTCACAAACACCTACCTTGACTAATCCTTGGAATCTGGTTGAAAATCTCACAGCAGCCACCTTATCTGCATTAACAGCTTAAGCAGATAGCTTGACATTAATCAGTGTATTCTGTGTTCTGAAATGATGAAACCAGTCTTTGCTGACAGTTAAAAAAGATTCTCTTTCAGTCTCTTCGTAATTCCCAATTTTATTCACCTTAGCAGCTAACTTCAATGCTTTGGCCAAGATTGTAGCCAAAGAGGTAGATTGGAATTTTTCTCTTTTATTATGGAAGTATTTACTCCAAAGTAGAAGTAAACACTCCTTTTCAACCATAAACTAAAACGTATCAAGGATACTTTCTCCTGTTTTTGTATTCCTCAGACTTTTTCAATACAGTTCATACTTTAACTTCATGCAGGCATAGATCAAGTCCTATATTTGCTTTGCTGCTGCCATTTTAAAATCACAAGAGTTATCACTATAAAAGGAGGAAGCAATACAACTACAAGCTTTGCTGTCTGTGTATGAACTGAACCACAGATGTACAGAGATCATTCTCCAAGAGAATTTGAAAGAAGTGACCTGACTAGTTACTGGTAATGATGGGCATCTATAATTTACATAATGATTTGTGGACTAAAGATCTGGCAGTCCACGTTTTATGCAATTATTTGTGGTTAATATACCCTGGTAAAAGAAATTTGAACCCTGTTGTTGGAGGATTGGTGTTATTTAACTAAACTGTGGTACCTAAAATTCATGCACACCAGGGTCATGCAAAATGATGAATGCTTTACGTAAGATATTATAACTCATCTCTATAAAATTTGTAATCTATAGAGCACAAAGGTAAGCAAATTGTTAAACATAAAATAGTTCATTAAGTTTTACTAAAGAAGTATATACAATGTATTATTGGAGTGCATAAGAGAAAGGGGATACTAGGAATGTCAAAGAAGGTTTGCTAAATGATAAAGAATGTGATGTTTGATGAGAGCTTAGAAAATAAATGGCACAATAGCATCAAACATTTCTATATCCAACTTTAAACATTGCTTAGAGCAATGGCAAAGTACCCTTTTTGTAGATGTTTCTAAACATTGCACTGTTAATAACTAGATAAGAAGAAACATGTAATGAAGATATCTGGGAGATGCCAAGGGTCAGAAATTGAGTGGCCAGGATTTGAAGGAAAAGATGTACCTTGAGGTGAATCCAGATTTCTCCATTGCTTTTTCCCTGAAGAAATTTACCAATATATAAAGATAAGGGCTGTGAGCCTATGAGGTTAGTTGGAAGAGGTGGCAAGTGGTTATACCCCAAAATGTGTTTTCCCATAGTCTCACATGGTTGGAAGAGAATAATTGAGTTCAGGGCGACACCAAGTCTGGACCCTTTGGTGTACATGCCAGTTGGGGCCCTGGGAGAGGTGTGCTCTTGATGTGCTGCTCCGGGAGTAGTTCAATCAAAAACCTAACAGGTAATTATAACCTAGCTTTAAACAACTAATTCCAAAAAAAAAAAAAAAAAATTAAGTTATCGCTTGTGCTCTAACTGGCAGCCAAATTAAAAAACAAAATCCACTTCAGGAAAAAATGACACCAGCCAGAGCCTACGATATAGTGACAAATGTTTTATTCATAACATATTGCACCAAAATCGAATTTGCACATCATAGGACAAGAACAAATGACTAAAAACCAAGAGACGGAATACGAATAGACAGCTGAATTCAGACACTCACTTAAAACAAATGTGATTATTAAGTACACAAAAACATTTTTAATTCATAGAGAATTTCATTGGGAAACTACAATTTAAAAAATAACCAAACGCACGTCTGTTTTTAGCTTTGGAATATCAAGAGTTGGGTAGAGTGTCACTCTCATCTGTAAAATAAGAAACAAATGGAGAAACTGCAAAGTAACTTTTCATGAACCCATCAAAAAATTGAGGTCAAAGGGCAAATAATCAACCCACAATGTGGAGAGTGATCGACACCTTTAGAGAGCAATGGGGATTGAACAGGTGTTTACCTGGGGCCGATGCTGCTGAACACCATATAAGCACATAGGAAGATCAAACTAGCAACTTTAAATGACTGCTGAAGACTGAGCATGGGCTTGCTTGACAGCGTGAAACCCCGAAGACACAGAAGCCTCTGAAAGTCAGAGCAATGACAGACTTCAAAGCTGGTAATCATAACAGCAAAATTTTGCAAATGAAGCCAAACTCCTGACCAGATTAAGGTATATCTCACACTAAATGCCAACTGGGAGAAAAGTTGTACAAGTCTCCAAACAAATGTATATTTTTCACCTCAGTGTCTAATATCCTACAAAACTTGCCCAGGTTTCAAAAAATAAATAAAATAAAATATAAAGTAAGTTAAAAGGTAAGAAAAACACAGAATCTGAAACAACAGAGCAATCATTCAAATCAGACGCAGAAATGACATGTTGGAACTATCAGAGGGGGAATTTAAAATAATCGTGATAATTATATTAAAGGTTACAAGGTAAACAACATACAAGCTCAGATAGTTAACTTCATCAGAGGGACAGAAACTATAAGAATCAAATGTAAATACTGAAAATACCACAACAGAACTGAAAAAAACTCCTTTGACGGGCTCATCCATAGACTCTACAGAGCCAAGGAAATAGTCAGTGAATATGAAAATAGGTCCAGAGACTACACAAACTGAATGCGAAGAGAAAAAAACAGAGTAAAGAAAACACAGAAAAGAACATCCAACAGCTGTTGGCCCATGTCAGACCATAACACTACGTGTAATTGGAATCTCAGAATAAGAGACAGAGTAAATTGGGAAAAAGACATACTTGAAGAAATGATAGTTGAGACTTAACCAAAATTAGTGACAAGCAGAATATCACAGATCCAAGAATCTCAAGGACACCAAGCATGATAAATACCAAGACCTAAAACAAACAAGATAAGAAAACCATATACATTGATACACATGATATTCCAACTACTGAAAACCTGAAACAAAGAGAAAATCTTGAAGGTAGCCAAGAGTAAAATCACATCTACCCTGCTGTCTTGACACGAGTACAGCCATGTTTGGCCACTCCATTGACCTACAGCCACCAGCACACAAAGAAATATAAAGCTGCTTTCTGTGTGGTGGGAACTGGCCTGTTTTCCGGGAGCTGGCCTTTCTCCCATGGAGATAGTTGCAATTTGTAACATTTCAACGTCCTTTGGACGTCACAGCCTGGGGCAGACTGGCCATCTGTGCTGGGCTGGGACGATAACCAAGGAAAACAATGCACATAGACAACTGCCGGGCTGGGACGATAGCCAGGAGACTCAGTGCATGTATGTCACTGATAAACATTTGTGCCTGGGAGCACTGAATTCTTGCTCTGTGAACTCTGTAACTGCTTACTCTGGAAACTACCAATGCTATATAAACTGCTGGAGATTGAGGCCTGGTGAGAGTCTCACCTGTGGAGGGGACGCCCTGCCCAGGACCTCTGATGATTGGATTCCCGCCCAGCCATGTTAATTGAAAGGACTCTCCCTGGCAGTGGGGCATGGATGTTGTGAGTAACCGATCTGATGTGTTCTCTTTTTGGTCAACCTGGTGTTTCTCTTTCTGGTTGATTTGTGTCATTTCCCTTCAGTCGGTGTGGATGTTTTCCCTTTCCAGTCGATTTGATGTTTTTTCCTCTCGTTATATGATCTATTCGAATCTGCTGTTATCTCAGTTGATGTGGATGTTTTCCCTTTCCAGTCCAGCTGCTGTTTTTCCCTCTTAATATTTGACCTATTAGGATCTGTTTGTGGACTAACGCCTTTGTTATCCTCTATATAATAAAATATACCTTCAGTCCATTTGTTTGGAGTGGAAAGTTTCTTTTACATCTCCAGTCGAATCCCCAAACCTCTCAAAACACCTGCAGAGGAACAAAGACAGTGATTACAATAGACTTCCTGTCTAAAGACAGGCATGTAAGAAGACAATGGAGCGACAGCTTTAAAAACATTGAAAAATATGTCCAAACAGAATTCTCCATCTAGCAAAAAATATATTTTAAAATTGAAGGGAAACAAAGATTTTTCTCAGACAAATAAACACTTGGGGAATTCATTCCCACCAGACCTACTCTACAGGGAATGCAAAGGACATTTTAGGACAGAAAATTTTGCATAAGTCAGAAACTTGAATGTTTGCAAAGAAATAAGGGGTGACAGAAATGGAAAATTGAAGGTAAGACGTAATTTTTTTCCCATTTTGATTGCTGCAAAATATGTGTAACTGTGTAAACAAATGATTATAACCATGCATCGTGTATTTATAAGCAAATGTTAAATAAAATGTGACAATAATGGCACAAGAGATGGGAAAGAGAAATTGAGAGTATGCTTTAGAATGTCTTTACACTACATATGAAGCACCGTGATATTATCTGAACATGAACTTCATGCCTGAAACAGAATTTTAATTCATGTAAAATGTGAACTCGTGAAGACAGAAATGTAACAGTGAAAAAGAAATGTACTCATATATACCTAGGTTCCCTAGGCAACCTGGATTCTTACATTCAAGGGAAACTTAGTTATTCCCAAACTATGCTATAATTATAAATTACTTCTTATCACATTTATAATCTGTCTTCCATAATTATGTAACATTTAGGAAGCAAATGTTCATTAAGAAAAAGAGATATATCAAAGAAAGGACATATTGACGTCACGATTTAAATCACGGCATTGTGCTAAGGAATTAAATTTTATGAAGAAATAAATTCAATGATGTTAGCTTTTTTTTTATTTTATTTTGTTCATTACATAAATAGGAGGAAACACATATTGGACAGACCTGGCCAACATGGCAAAACAAAAGGAGTTTGTTATTCTCATGGTCCCCCTTCACAATTTGCCTCTGGTGTCTTCAAGCATTCTCCAGATGGGCTTTTCCCCATACTCTTCTCCTAAACCACCTGAGTTTGCATGGACACAAAGTAAATAGAATGTATTTAGGCGTGTATGTGTGGGCTTGGGGCATTGAATTAAACACACCTTCATCCTTGCAATGAATATAATCCATCCTCCTTGCAAATAAAGACAAAGAGCACACATTGACTATTTTTCTATTGGTCTCTTGAGGCTCTATTCACTTACAGTCTATAACTTTGTCCATTTTCATTCATAGTGTCTTTTTTTTCTGATATGCTTAAAGAATTGCCATCATCCTGCTTGTGTGCTGATCAGAGTTAAAATACGTTGTGGCCGGCCTGGCGGCATAGTGGTTAAGTTCGCCCACTCCACTTCAGCTGCCTGGGGTTCTCAGGCCCGGATCCCAGGTGCAGACCTGCACACCACTCACCAAGCCATGCTGTGGCAGTGACCCACATACAAAATAGAGGAGGAGGGGCAGAGATGTTAGCTCAGGGCCAATCTTCCTCACCAAAAAAAAAAAAAAAAAGTTAACATCACTGATATTATTTCTATATAAAGTTCAACTTCATTTTTTAGTTTAAATAAATTGAATAAATATTCTTAAAAAATGAAATGAAATATTTCAGAGTTCCACCCTTGTCTTTTTCTGTTTAACATAGAGATATACTATTTTTTTCCTCTAATGTAACATAGATTGTATGTAACATAGATTTTGGAGGAGTAGCTAATTAATCAGATGATGTAATTATCATTCAATATTATCCTTTTAATCTAGAATGAGAGCTTGAAATTTGTAAAATTAAGCTACTTAAATAGAAAAAGAGACAAATTTGACTCTAGTCCATATGGAAAGGGCCAATATAAGTCAACAGTGGAATATGATACCTAAACAGTAAATGTGAAATAAGGCTAGAATAACGGAAACCAAGAACTGAAATCATGAATGATGATTCATTTGCTTAAATTCAAAGAGCCTTGTGGGCACCCATGCACTTTGTACGTGATTAGAATTTAAAGTGTGAACAAGGCCTAGACACCAGAGAACACTCAGTGTGACAAGTATGGTCTGGGAGACAGATTTATAAAAAAAACAAATCAATTCCTCAGTACAATGCAATGGGTACATTTTGAGGTCACTGTTTCAAATATTCTATTACCAGTAACATATTTTTGATAACATTATTCTTAGCGAACATTTGATTTCTAAATATTAAACGATTATATTCTCTTGTACAACTGAAGTACATTTTGTGTGCCTTTATAGAGAATGCTTTCCAGTGGCAGTACTGCCAGGCTATAGGTTTGGAGGATTAACTGAAAAGCGCAAATCAGTTATTTAAAAGCATACAAACATAATATAAATACAGTAGCAATTAAACATGGTAGTTTATAAGTTATTGATGACCGCTCAGTTTAGGGAAAATCTAAAAGAACTGTGTTTATTATCTGAGGACTCATCAATTTTTCATAATTTTTGAATTTAGAATGAACCTAAAATAGCATAAACTTGTTAAAAGCTCATTATTTTCAATAAGAACTGAGTGAACTAAGTTAGTTTTAATAGACTCACTATCAAATTTTCTTTACTCTCATTTTAAGGTAGTCTTTAAATAAATACATGGAATTTTTGGAACCACAGCTAATTTTTTTTCAACTTTAGCAGAATCTCCAAAGTGAGAATCACCAAAGGTAAGAGAAGGGTTTTAACTATTGAGTCAGAAGATTTGAGTGGCCCCAAATCTCAGAAGCCAATTTAATTCATGTTGTGCAATTATTAACATCCTCTTGCTTCTGTCATATCTACAAATCGACGATTGAGAGGTAAATTGCCATCTAGCTGTAGTTTTTAGACCTAAAACCCCAAAGTCCAGAAACTACAAATGACTACTTTAAATGATTACTCTCTAATAGACGTCAGTCTTATTATGATAGAAAATTTTAAGGCTGATTTAAACTGTTTTCTTCTTAATAATGGATGTTATTTGAGTGTTTAAGATTATAGTTTTATCATTTGTATTTTTTGTTCTTTACTTAGACAATTTATTGCTTTTATTCATTTTCCTTTTTTTTTTTTGTGAGGAAGATTGTCTCTGAGCTGACACCTGTTGCCAATCTTCCTCTTTTTGCCAAGGAAGATTAGCCCTGAGCTAACATCTGTGCCCATCTTCCTCTAATTTTTGTATGTGGGACATCACCACAGCATGGGTTGATGAGCGGTGCATATGTCCACACTGGGGATTTGAACCTACGAACCCCGGGCTGCTGAAGTGGAGCATGCAAACCTAACCACTACGCCACCTGGGAGCCCCTCATTTCCCTTTTTAAGTAGTTTCCTGTGTTTGCTTTGATTATTTTAAAAATACTGTTTAAGAGTGGGCTAACAGAAAGAGATATTAGAAAACAAGCCATTATGAGCATAGCTTGTTTTACAAATGGTGATATTTTGACCAACAGAGATTACTCTTAATATCACGTGACAAGGGAAGTTTCAGTACCTGTCTGAGCTCTAAGTCAGTCTATTGAGCTGATCTTTGTCAAATAACTTTCAAAGTATGTACTATCCAAGTATAATAGGGATTGCATAAATACACAGAGAAGCAAGAACTCCGTCATCTTTGAAGGAGTTTCTTGCTTAGGTCTGCATTAATTTACAAGCAGTATGGACCAATATGGGTCATATCTGTGGAGACTATTAACTAATTAATTCAGAGAATCTTTCTCTAAAACAGAAAGACGAAAAAATTTCTAATTGTGTGGCTACAAATCTCTGCCCAAACTTCTAAATTTATAAAAGGAAGGATTTTACTTCTCTGTTTGATGGACTGAATGAAAACCAACATCTACAAAGCTTAGCATCCTCCACTAGATCCCTTCTTACTCAATACACAGCAAGAATGTTTCTGTTATTTAAAGGAGAAATTACTGGAGCTTGTCAGCAGAACATTGAACTAGCATTGGCCGGTAATAATCTAGACTCTGACCCACACAATCTTACTTATCAGAAAAAGGAAACTAAGAAGGACTTTTAAGCCATGCCTTCTTAATGAGAACCATGAATTGCTTCCACTCAGTATTAGATTCACATTTTCCAAATAAACTAATGATATTTTTCATTTTGTTAATTAAGGAGATTTTGCATTTTTATGCTTATTAACATTCTGAATCATGTTACAATGATCAAACTAAAATATTTCACTGCTAATAAATAAGGAAACCTTCACCCTCCCAGCTACTGCATGTACTGTGTATTTTCCCTTTCTCCCCTTCTTGTGGGTGTTTTTTTTTTTTAATCTTTTTGGTAAGTGTCTGGGTATGTGTTCATCTCACCTTTTAGATTTGATAACTGTCACCATTTTCCTGTTTCATAAGGTTTATATCTACCTGTTGAACACCTGCACGGTACTCTCTAATTGCACATTAACAAGAGAGGCCAGATACTCTTGAATGACTTTGCTGGGATCTACCTTTATTCCATCTATTTGTATCCATTCTGCCTCTCCATGAGACTTTTTAAACTAACGGGAGACCATGATAAAATGCTTGCATGGGTATTCAAAGAAGAGAAAGGAAGGGAGGAGGGGGAGGCGATGGAGAAGGAGAGGGGAAGGAAGGAGCAGGGAAAGAGGAAGGGGAAGAAAATGTTCTAAAATTGCTCTCCTTGGCATGTCAGGGTCACCATAGGCTAAAATAATCTCCCAAGGTGATGCGATGATACCAACTCCTCATCAAATTCAAGACACTTGCTAAGTCAATACTTTTATCTCATTTATCCAGTAGTTTTGTTTTGTTTTGTTTTTTGTGAGGAAGATTAGCCCTGAGCTAACATCTGTTGCCAATCCTCCTCTTTTTGCTGAGGAAGACTGGCCCTGGGCTAACATCCGTGCTCATCTTCCTCTACTTTATATGGGACACCGCCACAGCATGGCTTGACAAGCTGAGCATCGGTGCGCACCTGGGATCTGAAACTGCGAACCCCAGGCTGCTGAAGTGGAGCGTGCGCACTTAACTGCTACACCACCAGGCCAGCCCCTCAATAGTTCTTTTTTTAAAGAAGCATATAAAACCTACTGATTCCAGATAATTCTCTAATATTGCATAATATGAAATTACAAAAATAGTTCGGAATTCTTTCTAAGAGAGAATCCCACAAAATAATCCCTAATATTTGATATTAATGTATAATTAGATCACTTTTTCTAGGAAGTAGGCACAATAGGAAATTTATAATAAAGTTGCTTAAATAAAAGTGTTATACTTGCAGGTCTTTCAATTAAATTTGCTCAAACTGATTCAACTCCTGTTAGGTTAAGTGTTCAAAACATTACCCTGTGCAGATCTTCTCAACTCCTCAACAAATGAAATAAAATAGAAAATCCTTGGGCTTTGATTATCTATAAAAAGTTCTTGTAGGAAAGAAGTGTCACATGAAACATCATATAAAAATAGTTCTGCACTGACTACTTAATTTTTGATCATTGTAATGATCACCTCCTGGAATATTATATTTTCATTTATGTTATTGTTTGTCTACTCAAGTACAATAGAAGGTACATGAGAACAGGGTACTTTGTCTATTTTTCTTCCTAGTATATACTCCAAGCCTAGAATAGAGTCTGGCCCATAAACGTGTTTATTAAATATTTGTTAAATGAATTCATGAAAGATAGGCACACCTGTTCGTTACTAGACTATAAAGGCCGACAAGAAGAAGAAATCTAGTGCAGAAATTGACCAGAATGTTGCATAGAAAATATTCTCGTAAATTTCAGTTCAGGAATAATTCCTGTTTCTTTGTACAGACCCCTAAAATGAAATATGAGAATGTCATTGGCAGCCTGGGGGTCTTGCAAAGGGAACTGGTTGACATGCAGGGTGTACTGGGAAACCTGTTCAGTTAGGGCTGCCACTAATTACTACCTCCAGACTCTTTTCCCCTCAGTGGGCTTTGCCCCCAAACGTATTTTCCACTAACACGCCCACATCTCAGTTTGGCACACAGTAAAAGCAATTACCACATACTCTTCTCTCACTGCTGAGTCCTTATTTAGGTCCTCATGGATGCCGTGTTCAGAGAAGCTCGTTGATTTTCCCACCACGAGGAATTAGGAGTTTATGCCATAGCCCATTCTTATAAACTAGCTCTGTATATCTTGATCATGATAAAAAATTGATAATCATAGAATCCTAAACTCCCAATGGCAAATGGCTTTATTTCTCCCAACAGTGGCAGTTCTACGGGATATATGACTCAGGGACCTAAAGTCTCTTCAGAAAAAATGTGTGATAGAAAGTTAAACTTGGACACCTTGCTTGCTAATCTTCCTTCTAAAGCTTAATATTGTCTGTTATCAGAGAAGAAAAATTTTAGACAATCAATTCTCTCATATCTATGAAGTCATCTACTATTATAATCCAACTCAAGACAAATAAAAGTGGTTTCAAAATTGACACTGATTTCATAAATATGAACCCGACAAACTTCAAAGTATATATTCTTTAATTATGCTATGTGTAAATTTTTTAGATATTTACTTCCAATTGACACTTTTTTTTGGCTGCTGGAATTCTCCCATAAGCTTATCATCAATTCTTAATAAAGATCAAAATATTTAACACGGCTCATAAGACCCTACATAGTCTACACTCTACTGACATGTGCATCTCATCTCACACCGTATCCTTCTTGGTCCCTCGGCTCTAACTACTTAGAGTCACAGTACCTAAGCCATAATCTCTGATGACACATGCTCTTTAGACTTGTTGCTCTTTTTGTCAAAGGTGTTCTTCCCATTTCTTTTCTATTTAACTCATCCTTTCAGGTTTAAAACACTCATAAACTAAGATGTCTCTCCTTTAAATTCTTTATCAAGATTGTATATATACGTGATTTTATTTATATATGTATTTATACTAATTTGCTAATTTAAGCAAATACACTAATATTCTAATTAGTAATTCTTACTAATATTGTATTGAGTATCCTGCATTTGCTGGGCACAGTTTTAGGTGTAAAGATACAATGATGGCCAAAAAAGCCTGATACCTCACCTCATGGTGGTTTGTAGTAGGATCAATAAAGGTTTATCCAAATTTTAATTTTATAAAATCTGAATTGGAAAGATTGCAAATTACTTCTCTATGAGGCACAGCTGTGCTGTGGTTGCCTGTACAAAGGAAATTCTCCCTAATTGAAGTAATAGATTACGAAATTTACAAATTTACAAAATTTGCAAATGTTTGAATGATGCACCAAGGGTTAAGTATGAAAGTGGGAGTGTAATCCTGTGAAAGACTTTGGAATTCAAAGTTAACATTTATAGTTTCAGTTTTATTTCCGGTATATTTTAAGTATGTATCTATGTTCAAGTCATTTAATCATTCTGTACCTAAGTCAAACGGGATTAATTATAACGCCCACCTACCAAGACTTATCAGTCACTTTACAGATGTACATGGAACATCTACTGTGTGTCCAACACTGTCCTTGGAAGAGAAAAATGAGACAAAATTCCCTCTTCTCTCTGAATTGTCATTATTGTTATGTGTGGTAAAATTGGAAAATATAAAAAAGTAGTGCCCAAATGATAAAATATTATATAAACAGTAGATCTTTTTTCTTAAGTAAGTGGTATTAATATATAGTGTTTTGTTTCTCATCTCTATTTTTTGATTCATATTTATATACTTCACGTCTTTGTCATTGCCATATTTTAAAATTTATTTTTCCCCTTATTTATTAAATACATAACTGAAACTTAACATATCTGTAACTGTGCTAAGTGCTTTTCCTACAGTACTTCATTTAATTTTTAAAACTAAATAGTGGGGTACCTAGTATTATAGCCTCAGTGTACAGATGAGGAAATCAAAGCAAATGGCACTTTAAATCATTTTTCCAAGATCAATCAACAAAGGAATGGTAGAAAAAAGATTTTTCCTCACTCAGACAATTTTAATCCCAGTCTTACGTTTTAACCTTTATGTTAGGTACCCTTTTAATGGTTATTAATTTTAGTATACATTATTAATACTGAATAATAATATTGATAATTATATAACTCACACAATTATTTACTATATATATCCAAGGATTCAGCAATCTTTCTTAAAGGGCTACATATAGTCCCTTTCACATATTTTTCTTTGTTTTGTTTTACAACATCATAAACATAAAAAAACATTTTCAGGGGGCTGGCCAGGTGGCATAGTGGTTAAGTTTGCACACTCTGCTTCGGTGGCCTGGAGTTTGTGGGTTCAGATCCTGGGCATGGACCTACGCATGGCCCCTCAAGCCATGCTGTGGAGGTGTCCCACATACAAAATAGAGGAAGATGGGCACAGATGTTAGCTAAGGGCTGGTCTTCCTCAGCAAAGAAAAAAAAAACAATTTTCAGTTTAGTGCCACACAAAATCAGGTCAGGCATTTGATCCATGGACCAACATTTAATGATCATAATTAATGTTAATAAAAAATTCTGACTTTTTATTCTAAGCATGCTGCCATTTTTGCAGTAGGTTCTCAACATGTAAAAATTTATTATACAAAATGTTATAAATGATCTACTAATTACTCTCTCTTCTGTATTTAGAAATGTTTATTATATTTGTTAATTATTAGATTCACTAAAGGAGTGAAAAGAAAGAAAATCACACTGAGCATATTTAAGATTTAACGTTTTAAAAATTTTGGTACTTTTGGGGCCGGCCCGGTGGCGCAAGCGGTTAAGTGCGCGTGCTCCGCTGCGGCGGCCCGGGGTTCGCTGGTTCGGATCCCAGGCGCGCACAGATGCACTGCTTGGTAAGCCATGCTGTGGCGGCGTCCCATGTAAAGTGGAGGAAGATAGGCACAGATGTTAGCTCAGGGCCGTCTTCCTCAGCAAAAAAAGAGGAGGATTGGCGGATGTTAGCTCGGGGCTGATCTCCTCACAAAAAAAAAAAAAAAAAAGAAAAAAAAAAATTTTGGTACTTTTAGTATATAAAAGAACATTCCTGGTTCAAGAAAAACTTCAAAATTTTGGCTATTTTGTAGATTAATAAGAAATGTTAATATGAACTAGAGTTAGGTTGTTATTTGAACTAAACACAAAAATCATTCAATTGTCTTTATTTTTACTTCCATGTTGAATACACAATAATTGTCAACACTTGAAAAAGAGGAGGAAAGATGGCCATGTTAGAAATTTGTTTAACCTGGAGTATCTGCTATCTAAATTTGAAGACTGATGATGAGGATGATGATGGTGATGATGATAGCTTCTCCTGAGGATGTAAAAAGTTGGAAAGAGCATCACTCTCAGCCTAACAATGAGTAAAGTTTGGATAAATAATAAAAGCATAACTTTCCTTAAACCCATCGGAGAGCTGAGGTTGCAGTGTAACCAAGCATCCTAAAAAACAAAGAGCTCCTCACTTCCCAAGGTTAGAAGGCACATGCACATTGTCACCCCTTTGCAGAACATAGGAGGAAGAGGCTCCAGCTGCCACATGGAGTTGTAGAAATCACATAAAATTTTAACAAATCGGTGAAAGCAGATTAATGTGAAAGTACTCTGGGGTTGTGGTGGGGGACAGACATAGGAGGAGTTCACAATCTAGTAGGCTCTTTCCCATGACCTCCACTGAGTTCTGAGGAGAAACATTGGGAAGATCCTACTTGGGAGACTGAGGCATAGCAAAAGTTAATGGTGGAAATAGTATGAATTCCTAATTCCATGTCCATACTCTTCCCTCAAATGGAGCTAAAGCCTTTCTCCACTTGGGAAGGGGCAACAAACTCTATCACATGTCACTCCAAAGGCTCAGGTATAGACTCATGTTGCTGGGAGAAAGGGAAGAAAAAATCCTCTAAAGCTGGGATGGAGGAGAAAACAGTATGGGACTTCAGGACCCTATACTTATACCATGAGACATCTCCTCCCTCTAGGAGAGGGCCAGGGAAACCTCTCTTGCTCGAGACCCACCCAGTTATAAGGTATAAAACGGTTGATGAAGAGGGATGATAATAATGAGAAATCCCACCACTGAAGCTGAGGAACTATACTCAGAGGTAGGTAGACAGGGTAAGAGAAAATAAACTCTGCCTCCCCAAATAAGTCCCTAAATAGCCCATGAATCAAGGAAAGAGTCATGATGGGAATTAGAAAATATTTTGAAATCAATGAAGATGAAAATACAGCATATCCAAATTTGTGAACCACAATTAAAGCAGTCCTAAAAGAGAAATTTATAACATTTAATGTTTATATTAGAAAAGAAGGTTGCAAATCAATGACATAGCTAACATCTTAAGAAACTAGAAAAAGAGGAGCAAATTAAACCCAAAGCAAGCAAAAGGAAAGACTTAGAAGTAAGGGCAGAAATCAATGAAATTAAAAACCAAAAAACAATAAAGAAAATTAATGCAACCAAAAGCTCATTTTTTGAAAACAGTAAAAATTTTGATAAACCTATAACTAGATTAATTAAGAAAAAAAGAGAAAATACAGAAATTACCAATGTCAGCAATAAAAGAAGAGACATCACAACAGATACTACAGATATTAAAAGGAGAGACTATTATGTCCAAATTTATACCGACAAATTAGACAACTTAGATGAAGTGGACAAATCCCTTGAAAGATACAAATTAGCAAAGTACACTCAGAAAGAAATTGATGATCTTAATAGCCTACATTTATTTAAAAATTTCAATTCTTAGTTAAAAATATTCCCACAAAAAAATCCTCCTAGCTAAATGGCTTCCGTGGTGAATTCAGTCAAATATTTAAGAGAGAAATTATTCCAATGCTACACAAATTCTTCCAGAATGTAGAAGAGGAGGGAACACCTATTTTATAAAGCCAACATTACGCTGATATCAAAATCAGGGAGAGGAAAAAGAAAAAAATAAAAGAACAACTGCACGCCAATATGCTTTATGAACCTAGACTCACATATCTTCAACAAAAATATTAGCAAATTAAATCTGGTAATAAATTTAAAAAGTATAACATATTATGATTAAGTGGGTTTTATCCTGGAAATGCATGGTAGGTTCAACACTCAAAAAGACAATAATTTATTTAACCATTTCAACAGGAAGAAAATCTATATAATTGTTTTAATAGATGGAAAAGAAGTATTTTACAAAATTTAACATACATTAGTACAAAAAAAAACTCTCTAGGCAAATTAGGAACCAAAGTGAACTTCCACAATCTGTTAAAGGATATCTGAGATAAGCCTACCTCTCACAGCATGCTTAATGGTAAAAGAATGAAGGTTCTCCCCTAGTATCAGGGAAAAGTCAAGGATATCCACTTTCACCACTTCTATTCAACATTGTAGGTGGTTTATAGCAACTGCATCAAGGCAAAAAAAAAAAAAAAGAGAGAGTTTGATTTCAACATTTTAAAAAATTCTCCTCTACAAAAGACATATTTAAGCAAATAAAAGTTAGAGACTAGGAGAAAATAAACACAAAACCTATACCTATATATTATATTTTACATACAGTAAAACTCGCTGCACACACACTCATGCAGGTATGCTCACAACTCAGTAATAACAATAAAAAAAATAACCCAATTTAAAAAGTGGGAAAAGGTTTGAATAGACACTTCACGGAAGATACATGGATGGCATATAAGCACAGGAACAGATGCTCAACATCATTAATCATTAAGAAAATGTAGATTAAAACCCCAATTATTTACCTTTACATGCCTATTAGAATTGTCAAATTAAAAAAAACTGAAAATAATAACTAGCATTTAGAATGAAAAACAACAGGAAACTTCAGCACTGTTGGTGGGAGTTGAACATGGTAAAACCACTTTGGAAAGCAGTTTGTCCATTTCTTAGTAAGTTACATATGTATTTATCATATGCTCCAGCAATCCCACTCCTAAGTATTAATCAAATATGTATGAATATTTGTGTCCACATACAATCCTTTATTTGAACATGTATAGTGGTTTTATTCATAAATGTCAAAAACTGGCAGCAGTCCAAATGCTCTTGAACAAATGAATGGATAAACCAACTGCTATCTATTCACATATTGGAATACTACTCAGCAATAAAAAGGAACAAACTTTTGATACCTGGCTGAATCTCAAATACTTTATGCTCAGCTAATGTAGACAGATTTAAAAAGCTGCATATTTTTGGATTCTATTTTTATGATCTTCTAGGATGGTAAAACTATAGGGATAGAAAATAGATCAGTAGTTACCAGGGTAGAGTTCAAGTCATGAGATTTACTACAAAGGGCCACAAGTAAATGCTTGGAGTGTTGGAATTGTTCTGTATTTGATGGTGATGACAATTACATGAATATAAGTCTTTGCTAAAATTCAGTAGAATTTAATACTTAAAAAGAGTGAATCTTATTGTATATAAATTATAATGAAGATGATTTTTAAAAATATTATATATATCACACCCAAATCTAACAACAGTGATTAAAAAGCTAAATTATAGGGGCTGGCCCCGTGGCTTAGCCATTAAGTGTGCATGCTCCACTACTGGCGGCCGGGGTTTGGACCCGGGCACGCACCGACGCACCACTTCTCTGGTCATGCTGAGGCTGCGTCCCACATGTGGCAACTAGAAGAATGTGCAACTATGACATACAACTATCTACTGGGTCTTTGGGGGACAAAAACGAGGAGGATTGACAATAAATGTTAGCTCAGGGCTAGTCTTCCTCAGCAAAAAGACGAGGATTAGCACAGATATTAGCTCATGGCTGATCTTCCTCACACACACAAAAAAAGCTAAATTATAGTATCTAGAAATTAGCATTGAAGGGTTTAACTCTTTTCTGCTAAGATTTATGTGACACCATTTATTTGATGAACAGAAATTTTCAAATTATAGTTCCAATTTTTCTGCAGGGGGGAGTAATTTGGATATAATTTGTTGCTTAGAAATAATTCCAGAAGGTGACTATGATTTGTATGTTATTTGTAAAATGCTCAAGAGGACGATAACACAAACTAAACTAGAGATTCTGCTTGTTAAAGAATTCTTGTATAATATAAATTCCAGATGACTTTTTAACAGAAAAAAAAATACATAAATAAAATATCCACACTCATCACTGACCCGTATTTAAATGATTGCAATCGGACTCTTGGTTTACTCATGGTTCTCCCATCTAATGACCACATTCTCAGATGACAAGTGCATCAGCATGTGAGTATATATCTATCAGCTTAGGTCTTAAAAGTGTTTTTGATCTGCCCAATCCCTGGAACTTAGCAGATATGCATCATTACAGCCGTCAAGATCATTCACTTCATTATGTAGATTTGAACTATGGGTGATGGTAAGTACAATTTAAGTGATATAATATACTTTTTTAAAATCAGAAAATAAGTATTTAACTGATATGTTCATTTAAAACATAACAGATATGTTTATGTGAAATGTCTAGTTCTAAAGATAAATATCAGTGTAGAATTATACAGACTAAATGAGAGTACTCCCTGTTTATGACCATTAAGTCAGGCAACGGGATGTGAAAAGCAGAGGAAGCTGATTAGTTTCTGTGGAGATGTTGGGATTGTTTTCTCTGTTTACAAAAATAAAGCAGGAGATTAAGTCATATCAGCTGCCAGGGCTTGTTTCCTCAGGGAGAATGGAGACTGGACATGTTATCTAGTTGTACTGAGAAGTGGCAAAGCTTCCAGCCACATTATTTGTTCTCCTGACAGTGAAAGGATGATCAGCTCACACCCTCTAGTATAACACGGAAGCCCACCTGCAGAACAGACTTCTGCAGGGGACAGGCAGGGTGGGGGCTCTCTTAGCTTATGCCTATCAATGTATGAGTTCTTCAGCACAAATTGGAGGAAAAGGGTGGCATTTCTGAAGAAATGTCTTTCAAGGTAAGATGAAATATCTCGTATCCATTTCTGTAAGTACATAACAACAATGAACTTGCAACGCAGATTCTGATAAATCTATTTCTGGACTATTCATTAATAAAACATACTACAGCAGCACAGAACTTTTTATGTAAAATAATTGATTGTTCTAACTCCACTAACAGAAATATTGGATATTTTCTTATTTGACTTGTTTATTTTAAGAAAGGCATTCACAAATTATTATTTTTTGATAAGCAGATTTTTTCATTAAATAAAAAGTAAACATCTTTAAGTAAAACTCCTAAACAGGTTTAACAAAGTTTTGGAGAGACGAATTACACCTTGCAGGGGAAAAATACAGGTATCAGAATGTTTAAAAAATATCCTCCCCATGAAGAGGAAAAACAATGGTGTCAGTAATTCATAGCAACCTTCCTATTAAAATGGGCATGTTCACATAAAACATGTGAAGGGGTAACTGTCACATCTTATTTTGAAAGCAGTTGAGTTAATCTCAGCCTGTGAATTGGGGTGTAGTCGGGAGAGTATCTTCAACTATTCAGAGTCCCTTGGCGAGGAATGAAGTCAATTGAATTGGTCACAAATGGCCCATCTCCTCCCTAAATCCTATACACCATCACACTGGCTAACACGTATGAAATGCCCAGCTGGCTGAAATGTATTTGCCACGCCTATTTAGTTGCAATTGCAAGATACAAATAGACATTGACAAATGTCCCTTGTCTACTTTTGAAGATTATTTCATGTCGATAAACTGGAAAAAGTGAAATCTGATACCTAATGGGGCAATTTATGAGATCACTGAAACATACTCTATTCTCAATAAGGCCTGTTCTACATCATATAACTCTCTGAGCTCTATTCTGCAGTGATTCTTTACAACCAAATTGTTTCCCAAGAGCGCTTGACTTATATATTGATTCACTAATCCTCATTAACATTCCAGTGATGCAAGTAGAACTTATTATGGTTTCTATTTTATAGATGAAAAGGCGGAGCAATATAAAGTTTAGCCGGTGTCAGAGCTTACACTGTTATACAGAGTGGGAATTAAATTCCATGACAGGTTCTGGTTCTAACTTCCATTACCTTTTTCTACAAAGGTGCTAAAGTGCTAAATAGAATATTAAATCTTCTAAGGCTTCTAATGAAGTTCTTTGTATTGTATTAATACCAGTATAATAACTTTTTAAAAGTATTGGTCTTATATAAAGGTATCATAAATAGTATTGTTAAAATGACTTTGAATACAAAATTTAATAAACTGGGATTATAAGTAACTTATATATAATGCTACTACATATTAGTTCCTAACATCGTCTTCGCTAAATTTTAAAATATGGATATGATGACAGTAAACTCTTTAAAAACAGATATTTATGAATAACCGCACACACTTGCAGGCACATGTTAATTTAAGTAAACTTGCTATTTATGTAACAGGTATAGTTTTTTTATGGATAGATTGATGAATTAGAGATAGATAGATGATAGATAGATAGATAGATAGATAGATAGATAGATAGATAGATAGATAGATAGATAGTTTGAAATGCTTCACGAACACCACCTTACAGAGAGCACACCTCAGTATCTCCTAGTCCCATTAAGCAGGGTTGGGGGAGCGGGGACTTGGGATGGGGAATGGGAGGTTAGTGTGGAGAATTTAGGCAGAAAACCAGAAAGTAGATTGAGACATTTTCACCTACCTTCACAAATTTGCCTTGACTGCATGTTTCTTGGAAAAATGCAGAACTCCCCGTGTTACTCAGGAGGTATACCCAGATGTAGCTTTGAGTAGAAAGCTGATGTATCTGCTGAGAAATGCAGCCTAAATGAAGCGCTCACAGGAGTGATGGAGATGCTGAGGCCCTGCTGTGCCAATGGAAGCCAAGTGGGGACTTCAGTTGAGGGGAGGGGCGACCACCAAGTTTAATTAGGCCAAGAACACGAACACATCAGCACTTTAGCCTTGGGTGACAGCAAGATGTAAAATATTTACAGCAGGCAAGATGCAACTCCACAGTGGCTGACGAGAGAAAGGGATGGTAGCTCAATGACTAAAGTAGCCACTATATATTTAAGCCCAGGCAAATTCAAAAGTGTTAAAATTATTTTTGTTTTGAAGTTAAAAGGATCAAAAAATATGGGTTGTTTATATATCTCAATACATTTAAAGAAAAATTAAATACATTTAAATGAAAAAATTGCATGAATAGATATTTCTTTAGAAATACAAAACATTATAAAAATATTTTGAAAGTTTGAAAGTTTGTCAAAGAGTATTTGAAAGTCAATGCCGTTTTATAGAAACAAAACATCATAAAAGAGATCTTCTTTGGGCTATATAGACAAATATAATCAAGTTTACAAATATGAAATATAAACTCTAAAACAATTTGTTTAAACATGTAAATATTTTAAAGTTCACAATAATAGATGATTTATAGGGAATAGATGGATTGATGGATAGACAGATAAGTAGATAGAATGTGTATGTTTTGTATATATATAGGGGTCTGTTTATGTCTCTGCAGCTGTCTCTACGACTCGACTGCTATACGTGCATCTGTTAGGTCTAGGTTTAGAGAGTTACCTGCTTAAGTATAAAAACATAGGCTTCTGTTTGAGTGACAATCAGAAGCCAAATTTAAGAACCGAAAAAGATGTTTCAAACACACCTTTTCAAATTTCTTTCTCATCAATCAGTCATTCACTACTTATCTCCCTTTGGATAAGAACATCTAACTAGCTAAGAATATACCCTAATGACTCTCTAAGACAATTCATAATTTCTACCAGCAATGTGAAAGCATTTCAGCGGAGGTAGTCTTTTCCTCAGACGCCACTTTAGAGCTCCATAAGTGATTTTGATTTATATTTAATCTAGTAGTAATTTTCTGGCACAAAAGTTCAAACCTGAAAAATAATCAATAACATCATTGTAAAAATTATGCTTAGCATTCGTTGGCTGCTTATGAGTATCTAGATTTCAAACAACGAATAAATGTCTATAAACAGATCAACTCTCCTCTAAACTCCCTTTGTGAGCATTACACAATTTTAATAAATTAAGAGAATTTTGACATAGTAATAAAGTTATTGATTGATCTGATTATTTACAAGACTCTTTACTACACAAAATATTTTATTAATATACAAAAAATAGTTCCAGGGGCCAGCCCAGTGGCGTAGTGTTTAAGTTCACACACTCTGCTTGGATAGCCTGGGGCTCACAGGTTCGAATCCCAGGCATGTACGGCTCATCAAGCCATGCTGTGGTGGAGTCCCACATACAAAAAGGAGGAAGATTGGCACAGATGTTAGCTCAGGGCTGGTCTTCCTCAGCAAAATAATAACAATAATAATAATTCTAGTGGCACAGACCTTGAACTACAGAGCTAAAATTATAATGAAGCCATTGGACAGAATGACATCTGAAAGAGGTGTCAATTATTTTTATTACATCGAAAGGAAAGATATTATTGATCTATTAAAAAATTGCTGCTTTTTTTTTACTGTTTGTGAGCTGCAAAATAGCAATTTTATGTGGTTCAAATTCATAATTCTATGAGGGAATTTGCACAGCTTGAATTGAGCTGTGCGAGTTGGCTCCTGCATGTTGAGAGGTTCAGGTTTGTCAGAGTGGGTGTGAGTTACGGTGCCTCCCAGCCAGAGTCAGACAGCCCCAGACAATACAGTGCAAGTCAGGGCTGCGTCTTCACTCGCTTGTCTGGAGTGGAGAGATTCCCTGCTGACCGTCTATTACTCCACGTGGTCAATTGATTATTCTCATGTAAACAATGAAAACAACTCAAAGGGTAATTACTGTTGCCTCCCCCGGCCTGCGCTGGCTCCCTATTGTTCCTCTTTAGGTTTTATTCTGAAATACCGATTTGGGCCTGACAAAGGACTTGTATGTAGATGGAGGGAGAAATAAAAGGGCATTCATTCTGTCAAAGAGAAAGTCAAGCTGTAAGGGCAGCTTGTCATATGAACTCAATGATTTCTCTTGGAAGAGACCTAACAGAATTTTCTTTCTCCTGTGTTTTGAGATACATTAAGCACTAAACAATGTTGACTCATATTATGCTAACTTTAAGAGCCCCGAGTGTTAGAAACTTTATATTTTTATTAGTAATTCTATTTACTATAAAATGTATTTTAAGCACTTTGAACTTCAATCTTTCTTTCAGACATTATTTTATCCCTTAACATATTTTGTAAGCTTCCCACATTTACATTAGAGCAGGTGTTACCAGAATATAGTCCCAACTGTATGATTCCTAAAGCTATAAAATTCAGACTAAGAAACTCTATACTTCAGGCAAATGACTCTTAAATACAAATGTTTATCTTAGTTTCAGCAAAAGGTTTCATCAATTTAAAAAACAGAGTCGTTTACAATAATCCTGGGGTTGTAAGAATAATATAAGTTGAACTCGTTCTGTGGTACATACTAGACTCCTGAGTTACTCATGATAGTTTTAAAGCTGAGTGGATAATCAAATATTATTTAAAATCATGTTTGTATAACCAATTATAAAGTGTTGTAGTCACCTCACAGACATGGAATGGATGTCCCCAAACAAAATTTGATTTGGTTGCTCAGACTGATGTCACCATGCGTGCACCAACAAGATATAAAAAGTTTTATTACTTAATGAGTCTTTTGTGGAAAGTAGGACAGGCTCCCAACAGGTTCAAAAATGGCTTGAGTGAGCAGATATAATGAGTCTAAAAAGATACCATGTATTTCCTTATGCATACTCATAAAAATGTGGGTTTTTTTATGTCTATTTCCTATTCTTTTTTTTAATTGAGGTATAATTGGCATATAATATTGTAGAAGTTTCAGATGTACAAAATAATGATTAGATATTTGTGTACAGTGTGACATGATTACCACAATAAGTCTAGTTAACATCCATCACCATACATAGTTACAGAAATTTTTTTTCTTTTTTTTCTTGTGATGAAAACTTTTAAGATCTACTGTCTTAGCAATTCAGTATGTATTCCAATACAGTATGTTTCCCATTCTTTTAAATTTAATATAATTTTTCCCAAAAAGTTCTATTCCATTTTATTATTGACCTGGAGTCCCAATTTCTCCAAATAAATGCAGGCAGAGTACATTCTAAATATGCAAAACACCAAAATCAAAGGAATAAAATGAAAGGCATAGCAGTTAATTTGTGTTGTATAATCTCTGAAACTATGATATTTTCATTTAATAATGTGTAATATTGAAGTTATTACAAGAAAATAAACTATAAAAAAATAAATTACAGTTTTCCAAGTATTTTCTTTCAACATCAAGATTCATTTTTCCAAATGTTAGTCAAAATCTTTTTGATTTCCTTTAAAAATGCATCCTTGTTTCACTTTATCACTTTTTGTGATAAAATCTACATATATTCCATTTATTGTATAAGAAATATAATATTTACACATAGAATGAGTAGTCATCCAAATGTAACTTTTTTAGAAGATATATGTATGAAATAATGGCTACTTTGTTAATGCAAATCTTTAATACTCTTTGTCTTTTGAAATCAACTTATATAGTTAATGTTAAGTTAAAATTTTTTCTTGCTCATAAACCTATTACTTTTTCAATTTTCTTATATATTCTGCATTCTAAACCCCAGTAAATGTGATTATTTAGATAATGAGTTCTCTTTTATAAAACCAGCTATTTTTAGTGAAGCAAGTTTTTCTTTTTAACAAACATATTGTGGTGAAATCTATTTTTGCATGATTTTTTCTCTTTTTCAAAAGTAATTGTAAAATATCTTAGTAAAAGTAAAATCACTAAAACTTGTGGGATTCTTCTTTGCAGAGCTGGATTTGAGACAAGTGATAATCTACATTACTATATTTTTCTGTGAATGGAACTCAATAAAATTTTTACAATATGGAAATTAGGGACATGTTTCAGTAAAATATATTCTAGGAGATCGAGTTCCCTTGCTAAATTAAGAACTTCTTTGACAATGACATATTTGTATTTTTTAACTCACATCCATTTCCCGCTTTGTTGGAATTTTTTAATGAGATATTTTTCTGAAATTTAGTTCCTTCATCAATTCCTTGAGTGACATATGTGTCATAAATGTTTGCAATTTTACAGTCTAATTAAAGATGAGGAATTGCAAATGAATGTGAATGAAAAATGAAAAGACAATCTTAAGTAAATTTTCTATGAATTTATCAGATATTCTGGACTCAGCTAAGGCTTAGGTAACATATCAGGTATATTCTTAACCCCGGCCGCATCACACAGATGTTATTAAATGCACTTCTAGTAAAACTCCTGTTTCCCCTGATCTCTTGCCTCCTTACTCTTTGCCTCTGCCTGTACTCCAGCATTTTACTGAACTGATATCCTACGGGTCTCTATTTACTTCCTTCTTGAAAAATTCTACAGCCGTTTCCTTTTGTAATTTTCTTTGACGTCTACAGCATTCACTCTCCAGTCCCCTTTGCTCTCTCGTTCTTACAAATGTTCTTCTCCCCTCAAACATTCAGTTACCCACTTTTTGTTTTTCAGGTGCCCCTTATCTCTGTCAGAACTCCCTATGTTTGGTGTTATCTCGTCTTCACCACTCTCCCAGTCTCATTTTTTGGCCTCTACTCTTCTGTAACTGCGTGCTTTCCTCAATGATGTTGACTTGTCACAAGATTGCAATGAGTTCCTCTGGCCCTTTCTCTCTTAAATTAAATAACTCAGTTCCAATCACTACTAGAAATGAAGGTCCACAGCTCCAACTATCTTCAGGGTACAAAACTTTAAAGAAATATATAGGTAAAACTCATTATTTTCACTCTAAATAAATTCACCCCCTACACAAAAATTCAGTTCTTAGAACATACATATCTTAGTTGTATCTTCCTATTTATTTCTTGGCTACTGCCTTGGCTCAGCCTCCATATTTCTCTCGTTTGGACTCCTTTCTCTCTACTGCTACCAAAATAATCTCCTTGAACTATAGCTCTGAGCTCAGCATTTCCTTACCTCACAATTCCCTAGCCTTGCATTTAAGAACCTTCATAATCCAGCTTTTCAATATTCTTCTCATGCTTTTTCTTCTACTTTTTTATGCATTCCTGTAGGACAGCCAAGGTGAAGTTTTTTCTTTTTACTATACATGCCTTCAGTTTACTCACAAGGTTGAGGTTGTTCTTTATAATTTGTCCTCCATTTATTTCTGATTTTTTCAAAAATTAGTAACATTTAAAAGCCTAAAATTTATTATCTAAATCATTGAGTTCTCCTTCATAATATTTTTCCAGAGTATCTGCTGGAAATGATCTTTTTCATGACTCAATTTAGCCTTTCTTTACTTACTTGCTCTAAAGAATTTTTTGTTAAATTATTTAACAATTATTTATGCATATGAGATTTCTTCTACTCAATTATAAATTGTTGAAGGCACTTTTGCAGCAAATCCATTATTTTACCCCTTACTATACTTTTAACATAGAATGATCTCAACACATATTTTTGATTGATTGAATTGAGTGAAACAAAATAATTTACCTTATTATAATCTGCATTTAATTTTGCATTTATCTCAACATCTAGCAGAGTGGAGTCTGCTTACCATGTTCTCACTGAAAATCTAAGTCATAAAAATTTATTTTATTTGTGAAATTTGAAAGTAGATTAAAGATATACTTAATTTGGATTTTCTTTTCCATTTTACCGGTAATCATATGATATATAACTCCAAATCTCTCCTTTTGAGAACAGATCATATACTTTTGAAGAAAAATGAAATTAGTAATTTGTAGGCATATAAATGGATCTATTGAAAGACAAAAATATCACTCAACGATAATAATTGTCAATACTTAAGAGATTGTGCTAAAAAAATAACTATTGGTGTTCTTGTTACTCTTCAGAACAATCTTCTGAATAATTAGTAACACATACCCTCTTCAAATCATTAAATGTCATAAGAAATTTCACCCTAACTAAGCATGCCCCAAGGGCTTAAACCATTTAATTCACATAGAATCCAATATTACCAAACCTGATTAACTATGAGCAGTAACAAAATAAAGGTAGTCTCAATGTACAATTGGATCATCAGAAAGATATAGAGGTAGACTTTCTTCAATACATTGTAAATAATATTTTTGAGAAAAGTCAGAAAATAAATTTTATATTCTGATTTCTTCTAGAAAACATCCATAAAATAAAGACAAATCTTATATATAATTTTATAATTTTAGTTTGGATGTCAGATTTTTACAACGAATTAGAAAATATCTTATTCATGTAGGTTGTTTTATAGACTATCTTTCTAAATTTTGGTGAAGCTCAAAAGAGGTTTCAAGTACTTTTTGTTTTCTTTGGATTTCTTAGTTTCCTGTGTTAACCTCATAGGGAAGCAGAATAAATGGGCATCATCAATTTGTTATGGTAAAAGTGAAGCTCCCATATATTCTTGTGATCTAAAATATTTCCCACAGCGCCTGAACTCTGGCTTTGGACTTGAAATCTGGTGTGGTAGTATTCTCCCTTTATGCTGCATGGGGTTATTTCAACTGTTCTTGTATGTGTATGTGGAAAGGGCAGGTGTGGAGGAGGCCCTAAAGAAAACTCCTTGTTAAACTCCATGTGTCTTTCATGGAAGAGGCCAGTACCCCATTCTGTGATGTCTGATAAGGGGCTGCCCACTTGCCTGGTTCCTGTATCACTGTGTTCTCTGCCCAGGACAGAGGCAGAGAAGCAGAGTTTTTTTGTTGTTATTGTTTTTTAACTTATTTATATTTTTAACCTTACGGAATCTTGTTTGAGCACGTGAGGGTAAAAAGTAAACTGAGTACAGTGTAGGGAGTATTCTGGTTTCCCTAACTTATTCTTATATTCCTGGTCCTAGGGAGTTTTCTTTAACCTTGTTTAGTCCATCCTTCCATGCTATCCAGTCTGTGTTCATGATTCATCAGCTCTGTTGCCTCAAATGTCAACTAGGTGATAATGTGGTCTTTGTTTCTCTGACTCACATCAAGCATAGAGTGGCCTCATGGAAATGAATACAAAGTGGATAGTTCAAGGCAAAGTTGTGTCTTCCTTTGAAAATTTCACCCATTTTTCTCGGAAATGAGCTTAACTCTCAAGCACCTCACAGCTATAAGAATTACAAATTTATGAATATCACCAAAGAATACACATTACTCCTATTAACAGATTGGAACCTTTTTCAATGGAAAATCATAATCTTACATATAGATTTATTAATATCCTCTATAGTTTTCTTTATAAAGGATTCTTGTATTAACAACAACACAAAAAAATGGCTTTGTAAAGACTAAGGTCTCAAGGAGAATTGACACTGTCCTCAAATCTAATCTTTTGATAAGTTAATCTCTTCTCTCAGCAGCATCTTAATGCTGAGACTTGAAAGATAAATAGGCGTTATCCTGGTAGGGAAGTTGCTATAAAACATTCAAGGGATACTAAGTGTGTTTCCTGCAAACTCTTTACTAGTCTTAGCTGAAATCTGCTTCCCCTAGACTAATACAAAATCCCTCCTTCCACTTTGCCCTGTCTTACCCATTCAGCCTGGTGCAGATCACCAGTCTTTAAAAAATGTAAATTAGATCCTTTTATTTCCCTGCTTAAACCCTTCAATGGTTTTTCATTGCTCTTAAAATAAAATCTACGCTTCTTTCCATGATCAATAAGGCTGATTAACCTCATTCTGCCTAATTCTCCAACTTCTCTTGTTACTACTGAGACTGTAACTCAGTCTAGCCCTGCCCCACTGACATCCTTTTTCAGCTCCTTAATAAAGCTAAGCCTTTTGTAGCCTCCAGGAGTTTTTATATCAGCTCTTTTTACACAGCCCTTCACATGCTGACTCATTTTAGCCATTCAGCTCAGACATCACATCTTTAGAGAGGCCTTCCATTTTTAATCACAAAAGTAAATCCAATTAAGGACACACACACACACACACACACACACACACACACACACACGGTATTAGTTGATTCTCATAACCAAATACATACTCAAAAGGAAAGGTAGTACTTGATCTACTTGTTAATTTACAACACAAAAATCTTGGTTTCTTCTTCATCTTCCCCCTACTTTGGTTCATGTCCAGTTTACCCTAAATCAGTGTCTATGTTACCTGATGCTTTTCAGCATCCCTGAGACATTTATGCTTCAATGTATATATCTAGCTGGATAAAGTCCTACACTGAGATTAGCTTTGGTGAAAACACACAGAAGTAACTTTCCCAAAAACCCTTAGAAAGCTTTCTATCGCCATGAACCAATCACTGTTTCCAAAGGATGGAGCAGGGTGCAGAGGTTTATCTAGTGGGAGTTCACCCCTGGAGCTTGGAGCTGAGGAAGGTCTGAAGCCTCAGAAGCACCTGGAATCCTTGTGGAATCTGATTGAGAACCATGCACAGGGGCGTGATGCTGAAAAGCAGAGAACATTGTGTCTGTCTTGCTTACTTTCAATTTTACTGCTCTGTTAACGCTCTCTCTCTCAGAAATGGGAAGGGCCTTGTGTACCTTCCTTCACCCTTATATCCTCCAGCACTTAAGATATTTACACCAAGTTTTTGTTGAGTGAATGAATAAGTGAAGAAAGCATGAAATAGCACGGGGAGAAATACAGTGAGGGAAGGAGATGGAGCCAAAGTATAAGCAGGGGGATCATGAAGGACTCCGCTTACTCTATGAGGATGGAGGATCGTCTGGGTTATGTCACACCATCAAATGACCCAAACACTCAGTGGCTAAAGCAACAGAAGTTTATGTATGTTCATGGTCTGTATGCAACGTGGGTGCTCACAGCTCTGCGGAGGGTCTTAACCAGGAGCCCAGTGGCAGAGGCTTGTCTGGGTCCCTGTCTCCACCACGGCTACATCGTGAGGAAGGGCAGCAAGAGTCCTGCGCTGGCTCCTGGGGTTTCTACAAAAAACAGTTCGTGTCACCTCCGCTCACATTTCATCAGCTGAAGCAAGTCACATCTAGCTGCAAATGTCAAGCAGGAAAGTGTTTTCAACTATGTGCCTGGAATATTTGAGAAGAGCTCTAAGTTTTACTAAAATTAGCACATTTAAGGGTCTCTTATCAAATATAAAGAGTACATGTAAGAAAAACTGTGATAAAAAGAAATGACAGAGTATATGTCCATCACAGCCGTCTCAGTCCAGTTCATAATTTTTCCAGGACATACTATAGATTATTGTCACCAAAGATGGTATGTTAAGTGTTATCTTATTAAATATTATCATATATTTACATTAGCTAAATGCTTCAAAGAAAGGACAGAGTATGCAAACTATATTGGAGGAAATAAAGCTAAAATGTTCTCCAATTTTAAAAGATTCATTTAAAGTGTACCATTGTAACATATAGAGTAAAAAGTTGTTGAGCCAAGACTTGAATCCATATTTTTCTCATATCAAAATTAATGACCTTGTCGTTACAATACATTTCATTCTGAAATAAAATCAAGCCAGCAAATAAACAAACAAAAGCAACCAGAAATCCTGTTGCATCAGGAGCAAATGATCCAGAGAGACACGTAAGTGTTCAGGGAAACCTTTATTCCCACCTAAGATGTTTCCTTCCATGAGGAGGGTTATCCACGAGCATAGCACTCCCAGCCCCTGCTGCCCCGCAGTTACTCCTGCTCTGAGTGAAAGGGTGATTCTGGTGTTGCTAAATTTCAGGGAGGAAATGGAAATGTGTATCTCAGCTTCTTCTTTCTCCGTTTTTTTCAGGATTTGTCTTCCTGGACAGAGGGCCATTGTGGGCTGCTATTCCAGATCACAAGTTAGCCAAGTGTTGACCCTCAGATTGGGAGAGCTGTGGTTGCCGAAAATGAAATGTGACCCAGTCAGAAACCTTTCTATTTCCTTTACTCAGTGTTGGGAAACTCATTGCTCCAGCGTGCCAAGCCTCCTTGTGCTTTATCAACTAGCTCAACGATGAAAGTGATGGGTAGATGCGTGTCTTATCCCTCATGTCTATTTCTCAGTTGATTCAGAACTTAGGCAGAAAAAACAAAACTGTCATTTTTGTGGCCCAAACATCAATGAAATATAAACAAAAATTATGATGATATGGGGACTTATAGAAATATAACTTTTTTTTTTTTAACATTTATTGTCAATCCTCCTCCTTTTGTTTTCCCCCCACAGCCCCAGTAGATAGTTGTATGTCATAGTTGCACATCCTTCTAGTTGCTGTATGTGGGACGTGGCCTCAGCATGGCCGGAGAAGCGGTGCGTCGGTGCGCGCCCGGGATCCGAACCTGGGCCGCCAGTAGCGGAGCGCGCGCACTTAACCGCCAAGCCACTGGGCCGGCCCAGAAATATAACTTTTGAAATGGGACCTGAAAGATAAAGTAGTGTGTGATAGATAGAAGAAGGACATAGAAAGCCTCTTCCAGGTTTAAAAATGTGTAATTCCAAATTGTATTTTGGGCTTATTCTACACAACAAAAACTTAAATAAGGTACATATATAAGGGAATTCAAATTCCAAATATGAAGCAATTGCTGCTACTGTTGGGCCCATGTCTCACACAATCCTCAGCCATTCTCAAGACAGATCACCATCCACCTTCTCTATAATGACTTCCCCAATGAGTTAAATATTAAATTATTGCTTTTTTCAAATTCCTGCAGCAATTTTGACTTAAACTCATACTGAAAATCATTAATTTTATATTTTTACAGTTTTTCTATCTTTGTTTCAGACTATTATTTAAATATTTTGTTTTTCATATGATTCTCCAGTTGATTAAATCTTATCATGTCAGCTAGAACAGACTTTTATGCAAACTTTACCATGGATTATAAATCTTTGTATTTCTATGTTACCTTGTACAGCCTCTTGGAGCTAGCACATAACTTAATTATTATTGGCTTTATCTTTTAATGAGTAGCATAGCAGAAATCCAATTGCAATGAAAAAGAAGACAAACAAGACCTATATTTTAGCTTTATTATCAGTTAAATAAGATGATCAGAAAATATGTTGTGCAGTGTGCAGTGAGGAATGCATACTTGCAAAAGAGGAGCAGGATGAAGAAGAAAGTTGGGTAGATACAATTTGTTTAAGAAGGAGGAGGTGCTCATTCAATTAGTCAATCAATAAACATTTATCCAGAGCCTACTCTGTGACAGGCACTGTGCCTCATGCTGGGGACACATCCCTGCACCAGTCAGACATGGTCTCTGTCTTCACAAACTTGAAATGTAATGAAAAAAAAGATAAATAAATAAGATAATCACAATACATTTGATGACCATTGTGAAAATTCATTTACTGAATGTTACATAGTCTCTATGAAGACAGTCCACAGCTTAAATACAGACGTCCTGCACCGTTTTCTCAGCTAGGAAAGTGCTGAGGATGGGACTCAACATGTCGATGTGTCAGTGTAGCAGTTGGAGTGTATGTAAGGGGCAATCTGGGAATCTTGGAAGTCCACAGATTTTCCCAAATCCCAAATTGAATTTATATGTTAAGTACTTCAAATACTGGAAACACAGCCTTTCTTCCCACCAACAAAAAAGGTAATATCACCACAGATTTTCTGTGTTGCCTAGCCACAGCCAAGCAAAACCAGAATGCATCTCACCATGCAGGTGACATCCTGGATTTACATAAAAATGTGCATATTCTCTTATCTTTAGCATAGAGCCTTCATAATTTGGTTATCATGGACCAGTGAATATCTGTAAGGAAAATTAGAAAACAAAGAGGCTATATGTGGACTAGGACAACCTTTTAGAGTGCAGGAAATAAAACAGCATGAAATGTGTTTTCTTCAAGAAATCATTTAAGTAATTTTATTTTGTTCTTATAGAAGTCAATTTAATTGACTCATCTTCAAAGAAATAAAAAAAACTAGAATGGAAACATAATTAAACAAATGTTCCTTGTTTAATTACATTTGAAAAATTTCAAGTATACCTAGGTATCACCCTAACTGAGAGGTGACTAAGAAGGGACAATAAAAGTGGGTTGGAGAATAAGCAGAAGTGGAGATATGAAATGTAGTTTGCATGGGTCTGGCTTGAGAGCTGAACAATAAGAGCTCATGTTACAAGCTTATTGATCTGATTGATGAGATTAAGAGCAATTTCAGCAGGGAAACTTCATCTTAAATGTTTTATTTTGTGTTTGTTGAAATTATATGTTACTATGTAAGATCCAAGAAGAAAATTCTAACAAAAACAAATTTACTTTTTGTCTTGCATATCTCTATTGAACATCATTTTATATATTGTCCCTTCCATATGTACAGAGAGAAGGATAGACTTATTGATGGATAGTAAATAAAAGAAAATTTATAAAAATGGATCTTTCATCTCATGTTTAAACCTTCTGCTGTCTGGATGTTATCATTTGCAATGTCTTTCACAGAGGTAGCTTTTTTTTTTCTATTTTCATATGTTCTTGTAAATTTCTACATACTTATGGGGCAAATTTTATTCCTATATTTGCATCATCTTGTCACTATTCAAATTA
Organism: Diceros bicornis minor; assembly: GCF_020826845.1. Classification (NCBI taxonomy): domain Eukaryota; kingdom Metazoa; phylum Chordata; class Mammalia; order Perissodactyla; family Rhinocerotidae; genus Diceros; species Diceros bicornis. Next base: position 4,732,667 of record NC_080753.1, read on the forward strand.
TTATTTTAAAAAATTTTCATTAACCCGAAGAATGACTTTCCAACATTTATCATGCTTCACAGTGTAATAAAATAATCTTACTTATTAGCATTGACAGCAAATTTTTAAGCTTTCAGATTATGCTAATATTCTAGTCTAATACAAGACAAAAATGGTTTAATTTCTCCACAGATCCTTTGGATGTCGGATAGGATTGACGGAATTGATCTATCTTGCTGGTGCTCTGTCGAGTGGAGAGTGAGTGCGTGGAGAAGGCTTTTTCTGAGTCCCGGCTTCTTGTCTGAATAGTGACCGTATCAGTGATGAGCAGCGTCTGTCATCTGCCTTGTGTTCTCAGAGGCAGCATAGATCTTTTTGCCAAATGAAATCATCCCTATGAGAGCACAGGAAATGCCATACTGGGTTATACAAATGATCCTTCTCATCCTGAATTTATTCTTGACAGAGACTTCTAGGACTGTTTTATGGAAAGATAGGGGTGTATGACATGACATCAAGTAGTAGCAATTTGAGATACACTGAAGACATCTCAATTCTTCATTGGCAACTTGTTATAAAAATTTCATATGAATGTACCCAATCACTTTGAATTTACTTATATCTTAATCATGTAGCATATCTTACCATAATATAGCAAATATCGAGTAATGATAACCTGCTATTTGATGGTTAAATAAAATTGGATTAATCTTTGTGTATTAGGGTTCTCCAGAGAAAAGGAACCATTAGGATGTGTGTGTATATGTATATGGAAAGAGATTTATGATAAGGAATTGGCTCAGTGATTATGGAGGCTGGCAAGTCCAGATCTGCAGTGTGGGTTGGAAGGCAGACACTCAAGAGAGCTGATGGTACAGCTCTAGTCAGAAGGCAGTTGGCTAGAGAATTTCCTCTTGCACAGGGAGGCTGGTTTTTTGTTCTATTCAGACCTTCGAATGATTGGATGTCGCCTACCCACATTATGAAGGACAATCTGTTTTACTCAAAGTTCACCCATTTAAGTGTTAATCTCATCCAAAAACACCTTCCAGTTGATGTGTAAAATTAACCATCACACCTTGTTAACCACATTTCTGCCTTGTACTTATTATCGGTTTTTGAACACCCTCACGTTCAGATCACAATTTTTTATCTGAAGCTCATCTTGTAATCATCCCAACACATTCAGTTCTCTGGGTATCACATGTGGCAGGTATGATATATTTTTAAAAAATACTTAAAAACCCCAGATGGGAAAGAAAGCAGGACTTTATTTTTTGATAACTTAGTCTCAATTTTCCCCTCATTTTTATAAGATACCAAAAAACTTAATGTAGTCAGTTCAAGATAAACAAGCTTGTTTTATTATTTCTTGCCCTATATTCACTTCAACTCAGGTATTTCAAGATATTTGGCTAGTTGTTCTTCCTTCCTAGGGCAATGTTTATGTTTCTGGAAGTCTATATTCTGTCATGGCTCGAGCATGCAGTCGTCAGTGGTGGCTGTCCATCCGGGATCTGGCTGAGGTCTAGACACGTGTTTGGTTCTGTGACTCTCTTTTATCTGTACCAGGATCTGCTAAGATGGCTGTGGTCCCACCTGGTCTTCAGGGGCAGAATCCACACAGCTGAGGCTGCTTCAAGATCTGCAAGGTTTCCCTTTCACTACACTATTCATGCTTCTGAGTGGCACAGGGATATTTAGCTCTTCCTTCATCCAGCTCTAGGGCAAGAGGTTTGGCAGGTCTGTCTTAGGTCCCTTTTCCTCCTATTCTGCACATACCCATATTATTTCACTGTTGTCACACTGAAGTGCTACTGGGAAATTCTGGAAAGTTCTCACCTTCCAGAGCACTAGCAGGGAGTCAGGAAACAAAATCCTCTCCACTCTCAAATCAGATTCCCTAGAAGTTGTATCACATCCTTGCCCCAATGACAACAAGGCTTAAGGGATACTAGACCCAAACACTCTTTCTCAAACACACCAAAGACCCCTGCATCTACTCTTTATGTTTCTGATTTTTTTTTTCCTTCTCCTTCACAGTCTTAGAAATTGTATTAATCCTCAGATAAGAGAAATTATAATAACTCTAACATGAATTTCCATAAATCAAATTTATAAAATACATTTTGACCTATTAATAGAAAAGCGTTAGGATTTAGAAATGCAAAACACTTTCCCACAAGTAATTATTAAAACCATTAAGAAATACCTCAGGGAATTTATAAAGACAGAATTGACTATTTTTTGTTTTGTTTTGTTTTTCTCATGTTTCTATGGCAGTAAACCCAGATTGCCTTCACTGATGCTTGATATGAGATTTATACCGGAGAAAAACTTAGTAAGAAAGTCACATCTATTCATAATTGCAGTTAAAGCCGGCAGATAAAATATGTGTTTATCTCTACTCTATTCTCAAATCCTACTCTTATGATTATAATAGAATAAAATGGTATAAAGAGACAAGAGCAATGAGAATTTAGAGGTGACCACAGCAAATGAGGGATGTCAAATTATTTGTTTAGGATGCTCTGCAGATGGATGAGTGATAACTGACTTAGATTGAGGCTTCTTTTTTTCAAATAAGAACCCTCAGTACAGTAAGCCAACAATATATAAAATTGTTTGTGCCACAAAATCAAAGAATGTGTTAAGAAATTTAGGCAATAGTACCTTTGAAAGTGTGTTATTGAATGGGACTAGAAAGAGGGGAATTTAAGTTGTATTTGGATTCTAATTATGTTATCCCCAACACAAACAGCCTAGTGATTGCCCCTGCACAGTGATGGAACACAAGTGCTATTGTTAGTGGAACTTGAGCAAGAGAGGTCTCGAACCTCAGGGAAACATGCCTAGCTAAAACAGGGAAGGCAAAAAAATGATAATTCTGTATGTTGAATGGGAAGAACCCAGAGTTCTCTCTTGACTCTCTTCCAGAATGTGGGCAGTCAGCCTCAAAACCCTCTAGTAATAAATGAATTCCTTCTGGAAAAACTGGCAAGGCAAAGAGGCATGTATTACCAATCCTAGTATTTGAGATTCCTTCAACAAAAATGATTGATTCCCACTGGATCACCTTAATATTAGATACTCTGTTGACAAACCCTATCCAAGCAAACAGACTATCCTTTAAATATGACAGCTATTCAAGAATAACTTTGCACTTCAAAAGATCCTACAAAAGAAAGGGAAAAATGCAAATAAACTAATATATGCTAGAGAAATACAGAGCAGGAGAAAATGAAACATATTTAGCTAACATAGTTAATAACATCTTCAAATATAAGAAACATCATTATACCCATCAAACAAGAGTAGGATGTTTTAGAAAACAAAACACAAAGATAACAGAACAAAAACCTTGAATATAAAAATAAAATATAAATAATACTAAAAGTAGATGTAATGCTGTGTTAAATTATGATAGAAAAAATAAAAGTTTGATTGATGGTAAATTTGGGACCATCACCTAAAAAGAAAGGAAAAATGTAAAAAGGAAAATGGTGGACAAGCAACAAATTAAAAGACCTGCTGGAAGTAAAATATCAGAATAATATAGTTTCCACACAAAATATGCAGAAGAAATTATCAAAGTAATAATAAAAGAAAGTACTGAAGTAGCCCACTGAATGCACAGCAAAACAGACAAAAAAGACCCTCGCCAAGGCATATCATTGTGACATTTCAGAACCCTGGGCATAAAAAGAGAATAAGAGATTTCCGCATTATAGTTTCTACACTATAAATAAGAATCTGAAGAAAAAGTGTCTATCCACCATTTACATGGATAATCATTTGTCCGCTGTGACTGATATTCTTGGACATGTCAGGAGTCATGAGGTCTCTACTGGAAACCAATCTAGTAGGCAGTGGAGATTAATTATTACACCGTGCTTCAGGGTCACAGCTTTGGTTGTTGTTTAGATAAAAGGCTCTACTGGCTATGTTTTCTCAGTCTAGACTTTCTTCCTGAACTTTCTTATCTATTCTCATAATGTCACAATGCAAGTGTGATTCACAAAGCTATTTTTATCTGAAGTTCATGCTCCAGTTTATCTCTAAGTATGAACTGAACATCTCATGAAGATTGACCCGTTGGTACTTCAGACCCTCTGTGGTTAACATAGAACTCTCCCTTGTTTAGGAAATTACTAATATTACTGAGGGGAAGAAACTCTAGCTGCCTCACCAATACCGTTCTCCCCTTCCTATTTAGTAAAAAGACACTTATATTTGTGGCAGTGTGTCCATGCAAAGATTACGTTTCCTAGACTCCATTGTGGTTAGACATGATTATGAAACCAACTTTTCCTCGGTGAAATATAGACTGAATTTGTTGTGTTAGATTTGTGAAAATGCTTCTTAAAACTGGGACAGATAGCTGAGAAACATCTTTTTTTGTTCTTCTTCCTTTCTTTTCTTTCCTAGAATATATATGTAATACACCTATTAAAGGAATTACATCTTTAGTTAAAAACTCCCTCATGAGGGAAACTTCTGGCCTGGAATATTTCACCGATGAGTTCTACCAACCATTTCAGAACAAAATAACCTCAATTCTACCTAATTCTTCCCAAAAGTAAAAAAAGAATGAACACTTCCCAATTATTGTAAGGCCAGTATTAACCTAACAAAACCAACACAAATACAAATATATATTAATGTGTGCATGTTTGAGTTAGTTCGACTTACGTGTCCTGGCTCTTTCCGCTGAAGGCCTGGAAAAAGAGGACACCAGAGTAGCAGTGAGCATGGAGATGTAAGGGACCCAGATCTTGGCTTCTAAATTTCATTTTCCAATAAAAGGAACCACGGTCCTTTGAGAATTGGCAGATTTCAGGGCCTGGTTAGGGAAAATACAAAGTGAGCAAGAAACATCTTGTAGTTTCAGAAAGTAAGGAAGTTCTCAAAAACATAGAGAGGCATATTGAAAGAGTCAACCTGAAAATGGTCCCAATTGCTAAAGCTGGAACAAGTATAGCAACAAATTAAATAGCAATAACATTGTATCCTAGCCTATAAAAAAATACATATCCATGAATTCATTCTAATATAAATAAATAAATAAGCTAGAGAGGAAAGTCAGCTTTCCTTTACAGAAGAAGTCCAATTCGTGAATAAAGAATGGGGAAAATAGAAGATCACCATTAGAACATCACAGTAATTGTTGTAGGTAAGGCCCACCAGTGGATGATAAAATTAGTGAACACAAGTTTGAGGAGAATAAAATGTTCCATAGTTCAAAATATATCCCACAAGAGAATGTTTTAATTACTCGGGGAAAAAAATCATAACATTATGGTAGAGAGTGTGGTAGGTATTACCTTAACAAATGATCAAAGGTCACATCAAAAGTAATGGTACTTCAATAACATGTGCCCTGTGACAGGATGCACTAAGAAAGCTCACTTCTCTGGCATTGTGGCCAAAAATGCATAACTTCAATCTAATCGTGATAAAACATGAGACAAGTTCAACTTGAGGGACATTTTACGAAATAACTGACCTGTGTTCTTCAAAAGCATCAAGGTCAAGAAAGACAAGGAAAGACTAAGGAACTGTCACAGAGTCAAGGAAACCAAGCAGATGTGACAACTAAATCCAACATGAGACCCTGGATTGGATCCTAGAATGGAAAACTCACGAACCTTGAATAAAGTCTGCATTTTAGTTAATGATATTGTAACAATGTTATTTTTTATGTGGATGTGTACTATGGTTACATAAGACGTTAATATTAGGGGAAACTGAGTAATATATGGGAACTCTTTGTATTATTTTTGAAAATTTCCATATGTCTAAAATTATTTCAAATAAAAAAAAATGTATGTGTATCTATTTCTCTGATTTGCACATTTAAATTTTACCCCAGGAGTAGCATAGGTGAAGGACCCCTGGGCCTTCTGAGAGCTGCTGAGAGAATTCACCACCAGCATTCTCCCCATGGCCCTAATCCCTTACCTGAACACACGCATCTGGCTTATGTCATCTCGTCTATGGAATTCATCAGATGCCTTTCCCATAGATGCATGGATTCATTAGCTTTCTCTCAACAGTAGGTATATAGAATCTCAAAGATCGCCAAACCCTCACAACTGTGAAGCCTAGGAGTATTCATAGGGATATGCAGATCCGGTAAATTACATTAAAGAAAAATGTTAAAAGATCAGAATTGAATTAAGCTCTCAGAGCTCACAAATACAAGCTTAAAAGAAGAGAATGTTTATGCTATTTCAGGTACTCATAATCTATTTAAAACACATACATCAGCAAAATAAACAGAGTGAGTGATAGCAAGATATGCTATTTTTGGAAATGTTCTAAGCAAAATACAAACATGTGTGAGCAGAATATATTTTACAAGTTACATCACATTTCAAATAAGCAATAAACTCAACGTCAAGTACAGAAATTGAGTCATACTGAGATAAATACACAGGATATCACTTCTCATCCATTCATTGAAAATATATTCCTTTGGTGTTTCTATGCTCTAAAATGAGCTGATGGTTGAAAATATAAAGAAGACATAAAGAATAATATGACTTAAATACCATCCAGAATAGTTCACAATTGGTGAGACAGATAAATAACTATATATTTACAAAGTTGCATTTGGCAGTAGAGTGGTGCTCACTTAACCCGGAAGATTATAAATTAATTCTTGGAAAAGTAATTACTTGTATAGAAACCTTGTAGGAAGAGGAAAGTTTTCCTTAGTGGAGATGAAGGAGATGGGGGGAGGGGAGAGAAAGAATTGTAAGCAGAGAGAAAAGCGAAACCTGAGGTATGCACGTAAAAAATGCATCTCATTATGTGTGAGAAACGATAAGCACACATTTGATCCTGTACGAAATGTCCATAAGACGTTTGGTCCACACCAAAAAGTCCTTGATATTTGGTCCTTTCTAAAATCATTTGGCATGGACCAAATATGCTCATGGCCGTTTTGGACAGGATCACATTTCAAGGACCTTTTGCCATGGACCAGATGTCTTACGACCAAATGTCATATGGATGCTTTGCACAGGACCAAATGTCCTGCGAGGTGAGAAACTATAAGAGTAATTTGGCTTTCTTGTAGTTTGAAGGGAGTGGGAGAATATTAGGGCTGAATATTTATTCCACACTAGGCACGGTTGATGTTGTATAACATGTTAAGCAGCTTTATCCAGTAAGTGTTGTGGTCCATTAGAGAGTTTTAGACAAGGGTGAGACTTGCCAAGTATTTTCCCTAGATCACTGTAGCGGCTGTTAAAGGAATTGTACGAGGTGTCCAAGAACGGAGGCAGGAGAGGTGCTGCTTAGAACCAGAGTCCTGGCCCTTGGGATGAAAAAGAGTATGCTTATTTAAAATATAATTGGAAGCCAAAATAAATAGTAGTAGGTGCCTGGTTTAATGGGGTGGCCTGGAGGGAAGGAAAGGGAAGATATTCTAGTAAGGCTGCTAGCAAGAAGGACTCAGCACTACCATAGAAAAGAAAAATTAAGATATTGCAAGGAAGACAGAAAATAATTCAGTTTTAGACATTTTGAAACTTGGATTCTTGTGAAAGGCTGTGTGGAAAATGTATAGGAGGACTTGATCACCAAGTCCAAAATCCAAAGAAGGCGAGGGTATGGCTTGATCACGGCGGAGTGAAGTCGTGTAAGAAAAGTGTGTACAGAAGGCAATGGGCCAAGGAGTTTACCTTCTGGAACGCAAAAGTGTTTTGTTCAAACGAAGACACTGAAGCAAAAAAATTAAATCAACATTTGCTTTTTCTCATAGGTCTTGAGATTCTCTCTAAGTATTAAACACCAGGAAGCTTTGCATTCCTGGTGTCCCCCAGTGTCTGGGAAATTAGAAAAGACAGAAGAGGTAAGCTTTCAGACACTGGGCAATAATTTTTGATCCAGTGATGCCGCTGGCATCAGACCAGCTGTGCTCTCTCTGGGTCTTTGCCTTTCTATATTCTAATCAAATAGAGGCCATAACCAGCTCTGGGAAAGACAATTGAAAAACTTAATGTTTTTAAACACTATTCTTCCTTTTTTTTTTTTTTTTTTGGTGAGGAATACGAGCCCTGAGCTAACATCTGTTGCCAATCCTCCTCTTTTTGCTGAGGAACATTGGCCCTGGGCTAACATCTGTGCCCATCTTCCTCTACTTTATATGGGATGCCTGCCACAGCATGGCTTGATAAGCGGCATGTAGGTGATCCACACCTGCCAACCTCGGTCCGCTGAAGCGGAGCACACACACTTAACCACTACGCCACCAGGCCAGCATCACATTCTCCTTTTTTAATGAGGAAACACACTCACAACCGTTTTGTTTTTTAATTTTCCTTTTCTGCTCGGCACTAAGGATCAATAAAGTTGATTTTCCTTGGTGTTTCCTGGTTGACGGAAGGTGGAGAGGTTATATTTGGTTCACCCTTAACACTTTCATCTGAGGTGAAGAGGGTCTTCTAAGAGTCTTCGCTTTGGGGGAGATGCTTTGAATTTTGTTCTTAGGTGCTGTGCGGCAATGAAAACTAGTTCAAGTTCACCAAATGGACAAGTGCTGTCAGCCTGAAAGCTGTCTTCATTGCTCTTTCTATGTCCCTCTGGCTGCTCTCCTTCCCTTAGTTTTTGGTAAGAGAACTGCTTTATTTCTTCCAGCTCACCAGTGCATTTAAGAAGAGTTGTTCCTCACCACCACTACCACCAAACCGAGACTTTTTGATGTTCATTTGCAAAGGAGGTAATCCAGTTGCTTAAAGAGCTTTATTACCAGAAACAAAAGTTCTAGCTAATTATTTTTAGTCACTCAAGCTGCAGTTCAAAGATAAACTCTTCTGTGAATTATTCACTAATTCCAAAGGAGAGTTAATAACCCACTCTCTGACATCCCACATCTTTTTTAAAAAACTCTATTTTTATATGTTGTGTATTATATTGCAAATTTTCTGTTCAAATACCTGAGGTCCTGTTGGATGGGTACAATTTCTTATTAAGCTTTGCAGCCAGAGTCCTATACTTTATTACCTACTATAACTTGACCACTGATGTTCTTAAAAAACCTTGTATTATCAAAAATTTTGAAATCAAGGAATTGTTTCAAGGAAAGATGATAATAATAATGATAATGATATGAAGAAGCTGTTCTACATATCCTTTTAGATTCATAACAACAAAATTATTTTTTCTGTATAAATAGCAAATTTTATAGCAATCCTTGTTTTGTTATTTGTTGAATTAAAATAAAATATTTGTTATTTGTTGAATTTCCATTGATGATAAACCATTGATGGAAATTGGGAAAAGTCCGATTCTTTATTTGACCTTCCTTTCATACTCTCAGGGGTACCTCAGTCTCCTCCATCACCTTTGATCTTAACTCTCAGATTTTCTTTGCAGCAGAGATCATAATTGTAATATGTAAATAAAAAGAGCACAAAGGAAATAAAAGAAACTCTTCTAACCAGATCTGTCACAGGCTCAAATATAGCACTGAGTTGCTATGCTTCATAAGTTACAGCTTTAGTTATACTTGCATTGTGCTCATTATAACCAATAACAGGTCTTGTAATGCAAATGCTTTCCCCTTAGTAATAAATCATGTTATTTTCATTTTGTGTAATGAAACATCACAATTTGAAGAAACAATTCTCCAGTTCTAGGCTTGTATTGGTTGCTTAATTCATGATTGTTCAGTGAATGATGATCTTAAAAGGATTTGTGAAACTGCATTTCAGCCAATTAGAAGTCAAAGGCAAACTATTATTATTGTATAATAATAACATTTACGATGTAATTTGATAGTTTAAGGAACATTTGTGGATTCACACAGGACTCATTGTCATTTTCAGTCAACTAAGAATGAACAGGCATGGTGAAACGATGACGCCTCAGGGATCCGCGTGCACGACATGGAAAGAGAGGAGCTTATTGGCGAAGGTAGTAGATTCTTATCCACTATTCCCAAATGATATGTCATTTTCCAGATACCTGGGTGTTTTTCTTTATATCAAATTGGAAAGCTGATGATCTTTAAACTGAAACAGCAACATTGGAGTATGGAGATTATTTAAATATCAACTGAATTATATTCTGGTTTAGTCGTCAATTGTTTAGGGAAATATTACACTGCGTTTGATCTAAAAACAGTAAATACAATGTTGATTTATAATCAAAAGATTTAATATTCAGGACATATAACCATTTTAGAGATAAATAGGTAAAATAAATCTACAAACACTAGGAAAGATCTGTTGATTGGAAATGTCGTTTTATATAAAAATCTCAGGGATGTATTACCAGGTGATTTCTACCGAGAAACTAATCAAATTTTCAATCTCAATTACTTAGTAATTCGATGTTTATTCTTGATTTTTTTCCCCACTGGATTATAACCTCTTCCACACAATAATAGTTTGAGATTTTTTTTCACATTGTACCTGATGCTACACTAAAAGACAAACATCATTTAACAAGAATTTAACATCTAGAGGAAATGCTGGATAAATCAGTTCTGATTTTCTCATTAAGCATTACATCACAGAAGAAATAGTGTGACATTCAAATTTAATTATACACATATATGCATTTAGAATTATATCATGTTTATATGTATATATATCTTAAAATACATACCTATTTTTGTGATATGATGAACTCTTCTATCAAGATCCTTTAGAAAGCAAGCCTCATGAGGGAAAGTGATCAATGCTAAGCTCATAGTAGGTGCATAGATGTTTCTTGAATGGATATTTATTCTCGAAATAAATATTTTAGTGTAAAAATTTTATGTATGCATTATAGATCTCAAGAATACTTATTCTCCTGGAGTTCAAGATACAAAATCTTCAGAGGTGGATTTCGTACATTCTGAATATCTTTGTATTCTTTTTTTTAAGTTCCTGTCCATATACATGTGTCATTACTTATACAAGAGCATCACACATTTTCATTTCTTTTAGAATCGGATTCCTTAGTTAACATCTCCTTTATGATTTCAAATATTCATGATCTGTCAGGGATATTTTTACATGTAAATGTTTAAATCTTAAATGTATTTGTGGTTTTAACCCCTAATAGAATATGCAGCCCTCCTTGATCCTTCCAATTCCAATAAAATTTTCATATATTTAACTGTTTCTATTATTAGGTTCTATTTTAAATAAATAATTCATCTATTCTTCCAAGAAACAATCACTGAATGCCTATGTGACAGATACCCAGTATGCATGGAGGTTAGAATGATATGTTAGATAAAGTCTCCTACCTCAACAACTCATAGTCTAGCTGGAAAAAAATAATTCCTAGGTTTCTACATGACTATGTGGAGTAAACCCCACTACACTGCAATGACTATCTAGCATGGACAAATAATAAATTCTGTTTGGGTAGGCTACCAAAATTTGGATATATAACTTAGTCTATTCTAATATGATAGCTTTCCAATTTCTCTTCTAACTTTATCATTTTTATCCAAAATATTTCATTTTACATTATATATAACTTCATCCCTTTAACGAGAATATAAAAGTAGATACACTATTATTGAATGACTACAACCAAAGATGAAACAGGTTTCTTCTTACAGTACAGGAGATTTGAGTCATACATTGGAAGCATTATAAATGATAACAATTTAGCTTATATTCTATAATACCATAAATATTTAAATGTTCATGATGGTGGACTTGTAGGGTGCATGGAGAAATTTGTGGTGATAGAAATAGGATTGTATGGCTATAAACTGGAAGTATATTCATCTTAGATGACTATTATGTGGAAGAATTTAGATAAGCTTCCCTAATGACACCAAAAGGGATTATACAGATATTCTCTCTCAAATTTTTCTCTTCTTCTTATTTCAGAATCTTGAACACATTAAGTGAAATTTTTTTATCACCTTCTCCAAATATTTATCAATCTAGTACATAAACTTCTAGCAGTAATCAAAACAAACAAACAAAAAAATCTGCTAGTCAGACAAAGGCTTACACAGCATAAACTCTCAAAACATGGATAACTCCCACATTAATGAGGTTTCTATTAATTGCAAGGGAGAGAAGTCCAACTTTCAGCAGGATATTTATTTACTTATGAAATTGGAGAGTGCATGCGTGAAGCTTAATTCAGAAATAATCAAGGATTCCATTAATTACTTCAGTACTATTGCTACATCTCATTTCAGCTCTGCTTTTATTTTTTGGCTACTAATAGACTTCTGACATGAAGTAGAAGACAAAATATGCCGAAATATATACTGATCTTGAAGTCTGGTATTAAAATTTTAAAAGTAGAGAAAATATTCTAACGTGGATTTGAATGTTCAAAAATATAGTTTTAAAAACAGTATTTCAGGAGCTCATAAAAATCAATTTTATTAATTGCACTATGCTCATCTAATGCCTCTAAAAATTGCATGTTTTTATTAATGTTACAGATAAAAGTTATGTACAAACTCTGGTAAATTTATTTGTAATATCGCCTTTCTCTTAAAATTTAATAAAGTTATGGTGTTTTCCAACATACGTGTAATAAGAATTTATTTTTATATGATGGTATAGTGTTATTATTACTGTTGATATTTTTAAAGATAATATCTATTTTGTACTTACTATGTGCCAGCCTCAAGGCAAAGTACTTTATAGTCACCATCAGCTCTTTTATTCCTTATAATATTTTGAGGTAGGCATTATTATTCCCATTTTACCCATGAGGAAAACAGATCCTATAGTGTTTATATAATTTCCTAATTATACAAAGCTGGAAAAACACACAACTAGGATTTGAAGCTAGATGATATACCTCGAGAAATATATCTTTCTTCTAATACACATACACACACATTTTTCTTTTTCTCGCACAAAAACCTCCTTATTAAAAACAACAACTAGCACGATAGTTTAGTGAACCGAGCTTTATTTCTGTGTCTTTGGAGGAAAGGGAGGGTGTGGAAATCAACATTTATGTTTCTCGCTCAATTCATTCACAGAACTAATTTATTCGTTTCTGGATGAAATGTGTTAGGCTAAGTGTCAATATGGTCTAAATCTTAAATAAAGACCATTTTAATTGAGTGACAAATGGAGGTATAGGGGGAAAAAATCAAAACTTTTTCAAGCAGTATAGCTTCCTAGCAGATGGAACTCAAACTGTGATGATGGAAATGTTCTGCACTGTGCAGCATGGTAGCCAGCAGCCACTTGTGGCTGGCAAACGTTTGAAATGGGGTTAGTGTGACTGAAGAACTAAATTTTAAATTTTTATTTAAGTTTAGTTAATTTAAATGTTATAGCCACATGAGGCTAGTGTCTACCGTATGGGACAGTCTACTCTAAGTGATCACATTCAGTCCAAATGATGGCTTCCAAATTATATTCCTTGAGTTTCTTAATAATATACCCACTTATGTGCTAGACATTTCACATGGATGTCTAACAGGCATCTCTGTCTTAATCTGTTCAAATTCCTGGTTTTCATTGAAAATCAGTGGTTTATCTTGTAGTTTCCATCTTCATCAAAACACACTTCTATATAGCTTTTAGCTCAAGATGAAAACCTCAGAGTCATCTTTGACACCTCTCTTTCTCCTAAGCCCCATAACCTATTAGTAAAAAATGTATGGAGAAGCCAGCCCTGTGGCATAGTGGTAAAGTCTGGGATGCTCTGCTTTGGCAGCCCAGGTTCATGGGTTTGGATCTTGGGCACGGACCTGCACTACTCATCAAGCCATGTTGTGGCACTCACCCACAAACAAAATAGAGGAGGTTTGGCACAGATATTAGCTCAGGGCTAATCTTCCTCAAGCCAAAAAAAAAGAAGATTGGCAACAGATGTTAGCTCAGAGCGAATCTTCCTCACCAAAAAGAAACACACACAAAAAATGCATGGAATCTTTACCTTCAAAAATCCGTAAACTTTTCATCAAATCTAGAACTACACCGCAGTCCAAGTGACATTCATTTCTTGCCTGGACTATAGTAGTTAGTTTCTAACTGGTCTCCCTCCTTCCACTCTTACCACTGCAGACTGGTCACTGTAAGTAGTCTTCTTTGTCTCTGTTCTCAGATAAGATCTATACTCTAGCTTCACAAGTCAACTATAAGTCCTGAGAATGAGCCAAATAAGCTTCTCCGTGGAGGCTTCGAACTTGTCCATTTTGCCTGGAATTACCTCCATTCAGATATCCTTGTATAGATTTCTTGACTACATTTAGGTTTTTATTCAAATGTTATCTTACTAGGAAATCTTTCCTGAACAATCTTTTTAAAATAGCACCTCCCTAACCCCATACCTTACCTTATGTTTAGACATATATTAATGTTTATTTTTTTTCTGTCTCTTCTCTCTAGAATCCATGCACAATATGGCCAGAACTTTTTTGTCCACTCTTATATCCTCAGTGTGTAGAGGTGTAATGAACCAAGGTTTACTCAATAATTATTTATTAAATGAAAAAATACTTGTCTTAGTGTTAAATAGCACCACATAAACAGCAAACAATATACATGGCATTTCTTTCATTGAAGACATCTAAACATTTGTGTTGAGTGTCAAATACCAGAATATCCATTGGTTAAAAAATAAAATTCTCAAGTTAATATCTTAAGAAACAAAACAAAACAAAACCTGGATACTTCATGTGCAAGGCAATGACTGAAGTCAGAATATCAGACAAGAGTAATGCTTCAAATTTTTAAAAATGAAAGAACATAATGAGAGATAGACCCATTTCAAAATATCTAGGGGTTTCATTTTTTAAATTTAAATTGGTATCTCATCAACCATGTCCATTCTATAGCAAAGTGAGTTTAATATTTATTTTATGTAGAAACAGATAAAAATTTTTTCCTTTCACCAAATGCTGGTGAGGACATGGATCATGAATGAGGAACTCTCATTCATTGTTGGTGGGAATGCAATATGGTACAGTGACTTTGGAAAACAATTTGGTGGTTTCTTACAAAATGAAACATACTCTTAACGTATGATCAAGCAATCACATCCCTTGGTATTTACCCAAGTGAGTTGAACATTTACATGTACACAAAAAACTACACACAAATGTTTATAACAATTGTATTCAGAATTTTCAAAATGTGAAAACAACCAAGATGTCCTTCAGTAGGTGGTGGATAAACATACTGCAATCCACACAATGGAATATTATTGAGCATAAAAAGAAATGAGCTATCAAGCCACAAAAAGACATGGAGGAAACTTAAATACATATTGTTAAATGAAAGAAGCCAATTTTAAGAGGCTACAGATGTATGATTCCAGCTATATGATATTCTGGAAAAGGCAAAACTATGTAGACAATAAAAAGATCAGTGGTTGATAAGAATTCAGGAGGAGAAAAAAGAAATTAATAGGAGAACAGGGAATTTTTAAGACAGTGAAACTATTATTTAGTATATGTAACAATGGATACATGTCATTATATATTTGTAAAAACCCATGGAATGAACAGCATAGAGAGTGAACCCCAGGGTAAACTATGGACTTTAGTTAATAATAATGTGTTGATATTAGCTCATCAATTGTAACTAAGGTAGCACACTAATTAATGCCAAATATTAAAAATAAGGGAAATCAAGGAGTATAGTGAGGGATATGTGGGAATTCTCTTTACTTTTTGCTCAATTTTTTCTCTAAATCTAAATTTGCTCTAACAAAAAATGTCCATTAATTAAAAAAAATATTCCCTGGGAGATTTTTTCAGAGTAAGTTAATGATATTAAAAAAAATGCTGACTTCATATTCTACTCATCAGTCTTAGTGTGAGGAAAACAAGGCTCAAATAAGCAGGTTAGCATCATGGCAGAGTGAGCTCTTCCCTTAATCTCTCCTCTGTAAGGTACAATGAAAAGGACATTCATAAACCAACAGAAGACATCCACACAACACAATAGACATCTGAGAGATCCACACAGCCATAGTTTGAAGGTGGGGGTGCTGGACCCCCCGGGGAGGCAGTGGAAGGAGGTGAGCAGATCTCCTATCCCTCTCTGGTAGCAATGATCCAGGATATGAGAACTTGCGTGGTGGCTGGCACGCAACTCTGAGAGGAGAAGGGGGAAAAGGAAACCGTCTGCAAGAACACTTTCACTCTTGGAATGGCCTCCCAGCCTGTGGGAATGCTCTACACCAAGGCAGCTAAGCAATGCCACCAAGGCGAGCAGCCCAGGTGGGCAGCCAGTGTGTACAGAGGGGTGCACAGGTTGGAAAGAAGGCACCACTTCCCCCCTTCATTCCTGACACATCAGCTGAGCTGGTTGACCAGAGCAGGGGATCCCCACCAGAGCACCTGTGCCTATGTGTGTGAAGCAGCAGAGGCCAGATGCAGATAGCACTATTGACACAACTTTCAATGGATGGGTAAAACTGTCAGGGAGCACAGCAGGCTTAGAAAACACAGCTCCTGCCCCCTCCAGATACTACCACTATGCAATTGCAAAACTACATACACCCCATCAAACAGCATGAAGAATTTTATTAACACTCCAGACAAGAGGGAAAATGACAAGTACCCAGAAACCATTCCCGAAGTCACAGAAATTTATAAACTAAGTGACAGAGAATTCAAAATAGTTATATAAAAACTCAACGAGTTACAAGAAAAATCACAAAGACAGTTCAATGAACTCAGGAATCAAATTAATGAACAGAGGGAATTCTTTGAAAAAGAGATTGAAACTGTATAAGAAAAACCAATCAGAAATGTTGGAGATGTAGAACAAAATGAATGAGATAAAGAAAATCTGGAATCCTTAAAAAAAGAGCTGATATTATGGAGGACAGAATTAGCATTTTAGAGGACAGAAATATAGAAATGTTTCAGGAGGAGCAGGAGAGAGAAATAAGATTAAAAAGAAATGAAGAAATTCTCTGAGAAATATCTGACTCAATTAGGAAATGCAACATAAGGATTATAGGTATTCCAGAGGGAGAAGGGAGGGAGAAGGAACAGAGAGTTTGTTCAAAGAAATAATAGCTGAGAAGTTCCTAAACCTGGGGAAGGAGTTGCAATTACATGTAAATAAAGCTAATAGAACTCCTAATTACATCAATGTTAAAAGACCTCACCAAAACATATATTAGTAAAACTGGCAAAAGTCAATGACAAAGAGAAAATATTAAGGACAGTAAGGAAGAAGAAAATAATCTACAAAAGAACCCCTATCATGCTTTCAATGGATTTCTCAGTTGAAACCTCACAGTCTCAGACAGAGTGGAATGATATATTTAAAATTCTGAAAGACAAAAACTTTCGACCAAGAAAATTGTACCCAGAAAAACTATGTTTCAGATACAATGGAGAAATAAAAACTTTACAAGAAAAACAAAAGCTGAGGGAATTCATCACAACAAGACCTCCTACAAGAAATGATCAAGAAGGCCCTCATACCTGAAAAAAAAAGGAAAGTTTTTGCAAAGCCTTTAGCCAGCAGAAAAGTAGACAGACAAAATCAGAAAATTTCAGCTCTCTATCAGAACACGTTAGCAAACACTTATTTATAACATTAAAGATAAAGAGAAGGAAAACATCAAAAATAAGTATAATCACTTTATTTTAACCACAAAGTCACAACATAAAATGGAATAAGTTGTGACAACAATAACATAGATGGGGTAGAGGAAAGGAATGGAACCTGTGTAGACTAAAGAAATAAGAGGCTATCAGAAAATAGACAATCTCATCTCCAAGATCTTTTACACAAACCTCACAGTAACCACTAAAAAAAAAAAATAAGAACAGAGACAGAAATGATAAACAAAGAGAAAACTGAGAAAACCATCATAGAGAATCACCAAACTGAATTGGCAGTCTGAATCACATGGGATGAGAAAAAAGGAAATACAGAACAACCTGAAAACAAGTGATAAAATGACAGTATTAAACCCTCATATCAATAATCACTCTAAATGTAAATGAATTGAATTCTCCTGTCAAAAGACACAGAGTAGCTGTATGGGTTAAAAAACAAGACCCAACAATTTGCTGCCTCCGGGAAATATACCTCAGCTCTAAAGACAAGCACAGGCTCAGAGTGAAGCGATGGAAGATGATACTCCAAGCTAATGGCAAAGAAAAGAAAGAAGGTGTTGCCATACTTATATCAGACAAAGTAGACTTCAAGATGAAAAGTCAACGAGAGGCAAAGAGGGTCAGTATACAATGATAAAAGGGACACTCCACCAAGACAACATAACACAAATATATATGCACCTAACATAGGAGCACCAAAGTACATAAAGCAACTACTGACACACTTAGAATGAGAAATTAACAGCAACACAATAATAGGGGACCTCAACACCCCACTTACGTGGATAGATCATCTTGACAGAAAATCGACAAGAAAATATTGGAATTAAATGAAAAACTAGACAAGATGGACTTACTAGATATATATAGAGCACTCCATTCAAAAACAGCAGATACACATTCTTCTCAAGTGCACATGAAACATTCAAAAAGATAGACCATATATTGAGAAACAAGGCAAGCCTCAATGAATTTAAGAAGACTGAAATCATATCAAGCCTCTACTCTGACCATAATGACATGAAACTGGAAATCAGCTATAAGTAAAAAGCTGGGGGGCCGGCCCCGTGGCTTAGAGGTTGAGTGCTCGCGCTCCGCTGCTGGCGCCCCGGGTTCAGATCCCGGGCGCGCACCGACGCACTGCTTCTCCGGCCATGCTGGGGCCGCGTCCCACATACAGCAACTAGAAAGATGTGCAGCTATGACATACAACTACCTGCTGGGGCTTTGGGGGGAAATAAATAAGTAAATAAATAAAATCTTTAGAATAAAAAAAAAGCTGGGAAAGTGACAAATATGTGGAGACTAAGCAACGTACTACTGAACAACCAATGGATCAATGAAGAAAGTAAAGAAGAAATCAAAAAATACCTGGAGACAAATGAAAATGAAAATACACCATACCGACTCATGGGATGCAGCAAAAGCAATCCTAAGAGGGAAATTCTTAGCAATACAGGCCCAACTTCACAAACGAGGAAAATCTCAAATAAGTAGTCTTAAAATATACCTAAGAGAACTGGAAAAAGAAGAACAAACAAAGACCAAAGTAAGCAGAAGGATGGAAATAATAAAAATTAGAGTAGAAGTAATGAAATTGAAACCAAAAAACCAGTGGAAAGGATCAATGAAACTAAGAGCTGGTTCTTTGAGAAGATAAACAAAATTGACAAACCCTTAGCCAGACTCACTAAGAAAAAAAGAGAGAAGACTCAAATAAATAAATTAGAAATTAAAGAGGAGACATTACAATGGATACCACAGAATTACAAAGGATTATAAGAGAATACTATGAAAAACTATATACCAACAAATTGGACAATCTAGAAGAAACAGATAAATTCTTAGACTCATACAACCTCCCAAAACTGAATCAAGGAGACATAGAGAATCTGAACAGAGCAACTACAAGTAAAGACATTGAAACTTTAATCAAAGACCTCCCCCAAAATAAAAGTCCAGGACCAGATGGCTTCTCTGGAGAATTCTACCAAACAGTCAAAGAAGATTTAATACCTATCCTTCTCATACTATTCCAAAAAATTGAAGAAGATGGAACACTTCCTAACTCTTTCTGTGATGTCAACATCACCCCGATACCAAAACCAGACAAGGACAACACAAAGAAGGAAAATCACAGGCCAATATCACTGATGAACATAGATGCAAAAATCCTCAACAAAATTTTGGGAAATCGAACACAGCAATGCATTAAAAGGGTTATACAACAGAAGCAAGTGGGATTTATACCAGGGACACAGGGATGGTTCAACATCTGCAAATCAATCAATGTGATACACCACATCAACAAAATGAGGGATAAAATCACATGACCATCTCAATAGCTGCAGAGAAATCATTTCACAAGATCCAACATCCATTTAAGATAAAAACTCTCAATAAAATGGTATAGGAGGAAAGTACCTCCACATAATAAAGGCCATATATGACAAACCCACAGCCAACATCATACTCAACAGTGAAAAACTGAAAGCCATCCTTCTGAGAACAGGAACAAGACAAGGGTGCCCCCTCATGCCACTCTTATTCAACACAGTTATGGAGGTTTGGGCCAGAGCAATTAGGTAAGAAAATGCAATAAAATGTATGCAAATTGGCAAGGAAGAAGTGAAACTCTCGATGTTTGCAAATGACATGATTCTACATATAGAAAATCCTAAATAATCCATTGGAAAACTATTAAAAATAATCAACAACTACAGCAACGTTGCGGGGTAAAAAATCAACTTAGAAAAATCAATTGCATTTCTATACTCTAATAACAAACTAACAGAAAAAGAACTCAAGAATACAATTCCATTTACGATCACAGCAAAAAGAATAAAATATCTTGGAATAAATTTAACCAAGGAAGTGAAAGACTTATACAATGAAAACTATAAAACATTCTTGAAAGTAATCAATGACAACATAAAGAAATAGACAGATATTCAATGAACATAGATTTGAAGAATAAACATAGTTAAAATGTCTATATTACCTAAAGCAATCTACAGATTCAATGCAGTCCCCAATCAGAATCCCACTGACATTCTTCGCAGAATTAGAACAAAGAATCCTAAAATTCAAATGGGGCAACAAAAGAACCTGAATAGCTAAAGCAATCCTGAGAAAACAGAACAAAGCTGGAGGCATCACAATCTCTGCCTTCAAAATATAGTACAAAACTATAGCAATCAAAACAGCACGATACTAGAACAAAAACAGACACATAGATCAATGCAACAGGATTGAAAGCCCAGAAATGTAACTATGCATCTATAGAAGACCACAGCTGGTCTTCGATAAAGGAGCCAAGAATATACAATGGATAAAGGAAAGTTTCTTCAAGAAATAGTGTTGGGAAAACTGGACAGCCACATGAAAAGAATGAAAGTACACCGTTATCTTTCACCATACACAAAAATTAACTCAAAATGGATTAAAGACTTGAAGGTAAGATGTGAAACCATAAAAATCCTAGAAGAAAATGTAGACAGTACCCTCTTTGACATCAGTCTTAGAAGCATCTTTTTGAACACCATGTGTACTCAGGCAAGGGAAACAAAAGACAAAATTAACAAATGGGACTGTATCAGACTAAAGAGCTTCTGCAAGGCAAAGGAAACCAGGAACAAAACAAAAAGACAACCTACCAAGTTGGAGAAAATACTTGCAGATCATATATCCGACAAATATATAAAGAACTCATACATCAACAACAAAAAACCAAACAACCCAATCAAAAAATGAGCAGAGGATATGAACAGACATTTTTCAAAAGAAGATATACAGATGGCCAATAGGCACATGAAAAGATGTTCAACATCCCTAATCATTAGGGAAATGCAAATCAAAACTACAATGAGATATCACATTACATCCATTAGAATGGCTATAATTACCAAGAAAAAAAAATAACAAAATGTTGGAGAGAATGTTGAGAAAAGGGAACCCTCATACACTGCTGGTGGGAATGCAAACTGGTGCAGCCTCTGTGGAAAATAGTATGGAGATTTCTCAAAAAATTAAAAATAGAAATATCATGTGACCCAGCTATCCCATTACTGGGTATTTATCCAAAGAACTTGAAATCAACAATTCAAAGAGACTTATGCACCCCTATGTTCACGGCAGCATCATTCACAATAGCGAAGATGAGGAAGAAACCCAAGTGCCCATGAACCAATGAATGGATAAAGAAGATGCGAGATATACACACACACACATATATATATATAGTGGAAGACTACTTAGCCATAAAAAAGACAAAATCGTCCCATTTACAACAACATGGATGGACCTTGAGGGTATTATGTTAAACGAGATAAGCCAGACAGAGAAAGACAAACACTGCATGATTTCACTCATATGTGGAAGACAAGAAAAGCACATGGACAAAGAGAACAGATTAGTAGTTACCAGAGGGGAAGGGGGTTGGGGGCATGGGCATAAGGGGTAAAGGGGCACATATGTATGGTGAAGGACAAATAATGATGTACAGCTGAAATTTCACAATGTTATAAACTATTATGACCTCAATAAAATAATAATTAAAAAACAAATAAGCACTGCAAGATTAAAAAAAAAAAGAAAACGTAGGGCTCACCATTTCTCTAGCGGTCTAATTTTACATAGAGTAGGATTTGACAAGTCTCTAAGCAGAACCTTTACAAGTTGCTACAGAACCATGTTTTATTTTTTGCCATGGATATATGTGTATATATTTAATCAGCCAGATAGATTTTCATGACTGACTCCATATGCATTATAACATGTCTCATAAAAATGGTAGAAAATGTTAAAATATTCATTTTTGTCTTTATTGATGACAGTTTGATTAGAAATAATTAAGAACTTGTAAATGTGAAGCACTCAAAAGACATTAAGTGGTTAAGTTTATCTTCTTAACAGTCACATTCATATCTAGAATACCTGATTAATGTATCTGAGTTGCAAGTTCCAAGATTCATACAAGTAAACTACTTGTTTAAGGATTAAAGATAAGATAATATTTTACTAAATCTAATAATTGCCAGGGCCTTTTGTGTCTTATAACATTAGATCAATGGCTAATTGGAACTCGAAGTATAATAGGATTTGCATATACTTTATGTATGCGACAAAGTTTTAACTGCTTTTCTGTTTTAGGCAACGCATTGGTAAGTTTTTATAGACCAATATTTGCTAGAAAATTAGATAGAGAGGACTATATTTTGGGTTAAAGACTTCTAAACACTCTATGAAAAGTGTTTAAATATAGTGCATGGTCACAATTTTGCCACATAATCAATTAACTACACATAGTTATGCCATCTTTTACAAATAGCCACTAATGACTCTCCACACAAAAAGAAAGAAGCATTTATAAATGAAATGTATTTTGAAATGATTTCCATATGAATATACAAATTGCTTGGATGACCAACATGAGGCTAGGATTCTATGTCTATTGTTGATTTGGACAGAAATAAGAAAGATGGAGAGTGTTTGATACATCCCAGAATGATCATGTGGTTTCAAAAGTGTTTTTCTAGCAACAAATTTTCCTGCCAGCCAGATAGATTTTGTTGTGTACAAAACAGACATATACGCACAAATTAATTACTATAGATGGATTGAGCACAATATATTTTGTGCCAAGTGCATTAAGGGAGACTGTGAGGCATTTCAGTGGCTTTTACTGGCAGGTGTTTAATGAAGGGAACAAGTAGATGTGAGGTAGGCTCCTACTCCCACTTCACCCAAGAAAGCTCTGTGTTCATCAAGTCTGTATTTCACACTCTCAAAGACAGGTGCTTTTTGCAGCCAAATAAAGTTTGGGGATTTACTACACTAAACAAAACCAGCAGAAAAATTGTCTACAAAAAGTTAGTTCGAGCCAATGAATCATTTAATTAGACTGGTACCATTTCTCATAGAAATCTCCTCTGTATGCTAGTTTTATGTTAGTCATTAAAATCATAGACTCAAACAAACAAAAATATCTTTACTCTTATCTTATTTTACTCTGGAGTAAAATGCAGAAAACTAAAATATGTGACATGGAAACGGACACACTTTATAAAGAAAATAATATTTAAGCACAATATTAAAGACTCATCTTGGGTGTATGCGCTCGATGTATAGAGCTTTGGATTTATAATTCTTTTTCTTGGTACTTGAATATCTATCTATCTGTTTATCATCTATCTATTGTGTATCTTTCATAAATCTACATCTATCTATATCTATATCTAGTTAGCTAAGTAGCAAGCTATCCTTTTTGTACTATATATGGCCTAGAGTCCTTCCAATGTATATAGGTTGTTTATCTCCAAGTATACACTATAACTTCATATATTTGTGTTTTTATACTTCTTATTTCCTGTTTAGAATGCCCTTTCCCAATTTCCATGTATCAACTTGTAAACAGGGTTTTTGTTTTTGAATTCATAAAAAAATCCTTCCCAGACCACTCTAGCACAAAAAGAGAAAGATATCTTCTCATTTGCCACAGAGAAACTTGTATGTATACAACAGCATTATAATGTCTTAATGTAATTACTGAATCTTAGATTTTAGCTTTGGGGGAACTTTGGAACCATTTTATAGACCCGGAGTTCCAAGAATAATTCCTTAAAACTGAAATGTAGTTCTACTCATGAGAAGACAAAGGGAGAAAAAATGTCTATGGAGTTCTTACATGGCAAACAGTGTTCTCCAAAATATATTGCATATCCTTTCCTCATAAAATATCTTACTTGGGAAACAAGATCACTGAGTTCAAACAAGCTATATGACCCTCCCTCAACTCTGTGCTGCAGTCTGGTAGTGGTATCTGAGGATGAGAGCAGAAGCAGGTTGTCAGTGTAGGAGGGTGGGGTGGAAGTGATAGGTAGAAATAAACACTGCAAGTATAAGTCATAATTCACCTTTAGAGAACTAAGCAGATTTCTATGTGACATGGCAAATGTCTATGGAACACAGTGCCTCATCTGCCTGCAGATCACGTGGTCCCTCATTGTAGAAGGTTGTAGAATACAGAGGTCAGATAGCTCTGAGAAAAAAATGCATTAATAGTGCAATTTGGTTAAAGATTTACTACACAAAACACCTAAATCAAGCTAATAGTTTTGCTTGATTAATCAGCATCTTCCTTTCAAAACTATTGTCAACTAACACATTGCTGATAAAGAATCAGCCCAGTACAATAATGAATAACAAACAGACTTGGTTTAGGACTTAGGTTTGCTGGCAGAGACAGCTAGGTGTCCACAAATAAATTATACTTCCCCATGCAGCATCTCATAATTGTTACTAAAATTAGCTTCCAAGTTCTGTGCTTCTCAAATCTTTTGCAATTAAGTGTGGCTTTCTTACTGATTTCTCGCTAATGACACATTAGTTCATGGATGGAAGTGATGGGTGTATTACTAAGCCTGGCCTAGAAGAATATCCATGTTTCCCCATTCTTTATGTTTTATTGTTTTCATTTTTTTTTTTTTTGACTTCCAGGTGCCTGGAATGAAATGAACCCCCAAAAGAACATCTGAGAATACTTTTTTCAAGATGGCAAAGCCTCTGTCTTCCAGGCTCCCTTGATTAGTGCACGAAGGAGGAATACCTGCTGAACTGTCCAACAGATAAAACAAGAGTAGAAACAGATTTATGTTGCTTTCAGTCATTTGAGGTTCCATTTGTTATGAATGGAACAAATGTATTATTTGAACAAATACAAGTAATCTCACAGCCGTTAGTTTACTCGAAACAATACCACCAGAGATCAAAAGAAAAGTCACCACAAAAATGAAAAGCTGAAAAGTGCATATGCAGAAGCATCATGCCAATAGTTGGAAGAAAACTTTGAACTCTTAAGAATAATAACAAATGTATAAAGAAGGTAAATGCTTTTGTAAGAATAGATATAGTACATAAAGAAAATATTTTGTTTTCTGAGATTCAAGAATTAAAAAAAATCCCATGAATAACTAAGCAAACAACAAATTAAAGCACAGACAAGCATTTGAAAACATGACTGATCTCGTAACTTTTCAGTAGGAGGACTTTAGTTCTTGAAGACCAGAAAATTCCACAAACAGCTCAGAGAAAAAAAAATATGCCAAGATCTTATACCCAGCCAATTTTTTTATTAGATGGAATGATGACATACACATGTTTTTCATGAGGAAAAGAGTCTTTATGGAATAGAGAATACTTATTGAACACAAACCACACAAACCCAAAACTAGTTAAGGATAGACCAATCTAAGACGAAAGACAACAGAAGATTTTAGAAGGGAAATCGTGAGTAAATATGGAAACTTCTGAGAATACTTGGTGTCTTGGGGAATTTCAAAAATATGATATATATACACACACATACATATGTATACACACACATATTCATACATACATATTATTATAAGGAAAAGGTGATTAGAAACCTCAGCTAAAAACAAAATCTGAATGATAACAGAAACATGCTCATGATTATTCCGTACAGTCTATTTATAAAATCATAATAAAACAATGACTACTTAATACTGCTAACTCTTAAAACCAATTATAGACAAAGCATATAACCCCACAGTTGCAGAACAAAAATAAATATTATTTATTGTACCATATAATATAATTAATTATAAGTGCTAGTGTTTATGGAGAACACAAAATTAGACATATCGTAAGAAAAGAGTCAAGTGAGATGATTTCAAACCCATAGAAATAAAACAGAGCACGTTTTTACCACAAAGTAGCAAACTAGGATGAATGAAAATCACATAATAAAAACTAGCACTTGGAAATTAGAAGGCAACAAAGACAGCAGTCATCAAAATCCCCCATGACCCTTTTGTGTTTCCTGTTTCTTTTTCCTAGAAGGCACTTTTCCCAGATGCCCACATTGCTCAATTCCACACCTCCTCAGGTCTTTGCCCAAATATCTTCTCAGGAAGGACTTCCTGATCCCCTGTTTAAATTGTTTACCCCAAGCAATCAGCACTTTCTTTCTTCCATCTTTTATTTTTCTCCATAAATTATATAATTTATTTATATATGTGTGTATATTTTGTATCTGTTGTCACTAACATATAAGCTTAGAATACTCTGCTTGTTATATTCACTGACGTATCACTAGTAGCCTAGAAAAATCCCTCTCAAATGTTGGTAGGTCAGTATACATTTGTTGAATTAATCAATCAATACATGAATAAATATAGCTGAAAGATTTTTATTTTGCATTATCATGCTGGAATTCAATAAGCTGCTTAAATGTCTGTCTGGATTTTAATAACAAATTTCATAATTTTATTTACATTAGATTATAAAGGAAAACACTTTACATTTGATTTTGTGTGGGAGAGAGACATATTACTCAAATCATCATACAAATAAGTCTAAACTTTTAATATGTATAAAGTGCTTCGAGAAAGAGGATATTTGGTAATGGAGCTGAGAACTGTAGGATGAAAAGGAGTTATCTAGTCAAAGAGGGAAAGAAAGAAGATATATTAGAAGACATTTCATACAAAAGTTCCTGTGGTGGAAGGGTGTATGGTGAGTTCAGGAGACTGAAAAAAGGCCTTCTTGGGGAACCTCTATGAGTCTCCAGTTGTGACATAACATCAGCTTACATAAGCATATTGGTAGAGGAAACATACTGAGCATACTGGTAGAAGGAAGTTACCGGGTTGAGAATATTTTTAAGGTAAATGGATAAGATTTGATACTGGTTTAAATATGTAAATATGAGGTTGGAGAGGGAAGGAGATGTCAAGAATGATTCCCAGATCGTTGCCTTTGAAATTAGATAGAGGGTAGCTTCATTAATTTAAAAGTGGATTATGAGAGAGATTCACGTCTGGGAAATAAGTTTAATTATTTACATTTTGAAGCATCACACAGAATATATTGAGTAAGAAACAGTTGGATATGCAAATCTGACGCTTTAAATGATCAGCTTAGGAACCATCTGCAAATAGGTGGTAAGGAAGCCATGGGTGTAAATGTAATTACCGAGAGTGAGATTATCTTTTTTTTGAGACATCATTCTCAAAATTCTGCCTTGAGAACCTCCAATATGTTGTGGGCAAATAAACGGTGATGAGTCTGCAAAGGAGAAAAAGAAGGGCAAGCAAAAGATGGGGAAAAGCAGGGGAGAGGCGCTCAAGAAAAGGAAAGTAAGAGTACATCTGAAGAAGTTAGTAGAGGACAGAGAGGTCAATGATGTCCAATACAACTGAGACGAAGACAGAAAACCCTCTGGACTCACCACAAGCAGACGGTCTCTGGACAAGAGCAAATGGCTGCTCTGAAGGAAACCTCGTTACCTCTGTAATTTAGGATGTATTTGCTGGGAAATTGGACTCAGGATTCTGAATCATATGTGCATCGCCTCTGGTTCTTCAAGTCTGCATTTTAACTCTAATCCACACTCAGAGATCTAGGCGTGTTCCCAGAGGAAAGCAATGGTCTCCTCCTCCAATTTCTTTTACTGAATTAAATTCTAAATAGGTGAGAATTTAGGGTAAGAATTTAGGTGCCTCCTTCACACCCAATTCTTCTGAAACCTGAACTCTCCCCACCAAGCTCGGTCATGATTTGATCCCAAATCATCTGCTGGAGTTATTGACTCTAAAATCTGTGTTAGCAGCGTGACTCTGTGAAACCAGCTGGAGCTTCAACTCGAAGGTGGTGATATTCTCTTCTCCCTTTTACTTGAAGTAATGAATTCAAAATACAAATACCAGGAACGCCTGTCGTGTTAATCCTGCTTTCAGATGCAATTAGACATTCTACCACAGGACCCGTGATGGAGACTCTCATGGTTTTGAACAAGTCACTTCATCTCCGTTGATTATTTGCCTGTATAACACTCTCTAGCTACAATGCAATATTATCTTCTTCCGCGTATTAAATTATTCTCCACACACCTTTCTCTAATTCCTAGTTCTGTGGCCCTGCCTCCAAATTTTATTTTTCACAGCAAAGCTTAGTCTCCAAAGGAACTTATATAGATGGTCAATTTGAGAAAAGGTCTTATTAATTAAATAAAATAATTTCTATGTCTACAGAGACTTGCAGTGTGCAAATTCACATGGAATATTTGAGTATAGTAACTACATTCTGCTTTACATACATTTGGCCCTTTGTCTAAAATATTCAAATCTGGATCATGCTTTTCCCAAAGGGTATGTTTCTAATCTCCAGGCAATTTTCTAAAATTTCTTTTGGCTTTCAACTGCAACACTGATAACCATTGTACTCAACTTTAAAAATAATTTTAATTCCCTTATAAAATACGTCCAGCAACTTAGCAATTTTGTTGATGCTGTACTCATGTATACATGGTGAATTAATTTATCTGTGCTTTCTTTCTTGGGTTCACAGTCTTAGAAGATAGATCCAAAACTACAGATTTTAAAAACTACATATATAATCACCTTGGTGTGCTGATCCTAGTATTATATTCTGATTATGGTGGCAGGAAATGCACTCACAGGACCCTTTTAGGAGATATGTTTAAACTCCAAGAGTGTTATCCCGAGGTCCAAGGGTTACACATGACAAGGCTGGCCTTAGGGATAGTTGACTTCTGATTGTCCCTCTCTGCATTCACCTATAAAACAAAGGTTGTTACTAATAAAACTCTACATCAAAAAATTTTTAAAGAGTTGATTGTTTTCTAAATAAGACTTTTCTTATGAATATTTAGATTTAGGAGCTGACTGGTGAATACAGTTAGGCCTCTCACTCTGAGAGTTTTCCATGCAGGGAACATCTCTCTGTGGCATTCTTGGGAATAAAATTCTCTACTTTGTTTCCTAAATTAACAATATTTGTAATTCCTAGATTAGCAATATTTATAATTCATATCAAACTATGCATATTCAAGCCATGCAATTGGCTTATCCCAATTCAAGTTCATGGCAGTACTTAACCTTTCAGTCTCTTCATGTCTCAAAGGGAAAAGAAATATCTTGACCCTTCGCTTAGTCCCTATACACCTGTGGCTATCTGAATATTTCAGTTTTATTATTATCTAGAAGACAAAGCAACAGCTGAAAGGGTAGATCAGGGTTGGGACTGGGATTACATGTGGAAAAATGTTCTTAAAATGCAACAGAACCCTATGTGTATTCATGCAAAGGAGGCAAGTAAATGCCATCCCTTGAAATGTTCTCAGTGTTTTTAACTGACAACCACAAGGTCCAGAATCAGTTGCATTTTCTAAAAAAATCTTCTAATAGTTCTACAGGCAGTGAATATATATATATGTATACACAAATATGTGCACATGGATCGTAGCATTAATTTACCCAAATGTTATACATAATGACTAGAGGTTTTTACACAGATTTTTCTATAAATAATGTTTCATTATTTGGATTTCTGAGAAACAGGAAAGTTCACTTGGGCTGCTTTGCAAAATGGTATGTATGATACCATTCAGACAAAGACACCTTAATAGAAAATGGAACCAAAAATAGAAAGGGAAAAAATAAACTTTCATTTACAAAGGAAATGTTATTTTTGATAATTTTTATTTTCACTTATGTATACAAAGACAAAAATACATATAAGACAAAAATAGGTTTTAGTAACTTAGATGTCACCAGTCCTTACAAGATGATTCAACATTTCAAAAAATTATGGCTTTCTTAAACAACTCTTTAAATATAGCGAGACATCTGTTGCCTAGATGAATTGTTAACATTTTTTGGATAAAGATATTTCCTAGCAAGCCATTCTGCTTTGAATTATTTGATTTTGAGCAAGATGAAATTGATGACACATCAAACACTGTAGTTTCAACAAACCTCTGTTTTAAGTCACTCCTTGTGCTAGAGGTGAGGAGAAAGACATTTTATGCTTTTCTGCCATCTAAATTTTCTTCAAATGGTACACTATTCCTTTAGACAAGCATAGTTGGGAGGAGTCCTCTGTTTTTTGTAGCACTCTGAATCTAGACACTGCAAATTCTAGAGATAGCTAAAGATTAGCTTTCTCTTTTATCCAGAAAATAAGCTTGAGTGAAATTTGTGTCAAGTACATATTTGACCCATCACCCAGCAAAGATAACCCCTTTGCCTCCTAAACACTGACTATAATCGATTTCCAAGAATGAATATAAATTATTTTATGAATAGTTTAAAAAATGTAAATACACATGGACACCTACTGCAAAACAACATGCCCATTTTTTTTCTAAATCCAATTAAAAATCTTTAAGTATCTACTCTTCTTAGTGGCCTAACCTACAACTTTCTTTCAATAATGATAATATAGTGTATATTATAGTTATTTAATTGTTTTACAAAATCAAAATTTAAATGAAAAGACATTTATATTTATATACATTTGGTAATGTATAAATTAATTATCCCAAGTCTCTATATTCTCATGGTCTATATCTACCCAAGAAATATTCTTCATATAAATATGTGTCTTAGTCCATTCGGGCTGCTATGACAAGCTATGACAGACTGGGTAGCTTAGAAACAGAAATTTATTTCTTCCGCTTCCACAGGCTGGAAAGTCCAAGATAAAGGCAACTGCATGGTCATATTTTGGTGAGGGCCCATTTGCTGGTTCATATCCTGTGCCTTCTCCTTGTGTCTTTACACGGGGGAAGGGACGAGGGACCTCAGTTTTTATAAATACACTAATCTCATTCACTCATTAAAATTTCAACTATAAATTTTGGGAAGACAAAACATTCAGATCATGGAAATACTGTATGGAATGTATATGAACACTTTATATAAACCTGCCATTAAACCAAGGGGAAGCTACTATAGTGGCAAAACTCTTGTGTATCTATATATAATATACCAGTGAATGGTTCCAATTATAACTTATTTCTCTTACAGTTATTTCTAGAATTCCATGTAATTTGAAGTATGGATGATGTACCCTCAAAATGCAAGTACATCTCATTATACTAATGAGACATTCTCAAATTTATGTTATTTGTTTGTAGAAGCTCCATATCCAGTTTAAGGGGAAAAAAATCAATATGTAAGGTACTTTGCTAGTAATAACCTGATACACTAAACTTTTATGTAAGAACGTATTTCATAAAAATAGGTTTCAATGATGTGAGGAATTTTAGGAGAGCAATCAGCACAATTTAAAAGAATTCATTTTCTCTATTTAAATGGTGAAAGATTTTGTACTTGAGGGAAAATTAATCTATCTTGGAAAAATATGGTACTAAATGAGGCACAAAACTGAATATGTTGTAAAAAGATATCAATGCATGAAAGCATTTTATCTGTGTGGGTTCTAATTTATTAGTGACAACTTGGTGTATTTAGCTTTAATATTCAATGAACACAGATGTTTACACATTGATAAATTTTCCCTTTAAAAGTATCTTTTTGATAAAAGCAAATGTATGCAAGTTTTGAATTAGACCATCATGGGTCATGTTTGCTATAAATAGAAGTTAAATTCTGGTAGTTTTAAAAAAGTTCTATTGTAATATATTGGTTTGCAGAAAATAATCAAGAAATAATATATCTTTAGTAAACATTACATAATTCTGCAAAACACCTATAAGCTAATTCAGTCTAAAATTGCAGCACTGTAATATTGTATACTCTTTCTTAGTCATTTTATGGGCTACTTTGTTTATTATTATCAATTATTGGCTTTTGGTACTGTTTCTCTTAATGAGAATAAGATATCTAAACTACATTAGAGTATTTGTATTTCATAAAAGATCAAATGGAACTAGTATCAATGACCAATATAAATGATCGATATTCAACATCTACCAAAAAAAAAAAACACGAACAAAAACAAAAGGACTGATGACATTTATAAGCATTTGACTCCATAATGTATTTTTGGATAACCCAAAATGAAAGCTGCATTTGTATTAGTCCATCACTAACACTGACTGAGTGTTGTTACACACCAGGCTCTGCCTTAAGTGCTTTACAAGCATTGGCACATCACATGTTCAAAACAATATCCATGACATAGATACTATTATAATCTCATTTTTATAGACTAGAAAACTGAGGCAGGAAGAAACTAAGTAACTTGAAGATCACAAGCTATTGAATGCTGGAACTGGGATAGAAATTGAATAGTCTGGATCCTGAGTCTGGGCTCTTCATCATTATGCTAGACTGCACCTCCTGCAGTATTACTAGGAAGCTGTCAGAGTGACCAACCCCATCTCTTTTCCTAGAATGAGATGCAAAGACTGCACCTCCTGCAGTATTACTAGGAAGCTGTCAGAGTGACCAACCCCATCTCTTTTCCTAGAATGAGATGGCTTAAGAGGAGTGCTTATTCCACATTTCTACAAAATTCTCCAACAAATATTTTATTTTTTTACAACTTCTGTCAATTTTTGCCTTTTCACTTTATGTTTTTAAAGGAGGCTTACACTTCTTTCTTTAACTCATTTTGTTCCTGAACACTAACTCCAAATGACTCAAGCATTCTCTCCACTCTACCACACAAAAAGCAAAAAGTCCTGGAGACCTTTTAACTTTTCACTATTTCAATTATCATCGATCCAACATAGTGGAAGCAAGAAGACAAGTGAGTATTTATGTTATCATTGTAATCACTTGTCACCTTTTGGAAGCATCTAAAAATGCATTTAGAGATGTCATGAAGAGATGTTACTTCTGAAAAGATGAAATGGTGCCAAATAGCCTAAGGGTAGATTCACAGCTTGATAAAGATAAAGGTAGTCTGCTTCAAACACTTTGAATTACATTTTACCACATGTGAGAGACTAGAATTGTGGATGTACATTTAATTAAATCTATCAAGGGGGCAAGTTCCGTGAATGAATTTAGTAATTATTCAAAATTATTTTGAGAGTAGAGATACTGACATCATTCAAAATTACTTCCAAAGCTGAAATACATTTTCTTCCCATGTAAACCCACAGTAGGTTCAATAAAGTTTAAAAAATTAAGAGATGATAAATTTAGAAGTACATCAAGAGAAGGGCAATATTCCACACATTAAACTGCCATGTAGGACAGCAACTGAACTCAGAGCAGCTGCAACTGAAATTTAAAGGTGACCACTTGGAACACAGACCTCCAGAGCTGGAACTGAACATCTATAGGGCAACAAGTAGTGATATAAACCAAAGTTATTTTAATTTCAAGGACAGAAGAGACTCCAATTGATCTTCGAATTCTATTTATCTTTTCTTCACCTACCGGACCAAAAGGCTTTGAATTAACACAAATGAAACAAGCTTGACAATGGTGCTTCTTCTTCAGTACTGATGCATTTGTCTATTAACCGAAATTAAAAGATGGAAGATATTGATAATTTAGTCTTCATTCTGCTTCTCATATCCTCATCTCAAAGCTTTTTGTCCTTGCTAATATGATGCAACTGATGATCAAGGGAATTAGAAGTAGAACTCCAGCTCTACTCACGCTCCTAAACATATGCATCTCTTTCTGGATAATTTCACCTCAATGACAGGCAGATTTTCCAGTCATTATATAAGAAACAAATTGACAAAGAAATTCTCCTTTTAATACATATTTTTTTATTTTAAAGTTTCCCACCAAAGTAGAAAAACTGAGAATAGCTTTTCCTTGTTATCTCTTTTCACTATCCATATTCACTAAGTTTTTGAACAATCTTACTGTATCTTGAATAGAAATGATTCTTACCATCTGCACTGTATTCTTTACGTGTTGTCTTTCTGACATCAATGCTTCTTCATGACATTCTATCTCACAGATGAGAAACTATCACCCTAAATTAAAATAATACCATATGTCTGCCCTTTGAAAATAATTCTGACTTAATACAGATGTAGACATTTATATACAGAAATATTTATGGATATGTGCATGCATATGGGTTAGTACACACACACACACACACACACACACACACACACACACACATTCCTGCTGTGTAAACAGAGATGGCCTAGAAGCAACTACACCTCAGTAGCAAGTATCACAGCTCACTCCCAGATCTTGGTTTCTAATACTGTTCTCCAGTAAGATGAGTCAGAAATACTTGGAAAAATAGCTGACTTTTGGACTGGGGCAAGGAATATATAAGATGGGCCTGGAGTATCTTGTAGTGTCAGAAAACAAAGAAGTGCTAAAACACTAACAAAAAGGCACAATGATGGGGGTGTGTCAAGGGGACGTAAAAGCCAAATTAAAGAGCTCCCAATGGCCAAAGCTGGGACAATTTGAGAAATAAAATAAATGAAGGTACAAAATAAATATATATGAGTCCAAAATTATATAATTAAATGAATGGATAAATAAATCAATGGGAGAAATAGACAAATATCCCATGTAGAGGAATTCTAAATTATTTATGAGACATTCCACCCTCAAAATGGTGGGACATAACACCCCACGGTCTCAGGGTGGCTATACACCGTGACTTCCTTCCAAAAAGGGTAGTGCATACAGGGAGAAAAACAGTAAATTCACAGTGGAGAAACCTGAGCAGCACTGTCTCAATCAAGTAATATGATGAACATTGACAGTGATAAGTCATGGTGATAGTATGGGCCCTTGATACAATGAGCTTGACACTTTACCTCTGTGATCTTCCCCTCAAAATTCATAACCCCACTCTAACCATGAGGAAAACATCAGAAAAATCCCAAGTGAGGTATATTTTATAAAACACCTGACTCAAACTCTCAAGGTCATAAAAAACAAGGAAAGTCTGAAACTGTCACAGTCAAGCAGAGCCTAAGCAGACATGAAAACTAAATGTAATGTACTATCCTAGATAAGATCCTGGTACAGAAAAGGGACATTAGGTAAAAACTAAAGAAATCTGGATAAAGTATATGCTTCAGTTAATAATAAAATGTCAATATTGGTTCATTAGTTGTGACAAATGTACTCTCCTAGTAAGATGGTGATTATGGTTTATATGGGAACTCCCTGTACTCTTCACAATTTTTCTGTAAAACTAAAAGTATTTTAAAATAAAAGTTTATTAAAAGAAAAAACAATTTTCAAGTACTTTTGATTATAGATAATGACTTCTTACATAAAAAATACATAAAAAAACAATGTCATGAAAAACACAGATACTTCGTCTTTAACAGTGAAATAGCTACAAATTAAACCAAAATCCTTTAAAAAAAATACCTAGAAAATATTGTTACAAATGGATTTAAATGAGGAAAGTGTCTACTACAACTGCCTGAGTTTCTCACAACCCCGAGAGGAGGTTTGATCCTGAAGGTCTGACATGGATGAACATTTATGTCAGTGATCTTCGAGACATACAGCAGGAGCAGGCGGGGCGGGCCGGGAGGAGAGGCGGGAGGGGAAGCAGGAGCGTAATTCAGCATCTTCCAAAACACAAAAGCCCACCCGGATGTCTGAACTCATGAATCCTGTCAAACATTTAAAGAATAAATAATACCAATTATTCAAATGTTTTTCCAAAAATTAACCATGTGATTTATCCCACAGATGCAAGATTGGTTAAACACTTGAAAATCAATTAACATAATAAGCCAAACTGATAGAAAAATAACCAAAAACACATGATCTTCTCAATAGACACATGACAAACATTTGGCAAAATCTAGTACCTGTTTGAGATTAAAAAAAAACAATATAAAAGGAATAAAAGGAAAATTTCTCAAACTGATAATGGGCATCTATATAAAACCTATAGCTACCACTATATTTAATAATAAAAGACTGAATGTTCTTCCCCCAAGGTCAGAAACACAATGAACTAAAAAAAAAAGAGTGAAGAACAACTTACCAATATCAAGAGTGAAGGAGGGCATATTATACAGATCCCACAGACATTAAAATGACAATTGACAACTATGGAAAGTTTTGTGCAAATAAATTTGATGATTTAGATGAAATTGATCAATTCCTCAAAGATAAAACTACCAAAATCACTCAAAAAGAAATAGATACCACCAATAGTCTAATAAAGAAATTGAATTTGTATTAAAAACCTTCCAAAGAAAAACTCCTTCCCCTGATGGTTTCACTGGCAAATTCTACCAGATTTGTAAGAAATAATCACAATTCTACACAATTCTTAAAATAGAAAACAATGGTTATGTTTAGAGTTTCACTAGTCCTAACGTGACACAAAAATTGGTTATAACTTCACTTATCACATGACATTCCTGAGCTCCAACTCAGTACAAACATTTGGTCAAGACGTTTTATGTTCCCTAAAATTATTGTCAGTCTAGAATTTAATAACCCCTAAGGTATTTGGACATTGTGCTTTTCCTGGTTTACAGTTATCTCGGAAACCTACCACAGATTGTACTGGGAACGCTATCAAGAACTTCCAATCATAATCGTGGGCAGTGTTATAGCAAAGTCTTTCCTCAAGTGTCCACAGACCTCACGCTGGGACTTTGTGTCTGTGGCACAGACCTGTGTGAGGCCAGGACTGTCTATAGCAGTAGTTAAACTAGATTTCTTTCCCAAAGGCATGGATACCCTACACTTTTCTCAGTTTATACTAATTTTGTGACAGCTCTGTGAATGGGTTGCCTGTTGATTTCTTTCCTAAGAGCGCCATAATTAATTAACCGTATCCAAAGTTCACAGCATGTCCACCACTTGCTGAATTCTGGCCAACATGCTTACACCACTCACTGTTATGTTAACGGTACACACGTGCATCCGTCAGTTAACTACAGCAAATGAACTCAGGTGTCTCAATCTCTTTCCATTTCTGCTGATATCAGAGACTCTTGATGACAACAACCCTTCTCTCCTCTCTCCTATATTTTCAACTTGAAAAGAAAAAAATTCAGAGATAATTTTATTTTTTTTAACGATTCTAGCATTTCTCTACTAATTTATTTTTCATAGAATGAGGAAGAGATGTATTTTGGGTCCCATGGAGTGTTGCTTAGGACAAATGTAACTCAGAATTCCAGTTGCTTGAAGTTCAATCTCTAAATATTTCACAAATTCTTCTGCGGTAGCAGATATATTGACCCCATAGTGTTAACCTCAGTAAGCACAAGGCCTCAGGTAATTAGAGGATGTGGCTTAGTTTTATTTTTTTCTCTATGAAAACCATATGCTTGTAATTTTTTTAATCCAGGCTGTGAATGGGTATTTCACGATCTTTATCACATCTTAACACAATAACCAATTCTGAGCATCTTGCTTTTTTCTATCTTCTGCTGCCTGAGCTCCATAGTCAATTTTCTTTTTAATTTAGGGTTTTTGTTTCATTAGCAAGCAATAGAAACAAGTAGTAGATAACAAAATAATAATAATAATGATATATTAAGAGATTACTAAGAAATTCACACAACTGAAGGAAGATCTGAACATCATCGTTTTAGGCAAAAGTGTAACTACAGTAGCTTCTGGATTTTGATTATTAGGAAATGACTGTTTAGGGACATCATCTAGTCCACTTGATGTCTTTGGGGTTTTCTCTGACTTCCAATGAGGTGCCCATATCACTTTTTCATTCCCACTTGTAATCATGTATCAACGTATCAGTCATGTAGGATCATCTGTGATCATGTAGGGTCAGCTGAAAGCAGAATGGTTTCGTTTGGTCAACCGGACTCTGTCGACAAGCCCGGGCCCATTCAGAAGCTGCTCCATTCTCCCCACACCACGGTAGACTTGAGGGAAATGGAGAGCCACGCAGAGTGACTTTTCTGGTATGCTCTTGCAAACAAGCTCAAGTTTTTAACAGTTTCTCTCACTGTGATCCTGAATCCATGATTTGTAATTATTTCACCTAAGTCTAATCCCCCTAAAAATCTGATTTACCAGCTCTTCCAAGTCTTGTGGGGCTTATCCTCCCACCCCATCACATGTTTTAGATTATATTTCCCCTTTTCTAAGCATGCCCTGATTATGCTAAAAATTTCTACTTGACTACTCTGTAAGGGCGAAAAATAATTCCCATTAAAGTTAAAGGTGTGATCTTATTAGCTAATTTAGCTAATTCAATTAAATAAAATAAAGAAATATTATTTTGTGATATTCTGCTGTCATTATGGATGTCTTTGGCTACTTATCTCACACTGCTATCTCTGTGGTTAAGTTCACAATCACATTAGTGTCCTTATATCACGTTATGTTCCAGAACCCCAGATTCGAAGTAGGGCACAAGAATATTCTTCATCTGTTGGAAGCCCAATGTATCTGGAGAGCCATCATACTTCCTTGGGCTCAGTTCCAGAAGAGCAAGGTGTATAAACTTCTGAGTCGCATTCTACTTCCATATCCTCTGATAGCACTCCTCCACGGCACAGGGAATTTTGATCAAGAGCAGAATAAACTTTTATACAAGTTTTCTTAAACCTATTACTAAATAGACCAAGATCTTGGTTTTTGAAGCACACAAAGCAATAATATGACACTGTATTCTCTACAATTGTAACAGCCACAACTTTATCTTGAAACTATAGATGTTATGGGGTAGGATTAATTATAGGAATGAAAAACACATCAATATACACATTTGGTGCATATATATGTATATATATGTGATATGATTTGCATAGTTCTCATTTCAGGTTATGAGTTGAGCATTTTTAAAAACATATTCTGTACTTTTACATATTCTGTGTTTTTAGTATGGTGGCAAAGACTTTAATTAAATAATCCTTCTGGATATCATAACTAGAAACCTGAACTCTGAGATGTATTCAAGGCAAGTTTCTAATGCCAAAATTGGTGAAAAAAGGCAATACTATTCCTAATGAAAAATTTACTTATATTTTGACGCTTCCCCGTCACGGTTTGAAACACTTTATTCATATCTCCATTATAACATTGAAGACCCAATAAATATCATTATTCTTCCCCTCCCAATTTCTAAATTAAGAAATGAAATATTTGACTCTAAAAATATAGAAACAAAATGAAAGCTTTATTACTGATGTAAAATATTTTGAAGAATTTGGCTTAGGTGTGAGAGCCAAATGGGCTTGCTAAGCATCTACTCTCCAGTCTAGACTCTGGGGGCAGCCCACTGAAGGACAGACTGAGTCGACAAAGCAGGTATTTTTTTCTAGGTCATTGTCTCCAACAAGCCAATATTTTTTCCATGTTCAAAATTTATACAGATTAATCTCCCTAAATCAAGAAACATTAATAAACTTTACTACCATCATTAGTAACTTGCTCCACCTCTATGGGAAGAGTAAAGGGATTTGGTCAGAAGCCAAAGACAGAGTCCCTCTTCCAGAGAAGAAAGAGTAGTGTGGGGGCTTTGCAATATGTTAACTTGCTAGGCTGAGCTATACTTCCCAGAATTCCCTATTATGTTTCTGATAAGCATGAGACACAGAGAGATTCTTGGGAGATTTGGAGTGTGAAGGGAAGCAGCAGTCGTTTTGTAACTCACGCACGTTGTTGCTAACTGGCTGACTCATCTCATTGGCTCAAAACAGTGGCTGAGCCTGCACCTGCTCTGCATTCCCCTAGATCCTCCTCCAGCTTTTCCCTCTACTCAATCAAGAGTGAGTGCTTAGTTCTATGATGAAGGGCCCTGGCTTCTGTAGGATACGGTAGTCACCGAGGTCAGGAACAACAAAAATTGACAGGAATTTCTGATTACTTCTTTGTGGGGTTCCAGCCCATGCATGCAGCATCCGTCCTGTTCCTGATCTACTGTACTTTGCATTCTTCTTCCCTTCCTGGCTGCCTGAGCTGTAGATTTGAAGATCCAGCAACAGATACGGAGACAAGAGCCTTTCAGAGATGGTTTGACAAGCTCCCGTAATTTCTTAAGGCCAATTCCGTAAGGCATTACCTTAAGGATTTTTCTTTTCAAATATCCCCAAGTCTCTGTCCTTTCAACCCTTTGGGTCACACCTTGAACTGGTGTTCAATCAGGAATACGGTTATCATCCCCGGGGAAGGGAACAGCAGTCTGTCCATCTCCCACCTTCATAAGTGTGCCCACACTTTGCAAACTGTTTTCCCTTTGTGAATATTCATAGGACTGTCTTTGAGCAATGGCATTTTTGTCCTCATGGATCAAACAACGCAAGAGGTACAGCTACTGTAAGGACATGTTGAACTCAAACTTGGAAATTCACTCCCTATTTTATTTTGCTTCCCCAAGGATATCTATCTGCATTGTCCAACATAGCCAATCACATGTTTTAGCTACAATAAAATAACAAATAATTCTAAATATATTCCTATAATCAAATGTTAAAGCCATGTCAAAAACAAAATGCCGGCAGCATAGAGAGGACCCACATTTGCTTAAAACATTCCATTATCACCTTTCCAGGGAGAAACTAAAGCCTCTCAATTAAATTCTCTTGCAAGTCAAACCCCAAAACTGAAGGAGTTAGAAGAAAAAATCAAAATACTTTGATCTTGTGAGTTAAAATTCCAAAGGAATTAAAATCGGTATTTTTCCCTAAATCTGCTCAGTCTTAAGCTGAGGAGTTTTTGAAATTTCTACATCATTACACACCAGATACACAAAAGCATACTCTTCAGGACCTCAGAAGGTTAACTAGTTCAATGCCGTGTCTCTGATGTGCCTCATTTTAGACTAGTTTTACAGTTTACTAGGAAACACAACAGTATCCCACCACTTTCTGCTCGCCTATTGCTCTCAGTGGGCAAGTTAATGCTTGGTCTTTTGGAAGTTATTCCAGGCTAACGTATTTTCCTTTCATACAATATTAAGTGTTGCCAAAGATGTATGCAGAGATTTAGTGGTACCTGAGTACAGGAAGGTCAATGGAGAACTCACTTTTTTTTTAAAATAGATTTTTTTAAAGCAATATTAGGTTTACAGCAAAACTGAGCAGAGGTTACAGAGATTTCCATATATTCCCTATCTTGACACTTGCACAGTCTCCTCCATTATGAACATCCCCCACCAGAGGGGTATGTTTGCTCTAACTGGTGAAACTACACTGACACACCATAATCACCCAAAGTCCATAGTTTACATTAAAGTTCATTTTTGGTTTTGTACATTCTATGAGTTTGGACAAATGTATAATGACATGTATTCACCGTCACGGTATCATACAGAGTATTTTCACTGCCCTAGACGACATCTGTGCTCCCCCTAGTCATCTCTCCCCTCCTCCCCAACCCTTGGCAACCAACTGGTCTTTTCATTCTCTCCATAGTTTTGCCTGTTCCAGAATGTCATATAGTTGGAATCATATGGTATGTAGTCTTTTCAAATTCAAGGACATCTGAGTTGCACCCAAGTTTTTCCAATTATGCATAAAGCTACCATAAATATCCATGTACAGGTTTTTGTGGCAACATAAGTTTTCAACTTCTTTAGGCAAAAACCAAGGATCATAACTGCTGGATCACAAGCCAAGAATGTGCTTAGTTTTGTAAGAAACTGTCAAACTGGTTTCCGAAGTGGCTGTAGCATTTTGCGTGCCCACCAGCAGTGAAAGAGAGTTCCTGTTGTTCCATATCTTCAACAGCATTCGGTGTTGTCAGTGTGCTGGAGTTTGGCCATTCTAGTAGGTGTGTAGTAGTCTTTAATTGTTGTTTTAATTTGCATTCCTC
Source organism: Diceros bicornis minor (assembly GCF_020826845.1). Lineage (NCBI taxonomy): Eukaryota > Metazoa > Chordata > Mammalia > Perissodactyla > Rhinocerotidae > Diceros > Diceros bicornis. Next base: position 4,774,679 of record NC_080753.1, read on the forward strand.
CGATGACATAGGGTGTGCAACACCTTTTCATGTGCTTATTTTCCATCTGTATATTTTCTTTCGTAAGGTGTCTTTTTTTTTTTTTGTGAGGAGATCAGCCCTGTGCTAACATCCGCCAATCCTCCTCTTTTTTTGCAGAGGAAGACGGCCCTGGGCTAACATCCGTGCCCATCCTCCTCCACTTTACATGGGACGCCGCCACAGCATGGCTTGCCAAAGCAGTGTGTCGGTGCGCGCCCGGGATCGGAACCAGCGAACCCCGGGCCGCCGCAGCGGAGCGCGCACACCCAACCGCTTGCGCCACCGGGCCGGCCCCAGGTGTCTGTTTTTGATCATATTGTTTGTCTTCTTATTGTTGCGTTTTGAGAGTTCTTTGTATAATTTTTACCCTTGACAAAATGGTAGTCATTTTAGTCATTGTCCACACTCCATGTCCTGAGAAAATAACTTCAACTGGGGAAGATATTTCAGCAGAAATTAATTTTGGCTCTATGAATTGATGGTATCTAGGAGAAATTCTTCTGTGAACAGTGTCTTCCTTCTCTTTATTATTGCATTCTTTAAAAGCAAAGGCATTGTAACTATGACGTCACCAGTTACCAGATTTTACTGAGGTTTCTTTCCTGCCTCTCTTTTCCTAATCTCTTAATCTCCATTTCCATTACATACTTTCCATTCAGAGAGAGGAAAGGAGAGAAGCTAGAGAATGGCTTCTCTCTCCCATTGTTCAACTATTTGTCCAAGGGCTACCTCCTCCTCTCTCAAGGATGTACGTTTCTGGCCATTGAGAAGATCCCACAGCATCTTCCTACCTTGACCAAAGGCTGACTGGAGGCAAAAGGCGAGAAGCTCAGGCAAGAAATGAGGCACTATAGGTTGTGTCCAGTGAGGTTGAATCTCAAGCAGTTAATGCTACCTTAGTACCATAAGGCACGTCAGGGAGACTATATGTATATAAGAGTTTTGGGCACTTTTCTTGTACCTAACATTTCTTACTCTAGACCAAAGGCCTCAAACCTAAAACCTCAGAGGAAAGGAACACATTTGTTCACATATGCATATGTGTGCGCGCACACACACACACACATACACTTCTAGAAACTAGTCACGCTGCCTCCTAAATTCAGCAATGCAACAATAGATGTCTCCAAGATGCAACAAGAGAATAACAAAATATACTTCTTAAAAAAGATACTCTTTTTTCTTATATTTGACAAAAAATGATTAAAATGCTTGTTTCACATTTCATCAAATAAACAAATTTAAAATCAAATAAATTCTTAACTGAAGGATTCACACATGCCTATACATTTTTTCTTCTTTACTTACAATAAGCCAACAAAGAAATTATTTTTATTTACTTAACATTACACATGAAGTAACAAAGCCTTAATAAGATTAAACAGGTTATCCAAGGTCACACAGCTGGAAGTGATAGAAGCAATATTTAATTGTAGGCAATCTATCTCCAATGTGTGACCCTTAAAAGAATATGCTATACAACCTCATGAATAAAAATACTTCCTTGAGAAAGATAAAATAAATTGGGACATTTTGACTCTGGTATGGATTATTACTTATGTGTCTATGACAGCTCCAAGTTGTGGCATATCTTTTAACAGACTCTAGCATCAGTTCTGAGAAATTACTTGTACCATACTATGCATCTGCTTAGATTAAGGAAAACATATATTTTCTTGACATTTTCAAAATGGCACTGTTTTTAAAACCCTATTGCAAATTGTTAGGCCAGAAATCAATGATGTATTAAGAGTGTTATTGCAGGCAGTATTACAAGCTCTTAAAAAGGACTGACACTATTGTTAGTAGATAAATTATGCAAGCTTGGTTATGTTCATCTGTTGATTTGCCAGATAGCTAATTAAAATGCATGAAAGCCATTATGCTGTTTAAAGGCACATTTTGTGATTTCAGAAAGTGTCATTTATCCAGTTTAAACCATACTTGTTTTGATCTGCCGCACAAAAATCACTAAAGGCACAGATTTTGCATATAAATGCAGCTCTAAAGAAGAGGTATATGTTTCTTTTGACCTTAGCTTGAATGGAACATAACCAATTTTGATTGACATTATAGTGGACAAAACAATGGCATGCCTGATACATCAATTTTGATTCTTTCCTAGTACTTATTTGTTTTATATTTATATAAACAATTACATTCAATCTCTGACAAAAGTTCTCATAATAATATTGTGATTAAACATTTATTGAGTTTTGATATGTACTAGGCAAATTTAATTTCTTAATATATATATTAAATCATTTTATATTCAAATCATTTAAAACTAAAACAACATTTTGGAGTATGTATATCGTTATCCTTGTTTTGCAGGAACAAAACTGGTGAAATGTCACCCTGTGGGTAGGAGGAAGAGTCAAGATGACCAGCCCAGGCGGCCTAGGAATCATCTTCCTTTTCTCAAGAAACAAGAACAACAAAATGAGATAGATTTTGCATTCCCACAGTAGAATCATTAACATTATTTAAACCCTTTAAGATATTTGAAAATATCGCTCATTCTAGTCCTTCTCTACTAAGGATAGCTCTACCACAGCTAGAAAAAAATCTATGCAGCCCTCTCTTCTTATCTGAGGAGCAACCACGCCATGAATCTCTTCAGGAATATTTACATTGGCTCTCAGCCATGGTCACTCAAGGAATCAGGGTTGTTTTCAGTTAACCATGTTGTAGAAGGCAAAGATTAGTCAGACTTTAACAAGAGGCTTAAAATTAAGACAAAATTAATTCAAACTTTGAAATACATCTTTTCGCCTACCCTTACCTACTCCTTCAAAAGAAGAGATTTTTTTTTTGTTAAAATATAAGAATGTCTTATTTTGCTCAGAAAATGCTATCTATATGTGGCAAAGTTTCAAAATGAATTAACTCAATCATCTTTCCATGGAAAGAAATGATTTATCACAATATTATTTTCAATAGGAATTTTTATTGCACAGTCTGCTCTCAACTGTGAGTTAATATTGAAACTACTAAATTGGACTTCTTTAATTCTACAAGTTTTACTCTGACAAACATAGACAGGATTAAATAGGAGAAAGCAATTGCTTTTCTTTTTTCTTTAATGAAGTAAAGAAGAGGAATAAGGTGTATGTTTCCAACCTCAGCCAGATGTTGCTTTTTCCCCTAATCCTCTGGAAACGGGAGTTTGTATCTATCTGTCTACCCACACATTTGTGATCACATAATCACATGTAGATTTGGGGTCACTGTTCTTGTGTTTTGGAAACTGACCTAATCTCTCTTATTCTAGATCAAAGATCTCAAATCTAAAACCTCAGAGGAAAAAAAAAGAGCTTTATTCATGTACTCACAAACACATACACACAAATATACACACAGTTTTCTGTGAAGAATTGAAAAGACAAGAAGAAAAATGTGCCTTGATTTATAGTTGGTTCTTTCCAATATTTGACACCAGGTAAAAATTGACTGTGGTAGCAATGCATCTTACATCATGGGTGGTCTTGAAGAACGGCGAGGAAGTGAAATACTCTAATAAACAGAATTTTTAATTGTGACCCTGCCTGTCAAATTTGCCCAGAAGGAGACAGAGCCAGAAGAATTTATTCATAAGCAGTTGCTAGTGGGTTGACTTCATGATGAAGCACTTGAAGGACTAGGGGGAAGCATTAGTACTAATAAAGAGATGTGGAGAAGAATTTTGGGAATAGACTTTCATGAATAGGCCAATGAGTATGCGTCTTTTGTGTTTTATGAGAATGCTCAGCCAAGTAGAGAAGAAATTTTCAATAATCAAATGGACAAGATAACACTTTCTGTTACTACTGTCTGCTAGGCTCTTTCCCCAGCCATCCTAATGACTGCTCAATGGGCTCCCAAGAGATGCAGCTTATGCATGAGCTTGAATACATGGGCTTCACCTCATCAAAACTGATCTTACCACTGTTGATGACCATTCTACCCACCAACAGCAGAGACCAAGGTAAGGACCCAATGTGAAACCATTCCTGGAGGGACTGGCCAGATATCTAGAAGGAAGGTGAATACATCAGAGATGCAGAGCTAATGCTTTGTCCTCACTGGAAAGTATAATTAATGTACAAATGGATTTGTCTTTTCTGCCAGTAATTCTTCTGCCTGCACAACCATCTATGGAAATACTAAATGCCATATTCACAATCTTTGTATCCAAAACAGCATTTTTTCTGACTGTGTAACAAATTTTACAACAAAAGGAGTAAAAAAGTGAGAAAAACAAAACTTACACTCATGAGATACAGTGGTCCATCCATCTTTGTCATCACCAAGAAGTAATTGGCCAGATAGATTGGTGAAATGGTCTAATGAAGATTCAGTTGTGGCACTGGCTAGGGGAAGTTGGTGTCTGTTCAACAAGATGTGGAATATACTCTGATACAACTGGTCTATGGTGCTGTTTCCTCATTAGCCAGCATACATGGATCGAGTTAAACCAGGGATGAAAGTGGGAGCGGCTCACCTCTCTGTTATTTCTAAGAAATCACATGCATATGTATGTGTGCATATTGCCTCCTGTTATTAAAAGGTTGCACTTGGCAGTTTAGAAGACTTCATTCTAAAAAGTAGAATGCCTTCTCCAGAACAGACAACCATATTTCTATCGAACTAGAAGTGGAGACTTCCACTAGCTATACTGGGATCTTCTTCCATTAATACAAGATAACTCTACAGGGTAACCTTATTATCAATAGTAAATTGAGCTGATGCTAAATAGGAGGGAGGCATGTATTAAGAAACCAATGAACTCTCTGGGTGGGTGAGGGTTATCCTTACTATGTTCAGTGGTAAAAGTTAATAGAAAACAAGTAAAACCCAATTTAGGCAGGATTAATAAGAACTCTGAATGTTTAGAAATGAGAGTTTGGATCACCCCAACTGGTAAATCACCACTAGCTAAGGTACTTGCTGAGATATTAGCTTAGAGTAAAGCAAAGCCCCGCTGGGTAGTGAAAAAAGGAGGTAATGAATACCACATACTGCTTCACGACTGCCTGTAAACTGAGAATTGTAGTAGCTCTAATTATATTATCCCTTGTTTTGTTATGTAGTTGTTTAAAAACATTAACCAATAATACATTTTTTCTTGCCCTTTTTCCATTATTTTATAAAAGGTGTGATGTGGTAGTTAACTTTATAATTTAATCTTTAGGTGACAGGTTATCAAAGGGTAGGTTGTGGTTGATCCAGAGAAGGAAGCAAACGACAAAAGAGTCTTTGGTTCTCCCTTTTGGGGAGGTGATGAGCACCATCATTAAACAAAGGATAATTGTATCATGTTAGGAAGACACATGATATGGTTGCTATTATTTTTATTTGCAGATTAAATTTAAATAGGTGTATTTGGATATTGAATTGACAAGCCGATGGACTGTCTGATTGTTTTGTTATCAACTTGATATCATCCCAAACTCTTTTGCAATGTCATCTACAAAATAGGAGAAAGATTCTGATAACTTAATTTCTAGAATCTCTTTTTCGTAGAATTCTGGTGTGATATTTGGAATGCAGAAGATAGGGAGAAGACTTTTTTTTTCCCAGTGGCAGTACTGGGATAATATTTAGGCATAATACAGGTGTGGGGTTTACACTGAATTGCGGGCCTTCTTAGGTGAGTGACCCACATCAGTGCTATAGGTACTGGTGATCATCAGAGACAGTTTTGAATGCTTTCTGTAGCCTTCTACTTTCCTGAAAGCAACAGTGGTTTTTCATGGACATTGTTCTTCCAACCTTTTGATTTTATTTATTAACTTTAATTGTGATAAGATTATCTATCTATCTATCTATCTATCTATCTATCTATCTATGTGTCATCTAATAAAATTAGCCATTTGTAAGTTTACAATTCAGTGGCATTAATTACATTCACAATCATCCATTGTAGATGTAATCATCATCCCTATCTCCAAAACTTTTTTTCATTCCAAACAGAAACTCTGTAACCACTAAGCAGTAACTCCTTATTCTCTACTCCCCACTACCCCTAGTAACCTCTAATCTATTTTCTGTCTCTATGACTTTAACTATTTTAGATAATTCATATAAGTGGAATCACATAATACTTGTCCTTTTGTGTCTAACTTGTTCAACTTAGCATAATGTTTTTGGGGTTCATCTCTGTTGTGTCATGTATCAGAATTTCCTTCCTTTTTATGAATGAATAATATTTCACTGTATGCATGCACCACACTTTGTTTATCCATACATCTGTTAATGGACTCTGTATCATTTCCACCTTTTGACTACTGTAAATCATGCTGCAATGAACCCTGATGTACAAGTATTTATTTGAGTTCCTAGTTTCAATTCTTTTGAGTATATGCCTAGGAGTAGAATTGCTGGGTCATATGGCAATTCTATGTTTAGCTTTCTGAGGAACAACTAACCTGTTTTCCATTGGGCCTGTACAATTTTACATTTCCACCATTACTGTTCAAGGGTTCCAATTTATCCACCCTTGTTGCATTCTGTGTGTTTTTTTTTTAATTAGTTATAGTCATCCTAGTAGGTGTGAAGTGATAACTCACTGTGGTTTTCATTTGCATTTCCTTAATAATTAATGATGTTAAGCTTCGTTTCATGTGGTTACTGGCCATTTGTTTATCATTTTTGGAGAGATGTCTATTCAAGTCATTTGCTCATTTTTAAATAGGGGTATTTGTCTTTCTTACTGTTAAATTATAGAAGTTCTCTATTAGTAAGTTAGTAGTATTTATTTGTAGTATTAGAATATTCTAGATAGTAAACTGTTATTAAATACACAATTTGTAAATATTTTCTCGAATTCTGTAGATTGTCTTTTCACTTCCTTGATAATGTCCTTTGATATCCAAAAGTTATGTTGATGAGGTCTAATTTATCTATTTTTTTTGCTATTGTTCCTCATGCTTTGGTATCATATCTAAGAATCCATTGCCAAAGCCAAGTCATCAAGAATTACTCACATTTTCTTCTAATAGTTTTAACAGTTTAGCTCTTATATTTAGGCCATTGATCTATGTCGAGTTAATTTCTGTATATGGTGTGAGGTGAAGATCAGCTTCATTCTTTTACATGTGGGAATTCAGTTCTCCCAGAACATTTGTTGAAGAGACTATTCTTTCCCCATTGTTTGAGCTTGAAACTCTTATTAGAAATCAATTGGCCATGAATGTACAGATTTATTTCTGTATTCTCAATTTTATTCCACTGATCTGTATGTCTATCCTTATCGACATATGGCCAATACCGTGTTCTTTTGTAAATAGTTTTGTAGGATGTTTTGAAATCAGGAAGTGTGAGTCTTCCCATTTTTTCCTTCTTTTTCAAGGTTGTTTTTGTTATTTGGGGCCCCACGCAGTTCCATGTGAATTTGAAGATTGGCTTTTCCATGTCTGCAAATAAAGCTATTGAAACTTGATAGGGATTGCATTAAATGTGTAGATTACCTTGGGTAGTATTGAGATGGAAGCAATGTTAAGTCTTCCTGTATACAAACACGGGATTTTTTTTCCATTTATTTAGGTCTTCTTTAATCTTATTTTGTAGTTTTCAGTGCACAAGTCTTTCACCTCCTTGATTAAATTTATTTCTAAGTATTTTATTCCTTTGGATGCTATTGCAAATGGAATTGTTTTCTTAATTTTCTTTCTAAATGTTCTTTTTTGGTTTATAGAAGCACAATTGTTTTTTGAGTGTTGATCGTGTACTCTGCAACCTTGTTGAATTTGTTTATTAGTTCTAGAAGCTTTCTTGTGCATTGTTTATGAAAATCTATACATTGATTGATTTGCTTATGTTGAAGTGAATCATTGCATTGCTGGGATAAATCCCACTTGTTGATGTTGTATAATCCTTTTAATGTGCTGTAGGAGTTGGGTTCCTAGTATTTTGTTGAGAATTTCTGCATCTATATTTATAAGGAATATTGGTCTGTGATTTTATTTTCTTATAATGTCTTTATCTGGCTTTACTTTCCGGGTAAGGGTAGACTCAAAGAATGAATTAGAAATGTTCCCTCCTCTCCTAATTTGAAGAGTTTGGGAAGAATTAATACTACTTCTTCTTTAAATGTGTGAGAGGATTTACTAATAAAGCCATCTCATCCTGGAATTTTCTTTGTTGCGATGAAATGTTTTTAAGCACCTAATTCTCTGTATTTACACCTTAAAATCCTTAGGGAGTTTTGTTTTATTTTGTTTGGCTTTCTGTTTCTGACTGATGCATGAAGCAGAGGCTCCTACTTGACTATCAGTGAGTTGATGCATTATACCTGCAGGAATTGTCAAAAGATAGGAAATCATAGTAACGCTATATTAAAATGTACTCAAACCTTTCCTCTAAGAAGCAATGTGACTCCTAGTTTCATACAGGTAAAATTATGAGTAGAGTATTAAAAATATTAGAGAGAGAAGTCACTTCAACTTTTACCCAAAAGTTTTAGGTGACCGCTGATACATGTATAGTCCCCATGTGGACTCTTGAACATAAAGTTACACTTAATTGTTTAGTCATGTTCACATTTCATCATCTCACACTTTGGTGAAAAATGTCTGCTAATGAATTTTGGATGAATGACAACAATGTAATTAGTTGTCACATTCCTTATTTACTAATGAAATAGTGAGAAATATAAACATACAAAGATTAGTATATTATTTGTAAATTAACAGGACTCCAAATGTTTTCACCATAATTTTTAAAAATCTCACCCATCATTCTTTTTAGAGCACATAATATACCTAATTCAGCACATGTTCTCTAACGATGTACTACTGATTTACATGTAAAAAAACTTTTCTGCTATATGTGAAAGACACTGTCTTTTTAAAAAGTAAATTTGAGACTTTAATTCTATTGAGAAAACAATTTAATCACAAGCTGAGGCAAATTTTCCGCATTTCTGATTGATATAGCTGGCGGGAGACAGGTTTGAACACAGCTGAATGCAGTTTCATATAATGGCCTGGTCGAATTTTCCCTGCTATCCAAAAGTTCACTTTAAGCCACTTGGCTTTTTTGATGTACCTACGTTAGTAGCTGTTTTCGCTAACTAAAAGAAATCTTAACAGGATTTCACTTCTACAAAAAGAGGCAAAAAGCGAAAATACTGTTCGGCATTTGTTCTGCAACGAGCCAGCCTTTATACAGTCAGCGCGCACCCAGATCATCGAGAGTGGCACTGCCAAGCTCCTCCCTGGGAACTGCGCTCAGCATCTCAGCATCAGGCCGCCATAGCTTTGAACTCTGTCTGTGAGCATCTGTGCTTTATCTCGATTTATTTTGGTAGGTTATTTTTGGGGTCTGGGAACACTCAAAAATTTTTCCCATATAAATTAATGGTAATGGTTTCTTGGCTTGATGCGATTTTGACAACAAAAGTTTTCAAAGGAATGCTCTTCTTTCGGACAGGAGGGGAAACCTGTATTGGATGTTTGCTCTCGGTTTTTGGTTCTGTATACCTCTTTCTTTACTAGTTAGCGATTTCCACATGGTAGATCTGGGCAACTCAAATTTACTTTTTTTTTTTATGTTTCCAGGTCTGGTACTTGTAATAGGTGGGAAAAAGTGCAGGTGGTAAGGCATTATGGCCACATGAAAAAGAAGGTCCACAAATACGTGATTTCTCTGTCTAAAAGAGACAAAGATTCTGGAAGGAAAGGCTGAAGTAAGCAGTAAATCCTTCAAATGCTCCATCCCTGTGGGATAGTTTGGGATATCAAGGAAGGCCTGATTCTGAGGCTGGAGAAGGTGTGTCAGGGGCCCCTAAACTTGCAATGCTTGCTCTCTCAGGCTCCCGTGAATAGTGAATGCTCTTGTGTTTGTGCCAAAGGCATCCTCAAACCCTAGCTTCCCATAATAGCCAGCTGGGGTGGGGAGAGTTCCGTGAACAGCATAGGTTTCTTATTCCCAATACGGAAAAACCCAGGTTGAACAAAGAGGCAGTATCTTAACAGACACTTCAAATATATACCAGAAAAGAGTTGGGTGTCCCAAGGAAAGTTTGTTTTCTACTAACCACTTGTGGAAAAGGAAAAAAAAAAAAAAGACTTAAAAGTAGTGCTGTGTATGCATAGCAAAAGTAGAATAGTATTTTACAAGTATCATTTCTTTTAGATGCACAATCCTACAAATGGAGAGACCTACATCTTAGTTAGCCTGTGGTTTTGTTTAGCATCAGATTCCGGTGCTCCTTTGCCTTTAGATTGACTAGAAATGAAAGTATAGAGGGAGGGGACCTAGTTAAATTGATTTACACATGGAAGGTGGGTAAATTCTGAGTCTAGAAAAGAAAACAAAATATATGAAATTAAGCAAACTCAGGATCTGTCATTATACAAAAAAATTGGAATGAGAACGAAACTGAGTGATAGAGAATTTATTTAGTTGTGTAATAGCACATATGTGAACACATTATCCTCTTTATTCCATGAAATATCCAGTAAAATTAATACAGATGCCTAAACTCTGTGGAGTGAACTTAATTTTGGAGAGGTTTCAATAAATTTATTAGTTCTTTTCTAAGCTACTGATAAGAAATTAAGAGGTTACCCATAAGGGTACCATCATATTTGCATTTATTTAGGCTCTCCTAAAGAAACAGGATGGACTCCACCCCCAGTTTAGTTTGGATGTTAAGACTGACGATCACACACACACACACACACACTCACACCCCTCAAGATGGTGTGAAAAGGTTTATTACTAACATAATGAGGCTTTCTGGGAGAGCAGGGCGTGCTGTTCAAGCTGATCTGAAAATATCCTGAGAAACAGCCATGAGTAACAGCTGTTTTGAGGTTTCTGTGGTGGTTAGGTGGTGGGGCCAGAGTTAGGCTTCTCATGAACAGGAAGGGCCTTGCATAGGTTGAATCTCTTGGAGACACCAAAGAAGGGAGTTTCAGGACTCATCATCAGCTCAGACTTGGGGCGGAATGGACAGAGGGGGAAATGAGGCTTAAAAGCTGTAAGCCATCAAACATCCAAAAATGGAGTTATCCTCTTTTTTTTTTTTAAATTTTTTTGTTTATTGCAGTAACATTGGTTTATAACATTGTAAAAATTTCAGCTGTACATCATTGTACTTCTATTTCTGCATAGATTACATCATGTTCACCACCAAAATACTAATTACAACCCATCACCACACACATGTACCGAATTATCCCTTTCACCCTCCTCCCTCCCCCCTTCCCCTCTGGTAACCACCAATCCAATCTCTGTCCCTATGTGTTTGTTTATTGTTGTTATTATCTACTACTTAATGAAGGAAATCATGCAGTATTTGATCTTCTCCCTCTGACTTATTTCACTTTGCATTATACCCTCAATGTCCATCCACGTTGTCACAAATGGCTGGATTTCATCGTTTCTTATGGCTGAGTAGTATTGCATTGTTATTCTACATATTTGGGATATTATGACTAATAAAGATTCTTGTTTTGTATACTCAAGAGATTAAACTTATGAGGAAGGATTATGGGAATGTCTATGCTAACTATTGAAAAAATAATTGAAGTGGAAAATTTTTCTATGAATTCAAATTATCCAAGTAAATTCTAAACCAGAAAATCTCTGCCCCAAAATAACTTGATAACATTTGGTTATGACAAAGTTCTGGGAAATTTCTGCTAGACCTTAAAAAAAAAGAGATCATGACTATGCTATTAATTTTTTGCATAACATACATTTAAAGCTTTCCAATTTTTTTTAATACACAGCACATAAACAGCAATGACCAATATCAAGTTAGAATTAATTTGATGAAATAGGATGATGAAACAATTAGGAATGTTTAGAATTCTTGAGAAGAAGAAAGGGAAGAGGTCAAGGAGGAAGAGGTGGATGAAGGATGTTGGGAGAGAGAGGTATGGTCTGAAGTACTTTTGTGCATTATCTCACTTGATTCTTATAACACCCATATGAGAAAATGCTATTATTATTATTCCCATTTCACAGGTGCATGAACTTATCCTACACTATGCAGCAGGTAAGGGGCAGAGCCAAGACAAGGACACATTTCTGTATGATCCCAAAATCACATTGACAAAGATATTTATCATCTATCTATCATTGAATGAAAAGTAGGCCTTAAATGATTTCATAAAATATAATGGTTTATGAAGGAATCTTTCCATATATGTAATTACACATTGTATATATTTATCTATATAAACTTTTATTTACGTTTATATTGAGAAATGTATAAAAGTACAAAATTACAATAGGAAGATTATATACCAAAATGGTAATGGTGTTATGTTTAGATACTGGAATTAAATTATTTTAAAAGTACAATTTTTATTTTCACTCATCTACATTTACTAATATGTTGTAATAAAAATATAAATTAATGTTTTGTAACCATACAAAATTAATATAAAACCAAAAGTGGACGTGGCTTAAGAGATAAGATACATGACACTTGAGTAGTTATTAAACTGGACTTTTCATTGTTGAACAATTGAGAAATAAACGTATAAAAATATGGAACTTAGCTGACGTATATCTATACTTTTCCAAACCAAATGGGCATTTGTAGTTTATATTTAACATTTTCCTCATTTTTCAATGAACAGAAGACCCTAAATTGTGTGAAGAATAATGAGAATGAAAGTAATTACATGTAACTCTCTAACACCTCATTAAATTAAATATAGATATTTTATTTAATCCCATGATCTGAAGACTGTACTTTTAAAACAATTAAAGTACCAGTTATTGTAGACATTTTACTACAAAAATATCCTTTTACTGGTAAAACAGGTCATTTCCTATTATTTTTTTCTTCATCCCTGCTGATATGTCCTATATCTACTACAGCTTTGGCTTAATTAACTTAATTAACTGAATCTTCATCTTTAGGACCTCAGCAGTTTCTGTGTAACAAAAATGATATACTATATTTGATGTGTTATTCTTACATTTGTTCTAATTAAAATTCAATCACTTTGTTTAAAAGAAAGTGCTTTTTATCCCTTCTATACCCTCTAGTAGACCTATATTTTTTGCTGCACAGGCATAGGTTTTAATGAGTTATCACAATTTGAAAGGGCTATTCATGTGCAATTTTAGTTTAATCGAATATGTCATGAGCTTCAGATTAGCCACTAACCATTAGAAACGTCAGTACAGAATAATTGTATGAAATTGATTTGGACTTTCCCTGAAATTTAAAGTGCCAATATAACTTAAATTTTGTGATATTTTGCCAAGAGTCATTTACAACATCCAGGATCATTAATGACAGATTAGCTAAACAAATGCTTCAAATTTGTCAAATGGTTTAGGAAAAAAATAGTATAGAATACCACCTAAAATACATATTAAAGTTACATTGAATTTTTTAAAATTTAAATCTTTATCCCACCTATATGTATTTCTCAGAAATATAGCAATTGTACTCTGTATTTGTTCTTAGGTGAAAAGAAGGAAAAATTTTAATAGATACATTGTTTATAAGTCAAGTGAAGCAGAATTTTCAAGGATAATGTAAGTTCTGAGCATAACATTAGACACAAATCTATGCTATTGCATTTTTTCTTATTTATCTTCCTAAATAAATTGCAAAGCTTTTTCAGATTAGATATTTTGTTTTATCTTGGACTTACTCCTAGTGATGAACTGAGTGTCCTTCATATAGTAGGAAATACAGGTTAAAATCAGAGAGCTATTCATTTTTATTAGATAACAGAGCGGTAAATTGCAGTAGTGTTTCTCATTGAATAGGGAAATGATAAAGAATGATCTCTGAGAAGTTTAATTAAGCTTTATTTTGAGTCTAGTATCAAATCCATTGTCAATAATTGCCTTGGAGATACAAGGTCTTCTTTTCTTCTATTTAATCTATGATCTATTCCGTACTTCAGTGCAATATTTGGCCAGTAAGTGTATGTCTTAATTGTCAATTCTCCTCTCCTGATTCACAAATTTTCTGTTGTTAATTCACCTTTTGGTGTCATTTTTGGTTCGTTTTCTCATTGATTTGGTTTCACTTCTCATTGAAGGGTTTGAATTTTTCCCAAAGGGTTGTCTTGCTAAATAATTATGTGTTCTGTATTCCTACCCACTGACTAGGGCTAGAATATTTTAACGTTCCTATCTACCTGTCCTCCTACCATCAGAACAAACTTCAACTCTCCACCAGTCCAGTTCCTCAAAGTTTTAATACCGTAAGTGGTGACTTACATCTAATTGGCTTATTTAATATGAAAACAGTCAGTGTAGAACTTCAAGTATTGTTGGTTCAACTGATTTATCTTGCTGAAGACAAAGTTTAGTAAGAACAGAGTAAAAATTATGTATATGTATATACACATATATATGGCCAAGTTCCCATGGTTCTACACAGTTGTCTCTTATTTACTATACATTTTAGTGAAAACTACAATCAATATCTAGCCTTAAATACATGTGATATTTAATATCACATGTATTTTACCTTTTACCTAAAAGAGAACATGGCGCGCATACTACTTGGGAAATTCCCCAGACTAAGGTTGTCACTTTTTGTTCAAAGGTTGAAAAAAGAACTACAGATCACTTAAAACATCACGTACCCATTCATTTTAATGTTTGCCAATTGATATTTTTTGATAGCAATTTGTATTGTCTTTCGGTATTTTACCTTCTGTAACTTCCTTACACACGGTAATTGCTACTTTTAACACTAAATAACAGGCTTTTTTCCTGGTTAAGCTCTACAAAAAGATGTGCACTATTTACTTGAGATGGACAGTTGGGATGCATTTCAAGTAAAATTTGTTTGTTAAATATGTTTATTTGTTGGGCATATGGTATCTAGATATTTAGTGCATTCACATGAACTATTTTTATTGTTTTTTGCTATGCTTTAAAAGACTTACTGCATCTCACATTGTATATACATTACATTATATTTTCCCTTAGTTTATTCCTATTATAACAATTTATTCTGGAATTCACTTTGTTATATGCTGTGACGTATGACCCTAATTTTTATTCCAAATAGTTAATAAATGATCCCAGTACCATTTATCACGTCACCTATTGTCCTATATACTGAATGTCTACATATGCTTAGTTCTGTTTCTAGGACTTCCATTTGGCTCCATTGACTTTATCTTTTCCAGTAATAGTACGTCTCTGCTTTAGTTACTATTGCCTAGTGGTAAGATGATGGCTCTGGCAATAAAAGTCTTTCCTTGGTCTTATTTTTTAAATTTATTTTACTTTTATATATTGAATTATACATAAATTATTAATAATTTTTCTACTTTTTCTATAAGCATCTGTTTACCTATCTATCTATTTCTCTATCTAAATGCCCAGGACCAATCAGATCCCAGCACTTGAACTTTATCTAATATAAGGCTTTAATAAAAAGGAGCAATAAACAAAATAAAGTTCAAAGGTAAAGTAGAAGATGATCATTTGTGAACATCTCAACATGTGAATATATACAGTTGTGAATGGCATATTTCCTAATTGATTGGGATTTTTATTGACTATAAAAGAAATTGTTTGAAAGGTGAATTAATAACAGTTTATAAATACAAAGTATAATATATTGAGTTTTTGCTTTAGAGGTACAAAGTATGCTATATGCTATGCTATGCTATGTTATGATATTACGTCATGGTATTTTATTACCATGCACTGTAATTGGTAAGCATTAACACACACACATACACACAGCATCATGCTCTCCTTTTTTGTCTGATGTTGGCATTTCTTTTCTTTTCTTTTCTTTTTTTTTGTGAGGAAGATGACCCTGAGCTAACATCTGTGCCAATATACCTGTATTTTGTATGTGAGATGCCTCCACAGCATGACTTGACAAACAGTGCTTAGGTCTGAGCCTTAGATCCAAACCTACAAACCCTAGGCTGTGAAAGTGGAGTGCATGAACTTAACCACTATGCCAGCAGGCTGGCCCCTTCTTTTCTTTTTTTAATGTATACATTATAATATTTTATTAGGAGATAGAACCTCCTAACAAAAGTCATTGAATTATTCTAAGAAATCTCCATAAAAAGTTGGTATACTAAACTCTGGGATATTACAGATACACACATTTAGAATACTAAATAAACTTTCACTTTGTGCTAAATCTAATACCAACTATGGCAATAAAAGTTGACATCATTTTTAGCATTTAGATTTTTTGAATTAAATATCAAATGTCTAGGTTTTGGGGAGCAAAATTATATCTATTAGGAAAATGCACTCAACACCAAATCCCAAATCTTAAAAGTGTCACATTTTAGATTTTTACAGTAGGAAAATGTGTGAAATGCCAAAAACTAAGAACAGAAATGTTCATGTGTATTTTAGAAATTATCAAATATCATGGAATATAGGCATTATGTTCTAAGTTTGTACAAAGATTTTTTTGTTATTTTTTTCCCCCTCAATGTTCTTAAAACTGAAGGTATCAGTGAATATGCTCATAAAGTCACTTAAAGTTACCTCAAAATATTGTGGAAACATCACCTCACCCCCCATCACGTGCTTTGTATGTCAAATATATTTAGAATTTCATGAATAATCCAATATTATTCCACAAATCAGCTAATCAAGTACTGAAGAAAGTGTACCCTGCTTCAGGCTGTGTATGTACATATATACATATATATGTGTGTATATATATACATATAATTTTTTTTTCTTATATCGACTTGCAGCTTGGAGTCTATGTTCCATTTCACATATTGACTCAGAATAAGTCCAGCGCTGCTCCATGATTACACCAGCATGCTCTTGATGCCCAGCACACGGTCTACCCTCTACCACTTATTTTAACGGGTTACAGTCTTCTCCATTTAACTATTCTCATACCAAGTGACACTCTTATCAGTTGAGTTTCCCTTGTGGGGAATATATACACAATACAATGTGTAATAGAAATAGAAAACCAGAGTAATATTTGTGGACACTTCCGCCCACTGATTTCTCCTGATCTTACCATTTTTATTATCCATAGCTCTTTTATGCAGCCCATAAAAGGGGCTTTAGTATATGTCTTAATCCAGCTATTGTTCTCAAATACATTATATCTCAGGTCATTAACCTTTTGTTATATTTTGCAAAAAATTTCTTATAGAATTTTAAATTCTCGGGTCACTGGAAAAAGTAGTTTTGCACTAAGCGTTTGTGGTTCTTTCTATATAGTGGTACATATGTTGACTCATTCTCAAAATGAAAACACATCCTAATATAGTCAACCCACTGACACCTAACCGGGCAGCTCATCCTCTTTCACACCCAGTAGTGAACGATGCATGAAGTGAAAACACTTAGCATTCTCAGATTCTTTAGAACAGCAAGAACTATTTTTCTCTGAGGTTAATTTTCTGATCAATATAAAAACATGAATTATAAAGGATAAACGCAGTATTAACTTTTCAATTGTTATAAATGCCTACATTTCTTGAATATGACTTTTGCCCATAGGCATTTGATATTATTGTTGAATGAATGAATAATCCCAAGACGAATAGACCACTGAGCATGGGTGGTCAAAATGATTCTTGTGTCCATAGAAATTTAATTATTTTATTTATTTTTATTTATATAAAATTGACATGATACTTTAATGCAGTACTGAAGTTCCACATATTCCCAAGAGAAAGACTCTAAACACATTTCTTTGTGTGTGACATCTCTTTTTCATCTACTTTATCCAGCTACATGGGGGAATAATGATTGCGGAATATGTTAAGAGGGTTATTATTGAGTTATTAACAGTTCATTCTCGGTTTAAAATATTTGATAATTCAAAAAACTTGGAGCAAGTAAAGATAAAATTTTTAACACATTTTCAATAAGTGCTAAGGGTATACCTTCACCTGACTCTAAGCAAAATAATTAAAATCATGAATCTTGTCTAATATTCTTTATAAGACATTTTGATTTTGAAAAGATTGCTTCTATTAATGTAAAGTAAAAGAAAAACAGAAGAAGTAATTCCCAATTGGAAAAGTTATTTCACATATTCTTCAGAGCTAATGGCCGCACTGTTTTGAAAGGCGAGAACAACTAGAATATGATTGTATTTCCTCATATAAGCTGTTATGGATTCATTTTTCCAACTATGCCAAGAAGTATGCTTTGAAAGCGAGTAAGATTATTTCCAAGGTAAGAGGTCTGTCCAATATGTTTTCCCTGATTAGAATTAATAACAGGAGTTACAAACATAAAATACAAAAGATCTAAAAATTTGGTGTTATTTGTCAAATGGGAGAAAAACTTGTTATTTAAAACAAGTTTCACGTACTATATCTATTAATCATTTCTTCCATATTTTCTATACTTGGGGTCATAATTTTAAGAATTTTCCTCTAGAATATTACATGTCAATTAGATGTATACTTAATTAAGTAGATAATGTAAAGAACTTTGGAATAAGTAATATGAGTAGATTGTATCAATACCAATATCCTGGTTGTGATATTATACTACGGTTTTGTAAAATGCTACCATTGGGGGAAATTGTTAACTTGTTCACAATTTCATGTGAATCTACAATTACTTCAATAAAAATTTCAACAAAAAGCCATATTCAGTTTAATTCCCTAGAACAATACTTCAATTTTCATTTCTTTGATGTATTCAGCAAATGTGACATAAGCAAAATGTAACCGTTGCAACTCAATTTCTGTGGTTTCATTCATATTGTCTTACTCAGAATTAAGGATAATTGTACTAAGTTTACAGGAATGTTTTGAATAAAAGTCAATGTGAAAAAAAGAAAAAAAGAAGATTCCTGGAAATCTCCAACTGAAAATATGCATTGCTTAGAACAAATTTTGGGGGATTATTTGACCCCAGCCTTTCTTTGCCATTAAACTATTTCACAACTCTGGAAATTGAAAATAGTTTAGAACAATGCAAAATAATGATTGTATATAGAAGTGTAAATGAATTCTGGCCAGTGGAAAGACAATCCTCCCCAGTGTGAAAAAGTTAGTTTCATGTCCATTTGCAAGTTCATTTTAATATCCTTGATCTATAAATGTTTCGCTTGTGTGTTCTCCTTTGAACTGGTTGTGACATTATTAATAATAAGTTAAATAAAATTGTAACACATGCTCATTTTATATCTATATCAATTATGATTTTATCTGTTCTAAAAATTATTCTTTAAAAATAGTATAGAATAATCATCCAAGAAGAAGCCAAAAAAATAAAAGGCATAAGAGAAACAAAAGAAGAATTCAAGAAAGGCTTTCATTTATCAAATATTTTAAATATCTGAAATGTCAAATTTTATTTAACATGGTTGGTCTTAAAACCAGATATTGGATTAAGCACCCAATGCAGCATTACAGGAACATAGGGCTTCCTACAATATCACTGTATTAACCATGGATAGGTGTCACCGGATGACTTAGTAAGCTGTAACTACAGACTCAGGCCAACCCTGAATCCAGTCAAATGTCACTTGAATAAAATGTTGTAGTCTTACCAGATAATAAGACAATGGCTAAGAAGTTCCAGTTAGAAAGAGTTACAAAATATACATATGTATACAGAGGATTAAATGGAACAGCCTGAAAGTATCATTAAAAGTATATGTGAAAACATTTAAATATCTGCCAAAAATATCTTTACAAAAAGGCGCAAAACCAAAATCTAACAGCAAATTAGACATTTTATTATGAAGGATATGACGATTTTGTATAATATAAAATCAACACCTTCTTCACGTTTGAAAGTCCACGACATAGTAATCCTATGGGATCTGACAGTTAAGACCCTAAAAAATATTAGCCTAAATGTCTACACCTCTCTATCACCTAAAACAGCATATAAATCTGATAGGTTAATATACTGAGTAAATGAGAACATAATTGTTGCCCTAGGAAGTATTTGTTTTTAAATTAAGGAGATTTAGAATTAACTATATGGACATTAAAGTAAATGAAACCTATAGTTTAGTATTTTAAAAAGAAAAATAATCTGCATGTTTTGTTTTTAACAAAATTTTAAAATGTTGGCATATTAGAGTAATAAATTATTTTGTGATGCAAATTTAAAATACATTAGAGTAATTGATTTAAAATTTTAAGTTGTTTCTTTACTATGATCATTTACACTATTAGAATATATATGGGATCTTTTTTTTTTTTTTAATTTTTTGTTTATTGCAGTAACATTGGTTTATAACATTGTAAAAATTTCAGGTGTACATCATTGTACTTCTATTTCTGCATGGACTACATCATGTTCACCACCAAAATACTAATTACAGCCCATCACCACACACATGTACCGAATTATCCCTTTCACCCTCCTCCCTCCCCCCTTCCCCTCTGGTAACCACCAATCCAATCTCTGTCCCTATGTGTTTGTTTATTGTTGTTATTATCTACTACTTAATGAAGGAAATCATACGGTATTTGGCCTTCTCCCTCTGACTTATTTCACTTTGCATTATACCCTCAATGTCCATCCATGTTGTCACAAATGCCTGGATTTTGTCGTTTCTTATGGCTGAGTAGTATTCCATTGTGTATATATACCACAGCTTCTTTATCCATTCGTCCCTTGATGGGCACTTAGGTTGCTTCCAAGTCTTGGCTATTGTGAATAATGCTGCAATGAACAACGGGGTGCATGTACCTTTGCAAATTGGTGTTTTCAAGTTCTTTGGATAAATACCCAACCATATTCATTTTGTTTATGTTTAGTTTATAAGATTTAAAAAAATTTTCAGTACTTTGGAAGATTTTATTTGTTAAGCAAGTATCTGAGTTCTTAAAAAGGAAGTCAAGTATATTAATTTATAAGTACAAATCAAAGTTCAAGGAAAATTAGTTAAGTTGTAAACACTCCCACTTAAATGTGGTCATTAAAATTTTTCTATATTTTCACATAGCAAAATCAGATTTGTAAATTTAAAAGAAAATCTTAAGAAAGAAATATAATTTGGGATTTGTACTTTTAATGCACTGAATTTTCAAATGTTGATTTTAAAATCATCATAAAATTAATGATTTTCTTCTATGCCAAAAAGGCACCATGGAAGACTCTAAGAAGCCAATCACTAACCATGAATATTGTTATCAGTGACATAAAAATCTAAAGTAAAGTAATGTTAAGTAAAGGTTAGCAATTTATTTGATTTTTGTCCATTTTAGTGCTTTTGGGAATTTATAATCGTACATGTTATGAGCTTTTATTTCATGTTATGGACTAAACACGCAGTAAAAGTTAGATAATTTGCTTACTTGATATCAGAATAGATCTGGATGCTTCAGTTCATTATGTACAAATGAACCGAACTCATCTTGCTTTATCTCATTTTCCCTGTTTTGATAAGTCTTACATGTTCGTGGTTCCCATCTGCATAGTTATGATTTTCTTTCTATATATTTCAGAGCTGAAATTTTCCTCCCAGAAATTTATCTTTACAAGTTTTCATAGTGAGAGTTTTTATGTTTCTGAACCTTCATGCAGTGGCTAATAATAATGAAGTTACACTTTTTACATACACTCGAGGATATTGTGAATAAATTTCTTTTCTTAAAATTATTTATTTATTTATTTATTTATTTTTCGAGGAAGATTGGCCCTGCACTAACATCTGTTGCCAATCTTCCTCTTTTTCTTTTGTTTCTCCCCAAAGCCCCAGTGCATAGTTTTGTATTGTAGTTGTAGATTTGTAGCTCTTCTATGTGGGATGCCACCTCAGCATGACTTGATGTGTGGTGAGTATGTCCGTGCCCAGGATCTGATTCCCCGAACCCTGGGCTGCCAAAGCAGAACACGTGAACTTAACCACTACGCCACCGGGCCAGCCCACAAAGAAATTTCTTAAAATAAGATATCGTCATAAGTATAACCTGACACCATAACAGTTTGTTTGCAAAAGAATTTTCCAATTTAAGCTGTTGAAATATTTTAAATATCTGGCAATCTTCACATACTGGCAAATTTTTCTTTTATTTGGTGAGGAGATCAGCCCTGAGCTAACATCTGCCAATCCTCCTCTTTTTTCACTGAGGAAGACTGGCCCTGGGCTAACATCTGTGCCCATCTTCTTCCACTTTATATGGGACGCCGCCACAGCATGGCTTCACAAGCAGTGCGTTGGTTTGCACCCAAATCGGAACCAGCGAACCGCGGGCCACCACGGCGGAGCGTGCGCACTTAACTGCTTGCACCACTGGGCCAGCCCCACATACTGGCAAATTTTAAGAGTCAGACAATGAAAAAAGAATAAATTCTGCCAGTTATTTGCTTGAACAAAGTAGATTTCAATATTTTTTATTATTAATCTCCAAAGTGGAGTGTCTGCACCCTAGCCTAAGGCGATAAGATCTAGAAGAAAATGTTAGGAGTTATATTGGTAAGTAACTTTAACCAAGTATTAAAAATAAATTCGATTGTTACTAACATTAAATATGGAGCAACAGTTATACACACACAGAGACAGACACACACACACAAATAGACAGAGTGCAAATAAAAGATTTGGAGAGAGAGTAATATCAGCAAAATGGTGGGGTTGGTAGCTCCAAATGCCCATCCCTCCACAGAAACATGGAAAAACAAGCAGAAACTGTCAAAACCAACTTTGTCCTAACTCTGTAAAAGGTCAAAACTTACAGAAACCAAGCAAAAGTTGAATAAAGAAAAAGGCAACTTAAAAATGCTAGGAAGCTTGGGGGCATTTTAACTTGTTCTTTTTCTAATGTCTCCCAGCTCAGCCGCACTCTTGAAGATGGCAGCCCGAATTCTCAGTGTGGGGCCACGGTCCTGGTTCTGATGGGAGCAGAGCATACCTCGTTCACAAAGAATTGTGTTTGTCCTTTCTAACTTGTCTGGGGGATATGTGAAGGACTGCTGCAAGGCGTTCATGACTGTTTTGCTTAATTTGGAACGCTCTCAGGGTGGAAAAGTGACAAGCATTGTTCAAAATCAATAAGATGAAGTAAAACCTGCAGTTGAGTGGCACAGAAGTTTATGGTTGAAATGTATGTATTAGTTTCCAGAACAATTTGGCAAGAAAAAAAAAAACATCCACATTGTAAAGGAAGAAGTAAAACTATCTCATTATTAGTCATTAAGGAAACCAAAATCAAAACTATAATTAGGTACTGTTTCACACCTACTAGGACTGCCATAATAAAAAAAATATGGAAAATAACCAGTGTTGATGCAGATGTGGAGGAACTGGTGGGAATTTCTGATTCATACATTGCTGATGGCTACGCAAAATAGTTCAGCCACTACAGAAAACAGTTTGGTGGTTCCTCAAATAGTTAAAAATAGAATTACCATATGACTCTGCAATTCTACTCCTAGGCGTTTACTCCAAAGAACTGAAACTCAACAAGCACAAGTACATGTCTATGCATGTTCGTAGGAGCACTATTCACAATAGCCTAAAGGTAAAAACAGACCAAAAGTCCATCAATGAATCAATGGATAAACAAATTATGGTATATGTATACAATGGAATATTATTCAGTGATAAAAAGAAATGAAATATGGATACATGCTACAATGTGGATGAACCTCTAAAACATTATGCTAAGTGAAGAAGATAGTCACAAAAGACCACATGATTCCATTTATATGAAATATCCAGATTAGATAAATCCATAGAGACAGGATGCAGGTTGGTGGTTACCAGAGGATGCAGAGAGGGAGACACTAGCTAATAGTTAAGGGGTCTTGCTTTAGAGTGATGGGAATATCTTGGAACTGGATACAGGTGGTGCTTGCACATCATTGTGAATGTACCAAATGTCAGTGAATGGTTCACTTGAAATGGTTAACTTTATGTGACGTGAATTTCACCTTCAAAAATTATTTTAAAATATTTGGAGAATTTTGTCTATTTTAATCGTGAATCCTGGAATATATTTTTTCTAAATTACATTTCTAAGAATTAGTTGCAAATAGAGACACAGATGTTATCTATTTGACATAAGCCAAAGTTTCTTTCAACTCAATTTGTAGGCTACTTCAAATTCATCAGACTTGATTCATGTTGAAATGTTTGTTGGATGAAGAGATAGTAAATTGATAGATGGAAAGAGGGGATAAATTAAAGTAAATAAGAATCAACATATATCATAAAGTTAGCTGAATAATATTTTATTTTATAATAATATTTTATTTATAAACAGCCAAGAATGAAGGCCGATATACCCTTACAAGTCCTTGGCTTATCTGTCCTCAGTTACTTTTCTTTTAGCCTCATGGCTCACGATGTCCCTTACTGTTTTTGTTACAGTCATGTTGGAAATTGTTCAGTTACTCTGTAATACTCTACTCTTTTTCCTTAAGGGAATCCTATATCCTGTTAACAGCTCCTGAAAGAACTCTCCCTATCTCTTTATAGACAAAGTCCCTCATCAGCCTATTCTAACCTAACTCTCACTATATTTTGTTTAATGAACTGATGCATTATCTGTGTCTTCCACCATAATCTCATTCCTTAAAGTCATTGACCACATTTATCTTCTTCACTATTTGACTACCAGTATCTAAGCATCTGGTAAAGTGACTAGTATATATTAAGGCCTCAATGGAGAAGAAAAAAAAAGATTGGTGAAAACAGGAATAACCATTATAATGCATAAAATGGGTTCAATTTTTATGTAATTATTTCTTTTAGTTTAAGTATTTAGTTAAGATTTTATATTTGAATATGTGCTGTTTATCTGTTACACTGAAGTGATGTAATCTCTTTTAGTGATTTCTTTCTTTCTTTATTCTGTTTTATTTTATTTTTACTAAATGCCCATGAAAAGCTCTGTCTCCCATAGTTATCTGATACAATCCATGGACAACGTCAAGAACTCTACAGTAGAGGATATTTCTTAAAACTCCTTGGATATGAAGAAAGAAGAGTTCATTTCTGATAGTCAAGTTCTATCACAGAAAACCAAGCTGTAACAAAAGTGAATTCATCATTGCTGACATAAACACAAAAATTAGTTTCTAATCTTACTAGTCTTTATTCCTATCGGTGAGATAAATCAGTGAACCAAAGAGAACTAAGCTTCTGCTTCCATTGTAACAAACTTAGGAAAAAGGAGGTTCCACCAGTGAGGTAAACACTCTAGGAGTTAGGACTGAACTATATTAGTCTCAAGAATATTGGGCTTAACCTATACATTTAAGAATCAGCATAAAGTTAACAATGGCATTGCTAATGATAGTTCTCAGGTAAGTCCCAATGAGATATGATGCATTTTCCATTATTTTGACAAATAAATCCTGCAATATTTGCAAAGTTTCTACTAGTCAAGTTTCTCCAAAACTGCTCCAATTTGCTGCTTAATGCTATAAAAGAACCTAGTGGACCTTCCTATTAAATCTGCCTCAAATAAGATAAGACCATTACAATTGGGTATAATAACTGTCAAGTAATTTTCTCCCATGGAAGTTTATAAGAAATGCTAAAAACACATTTCCCTTCTTGAAAGCCAATCTAATATTAAGATTTTCATACAAAAAATAAATCATAATTTATATAAAATAAGAAATATGTCCTACAAGCAATGTGTTGATGCAATATAATTAGTGTGGTGATGTTGTGTATATTGTTTTGAATTCATAAATAAAAAAGCAACAGAACAACACTTCGGTATCTATACCTCCTAGACAATGAAATTTCTTTCTCATTACCTAATTTAAAAAAGTAAAATGTCCTTAGCCAAGAGGAAGGTGCTTCTCTTGAGATTTTGTAATCCTTTAATGCACCTCGCTGAGAGCTGATCCTGTTTCCTGCAACAACTCACTGAAACCCCATATGCCGCTTTGACTTTCTCCTTGTAAACAAGTCACTGTATAGGGAGCCAGGGGTCCACCAGGCCATATTCAAAGAATCCTGAACACAACCTCTGTCATTGCCCATGTTTTTCATGAAGGACACTGTCAAGACCATGACATCACGTTGTCTTGGGATAAATAGTTGAGGATTAGAGAGACAGGAGACTGGTGTCTCTATTCCTTCCTTTGTGCAGCATCCAATATGTGGTTCATATTTTTCTTTATGGACCTTGAGTTAACAGCATTTAATATTAGCATTCATAGCATTTGGATTGATCTATGTGAGTGGCTTGTGGAGAATCAAGTTAAAATAATTTTCTCTTCCTTGTTCTCCTTGCTAACTCCCATGCTGGTAGTGGTAGGGGGGCTATTGGAACATGTATTCAAATAAGCATTTGCAATCAAACACAAGTCTTGCTGTGACAAGATACCTTCTTACTTCATTTCAAACTGTCTGGGCTATCAAAACGAAAACTTTTCTCTCATCACCAGAATATTTTACGCCACAATTAGAATCAGTAGGATATATCTATCTAAAGATATGGGAGGTAAGTAGTCTTTTGTTGTATTTCCATTTTTCTCTTGTACTTCTCTGTGTTTTATATTTTCTATAAAAATCAGTGTAACAAAACAAAGCACAAAATGGAACATATAAATTCCTTTCTAAATAATATTTTAATTATATAGTCATTGGGCTTTGGCATGAAGCCAAAATTAATTAACTAACATTTATAATTCAGATGTCATTCAGAGAAGCCTAATCTGGGAAGAAAATTACAAGGGAAATTATCTAGGAGAAAAAAATCACAAGAGAAAGAAGAATAGCCAAATATTTCTAGTCTTTGAGCTTTCCTTACATTGGTGACGGAGCTTACCACTGACTATTCTGTAAAGACATTTCTTTATCTGGAAAATGAATTTATTGAACTGGATTATTGTCAGTTGGGAAAATTATTGACAAATTTTTTCCAGGAAATTTTTACCATGCAAGAAATGGTTATTTATCAATGTATCAGGTAAATACGACCTCTTTCAAACCAACAGAAGATCAAAACTATTTCAGATCAATGGTGAGAAGTAGTTAAAGATTTAGATTTTATTAATATGATGCTAACAGTTTGACTATTAGACTGGAAGTGGGCTAATGTGTGTATGTATACACTTGGGAATGTATATATATATTCCAAAATATACGAATGTGTGGACAAGTCCAACTTTTTTATTACAGACCTCATCATTATCCATCAAATAATTTCCTACTAAATTGGAAAGGTAAATAAATACATTCTTTCTTATAATAATCTAGTATTATACTACTGTACTTCAAAGCTCTTGTGTACCCATATAGACATAGCTATAAAAAGGTACTTGAATGATAAAGCCTTTGACATTTATACTGGGAAGGAAATTGTAGACTTAGTGTAGATTTTCATTTTATATAAATATCTCCTCCATAGTGTCTGTGGCGGCTTGTCAACCAGAATCTTCTGTACAATGTCCTGGTAAATAGCTTATTTCACCATGTACAATTCTGCTTATTGTATCATTTTTTAGGGCTGAAATGTGCCTTTTCAAATGGAGGCTTGGTTGCTCTGCTTTTACCCTTATATGTAATTAAAGATAAAAGTCCAGTGAATTTCCTGATATTTAAAGAAGGCTAAACCTTTAAAGAAGTCCTAAACCTTTTATACATTTTCTTCTTTAGGCCAAACTATACAACCCCAGCTTCTTCAGCCATTTCATATGGTGAGACTTCCAGATGCTCATGGTCTTTCTCTGCATGTATGTTCCCTTCCCTGGGCACAATCTGAGCATTAATGTCCATTTACATCGATATGCCTAAATTGAAAACAATTATCCAGATGTGTCCTGACAGGATAGCCCTCTTGTTAATAATCAATTGACCGTAGGTTTAAGGGATTATTTTTGCACTCTCAATTTATTCCACTGATCCATATGTCTAGCCTGATGCCATTACCCCACTGGTTTGGTTACTATAGCTTTGTAGTAAGTTCTGAAATCAGGAAGTATGAGTCCTCCAACTTTATTCTTTTTTTGAGTTATTTTTGCTATTCTTGGTCCCTTGCATTTCCATATTAATTTTAGCAGTTTAGCTTCCCTTTGTTGCTGTTGACATTGTTTGCTTTACCGATTGTTTAGTGAGACTTGGGTGGACTATTTCAGTGAAGTCTATTTCCACTGAAATGTTCAGCCTCTTGTAGAAGGCACATTGATCAGGGCACAGGCTAATGTACTGTCACAGTCAACATGAGATGGCAGTGGTTTCTGTAGGGTTCTCTTTGACTATCTCTTTCCCTGATCTCACCGTGACTCTTTTATTGGTATTACACTCAGCTCTTAGCTCTCAATAATTGCCAGTGGATTGCTGGTTTTGTTATTGCTTTTGACAATGCCCTGAGGCATAAATTGTTCCATAGTCTGACCCAATTAACCTGTCCAGGGGTAGTCTTTGAGCCTTGTTCTGACCTCAAGAGGCCTCTTCTATGGTGCTTATTTCCCTGGTTCTCTCTGTTAAAATTCTAGTTCTTCTATACTTAAACTTTTTGCTATTATGGAGCTGCCTGGCTCCTCTTAATCGCTTATAACCAAAATCTCCATTGCCTTCAACAGTGCCCTTACACTTTAACTTCCTTGAGCTCTGTTCCAAATAAAGTCAGTCCACCTAGGGAGAGCTACTGATCTCTCCTTAAGATGTACATCTCACCCTGAGCAAAACACTTGCACCACTGCTTTGGAGCTAGGGATAGGGTAATGCCCCACTCCTCTCAAGGGGCACCATGTGTTACAAGAAGGGTACTGGGCAGAGATGATAGCCCCTGGTTTTCTCAGCTTGCCTCTCCTGACGTGGAACCTCCATCCTGCAAGCAAACTATGGTGAGGGCAATTCGGGACCATTATTCTCAGTCTTCTGCACTTGGGGTAGAGTTTCTAACCCACAAATGGGAGCTGGGCAGAGGAAGGGAGCCACACACCTCACAGCTGCTCTTGTTTGGAATAGAGCCTCTAGAACACCCAGCTGGGGCACATGATGAACGCTGGCACTCTGCCTCTTTTGGGGAGATACCAGAGCCCTCAACTCGTAGCTAGGGAAGAGGGAACCTCACATTCTTGCCTGCAGTTGCCAGGAACAAAACTTCTGTCTTGCCAAGCTGACTCAGAGACAGCTGTTTGTGCCTCAAATGCCACAGACTCTCGCTGTTCTTACCATATTGAGCAGAATTTCTTGAATAAATATTTCTCCATTTGCTGTTTATCCTTTGGACAATCTCTAGCATTTTAAAATGCCTTGAATACATATTTTTAAACATTTTTCACAAGTTATGGTTGTTTTGCTGGGGAAAGGGTCCTCAGAGATCATGCTGCTATTTTGAAAGTGTGCATACTTTAGTAAATATTCTAGTGTATGAATACCACCCCTATTATTTATTCATTTTCCTGTTGATGGATATTTATGAGTTTGAGAAATTTTCTCTTTTACTGGCATATATCTCCTTGTGCACATGTGAAAAAATACCCTTAAGGCATAAGCCTGGAGACAGATTTCCTCCAGTATATTGTCCATGTTTCCTTTATTAGTTTTTATTTTTTTTATTCAAAATTTTATTAGCAATTTTCTAATTTCTAATTACTCTCTCAAATGAGTTATAATTTATACTACCACCAGTAGTACTTTCCAGGAGAGAAAGGCATGAGGTGAGACTCACATTTGCCTCCACTATTGCCCATGCATCATTTGCTGACTTGCTGCAGAGGAACAGAGGCTGAAGGCAGCAGCTTGAGGCTTACCTCAGCCTCATTGATCAAAGGTGACAGAAGTTGGGATTCAGGGCTCCCAAGGCATCTAGGCGCTGAGGATCCAGCTATAGAGGAAGGAACCACAGTTTCTAAAATTATGTGCTCTTCTCCTTGAGAAACTTGCTGAATCTTAAGCTGACATGCACAAGAAAAGTGTTTGAGAAACAAGTCAAAATTAGGTGCTGGGAGGCTAAACCAGTAATCAAATATTTCAGCATTTTTCAGACCTATGGTGAAGATGTTGAATTTCAGAGCATGACAAGATGAAGGAACACTGATAAATACCCATGCTGTTACTGAGGGCTAGTAAGGGAAAACTAGAAACAGCTGATCTCTACAAAACCTGAATCCTAGCCTGGACTAGATCAAGGTGATCTCCCTGTGCTCACAGAGCTTAAATAAATCACTTCTGGAAGAGGAAACTTCACCAAGTGTCTCTTAATTCTGAATACTCAATGTCCAGCATTCTCTAAAAAGTTAACAAGCATGTCAGCAAGCAGGGCCAATGACTAACAACCAAGAGAAAAAGGAGAATAGAAGCAGATTTATAATTTATCTAGAAAGTGGCATTAAAATAACTGATTAAAGTGTTCCAGAAAATAGAAAAATAAAAAAGAATTTCACCAGAAATGTAAATGTATAGAAAAACAAAAAATTAAAATTTTAGAAATAAAAAATTAAATCACTGAAATAAAAATTCAATGGATGTGTTTCACAAAACATTAAAGCAGATAAAAAGATTAGTGAGCTGGAGCATCTGTCAGGAGAATGTATTTGGATTGCTACACAGAAAAAAAGATAAAAAATACAGAAAGGGGTGTAAGAGAAATTTGGGGTATGTTGCAAAAGCTTAATATACATGAATTTGAGTACTAGAAAGAGACAAAAAAGAAGGGGAAGTAAAATTTGAAGAGCTACTTGTTGAGGATTTCCCAAAACTGATGAAATACATCAAGCCAGAGTTCACAAAATACGCATGCAACCAAACATGACATATATAAAAAGAAAGCAGATGTAGGCATACAGTAGCAGAAATCCTGACAATAAAATGCAGTGAGAATATATGACAACAGTTGGCGTTGGTGTGTCCACAGCCTGACTGCAGGGGAGCGAGCATAAAACTGACAACGAACTGCTCACAATAAGGGGCGAAAGAAGACTATCACAGAACAAAACACTGGAAAAGACTGAGTGAAAACAGCTGTCAATTTGGAATTTTACCTTCAGTAAAAAATTTTCAAAGCAATGTCTACATAAAAATATTTTAGACAAGAATAAATTAAAATTTTTTTTCAGCAAAACTGCACTAAAAATGAAAATAAATGCAAACCAACAGAGAAAAAAAAACCTGAACAAAGTTCTTCAGGAACAGGAAAACGATATAAGATGGAATCATGAAAATATAGAAGAAAATGAGAAGAATGCAAGGATAGAAAAGTGAGAAATGAGACAGAATAGAAAGTTCAGAAATAAATCCACATATTTATAGTGACATAATTAAGGAAAACATTATGCCCTACATGTAGGGACTGATAGCCTTTTCATTAAACTGGATCTATTGCATATCTGTCTTTATAAAAATAATAACAAATCTTTTTTTGTACCTCATACAAAATCCAAAGAAATATAGATAGAAATGTGAAAGGTATAACAATAAATCTTCTAGACAACAGATGAGAGTATCTTCATGAACTCCGTGTTGGCTAAACTTCTAAACAGTGTTACAGAGCACAAACATTAAAAGAAAAAAAAATACCTAAAGAGGACTTCGTTAAACTAATTAAGTCAAAAGAAAGTATTAAGAAATAGAAACAAGCAAGTCACAGAATCATTGCAATTCTATTTAGTTTCAATTCTTTTATGATGAAGATTAAAAATTGCAGAACTTAAGTAGGATTTCCAAACTACTTTTATTACGTCAGAAGAAATGCATATTTTTAGTTTGCTCTAAGCTGGCTCCAATAGACTTTACACTTCTACCAAGAAAAGAAATGGGCAATGTGAGCATTTCTATCCCAGACTGTACCATGGAAGAATAAGATAAATTATCTTGTATTCGGTGGTGTTCAGTTGACTCTGCGATTGTGTCTTCTGCTCTAAATAGTACACGTGTGTTCACTGAACCAAGAAATAACTCATTTCAAACTCATAACTCATTTGCTTTTACCACATCTCTCTTCTTTGCATGACAGAGACTGCCAGCAACGGTTCACAAAACTGGCAGTTAGCATAGGTAGAGAAAGCTGGGTAAAACATAAGAAAATGTGACAATGTTTCAGAAAAGGGGAGAAAATTCCTACAGACAAGAGAGCCATTTTTATAATATTGTTTTAGGATCAAAAAAGAAACTAAAGCCAAACTTTACACAGATTAAATAACTGATAAAACATAATTAAATTTTGAGAAAAATCTGCATTATAAGAGTTACATTTGTGATTATTGGCTTATGAGTGCATATAAAGGAAAGTGTGGAGAGTACCCTGGAAATGTAAACTAAAATGAGATACAGAGCAAGAAGGTTTTGTAAGGTTCTAAAGGAATACCATGAACAATTGTATGCCAATAATTTAGGTGACTTCCACAATTGATAGGGAGAGTTATATCTCTGGTTGGGCTGCATATTTCTAACTTCAGAGGACTCTTTTCAGAAAGTAAATTAACATCTTAGGGTTTAAATTCAGCTGAGGTCAAAGTCAGTGAACCCCAGAGATTCTATGATACACAAAAATATTTTCTTTTCTTTTAGTCCCAAGGTAATGCAGTTAAAAATTAGTCCCAAAATTTGATACCATGGCTGCAGAATCACAATGCAATTTGAATTCGTGTTCTCTTCAGGTTCCTTAACTGAAAGTAGTGACATAAATTTGGCAGAAATGAGTCCCAGAGAATTTGAATGGAGATACTTTGTGGTAACACACAAATCTGAGACTTCCTTTAGCTGCCCTTCCTCCCATGATTGACGACAGTAAAGTTAGAAAACTACGGCAACTCAATAGAACTCTATTCTTCAGCAGTAAGGAAGTGATTTTCTCCACAGATTAGGTGGTCCTCCACTCAAGTTCTCATTAGGCTAAAATCTAGATGTCGGGTGGGTCTGGATGTAATTGGAGACCCAAGGTCCTCTTCTAGCTTCATCAGTTGTCATCAGAATTGACTTTCTTGCAACTGTATGACTGAGGCTCTGGCCCTACAGGACACCTGCTATTCCATGCCATGGGATCCCCTCCACAACACGGCAGTTTGATTCTTCAAGGCCGTCCAAGGAGTCTCTTCTGCTGTGAAGTCTTATGACATTTTCTGGTTCTGATTATAGAATTTATTGTAAGGGGGTCAGGTCATTAGTTTAGGCTCAGCAAAGATAATTTCCCCTTTGATAAAACAAAGTCAACTGATTAGGGAAGTTAATTACATCTGCAAAATCACTTAACCTTTGCCATATAACATAAGCTAATCATAGAAATATTCCATGGTATTTTCATGTTCCACTGTGACTCAAGGGGAGAGATTATCCAGGGTTGTATACTGGGGAGTGGAAATCTTGTGGACTGTCTTAGAATTCCGGGTGCCAAAGTGAGGCATTTTGTCTCGTTCAGAGGTATTTCTCTGTTATGATTCCCATGTTTCAGAGCATGTCTCTTGTCATTATGTCATCCAAATGGGATTGATGTGCAAGTTAAGAGAATTAACAGTGTTACAATTTTAGAAAGCTTTCTTTCTAAAGAAACAAAAGCACTGCCAAATTATGTCATGTTAAAATAAGTGATGTATTAAAAAACCGTGTTCCCAATGTGATAGCAAAGAAAAGTTTTAGACATTTGAGAGGCTGACTGATAAAATATGAAATTAAAACACTGACTTGTTGATGAACACTTTTTCACTCCGGCTATATATTTCCAACTCATACTCAGAGCAGCTGTTCCATAGCACAAGAAGTAGAAGATAGACTCAAATCTCCATAAAATTACGTTTGAAATATGTATTTATAAAAGTTATTAATTGCATTGTTCAAATACTCTACTTATATTCAGATTTTGCTACTTCATTACCATATGAGCTTAAGTAAATTATGGTGAGAGAGAGGGTCGCAGCACCAGCCAGTAGGCACAGCACAGGGTAGGATTTAAGCTCCAGGGGCTGTGAGTAGAACCTCATGCACAGGGAACAGGGCAAGAAGGAAGATGCAAGAACTTAAATATCTCATGGGCCCCCCAGCATCCCCAAGTCCCCCTGGAGGCAGCAGTGGCAGGAGCACAGCCTACAGCAGGGAACAGCAGCAGGAGCTGAAGAAACACTTCTGAGAAGAGCAAGTACCAAGTGCAGGTGTGGTTCAAGAACCACCGGGCTAAACACTCGAGGCAGCAGCCACAGCGACA
Source organism: Diceros bicornis minor (assembly GCF_020826845.1). Taxonomy (NCBI): domain Eukaryota; kingdom Metazoa; phylum Chordata; class Mammalia; order Perissodactyla; family Rhinocerotidae; genus Diceros; species Diceros bicornis. The sequence continues at coordinate 4,808,665 of NC_080753.1, forward strand.
ACTCCAGTGACAGTGGGCTGGGGGGGGGGGGAGTTAGTGCTGCTCCAGGCACATGCGCGGAACCCCTGCCACTGCGGGTCCCTGAGCTCCCGTGGTAGCTAGGATTCTACAGCCCCCTCTGCCCAACCTTTCGGGAGTCTTCCAGCCCCCACCCCCCATCCCCCCGCCATTTCCAGCCACAGCCAGGCCTGGAGAGCCTCTGTGCAGGGAGCCCCAGCCTCTGTGCCCAGCCGCAGACCAAGCCAAGCCCCAGGACCACTTGCAAACACTGCCTCATTCCCTGACTTTACAGGGTGACTCTTACCCCAGAACCCCTCTGGAGGGGCCCTCTGTCTCCTTCATGATTTCTGGGTACCAAGAGGGAGATGACTTTGTGGACAAGAATGACTCAGTCCCCAGGACCTTACTGGATTTATAGAGGAGCTTGTCTCTTCACGTCCTGCAGGTCCCCGCGGGATCAGAGGGGAAGCGCTGCGGTCCTGCTCGCTGAGTCCACCCAGGGGCCTGAAGCGGGCCTGGTTGGTGGTCACCGCTGGTTACTACTCTGCAGCATAAACGCACCACCATTTCTTTATCCAACCAGCTAGGGGTAGACTTTGCATGTTTTCACTGTGCTGCCATCCCAAGTTGCACTGTGATGAATTTCCCCTTCCTGCCATTCGGGTGGCACGTGAGGACTTCGTTGGTTTCTAGGACTGGGAGTGGAATTTCTTCTTAAGGTGTGTTCCTCCCTTTGTCTGCTGCCCATGAGCTTTCTGAGGGTGTTGGCCAGTCTAGTTCACCAAGTGCTCCTGCTGGTGAGCATCCTTGATCATGTTTAGCATTTTTTGTGTTAGTGCCTTCGAGTGGTTGCTGACTCCTAGTGACCCTGTGCAGAGCAGAGCAGAACCTGCTAGGTCTCTTTGCACCACCCTCTCACCTTCCTATGCTCCGTAAGACAACGCTCCACTGCTATTCATAGGGTTTTCTTGGGCCATTTTTTCAGGTCCTTCTTCCTAGTTTGTCAGTCTGGAAGCTCCACTGAAACCTGTCCACCATGGGTGACCCTGCTGGTATTTGAAATTCTGGTGCCACAGCTACAGCATCATAGCAACATGCAGCCAGTACAGCTTGACAACTGACAGACGACGGGTGGTGTGGTTCCTAGACTGGGAAACAAAGCTGGGCCTCAGGCGTGAGAGCACCGGATCTTAACCACTACACCACCAGGGCTGGCATGTTTAGCATTACGAGACTTTTTAATGTTTGCCAATCTGCTGACTTTGCTGTAGTTTTAATGTTAATTTTCCTGATGATACTGAGGGTGAGTAGTTCTCATGTGTTACCGGGCACTAGAAATCCTCATAAAGGGTCTATTCACTTTTTTTCCACCCATTTTTCTAGTTAGTTTGATACTTTACAAATATTTATGATTTCTTAACATAAACCTCCTTGGTAATTAACATGTTGAGAACATTTCCCATCCCGAGGCTTTGTACTTTACTTTTTTTTTTTTTTTTGATGAGGAAGATTGGCCCTGAGCTAACATCTGTGGCTCAATCTTCCTCTATTTTCTATGTGGGATGCCGCCACAACATGCCTTGATTGGACAAAAAAAAAGCTATACAAATCAGGAAAACGCAAAATTAATATAAGTAACACTAATAAAAAGATTTGAGACCAGCCATACCAGATACATAAATATATCAAATGGGCTTAACTCATTTCTTAAAAAAAAAGGTTTTCAGATTGACTTACAAGCCAAACCAAATTTTATGGTAATTACAAGAGACAGGGTTTCAAAAAGTAGTGAGCAAAAGGCTAAAATAACAGGATTGGGAGAGGTACCCTGGACAGCTTTTCAAAAAAATAGCAGAAGCAGGGATTGGGCTCCTGATATAAGACAAGATAGAATTTTGCCTCAAAAGTTCACTGGGAAAAAGAAAATAATTTTTTATACTAATGGCCACGATTCATATTGCACATATAAGAGTTATGAATGCCTAAAACATTAAAAAGGATAGCTACAATCTAAAACAAGACTTCAAGAGCTGGAATAGAAAATAACCGTAAATATTCCGTATCAATCACCTACTGCTTCATGACAACACTCCTAAACTTAGTGGCTTAAAGCAATATCATTTATTTCACGCGTGAGTTTTAAGGCTGGTGATTTAAATTGGGTTCAACTGGGTCCTTACAGTTTGGGCTTGGCTGCCTCATGTGCTTGTGATTAACTGCAGGCGGCTTAAAGGCCCTTCTGGAGCTTGACTGACTCTTGGCCGGCGTGCCTCAGCTCTCTTTCGAGTGGTTTCTCATCCTCCATCGGGCTGACTGGGGCTTGTTTTCCTAGCGGAGGCAGGAGTCTGCAAAAGGGCAGGAAGGGACAAGACTCCTTGAGACCAGGCTTGAAAATGGTGTATTGTCACTGCCTCCTCGTTTTATTTGCTAAGTCAACTCATAACCAGCCCAGATTCAAGGCATGCAGAAATAAACGCCACCTCTTAATGAGAGATGCTGACGAGTCACCTTGCAAAGGGCATGGATAGGTATACAGAGGATTGAGTCATTTTTGCAGTTAATCTATACCAGTCCTCTGTATATGCACAAGTATTTATACAACTCTCACATGCAAAGACACTATCCACATCCCCACCCTCCCATAATTGCCCGTCTAATTATAATATCACACTAAAGGTATAGTATCTTAAAACCTACATCAGCTCGAGATTCAATTCTTCTTCACCTAGAGACCTATGAGATGAAAAGATAAATATCTGTATGCTACCACGTACCCTCAGCAAAAGATGTTGAAACAGTGCAAGATAAATTAACTCTATTTAAAAGGGGAAGAATTGGAGATAAAGTAGCAAGTCCACAGCAATTCTACAATGTGGCGGGGAAAGTGTTGTCAGATCACCCCCACTCTAAAGGTGGGGAGCGTTTCTTGATTAATCTTAGTTTTGGTCCCTGGAAGTAGCTTCCCAGTCAATTGTTTTCCAGTGGGCTGGATTTTTGCTTCACACTCTTGACTTCACCCTCTGAGATAGTCTTTCTTTCCCATTACACTCCCTGGGGGCTTCTGAAGAAATCACCTGTGTTAGCAACAAGTAGATTTCTGGTCCTGCCTTCTACATACAGAAAATCAGTGGCTTTAGAAGCCTTACAATTTCAGCTGGGCTAAGTCCCGGCTGGAAGCACTTTTGTCTGTACTAAAACGTTAAAACATGTAGTTTTAACCCTTAAAAACGTTGTGAGTTTTCTTTGTAACAAATTAAAACAATTGAGGTTTTAATAAGCTGTATTTTTTCAGTTTTAGGTTCACAGCAAAATTGAGCAGAAGGCACAGAGATTTCCCATATATGCCATGCCTCTACATATCCATAGCCTTCCTCATTATTAATATCTCCCCCCGAGTGGTATATTTGTTACAATTGATGAACATACATTGATACCTCATTATCATCCAAAATCCATAGTTTACTTTAGGATTCACTCTTCACATTGTACATTTATGGGTTTGAACAAATGTATAATGACATATATACATCACCATACGATTATGCAGAGTAGTCTTACTACCCTAAAAATCCTCTGTGCTCTGCTATTTATCCCTTTCTCCCTCCACACTCATGGCAAGCACTGATCTTTTCACTTTCTCTATAGTTTTGCCTTTTCCGGAATGTCATAAAGTTAGAATCATGCAGGATGAGTCTTTTCAGATTGATTTCTTTCACTTAATATATGCATTTAATGTTCTTCCATGTCTTTTCATGGTTTGGTAGCTCATTTCTTTTTAGTGCTGAATAATATTCCATTGTTTGGATGTACCACAGTTTATTTATCCTACTGATGGGCATCTTGGTTGCTTCAAAGTTTTAGCAATTTGCATAAAGGTGCTATAAACATCTGTGTGCAGGTTTTTGTGTGGTCTTAAGTTTTCAACTTCTTTGGATAAAAACCAAGGAGCATGACTGCTAGATTGTATGGTAAGAGAGTGTTTAGTTTTGTAAGAAACTGTCTTACACAAAGTGGCTGCATTGCCACCAGCAGTGTGTGAGAGTTCCTGTTGCTCCACATCCTTGTTACCATTTGGTGTTGTCAGTGTTCTGGATGTTGGCCATTCTAACAGATACGTAGTTGTATCTCATTGTTGTTTTGATTTGCATTTCCCTGATGACATAGGATGTAGAACATCTTTAATGTGCTTATGTTCCATCAGGGTATCTTCTTTGCTGAGGTGTTTGTTAAGGTCTTTGGCCCATTTTTAAATTAGATTGTTTGTTTTCTTATTGTTGAGTTTTGTGTGTTGTTTGTAGATTTTATAAATACACCTTTATCAGATGTGTCTTTTGCAAATATTTTCTCCCATTCTGTGGCTTGTCCTCTTAGTTTCTGGACCTCTGGTCCCCTTATTCTCTTATTCTGTATTCTTTTGGAGGTCTTATCAAATGGATTTACAGCCACAACCTGAATTGTGTCTATTACTCCAGGCTATATTTTATATTGATAATGTTTGCAGAATGGGAAGTACTTTTATTCAAACCCAGCAGGTACTGTCCCCACTATATTCCTTTCATATTCTGCTAGCTAATTGGCCCCAGTTCTTTCTTGAGCTCTTTCTTGCAATTCCATATTATATGCAACCAGTAGCAACCAATGACTAGCTGCATATAATATCCTAATTGGAGATCTTCTTGCTAAAGTCCAAAATTTATAAAGCACATTTTCTATCCTCTACATTATTGTGAGCAACAATTCAGTCAAATATTTTAAGATTGTATTACACGGGCTATCATTTTTCCAACCACTTTTCCAGCCTTTGCCTGATACCTAATCCTAAAGCTAATAGCAAACATCTAGGATTTGATAGGACAACACCCCACCTCTAGGTACCAATACCTATATGAATAACCTTTTGCTCTATAAGGTACAACCACAGTGTCTTAAGACAACAGCCATTTTTTTAGCTCACAAATTTTCAAGTCAGCACTTTAGGCCGGAATCAGCTGGATGGTGTTTCTATCATTTTCTCTATTTCCTTTTATATTTGTTGTGAGCTGCAGATTGTCTAGGAGGCACTGCTTTGGGGGTTGTTTGGCTGTAAGGTGGAACTCCTTCCAGCTTGGCAGCTTGGGCTTAATTTCATGGTGAAAGCAGGGTCCAAGAGAGAGCGGAAACACACAAGGTGTCTTGGAGTCTAGGCCTGGACCAGGCATATAGTTATTTCTGTCATCTTCTACTGGCCACATCAGGTCACAAAGCCAGCCTAGACTCAAGGAGTATGGAAAAAAAACTGACCTCTTGATAAGAGGAGTGCAAGTTCACATAACAAAGGGCAGAGCTTCAGGCCTGGCTAGAGAATGATACCCACTATCTGTTACCAATCTACCAAACACTCTAATAATAGGAGTATTTAGCACATCAAAGTCAATTTAAGACAGTTCAAGCAGACGAAAAAATTGATTAGAACTTAGAAGAACTAAATAAGAAAATCAGTAAGTAGATCTTATAACTATATTCTCAAGTGTAGTGTATAACTATATTCTCAAGTCTCATAGAACAGTTACTAAAATTGATTGTATGTTATATCACACACTAAGCATAAGAAATTTGATAGAAGAAAAATAAAAAAAGACACTCAGATCACATTACAATGCCACAAGATATAAATAACAAGATGTCCTTGCACACAAAATTAAAAATATTTTCACCAAAACTCTTGGTGAAAGGGAAAATACAAGCAGAAATGTTAAATATGATGTGTCTATGGTATATATTAAGAATAGCAATATGAGAAAAATTCATAGCCTTAAACAGTTGCATCAATAAAAATAAAATAACAAAGATAAATAAATACAATCCCCTAATAAAAAATCCAGAATCAACATCAAAGTAAGCCATAAGGGAGCAGATGAAGGAAATACTATACAAAATAAAAATTAATGGGAGAGAAACAGAAAACAGTAGAAATAATAAATGAATAAATGAATTAAAAATAATTAATAAAATGCTGATTCCTTGAGAACACTCAACAAAAGAGATAACAAAAAAGTAGAAAGAAAAAACAGTAAATAAGAACTAATCAGAGTGAAATAATAAGTAAAATTTAAAAATATCATGAGACTACTTTGAACTCCATGCAAAACAATGATAAAACTGGATGATTCAGATTAAGTCCTAGGAAAAAGTTATAAAATTTAAAGCCAATATAGTTTGAAAGCTTATACAGAACAATTTTCATGGAAAATATATATAAAGTAATCCAAGTACTAACTCACAAGAAATCACCAAGCCCAGATTATTTTAGGGCAATTCTATAAAATCTTCGAAGGCCAGAAAATTATGATATTTCATAAATAGATTCAGAGAAGATAAAAAGGATGAAAACTTCCAAATTCCTTTCTGAAGCCATTATAAAATTCAAATTTAAAGCTGATAAATACAGCTCCAGATAGATAGATTCCACTCCACTTAAAATACTCACACAACTAAATCTAAATAAAACATTAGCGAACAGATTTTTTAACATCAAATTAAATTATAAATCTAATGTGTCCTCACAAAGTGAGGGAAGTGAGGACTTTATTCGAGGAAAGTAAGGATGACTAAATATCATGAAACCACTTGATATAATTCACTATGGTAATAGATCTAAGAAGGAAAATCATACAACTGTCAACATAGGCTCTGAAAGAATGTGTGGTTATGTTAGACACAAAGATCTAATACCATAAAAACCTTTTTTTATACATATTTACAGTTAGAAATTATGATAAATGCTGGAGAGAAGCACAGAGTTCCATAATTCACATGACCTGGGGACTTGAGAGGCCAGTAAAGTCTTTCCTGGGAATGTATATTTAAAGAAATATCTGTATAAAAAGCAGGGATTAGAGGTGAAGCCATTAGAGAACCTGGCCCTCCATGCAGCAAGCATGGCAGGTGTGCACAGAAAGGAAGCAAGAGCCTAGTACCTCAAAGAGGTGAGGAGGAGAAAGGGTTTGAGGCAGAAGCTTAAGCAGATTAGATAAGACATGTAGCTGTGGAAGGGTACATTGACACATTTCTGAAGACAATTCAGTAGTGGGTCCTAAAAGGCTTATATATGCGCATCTTTGACAAAAACAATCTCTTCTTATGAGTTACCCTAAGAAAAGCACTAAAATAAGTACAAACTTAAGTAAAGGATATTCAACATGGTATTATTTATATATAATGCAAAGGGTACAATAGGTAATTAGATAATTAAATCATGTTGTATCCGTAAGTGAAATATTTAAAATACTAAAATGTTCTGAAAGAAACATGTTCATTATATATTGTTTGAGTTGGAGAATGGACTTTTCCAAATTCTCAAAGGTTTCTGATATTATTATATATTTAATTTTCACTGATAATCAAAACGAGATTTTTGTACATTAAATCCAAGCACAATTTGCTAATGGGACCACATATAAGAAAGACACAATTTTACATTCATTAATTATGACTAATAATTTTTAGGAAATGCAAATGTTCTATTTGAGTAGTTTGCATATTTATTAAGTTGGAGTGACTATTTTTAATGCTAACACTAGAGCATATAAACTCTTTAATTATGATCAATGTTATTATTTTCAGAGTCACAGATATCACTATTTTCATGGAACATTTAAAGTTTATGGAAATTGACACAAATTCCTCATTAGAATGCTAATCAGCAATTCATGACAAATTTCTTAAAATGTATAATTTAACTTTAAACAGTAATCAAGTAAATCAAATTTATGTCAAACAATCATAAATGTCATTGTATTCTTGTTTTTAACCTCAGTTTAAAAATTACTCAAATTTATAATACTTGTAAGTTAAACAGTCAGCAACATACTTAAACATTTTAGGCAAAATTTTATTGTCTTTCATACTTAGTCACCGGTGATGAATAATAAATTATCAAATAAAATAAAAATTTTCATCAATCATAAAGTATTACAGGTAAACTATAAATTAATTCATTTCATATTAGACTAACAAATACATAGAATTATTCTTTGGGTAATTCAGACTCAGAGAATTTTAAACTGACAGTAGTGATGTTTCAGAATTATTTCACGCATGTTTTCTTCTGACTAAAACCTCCTACATCTGTTAAGTCTGATTAGATTGGGTCATAGAAAAATTCAGCAATAAGCAGTGCCTTTTAATAAGAGTCTCGTTTTTAAAATTCTCATGGATCCATTAGGATTTCACATAACAAATTGTTAACATCACTTTTATTACTGATAATTCAAAATTTAGGGAAAATGATTTTAGAATATTATACTATTTATAGGAAAATCTCCAATTCTTAAGAAAACCTAAGATCAGAAATGTGTTCTTACAGAATTTTATCAATCAACTTTTTGTGTTGTATCAATGAACAAACACATCTTTTTCCCTTCCTCAATTTTGGAAAACAACATAGCATGGCAGTTAAGGATTTGGACAGATAAAACTTCAAATTTTTACTAGCCATCTTACCAAAGGCAAATAGCACAATCTTCTTAAACTTAATTTTCCTCAAAAAAAAAAAGGAACAATTATATGTGTTGAGATTTAAATTGTTTAATGTATGTACATCCCTTCCAGCAATTGAAAGTTAGTGGGTACCCAAAAAAAGTATTTCTCTTATTATAATAACGGATATTTCATTAATTTCTGAAATATATGAAAATCCATATATCTTATTGACATATGTGAAATTTGTATGTTTAATGTCTTCAGTGGGCTTTGCGGTTTAATAAAGTAAAGGCTTTTGCAAAGTCAAAACTAACATAATTACATGATAAAACTAAGTAATAACTTAGAGGTCATTTACTTCTCATCTTCTCATCTTAGAGACGAGCAAACTCTTCTCAAGAAAGATTAAATGATTTGCCAAACGTTGATAATTGACCAAAATTAAAGTACAGGTATAATCTTTAATGATCCGGGATTTTTTCCTAATAATCAAAATTTAGATAATATGAATATTTACCAGATTAGTTAAATGGCCCATGGCAATAAGCAAATGCATTTTACATGGTAGATACTTTTAAATAAGAATGAATGAAGGAATCAATCAATCAAATAATTGATCAATTAACAAACGATTGTTATAATAGGTTACAAGTTCCGAGAGAGTCTGTACTTCTGTACACTTGGAAGTACTCATGAAGTCACACTCTATTATAGCATATATTTAGAATGTTATATAGCACATCTGTATATACATTATCATCAAATGTATAGTGTAACACTCTGACATAACTGATGCCTTAGTCTGTTCAGGCTGCTATAACAAAAATACAATAGACTATGTGACTTATAAACAGTAAACATTTATTTCTCACAGTTCTGAGAGCTAGGAAGTCCAAGATCAAGGCATTGGCAGATTCAGTGTCTGGTGAGTTCTCACTTCCCTGTTCATAGAAAGCCATCTTCTTGCTGCACCCTGCCACAGTGGAAGGGCCAAGGGAGCTCTCTGATGTCTCTTTTATAAGGGCACTAACCCCATTTATGAGGGCTCCACCCTCATGCCTTAATCACCTCCTAAAGGCCCCACCTCCAAATACCAACACATTGGGGCTTCGGTTTCAACATATGAATCTGGGGGACACAAACATTCAGTCTATAGCAACAGAATTCCCTCTGTGCTTTACTTATGTAAATTTCAATTTTGTTGTAGTTCTCATATAGTTATTTTATGAATCCATGGACATGGCTCATTTCACAGAAGTTATTTTCCTATTTTATAAATAAAAATGAGGGATAATCTGTCAGATTTAGGTAGAACGTCTGGCTTTATGTATAAGAAGTATTTAATTGGGATCTCTACAAAGTATGATATAATGAAGATCTTATATAGATTATTTCAATTATTAGCCATATGATGAAATAATAGATAATAAATATTTTGACCAACACAGTTTAATTAGTATCAATATAATTAACCTATCTTGAAATAAAAATATATTGAGAAGAGAAATTATCATTCAATGAATTTCTAAGGGAAATGACATGGAAATATCTTCCAGGCTCACTTAAAGAAACTAAAAGTACTGGTAAATCTCTTACAATCCCTTATTAGTAAGTTCCTTGTTAACAAAATTATCTATTTCGCTGATATCCTTCATTTTTGTCAAGTTTATTAACTGGGGTGACTATGGCACTAACACAACAGTGCAGCAATTTGCTAAGAATTTCCATAAATTATACTACATTATGCTCTGTGAGAATACAAACCAGAAAGTTGACATTTTTTTCATCAGGGTTGTGCAATGATGCTACTTTCTTAATTTTTAACTAGATAAAAATAAATTTATTCTGAATGAAAGTAAAAGTAGAATGTCCTTATATAACTTATGCATAGCCTTTTAAATAGATATTGACATTGGAAAGTTTGTTTGTTTGTACACTGAAATTAGCTCATAGCAAATGGTATCCTTTCCATTTTTTACTAATAAATTTATAATGAAAGGAGTGTGAGGGAACAAAATTGATAAGTAGAAAAAAATGGTGTTGAAACAATCCCCCCATGCTGTCCTCTTATTGTTCCCTTCCTGTCTACTTCTGCCCAGCTCATGCTTCATCTCCTCCTTGGCTATGACCATCAGTGGCTACAACACGCAGAGCTGGAAAGGGATTCATGAGCTACTTAGGAAAATTGCAAGGACTTAATTTGCGAAAGATGGCACTTTGCCTTGTGGATTTGGATACACGATGAACAAGTTGAGATTTCTGGTAAGCACCTTGGAATCCTTAGTTTAGCTGCTGCCAAAAGGGAGTTATTAAGCCTTAATTTGTAAGCCTGGGGAACATGAAAATTCAACCTCAGTCAAGAACAAATTGACAGATCTCTTTCCTGAGGACCTTGGGAGGAAAAATTTTGGCCTTCCAATAAGAATTATGACACAATAAAGTGGCATAAAGAATTGCTTCCCTAATGAATCTCTGAATATAAATGAATTCATGTCTTGAAAAGATTATATAATGTTCTACCTGCCACAAAGAAGGGTAGGTATTTCTATTTTAAAATAATATCTAGCGCCGATGCAACTTTTCTCAAATTCACACAAAAAACAAAGAAAAGAAAAACTGAAAGTGAACTTATTGCTAAAATTAGTGGTTGACTTTCCAGTAACTACAAAGCTGATAGAAAGAAATTGAAAGTGCTTAATTAATAAAAACCAATTAAATCTGCTATCATATAGAAGAAAAATATAAACAGGAAATCCTTACTTTCTTCTATAAGGTCTACTTACTATCTCATAAATTCATTGTCTATATTTTCACTTGGTGTTTACCATTCACAGAAGAGTACTTTTCAATTTTTAAATTAAATTAAATAAAATTTCATTTCATTTCATTTTACTATAGTAAGAACACAACATGAGATCTCTCCTATCAACACATTTTTAATGTACAGTGTATTATTGTTGACTATAGCTATTGTAGGTATGGTGGATCTCAAGAGCTTATTCATTTTGCTTAACTGAAACCATATGCCCATTTATTAGTAATTCATCAAGGGTGAGGTAGATGCCAGGTTTTAGGAATAGCTGATTCCATGCTATCATAGAATAGGAGTGACACTGCAAAACGCATGTATATTGAGAATTATAGAGGTTTTTTTTTAAGTTCTTACTCCTTTTTTTTTTTTTTTTTGTGAGGAAGATCAGCCCTGAGCTAACATCCATGTTAATCCTCCTCTTTTTACTGAGGAAGACCGGCTCTGAGCTAACATCTATTGCCAATCCTCCTCCTTTTATTTTTCTTCCCCAAAGCCCCAGTAGATAGTTGTATGTCATAGTTGCACATCCTTCTAGTTGCTGTATGTGGGACGTGGCCTCAGCATGGGCCGAGAAGCGGTGCGTCGGTGCGCGCCCAGGATCCGAACCCGGGCCACCAGTAGGGGAGCGCGCGCACTTAACCTCTAAGCCACGGGGCCGGCCCAAGTTCTCACTCCTTTGATTCATAATAGCAGAAAATCAAGCAGTAAGAACAAAGGGTTTTCTTAGATTAAATGAATGTCTAATAGATTGGGGTGGTAGACTTATCAAGATCTTTCAGTCAGCCTCCTGAATATCTCTTTATTCTGTCCACTCTTTCTATCAGCATTGTGACTGTTGTAAAATGAAACAATGTCTCTTGTTTTATCACTACGATAGTCTCCTACTTGCTCCTTCGCCTGTGGTCTTTCTCTGGCCAGTTCATTTGCCACACTGGAACAAAACATCTTTCTAAACCTCATATAAAAGTATATCATTCTGTTTATTAAAACATTTGAATTGTAACACATCATTTTTTTGGATAGTCCAAACTCTATAATAGTATTTATAAGGCTCCTGTATTACATAGATCATTTTTATTATTTCATCCCCATTTCCCGCTAGAGCCAGAAAACTGTGAAGCTGGTGTGGTAGACAGAGTAACAACCCACCAAATATGTTCATATCCTGATTCCCCAAACCTGTGGATGTGTTACTTTAGATGACAAAATGGACTTGGTATATGTGATTAAATTAAGGGCCTTGAGATGGGAGATTATCCTGGATTTCCTGATAGACTCAATATAATCACAAGGGTCCTTATAGGAGGCAGGGGGTTCAGAGTCAGGGAAGGAGATACAATAACAGAAACAAAGATGATGGGAAGAGAGAGAGATTAAATTTGGACTTCTGAATTTTAGAACTACAAAATAATAAATTTGTGCCATTTGAAGCCACTATGATTGTGGTTTGTAACAGCGTCATTAGGAAATGAATATAGTCGGCAAATGCAAAGAAACCAAAAGAAGGAAGTAAATCACATCCATGAAGGAATAGGCAGGAGGCAGGAGATTAGATAGGGGGAGCTTGTGAGACAGAATAACTATGGACACCGTGGGAAAAAAAAAATAAAGAAGGTCTAAATGAATGAATAGATACCTCATGTATCTGAATTGGAAGAGATAACATTCGTAAGATTTAAATTAACAAATTAACATATGTTTAATGTCATCCCGATCAAAATCTCAAAAGCTACTTATATTAATACACAAAATGGTCCTAAAATGTGTGTGGAAATGCAAAGGATCTAGAGTAAGATAATCTTGATAAAAGAGGATTTATACCGCCACATTCTAAGACTTACTAAAAATTACAATAATTGAGATAGAAGCATTGGAATTGTGGTGTTGGAACAGACTAGAGAGTATAGACAAAGACTCACACACAGACGGTCACTTGATTTTCAGCAGACACTAATGCAATTCAGTGGACAAAGATCTTTTCACTAAATTGTGCTGGAGCAAGTGGATGTTCTTATTGAAAAAAACATGAATATTGACTCTACCTCATAGCATACTCAAAAATTAATTTAAAAAATGTCAAAGCTAAAACAGTAATGCATTGAGAAGAAAAATAAAGACGGAAAAACTTTGCAGCCTTGAAGAAGGCAAAGATATTTTAGATAGGACATAACAGCATCAACTTTAAAAAATATCAGGGATAAAACCTACATCTAGATCAAAATAAAGAGGCTTTCCATCACCTGTGTTATTTCGCATGTGATCCTCTGTGTTTAATAAGCACCAAAGGCCTCAACACTATTCTGACTTCTTTCTACCAGAGATTAGTTTTTATGTTCCTAAAATTCTTATAAACGAAACCACACAACGTGTATTCTTTTGTGTTTGTCTTCTTTCACTCAATATAATGGTTTCAAGATTCATCCTTATATTATTCTGTGTGTCAGAAATTCCTTCATTTTTATCACTGAGTAGTATTTTATTGTATGGATACATCACAATATTGTTTATCTATTCTTGTCTTATGGACATTTTGGTCATTTTTAAGTCTTCGGTTATTATGACTGACTGCTATAAATATTTTTGAACAAGTACTTTTATGTGTGAACATTTGTTTCCATTTCTCTTGGATAAATATAATGGACCAGAGAGTAGACACATGTTTAACTTAATGAAAGCCACCAAAATAATTGTTGCAAAAGCATTCACATTTTTTTTGGAAATATTATGATTCGCGATATTAGGTTTATGTTTATGATCCACTGCAATTTTTTTGCCTGTGTTTCTGTTGAGATAGGAGTTGAATTTTACGTTTTTGCATTGGGTACCCAGTGATATTGACTGTACACGTATGGCTCTATTTCTCTACAGTCTATTGCACACCACATGGACTCTCTTCTCACCCGACTTGCGCTCTGGCTCTCCAGGGCAGGAAATCCTTCACTGATTAGGCTCTGATATTCCACAACAGACCACAGCTACTCCCTCCCTGGGGAAGTTTACTGATTCAGCTTTGATTCTGACAACGCTCCCAAGATCATCACGGCTCCTTACCACCACCACTACAATGAATACACACAGGTTCTGCTCAACATAATGGTTTAGCGTTTACTTCCTTTAGAAGAAGAAAAGTAAGGACAATTTGACAGTTTGATGCTATTTTGAATGGAATTGTTTTAGTAGCTTTATTTTCCAATTGTTCACAGCTAAGATATAGAAATACAATTGATTTTTGTTTGTTTAACTAGTTTCCTATTTTGGTAAATTTATGTATTAATTCTAGTATTTCTGTGGATTCTTTAGGTTTTTGTACATAACCTACCCAGTCATATGTGAACCATACATATGAAATTTTATATTTCGTTTACAATGTTATATGTTAAAATGTTATGTTAATGTCATACGTAAATGTTATGTGTAAAAATTAGTTTAATTATTGCACCAATGATTTTAAAAATTTCTTCACATGAAAGTTATACCTCAATAAGACAATGTCATCATGAAAAAATATTTAGTAACATAACCCTAAATCAGAAAATTGGAATATATCTAAATTTATGATATTATTATATTTACAGTTTATTTTTAATTTCAGTTTGTAACAAATACATTTTACCAATCGGCAAAAAACACTTTAATGGGGGGAGAATATTAATTGCTTCATTCTATGAACATTTGTTGAGTATCATATGTCTTGCCACAAATGATTAACCTCAAATTTAGAAGAGAATATCGTACCTAATTGATACTGTGCTGAATGTTCTCTTCTGTTAATAGGAGAACATCTATTTAAAGTGATGTATGTGCATTCATGCATGTGGCTAATTATATAAACAGATATGACTATAATAAGCTTTTATATAAATGTATACTTATATATAGAAAGCCATGCATTTATTTTGACAAGGTACAAAGTAAATATATACAGTCATGCATCACTTAATGACAGGGATACATTCTGAGAAATGCATCGTTAGGCAATTTTGTTGTTGTGCGAACATCATAGAATGTAGTGAAGGGGAACAAAATTTGCCATCCCAAAATGTGTCCCTTTAACATGAGGATTATTTTAGGTTGATTATTTTTAAGAAACAAAAGGCTCAGTTTTTCTTGTTACCTCCCCCTTAACTGCCTTAAAGTATTCAGATTTAAAAACCTGTTTCAGGAAGCAAGCTATCACCTTAGCATCACTTGAACTAGGTGGTAGACAAGGAGGAACCTAGAGAAGCCTGTTTGTTGGGCTCGCCTCTGTGTTCTTCTGTTTCAGTGTGGCCAAACACTTGTTTTCCAAATGTTTTTTCCTTTTTATCTACCTGTGAATTGCCTTCATTCCCTTTGAAGTCCCTGGCTCTCCCCAACTCTAACATCTTTTGTGTTTAGCTTAGGATGGTGTTTAAGGGGAGATCTTTGGCCATTTTGTCGAGTTACTCAGTTTTCCTGGGTTTCTCCCTCATATACATTTTAAAAACTTTTGTTTGTTTTTCTTCTGTTAATTTGTCTCATGTCAATTTAATTCTTTTTTCTTTTTCTTTTTTTTTTTTTTTTTTGGTGAGGAAGACTAGCCCTAAGCTAACATCCGATGCCAATCCTCCTTCTTTCTTCTGAGGAAGATCAGCCCTGGGCTAACATCCATGCCCATCTTCCTCTACTCTATATGGGACGCTGCCACAGCATGGCTTAACAAGCGATGAGTCAGTGCAATCCCGGGATTTGAACCTACAAACCCCAGGCCGCCAAAGTGGAACATGGGAACTTACCTGCTGCCCCACCAGGCCGGCCCCTCAATTTAATTCTTAAACCAGCTGGAAGAACCTAGAAGAGTAGAGGAAAATTTCTTCTTCATTTACAGTACTTACACAAACATAGATGAGATAGCCTACTATAAACCTAGACCATATGGTAATTACTTTTATGGGACCACCATTATATAAGTGGTATGTCATTGACCAAAATGTTATTATGTGGTGCATGACTATATAGAGATAGACACACATTAATTATTATATAGATTTTTACAAATATTTTAAATCTTAATAAATACTATCCTTAAAGGAATTGAAGCAACTTGTTCACTAAGCATCTTCAAAAAAAGAATGATAAATTACAAAACAAGTACTGCATGATCTCACTTGCATGTGGAATGTAAAAGAGTCAAACTCATAGAAGCAGAGAGTACAGTGGTGGTTACTAGGGGCTGAGGGGAAAGGGAGATGGAAAGATTTTGGTCAAGGAGAATAAATTTTCAGTTATGAAAGATGACTAACTTCTGGAGATTAAATGTATAAAAAAGTGAATACTGTTAACAATACTGTATTGTATACTTAATATTTGGCAGAGGGTAGATCTTAATTGTTCTCACTAGAAGAAAGAAAGAGAGAAAGAAAGAAAGAGAGAAAGAGAGTAAGAGAGAGAAGGGGAGAGGGGGAGAAAGGGAGGCAGGGAGGGAGGAAGGAAGAAAATGGTGACTACGTGGGGTGATTGCTATGTTTATTAACTTGGTGGTGGCCATTATTTCATAATGTATATGTATATCAAATCATGTAGTTGTACATCTCAAATATATACAATTTTTAATTGTCAATTAACAAAGCTGAAAAAAATAATAAAACACTTTAACGTAGCTGAAACACACTGGGAGTAATTTTTTTTTTTAATTCCCAGGGGAAAAGAAAAACAAAACTACTAGCCAAATTAAAAAGTCCCATAATTCTATCTCACCTGCCTTTATTACTATAGTGAATTTTATTCAGTCAGCAAATAAGAATAAGCTGAAGGATAATCACATGAGGAGAACTACTAGAAGAACCTACAGAAGGAAAAAATTTCTTTATGTTTATTCCAAAAATTTTCTAGTTATCAGAGAAAGAACAATAAGTAAATATTGTTGATTCTAAGAATAAAATTATTAATAAAATTTGCCCAAAAATATCCTCATATAACATCATTTAGCAGTACCATTTTATGTTTACAAATACATTGGTGGGGAAAAAAATTCATATAAGATGTTATATTTTCAACGGAAGGCCGAGTTTATCCCAGGAATGTAAAATTAGGTTAACATAAGAAAATCAGTTAATATAATTTAACAGGTTAATAAATTAAAGGAGAAAATCACGTTATTTATTTGCTTTAATTGCAGAAAAACGATTAAAATTAAGCATCAATTCAAGATTTTCTAAAAAGGAAGAAAGTTTTGCAAGTTAGGCATAGAAGGGAACTTGTCTTGATAAAACACATCTACAAACAGACAAAAAGAATCTCTACAGCAAATATCAGACAAAATAGTCAAATGTTGAAAACATTTTCTTTAATATCAGAAACGAGCCTAGAGTGCTCAATAGGACCACTTTTTCTCAAGCGGATAAATTATTTGTGTATATTATATCGTTGTTGCTGAGAAATGTTCAAAAGAGCCACATATAAATTATTAGTGTTAAAGAAATTTAGTAATTTTTATGGATATAAATGTTATACAAAAGTCAATTGTGCTTTTCTCTTTACCAGAAAAAAATTATTCAGATAATGTGATTTTTTAAATTAGCATTTATACTTCCAATAAAGAAAAACACACAAATAAATCCATCACATGATTTTTTAATAAATTATCCAAATTTACTTGAAATATTATACCAATATCATGTACAACAATTTATTATTAATAATAATAATATAAGTAATGTTTTACCAATTAATTTTATATTATAAATTACAAAACAATTAATGGTTTTCCTATTTATCAATAAATTAATAAATTAAAAGGCCATATATGTATGTATGTATATACATATATACAGTACCACACATATATATTCACACTTGAGGGACTGAATATTGTTTATATAGTTCCCTCTAAATTTGTCTATAGATTTCATTCAATCCTAATTAATACTGCAACAATTTTCATTGAAACTTGAAATGGTTGTACATTTTATACAGAAGAGCAGATAGCCAAGAATAAACCACACTGGTGAAAAAAGAAGGTGAGAGGACATTTCCTATTAGATGTCAAGAAATACTGTAAAGCTCTAGTTAAAAAAAAATAGAGACTTGGAACAAAACAGAAAACCTATAGAAAATAGAACTCATTTCTGCTATATTTCTTTAAGATAATATTATACAGCAAGGAAATAAAATCAATTTCATCTGTATAAATCAATGAATCTCAAACAAACAAGTAAAGATCAAGTCACAGAAAAATATATACAGTATGGTTGTATTTATATAAAAAAAAACAAAGCTTAGTAACATATTTTCTGAGAACAGGATAAAACAAAGTCCATCAAAGATAAAGCTATTACAAAATGCAGTATAATGTTTCTCATAGCAGTGAAGAAGAGGAATATGATGGAGACAGGGGCAGATGCAGGGTCTCCAATCACCGCTAAAACTTTTTATTTCTGAGGCTGGTGGATGGCAGGGTATCGGCAGTGGATGATGGAGCAAGGTGCTTCCAGGGGCAAAATAAATGATATCCCTATAAGAAAATGGTTTATATAGTTGACAACTAAAAAAGAAATATCAAGGACTGGTGAAAACAATGTTCATGTGAGCAACAGAAAATTCTCACAGTTGTTCACTGTCTATAGAGGAAGAACCATAACGTTCAGACAAAACCTGTGGACTCTCCTAACTTTGGTCCCTTTCCTCAGCCCACAATATTAGACCAGAAGCAATGCCATATACCAACCCCCAACGCTTAAAGGATGCATAAAGGAGGTCCCCGTCAGCAACCCATTTAATTCACAGAAGTGGACCTTCCAAAAGCCATCAAGACCATAGAGGATGATAGTGGACCACTATAAAGTTAATCAACTGTTAATCCCCACTGCAGCCTCTATTTCAGATGTGCTGTCTTTACTAGAAGAAATCAACAAATCCTCTGGAACTTTACATGTGGTTATCGATAGGGAGAAAGCAATCCTTCATTTCCCATCAGTAAAGAAGAGCATACGTTGTTAGCATTCAACTGGGACTCTCAGGGTAAAGACTTACTGCCTTGACCCAGGGCTATGATCAGGGTTCTGCCAATGGTTTGACCGTCTGGGATACTCAGGAATATGCTCTCCAAAATAAAGAACAATCTACCACCAAGACAGCGGCCATGACCTTAGTAGGACTTGAGGCATTTTGGAGACAACATGCAGCATCCTTGGGAACACTGTTCTAGTTGGCTTATCAGGTGAATTAGAAAACTGTCCATTTTAAGTAAGGCTAAGGACAAGCATGTGGCTGCAGTACTCCTGCCACATGGTCTGGGACAGTTAACGGCTCCTGTGATATCTGTAATAGATAAGGACTCTAGGTGAAGTCTCTAGTAAGCCCCAAATGGCAGAGTTACAGCACAGACCCCCTGATTGCTGTAACAGAGAATTATTTCTTGTTCAAAAGCAGATTTTTTTTTTTAATTTTTTGTTTATTGCAGTAACAGTTTATAACACTGTAAAAATTTCAGGTGTACATCATTGTACTTCTATTTCTGCATAGATTACATCATGTTCACCACCAAAATACTAATTACAACCCATCACCACACACATGTACCGAATTATCCCTTTCACCCTTCTCCCTCCCCCCTTCCCCTCTGGTAACCACCAATCCAATCTCTGTCCCTATGTGTTTGTTTATTGTTGTTATTATCTACTACTTAATGAAGGAAATCATATCTTGCTATGCTATTAGTTGAACTGACTCTCACCACAGGACATAAAGTGATGCAAGACTGAAAACATCCATCAACAGCTGAGTATTGCCACACCCTCCAATTTGGCAGGTGCAAAAGTGATCCATTGTAGGATGGAAATGTTACAGTTGAAATTTGATTTAAGCAGGTCCAGAGAGCGTAAGTATATTAGATAAGCCTGTGGCTCTGGCACCACATACCTACCTCTGTTTCACTGATGTATCTCCTTCAAAATATACCTATAACTTCACAGGCCATTCTTTATGGTCAGCTGACAGAGAAGGAAAAATATCCTAGAAAGGTCATATCAATATTTTGGTGTAGAGTGAAAAAGAATCACTACCATTATATGACTCCAGTCAGTGGTGGTTCTGAAACATAGTGGTGAGAGCATATATATTTTCAGTGGGTATACATTTGAACATTATCTACTTTTTGGAGGAAGAAGTGGTAACTACCTTGGCTTAATCATCAAGGCCTTAAATAGAGAAAATTGAAAGATCAGAGATGAGATGGCTAGGGGAAGACCCTGTGGATGGGCCTGTATGAAGGGGAACAAAGTATGAAGATGTTTGTGTCTCCCATGAATGCAACCACCACATACGTGGTGTTCAATCGTTAGGTGCACAAAGTAGCTTTTCCAGCGAAAGTCAGTCTTCACTCACTTCAGTGCTTGCACAATGGGTCCATGAATGAAGTCGTCATGATGGCAAGGGTGGAGACTATGCATGGGCTCAACAACATTGGCTCTCTCTTCTCGGAGATGATCTAGCTACTACTGGTGCTCAGTATCTGACTCACCTGCAGCAGAGACCAATGCTGAGCCCTCAATATCGTACCATCCCTTGAGGAGATCAACCAGGTATTGGTGGAAAGTGGTTATATAAGACCACTTCCAACTTCAGTAAGAATGATTTGTCTTCACTGGGAGTAGTATATGATATAGATATGGATTTCCCTTTCCCTTACAACAGGGACATGACAACAAAACCATGCCATATTCCATTTTGCTCGACTACCACCACTTTTAGAAAGATCACAGAACGTCTGATTAACAAAATTGGGATCCTGCAAAACAACATCTCAGACCAACGGGCTGACATGGTCATGAAGGAGGTAGAAGATATATACCTGATTAAAGGATCCACTTGTCCTAAGATATATCACTCAGAAGCTACATTCATGATCAACCATTGGAATAGCCTTTCAACGTCTCAGTTAAAATTCTAATTTGAGGATGATATCTAGGGAGATTAGGGCACTGTTGCCCAAAATGCAACGTCTACATTAAACTATAAGACAGCAGTCTTATTTGGTGCTGAGAGAGAGAGTACCTGGGTTCGGCAACCAAATAGTGAAAATAAAATTGACTACTCTCACCAAAACCCTAATGACCTACTTGGAATGTGTGCTTCCCTTGCAAATTAGTCTGTGTAGTTTTAAGGGTCTAGGTAACCAGAGGTGGAATGCTTCCTCCAGGGGACATACGGGGGGTTCCACAGAACTTGGATCTAGATCTAGGGCTGACAATTGATCCTTGGGGCTCCTCAGGCTGGATTCAGCAGGAGAAGAAAGGAGCTATGGTGCTGGTAGGAGTAATCAGTCGCGGGTATCACGAGGAGCCAGCACTGCAATTACGTAATGGGGGCGGTGAACAGCACGTCTGGGACTCAAGCGTTTCACTGGAACACCTCTCGGCGCTCACATGCCCGATGCAACAACCGCAGCATGGTAAGGGCATGACATCCAGGGGTCCCAACCACTCCGTAGTGAGAGGGATCAGTGACCCCACTAAACACGCAACTTAGAAAAGTAGACATGCTGGCTAATGGCAAGGGTAATCTAGAACGGGTAGTAGCAAAGAGAAATGATGACTATCACATCTGGGCTGGACACTAACTGCAGGCAGGGAATGTCCTTTTCCCCACTAAGCTTGTTATAATTATTTTTATTAGAAATCATGACCAGACACCAACTTGCAGTTTCAGTGAAAGAATAATTGTCGGTTTAGTGTGAAGTGCGAGTGGAGCTGAGTGGTGCAAGGGGTGATATCTCTAGCAGATACCACCAACGTCTCACCATCTTCCCTCAGCTCACTCCAGTGTCTCTCTGCCTGGGGACATTGTCCAGCTGCAGAAGCATTTCTGATCCAGCCAGTGGAGACAGGCTGAAAGTGCAGAGATTTAATACTCCAGGAGCAAACTTCAGCCAGTTAAGTTCTGGAGTTGGTGGGTCATTGGCGCATCTTCCTTAGCCCTCAGCGGACCAATTATGAGTACATTCTACACAGCCTCATACAGAGTCGCCAGTGAGATGGAGCCCCAGTTGCCTACAGCCATAATCAATTTCTTAACAGTTTTCATTGGACCGTTTCTTATCCTTTTCTCACTTCTCTGTTCCCTCACCATGCTTTCTAGGATCACCTCCCAGATAGAAACCACACACCCAGATACTTCTCTCAAGGGCTGCTTTTACAACAACCAAAGTTATAAGATTCCCCTTTAGTTAAAAAATAAAATTCTAGTTCATACTCAACTTTTAACATAGATTATAGTCGATTATCCCGTGTGTACATGAGCATTTATCAAAAATACATTGGAGAATTTCTGTGCGGTTATAAAAGGATCCACATGTTTGTATGTGTGTGTGTGTGTACACACACATAAAGAACAGTGCTTGCTTTTTTGTTGACAGAACATTATTTTACTTATACATTATTTGGCCATGCAAAAATCATGTAAACGTCATTATAATATGACTGAACTAGTGATGGTTGCAAACTCAGGTTAGTGAATATGAATAGTATTTGTGATTACATATTCAATGAGATACAAAAATGCATTGAAATAAGATTTTTCAGTGTCTTATGTCATATTATACTTACTGCATATAAGTGACTATGTGTTTTCCTAGCCCATATTTACCAATAATTATAAACTAAACAGCACTAATCTCTCAACATGTCCTAAGGGAGTGCATTGACTTATTGGTTGAAATTTTAAGTAAGCATGAGACACTTATTTAAGGTTTCTAGCAATGTCTATAACAAATCTATAGTATTATTACATAGTATATCATTAATTAGATATTCCTGTGCACATAATGTAAATGTTGCTATAGAACATTAAAAATTACATTATTTTTGGGGGCCGGCCCGGTGGCGCAAGCGGTTAAGTGCGCGCGCTCTGCTGCGGCGGCCCGGGGTTCGCTGGTTCAGATCCCGGGCGCGAACCGACGCACTGCTTGGCAAGCCATGCTGTGGCGGCGTCCCATATAAAGTGGAAAGTGGAGGAAGATGGGCACAGATGTTAGCCCAGGGCCGTCTTCCTCAGCAAAAAAAAGAGGAGGATTGGGGGATGTTAGCACAGGGCTGATCTCCTCACAAAAAAAAAAAATTACATTATTTTTATTATGGAACTTGTTGCTTAAAATAGAAAAGAGCACATACCTATGTATTGTAATATTCCACCATCCCACATATAGTGGGTTCACAAAGAGAAACAAAAGATTTTAGGATTGAATTTAAAAAAGGGACAGAGAGGATTAAACAAAAACAAAAATGATTTATTTATCATTATAAAATCATCTGGGAAAGTGAATCTTCATGCAACTATAAAAGCACACATCTCTGGTATATAGCAACAGTTTCCAAATATGGGTATATATTAGAATAAAACCCAGAAGCTTAAGACGTGGGATTCCCCGGAGCACACTGAGGATCATGATTCAACATATGCAGAGTTTCACAGGAGACTATAAAAGTACCACTTCTCCCATAATGTTTCTTCCTCACACAAACTCCAGAAAGATGATACGATGGTCTCCTCTCTTCTCTATGAGGAAGTTGAGACTCCTGAAGGATGAGGTAGAATATTTCTTAAAGTTGCACAAAAGTAATTTTGTGTATAATTTTAAACAACTATTGATAGCAATTTTTGTCATGAAACAAATTATGCAAATCCAAGCAGATAAACCCAATCTGGGAGGAATCACTAACAAACACCTGTTTTAAGAACTATTCCTCCCAAAGGGATTTAGGCTTATACTCCTATTCTACAGGAGGTGTCTAACCTGGAATTAGGGTAGTGAAATAAGACAAAGCACCTGGAGAATCTGGTCATTTCTATTTTTTTCTTTTGAGTTTATTATCCTGATTAATAGGCATCTTTCCCTTTTTAAGTGCCTGATGTATAAAACCTCTTACTTTCGTTAAACTACTTTAGAGGGATAAGGAGAATTGAAAAAGGTTATAAATTATTAAAATTGTACCATTGATGCCATTCTTCAACAGAGGATAATTAATAACTCTAAGGTCAAAAAGTTAGTAAGTGGCAGGGCTGAAATTCAAAATTCTGTCTGAATGCAAATTTCTTGATTTTTTTTTCCCACTGCATAGACTATGGCTGAAGTTTAATTTGGCTTTTTAAACTTGTGTTTTCTCATAAAAAATAATAATAATTTTTAAGATGATTTAATCATTGCATAGTGTTAATCTTTTCCCTGAGGGAAAGTAATTAAATGATTTTAATCCTCAAATACTCCATCAGCAATCCCAAACCATGCCATAATCCCAAAAAAATAAGCATAAGGAACAATCCAGGCAACATCACTTAACTGTAACAGAGTATTTCCTCAAACCTCAACACACCAGAGTGGATCAGGGGACCAACAATGATAAGTTTGCCTGGATAAATACACATGTTGAAAGCCTAAAATAAAAGCAGGCTTCTTGATTTCTTTTTTGCCTAGTCCTATCCCAAATATCATTTTTAAAAACACCATTATTACTTTGGGTAGGAATTATGAGTCCAAGAGAAAATATGATGGAGAGGGGTTGGAGTTGGGGGAAGCTTCTAATATATTATTGTGTTTCCTCAGGTAAATTACATACGTTCTCTAATCTTCAGTTTTATTATTTGTACATTGAGGACCTTGAGGAGATTGGAAGAAATTGAACATAAAAAATACTTAGAAGAGTATCCATAAAAGTAAGGTTCTTAAAAACTCTGTTTCTGTTAGGATTTTCATTATATTAGTAAACTAGCAGTTTTCCTCTCAGGCTAATTACAAAGTTGGTCTAAATCTCCTACTACACGCTTCTAGAATAGAGACAACCACAGGTCCATTTCCAGGTACATAGCAAAGAACAAAGAACAAAGAGTGTGGCTGATGTCATCAAGTGAAATACCACTGTTAATGACTTTGCTAAATTAACTTTTGTTAAGTGGAAGATAGGGTGCTGGATGGTGAGCAATGGTTTAACAAAAGACCTCAAGAGAAACTGAAATAAAGAAGTTTATTATTCACAGGTCCTGGAAAAAGTACACTTCCTCAACGGACCTCCAGAGGCCACACAGGGAGGTCAAGGCAGAGTCAGATGGAGAGAGAGGCAGGGCCGGGGCATATGCTTCTCTTAGGGTCCTTTGATGGAGTGCTTTGAGGTTCCCAGGCTAAGGCCAGATTGGTAAATTCAAACCAAAAAGTTGGTGCTATTAGACACCAGGGCCCAAGTCACTGTCATTTCAGGCAATCCCTCTAAATTCCCAAAGGGAAGCCCTTCAACCCACAGGGTGTTGCCAGTAAAGGAATCAAAGGTGGAGAAATCCATTCTGATGTAACTATTGGGGCCATTCACCTCAGACGGCTTCCTCTGATGGTGGTCCTCTTGGCTCTTTCTTTCTCTGAATATAGGCATGAATGCATTGACATGACACCATGCTGCGTGGAACAAGCCCAAGTTCTTGGCCCTCCTGGTGACTTGTCAAATGACTCGCCAGTGACTCTTCCTCCTCTGGTCAAGACAGTGAACAGCCCCCAACACTGACTTAAACAGGACACTGAAGGCCTACACTCTATCATTAAAGATAAGCTTGAGACAGGAGTCTCAAGTCATTAAGTCCACAAGGTTCTCTTTCAATAGCCCTATTTTGCTGATACATAAGCCAGAATACAATTGCACCACAGGGTAGAAAATCAGGGAATGCTGGAGAGCTTTGTTGGAAGAGTTCAGGCCAACATGCCACAGAGTCTGGGTGAAAGGGGCTGAATCCCTTCACACTCAATGGTCCCTCTGGAGACGATGTCTAAATGACACTCGCCACCTCCCCTGATTTCTTTACATCAGATATTGCTACAAACTAACTGGTCTTATGATTGTTCACACATAAAACCTATCTAGTTACAGGAACTATGTTCCCATGATTTGTCCATCACCCTCAATTGTTGGTCCCAGTTTGCCTAAATAGCATCCATAAGGTCTCCCTTAGCCTGAGATATTCATGTGCCCAGAATCTGTATGTGCTTTGGATAAGCTCCTTAGAGAGTGAAAGGGCCACTGCCCATTCTGCTAAAAGTGCTCCTGATGACCCCAGTGAGGTCTTAAAAATTTGTTCCACTAGCAGCAGGCACCAGATAGCAGCTCAGTCCTCAGAGAAGCCTTCAAATTATGAAAGGCTAGCCTACCCCTAGCCCATGATCAGTACCTCAACTGGATAGCCACATGGGAGGGTCATCCACCTCCCGGGTGGCCACCACTCCAGAGGACCTCACCCCTGAGTGAGATGGACTCATCACTGGAGAGGACATTGCCACAGACATCACCCCAGCCTAACAGTTTGTCATTGGAGATAACTACGTCCCTACCCCAGAGATGACATCCCAGGACATATCCCAGTCAGAGGGCTCACCACTCGCCCAGGTGGCCTCACCCCCCAAGTTACCACAAACTCTGCGAGACATCACAACGGGGACTGAGACTTTCCAGGAACAATGGATTAAATGTACAACCCTGAGGGAATCAGGGAGTCCATGGAATATTATTTTCCTGGATTTGCCTTTGTTTGCCTGCTGACCCTACCTTATAGCAAGATGCCTGTCAAACTGCAAGTATGTCTTCTGCCGACCATGGGGTAGCATTGCATCCTATTTCCCCACTGGCAAGCCAAAATGTGCAACTGGAACAAGACAGCTCCCTTGCCTAGAAATGCCCCCATTTAGATTGCTTGTCCTGCCTATTCCCTATGACCTTCTGCTTCAGTGAGCTTATGTGGGCATACCCAAGTGTGACTTCTGCTGGTTCTCCCTTTCTCTGGTTACACCAGGGGTTCCCTTCACTGACCATTGTCGGTTATGCATCCACTGTGCCTGCCTCCAGTCATTCCTCTTCAGCACCACAATTCCATACCATGACTATCCCCAACGTCATCATGACCTCTTCCACCACACTTACCCCTAGACTTTCCGCAATGCTGGCAAGACAGTTCACAAAGACAACCAACACTTACAATCAGTGGGCCGAGAGGGCTGCCCACGTATTGGAAATTAGAGATTGCTAGGAGATTATTTTGAATTCTTTGAGAGACAGTTCCTAGATCCCCACTTTTTTAGGGTCAGTATTTGGTACTTTATTGGCTCATTGGTGATCCATGTGGCCTTGGGTCAATGTCTGTGAACTGAAGAAGTAGGCACCTCTTCCCGTGTCTACTGACTGGCTTGGGCAGGGAAAGTCCATCACCAGTTAGCCCATCCAGAAATTTGGAGTGGGCCAACTTGCGAGGTCTACTGGTGGATTGCTGCTGAAGTCCTCAACAGGCTGGCCTGGTGCCTGGGTCAGCAGATGGGCAGGCTTGACCCCTAGGTCCACAGGGGCCAGCCTGGTGTCTGGGTTCTTGGGAGTGAGTGTCCTGGGGCCCGCATGGAGCCTGGGTCCTTGCAGATGGGCCTGGCACTGGGGCAGCCCTGGAGCCTACACTTGCAGGGGCCAGCCAGGAGGCTGGGTCTGTGGGTTCTGGCCTGCAGCCTGGGTCTTCAGAGACAGGCCTGGACCCTGGGTCTATGGGGTCTAGCCTGAAGCCAGGGGCCACAGATGTTGGCCTGGTGCTGGAGTTCACTACAGCAGACCTGGTGCTGTGGTTCAGGGTGAAGTTGGGTGCTCATTTCAATCTCCTTTCCTCATGCATAGGGTATCTCTCTCGGCCCTAAGCTGCCCAGGATTGGGGGAGAGGTGACACAGTAATGTAAAACTGACTTACCCTCTTCAATGTGTCCTTCCTTATTTCTGTGGTCTACCTGAAATCACTTCCCTGGATTCCTTAGCTCTTGTGAAGGTATTTTCACATGTGGATATCAGTGTTCAAATTAATGTTTCTGCAAGGGAGAGACTGCTGGAAACTCCTATTCCACCGTCTTGCTGACATCGTTCCTTACCCTATTTGTTTCAAATTTTCTATTTGGTAATTCCAACTTCTGGGTCATTTCTGAGTCTGTACTGATGCTTGCTTCTTCTCTTCAGATTCTGCTGATTTTCCTTCTTTTTCACATGCCTCCTAATATCTTCTTTAACTCTGGACATACTGTGCAGGACAGTAGAGATTGAGGTAAATAGGTTTCGTATCTGGAGACGAGCCCACTTTTCCTTCAGCTAGATCTTTAGTATGGGGGTCAGAGCTCATCTGGTGAAGAGATGGACTGTTTAAGATTTGTTGTTACTCTGGTTACCTACAGTGCATCAAAGGCTCAAATTTCTGGAGGGGTACTTTGTGTGTAAGGTGGACTGAGGCTTACCAGATCAATTTCTGTTGTACTCTGAGTTTCGGGTCTTTCCTTTTTTCTGGGCCTCAGAATCAGTGTCTTTGCACACTCTGTTCCTATCCTATGCCTGTCTTGTCAGCAGTGTGCTGTCACTTGTTATTAGAGGCTTCTTAGTTTGGCTGTGGAAGGTGGGGGGAAGTAGATGGTGGACATGTGAAGTCTGTTCCTCTGGCTCAGTCTTAGGCCTGTGTCATGTACCTGGGATTTGATGTGTGGCCTCCTCAGCTCCTCTGCCCCTACCCTGGTTACAGTTATGGGCTCAGTGTGCAGTACTGCTCCTCTTCCAAGAACAGATTTTAGATGCTTCCTTTTTCCTTTCACCTGTTGTAATAGGTGTTTACTGGTATTTAAGGTTGTTAATGCTGTTGCATGTCCCATGACAGATTAAAGCTTTCATTCCATGTGGAGAGGGCAGGGGTACTGAGACAGTGTTTCTTGCCCATCTTGCATGGGTTTTGCTCCTCGCCCCCAGGTCTTCACTGTAAGAGACACTTCTCAGGGCACCTTCAGATTCCTTCTGTGAGTGCCTGGGAGGGTTTCTGAGAAAGAGCCAACAGGATGGTGCAGACTCCTACAACTTCCACTGTCCCTCCAGTCCACATGCTGCCTTCAGCAGTCTGTTGGGGATTCTGGCTGAACTGTTCCTACCGGTGTCTGGTTTCATATTCCAAGGAAAGTGCCTGATCTTGGTGTATCTCTCCCTGAGAGCACTCTCTTTCCTTAGATTATGGGGCCATTACTTGCTCTATGACCACAGTCCTCTAAAGCATTTGAAAGACGGCATGAATCTAAAGTCAGTCCAGCACTTTTTTGTTGGCATGGTGGAGAGATGCTACTTAAAGCTCTCTACATCATGAGGTGGAAGCCAGAAGTTTCAATAGTCTTTTTGAGTACTAATGATTTGGTTTTTCTTTTAAACTACGCACTAATATTAGTCTTTAACTGAATCAACATAGCAGATCTAGGCCAAATATTAGCCCAAATATCAGCTTATTAATATTTAATAAGTCGAGACTAAAAGAATCTGAGAGACCTTTATACAGTCATGCACCACATAACAACATTTCACTAAATGATGAACCACATATACAACAGTGGTCCCATAAGATTAGTACCATAGAGCCTAGGTGTGTAGTAGGCTATAGCATCTAGGTTTGTGGAAGAACTATAGGGGAGGAAGAAATTTTCCTCTACACTTCTAGATTCTTCTGGCTGGTCTAAGAATTAAATCAACATGAGACAGATTAACAGGAGAAAAATAAAAATTTAATATCATGTAGATGTGGGAGAAACCCAGGAAAACTGAGTAAGTTTCCAAAATGGCTGAAGCCCTCACCTTAACTATCATGCTCAACTAAAGACCAAAGAAGACGTTGAGGGTGGAGAGAGTCAGGGACTTCAAAGGGAAGGAAGGGAATTCACAGGTAGGTGAAAAGGAACAAACATTTGGGAAACAAGTGTTTGGCCACACAGAAACAGAAGAACACAGAGGGGAGCCCAACAAACGGGCTTTTCTAGGTTCCTCCCTGTCTACTACCTAGCTCATGTGATGCTAAGGTGATAGCTCACCTCCTGAGACAGGTTGTTTTATCAGAATTCTTTTAGGCAGCTAAGGGGGAGGTAACAAGAAAACCTTTCTGAGTCTTTTGTTTCTAAAAATTATCAGCCTAAAATAATTCTCATGTTAAAGAGACACATTTTTGGGTGGAAAATTTTGTGCCCCTTCAGTTTGCTCTAGGATGTTCACACAAGGACAAAGTCATCTAAAAGCACATTTCTCAGAATGTATCCCTGTTGTTAAGCAAGGCAGGACTGTATTCATTAGTAAAATAAATCTTATATTATAAAAGGTAGCACTCTAGTTATTAAAATATGCTTTATATTCTAACAATTTTTAATTTGAGGCATCTTTCAATATTTAATATTATTGAAATAGGAAAACTGGGATAAAAGAAAGAAAATACAGAGATCCAAATACACAAAGGGAAGATTTGAATGTACAGCACATCCGGCTGAGTTTGTTACTGCATTTCACTATGTAATTGAATTCTGAACTTTCTGGCAGGCAAGGCAGAAATCTAGGCTTGTTATCAGTCAAGTACGGTTCTGTTTGAATAGCACTCCCATGTTGTAGTAGACACTATCCCTTCTCTAGGGTTTCAGGTACACACTAGCAGTATATTCCTTTTGGGAATGAATCCCTCCTATACACTGAGGAAAGCTCAGACCTACAGGGAAATCCTTGCCATTTGCACAGAAATGATTCCCTAATCCTACCTAAGGGAAGACCAACCTAATAAAGGTGGCAACACATATAATTTAGATATAATACTCCCTCAGGAAAGTATCTTACTCTTGGAAGTAAGATCTCTGAAACATTCTGCAGAATCTTTTCTTCATTAAACAAGTACCCCAAATTTCTGACAAATGTTACTATCTGTTGTTACAAAGAGAACTAAAGGTGAAAGATTACTTTGATTACACAAATGCATTATAAAATCTACAGTTATTTTATGTTTTATATACAAATATGTATATTTATATATATATATGATGCATGCACATTTAAATTTTATGATTAAAGTAAAAACTAGATAATTTTCCAGTCTAATAGTAAAAGCATTATGTACCTTGACTTTCTTACCTGGCTAAGTGTGTGTGTGTGAATGCCTATGTGTATGCATACATGTGTGTGGGTGCACGTGTGTGTGTTTGCTTCTGTGGGTGTATCTTCTACAACTAAAACCAATATGCTTTAAATACAAAAGTTTTACTGGTACCATAAGGTACCACAGGTAATTGTTTGTACTTTGAAAGCTCCTTGACAAAAAGTACACTGAAATCTGGGGAGTACAGGGGGTGGGGGTTTCTAGGTAAACTTTGGCTCCTCAAAACAGTTTATGATTATAAAGAGAAAGAATAGAAAAGGAAGGAATAAGGGGCTAGCCCCGTGGCTTAGTGTTAAGTGCACGCACTCCGCTACTGGCGGCCCGAGTTCGGATCCTGGGCGCGCACCGACGTACCGCTTGTCCGGCCATGCTGAGGCCGCGTCCCACATACAGCAACTAGAAGGATGTGCAACTATGACCTACAACTATCTACTGGGGCTTTGGGGAGAAAAAGGAGGAGGATTGGCAATAGATGTTAGCTCAGAGCCTATCTTCCTCAGCAAAAAGAGGAGGATTGGCACGGATGTTAGCTCAGGGCTGATCTTCCTCACAAAAAAAAAAAAAAAGAAAGAAAAGGAAGGAAGAAGAGATTCCACAAAAAATATAAATGAGTCTAATTTCATCACTTGGCTATGAGCAAACTCCAAAATTTTCATAAAGATATAAATAAATGTAAAAATCAACCTGAAATTTGTGACACTGCAATATAGTGTGAGCTGTACCTTCAAGAAGCTATGATATTAATCATTTTAAGTGAATTTCACCAGGTAATTTATTCATTATTTTTATAGAAAGTTCTTTTTCTTTTTTAAGTGAGCTATAATTGACACAACATTGTATTAGTTTCAGGTGTAAAATGTAATGATTCAATATTTGTATACATTGCAAAATGATCACCACGAGAAGTCCAGTTAGCATGTGTCACGGTACATAGTTAGAAAATGTTTTTTTCTTGTGATGAGAACTTTCAAGATTCACTCTTAGAGACATTCAAATATGCACTACAATACTACTAACTATAGTTACTATGCTGTACACTACATCACCATTATATTCATTTTATTACTAGAAATCTGTACTTTTTGACTCCCTTTACCCATTTCACCCACACCCCCTCTCGGGCAATCACCAATCAGTTCTCTATATCCATGAGCCCCCTTTTTTGTGTGTGGTTGTCGTTTTGTATTTTTAGATTCTACGTATAAGTGAGATCATATGGTAATTATCTTTTTCCGTCTAACTTACTTCACTTAGCACAAGGCACTCAAGGACCAACCACGTTGTCACGAAGGGCAAGAGTTTAATCTTTTATAATATTCCAATGTATGTATATATACCACATTTTCTTTATCTGTTCATCCGTTGATGGACATTTAGGTTTTTTCCATGTCCTGGTTATTGCAAATAATGTTGCAATGAACATGGAGGTGAATGTATCTTTACGAATTATTGTTTTCATTTTCTTTGGATAAATACCCAGAAGTGGAATTGCTGGATTGTATGGTAGTTCTATTTTCAATTTTTTGAAGAACCTCCCTACTGTTGTCCATAGTGGCTGCGCCAATTTACATGCCTACAAATAGTGCACAAGAGTTCCCTTTTCTTAGGTAATTTATTTAAGACTGGGAAAACTTTATTTTTGAAGTAATTAGTAACTGGTAATTTACAAAAAAATAGATGGAACTAGACTTTTTAATATTGGTTTATAAACCAATATCATATTTTAATGACTACAGTTTGATATTTTGGTTCAATTTCATTTTTTTCTGAATATAATATTAGAATTTGAGCAGGAAATATCTTCCTTATTTCACCACATATCCACTTCTATTATAGGAAAATAAGTTTGGTAATTATCATTAGTAGTCCCTATTTATTTAAAATCAACTCAGAATTTGATGGTATATGATTTTTATGTATTTTGTTAATGTCTTGGAAACCTTAAGAATATGCCTTAAACAAAAATTCAATATACAAAAGCAATATTAATAATAAATAACATTGACTATTGTAATAATAATACTACCTTATTTTCTGAATATCTGAACCTCTTTTAAGATATGTTCTATTTCCAACAATTGTTTGAAGTCTACAGAGCAGACTTCACTTTTCAGTTTTGAACTTTAGAAACAAAAAATTGTTTTCCCTCTGGTACTTTGTTAAAAATTAAGTACTACAATTAATCCTCACTTTAAATATTATGAATTACAGTGATTTAGCAATTTCATTGATCATTACAAGTTGGTAAAGTTCATTTTGATTTTATAAAAATTATGTTCATGAATATCTATTTTACATAAAAGTGACTGCTAATTGCAAAACTCCTTCAGGTTTTAATCGATGTTTCTCACAGTATCAAGAAAAATGTAATTTCCTCCTTTCTGGTTACGCTACCTATTAAATGCATTCTTTTTGCAGTGATTGCCAGCAAGAATGTTTATTTTTCACAATTTTAGTAGCCATTTTAACCAGTGAACTAAACATTTCAATAGAAATTGCATATTTAGTTTTACTCTGTCATTAGGATATTGATGTGTAGCTATTGGCTTATGACTTTGAATCTATTTTTCCTCTTCATCTATGAAGTAAAATGTCCGTGTATTAACAGCCTGTAATAATACTATGATGTATGGGTTATCAGATTTAATGAAATCGCCATGATTAATGACACTATAATGGCTTAATTAAAATAAATGACTAAAAAGCAGAAAAGATGAAATATAGCATTAGGATACATAAGTCATGGGCTTAAACAGATGAACTTAATACAAATTAAAATATTTAAAATACAAGTATTTGATCTCACAAGAAATTTGACCATGATACAATCCAAATTAATGTTTGAAAGTATACTATCTATTACTTCAACAAATATCCACTAAACACCTACCCTGCACACTGTTAGACAATAAGAAGAGAGAAGATGGACTTATATTGCATTTCAGTATATTATATTGTATTAAAAAATCTTAAAGAATCTCATAATATAATATAATAACGTGATAAAAACCATAGTCTTAGTGGGGTCCGCCTGGTGGGGTAGTGGTTAAGTTCACGTTCTCCACTGCGGTGGCTGGGGTTCGCAAGTTCGGATCCCGAATGCTCACCGAGGCGCTGCTTGACAAGCCACACTGTGGCGGCATCCGATATAAAGTAGCGGAAGATGGGCACAAGTGTTAGCCCAGGGTGGATCTTCCTCAGCAAAAAGAGGAGGATTGTCACTGGATGTTGGCTCAGGGCTGATCTTCCTCACACACACACGAAAAACAAAATGTAGTCTTAGCTCAGGCTATTCTAACAAATTACCACAGACTGGGTGGCTTAAACAACAAGCGTTTATTTCTCACAGTTCGGAAGGGTGGGAAGTCCAACATCAAGGTACTGACAGATCTGCTCCGGTGACACCTGCTTTCTAGTTTGCAGATGGCCTTCTTGCTGTATCCTCACATAGCAGAGAGCAGAGAGAGAAGTAAGCTCTCTTGTGTCTCTTCTTATAAAGTCACTAATCCCATTCAGGAGGGCTCTGCCCTCGTGACCTAATTAATTTCCAAAGGCCCCACTCCAAACACCATCACACTGGGGATTAGGCTTCAACATATGAATTTGGGGGGGACAGAAACATTCAGTGCATGGAAGAGACATACAGAAGATAAATATGGATAAGCACAATGATAATAATAAGAATAAAATGCTACAGGGTGAAATTGTCGCCAGATTCTTAACAATTTGTGAAATTAACAAAGGCTTCATAGAGTCAGAGGCATGCAGTATTATTATTCAAGTTTTAAAATAGTAATTCTGAAATTATGGAGGAAGCAAGAATAATTTAATATCAACATTTTTAATAAAACTGATTATTTCCTTTAGGTATCTAAATGTTTCAGAGTCCTCTCATATCTTGCCTTGAAGGATGGGGAAGAACATTAGGAGTTAAGGATGAATTCCTTTCCAAGAATAAAAAGCTATAAACTCATTTGTGCTGCTCCTTGTTTTCTTTCAGGAACAAGAACCCAAGCTCTGTTGACCTGAGTTGGAGATCCTAGGAATAACTATATAGTTTTGAAATTTCCTTTAAGCATTGTGTCTGTTTTGTATGTGTGTGAGTTAGTGTGTGTGTGTGTGTGTGTGTGTGCATGTGTGTGTATGCTCAATTTACAATACCAAAAGAAGTTCAAATTTATTATATCAACAAGTCAATTTCTTTTAGATCGGGATGATATATACATTTCAAAGACAAGAAATATTTCCTGGAAAATTTTCCTTCCTGCCTGCCTTCCTGTATTTCTTTCCTGACTTCATTCTTTTCTCACTTCTTCTTTGCTCAAATAGATATTGACTGTGCCTACTAGGTAGAAAGCATTCATTTCTAGAAAAGTTTAGGAATGCCTTCCTGCATAACAACAACAGCTAAATACATAGATAGATTGACAGATGTATGCACATGCATGCACACACACATGTGGATAATTGTGTACACACACACTCCATACACACGCATATATGGTAAATGATCATTACGTTTGCTAGCCATAATAAAAACTCCACAAATAATACGTTATTAATTGTCTATACAGTATTTTATACTCCCTAACCCAGTCAACATGTTTATTAAATACATATGACAGGCATATATGGTAGGTCTCCTTCAAGGCACTCTTGATGCAGCAGTGAACCAACCAAACAGTCTCAGGCCCAAAGCTTTTCTCATTCCAATAGACATGAGAGAGATACTGACCACATACAGTTCCAAATAGAGCAGGTGCTCATAAGGACTCTGAAGAACAATAAAGCAAGGGCAAGGCCAGGACTATGTTAGTGCTATTTTAAGTGAGGGGGTCAGGGAAGGCCTCTCTAAGAAAGTGAGATTGAAGGAGAGATTTGATTAAAATGAGAGAGCGGACCATGCAGCCTTTAGAAAGCAGCCTATTTCAATCAGAGGGTGCAGCAAGTGCAAAGGCCCTGAGCATGATTGTGCTTGGTGCCTTTGAAGGACAGTAAAAAAGGAAATGTGTCTGAAGGAGAGAGACTGCAAAGGAAACCAGAGGTAACTGAGACTGGAGAGGAGATTAGAAACCAGGTAAGGAATTTGGATTCATTCTCCAGTAACCACTGGAGGGGTTTATTGTTTTAAACGATCTCTCTGGCTATGTGGTGCACATAATAGAGGGGATTTGAGCAGAAGGGAAACAAAGACAGTAAGGGGCATGGTGGCACAGACTGTGGTCACAGTGGTGGGGATGGTAAGTGTAAGACACATTCAAAAACTAAACAAATCATGATTGTATCGCTTGATGCATATTCACAAAATGAACACAACCCCCAGAGTAACCATAACCCAAAACAAAAAACAGAGTCCTGCCAGCCTCCAGAGGACCACCAGAAGAAACTCCCTCCCCACAACAGTGACCACAGTGCCAATCTCTAACGTTGTAGGCTCATATTGTTCATTTTTCTTTTGCTTAGTATTTTATTTCTGAGATTCATCCATTGTATTGCATGTAGCATAGTTTATTTACTCTCATCAGACTATATTACTTCATTGTATATTTCTGATAGACATTTAGGTTATATCCAGTTTATGAAATTCTTGTACATATTGGTGGTTTCATACACACTCCTGTCTGTGGCATAGAATTGCTAATTATAGGTTAGGTGTATGTTCACCTTTTGCAGAAACTGACAATTTTCTAAAGTGATTGTACCAAATTATATTTCTCTTAACAGTGTATGAGAGCTCTGGTTTCTCCACGTCCTCACCAATAATACATATTCTCTGTCTTTTTCTTTTTAGCCGTTCTGGTGTGTCTGCGTATTAGTATCACATTGTAATTTAATTTACAGTTTCCTGATATCTAATAAAGTAGGCAAGATTTCATTGTTTACAGGCAGTTTGATTATCCTTTACTGTGAGGTGCTCATTCAAATCTTTTGTCCATGTTTAGTATTGGGCTGTCTTTATTTTTCTTATTGATTTGTAGGAATTTTTAAACAAAATTTGTAAAAAATATCTTTAATTTGAATATTTTTCCCTTGTTGTGCCTCACCTTAATGGCACGTTTTGATGAACAGATGTTCCTAACTTTAATTTTAATGATGTCTATATTATCAATTATTTCCTTTATGTATAAAGCTTTTTGTACTCCTATTTTTAAAAAGTCTTTGCCTACCTCAAGGTCAGAAAGACATTCTTTTATGTTTTCTTCTAAAAGTTTTGTGGTTTTATTTCCATATTTTGAAACTAATTTTTGAGTACCATGAGGTAGGAGTCAATGTTCACTCTTTTCCATACGGATATCCAGTTGACACAACACTGTTTATTAACAGAGCATCTTACTCCCAGTGCATCACACATAACACAAGTTAGCTGAGGGCACATGTTGGGTCTGTTCCTAGGCTCTGTGTCCCATTTGTTTGTTTTTTCCTTTGGTCCCTCTATATTTCCTTGTGCCAATACTACACTGTCTTAATTCACGCAACTTTATAATCAGCCTTGATTTCTAATAAGTCCTTCAGTTCTGTTCTTCTTCAGATTAGCTTGACTCTTCTTGTTTAGATATATTTATTTTTTATAGATTTGATTTCTGGATTTTTTTGGCAAACAGACTGAGAATAGTCTTCAATTCTATATAATTAATTAAATTTTCATCTTTTAGAGTAGGACATGGTGAATAAAAGTAATGGGAGTTTTATTGAAATTATCAAATATTTAAAATTTTGACAGATGTTACACAACTGATAGACTTAAAAATTAGATATTAAACATGACTATCACCAAAAATCTGCATCTTTTCTTATACCTTTGATTTTCTTCCTTTGTTTTTTATGGCTTTTTAAATTTAAGTTAAAAATGATAAATACCGTATTAAAATTTCCTGGAAATATACTTGTAAAGAAAAAACACTTGTGTTTTCCTTTACTCATTCTTGACTATTTCACTCACACTAAGAACACTCCACTTCAAACATTTCTTGGATTCCCCCCACCAAGCAATCCTGTGACACCAGCTGTGTGTCCTACAATTTAACTCAGTCTGACATTACCTACCTGGGGTTAGTATCAGGCTCCACAGGAAAACGGTTCAGTCCTACAAGACTGTCCCTCTGTCCCCTCCTCAATTCAGATGCCAATCAAAAGTCTAGTGATTTGTTACCTGGGCTTCTGACAAACTGGCTATAAATCAGAGATCACCACAGTCCCCCTCCTTGGGTTCAATTAACTTGTTAGGCTCATAGAACTCAGGAAAACATTTTACCTACTAGATTACCTGTTTCTTATAAAAAGATATATCTCAGGAACAGCCAGATGGAAGAGATGCATAGAGCAAGGTATGTGGGAAGGGACACAGAGCTTCCATGCCCTCTCCTGGGCACACCACTGTCCCAGCACCTGCACATCTTCATCAACCTGGAAGCTCTCCAAGCCCCATCATTTTAGGTTTTTATGGAGGCTCCGTTACGTAGGCATGATTAATTAAATTATTGGCCATTGGTGATTCATTCAACCTTCAGCTGCTTTCTTCTCCCCAGAGGTCAGGGGTTGGGGCTGAAAGTTGCAACCCTCTAATCACATGGTTGTTTCCTCTGGCAATCAGCCCCCATTTGAAGGGATTTCCAAAAGTCACCTCATTAACATAAACTCAGGTGAGGTTCAAAGGGGCTTGTTAACAAAAGACATTCATTTCACCTTCACGCTCCGGAGCTATTTCAGGAACTGTGAACAAAACTAAATATTCTAACAAGAGATGCCCTTATGGCTCTTAGGTAGGAAATGATGGGACTTTTAGGAGCTATATGTCAGGAACAATGGACAAAGACCAAATATATATATTTTTATTATAAATCACAAAATTCAAAGATAAATAATGTTGGGCTTATTGCATTATAAAATATTAGACAGACAACTTTTCTTTAAATTATTTGCAGTATTAAAAATTGCCAAGGTTTTGAATTCAGAGTCATCACATAATTTTCCACAGAAAGTTAATAACACAATTCCTTTCTGGAGATCAAAATCCTAGTAAGAAATTAAAATAAATGTTTTCTGTCATTTTTTAAACTAAATAAATCTTGTCTTCAGCTCTAGGTTTTTAATTTTCTCTCTTTGGGAGATCAGCATGAGACGCATCAGGGAATGGCAGAAACAATTATCCAGTTGTTTCAGCCGAAATATCTGGAATCATCTCTGATTTACTTGTTTACCTTCTTATCTAATCAGTCAGCACAGTTATTCAGCTCTCCCAACATAGTACATAGGGAATCAGGCTGCTCCTCATCACCTTCACCTGTATCATTAGTGTCCGCCACCTGGACTTGGGAAGACAGCTCCTAACAGGTTTCCCTGATTCTTCTCTTGGAGAGGTTTATTTTCCACAAAATAAAGACTTTTCAAAGTCATTAAGTCAGATCATATCAAAACTTTGCTGAAGACTCTCAATGCTAAACCTCACAATGCACTTAGATTCAAATCCAAACGTTCATGTGGTCTGTGACGGGGTTCAAGACACACCATCCCGACTTATGGCACCTTGGCATATTGAATATCTCAAGCTGAAGGAATCTGAGAAAATGGCAGAAGCAGGAAGGTCACTGTGACTTCCTTGTCCTCCCTCTTCTTCTCTGAAACAGGCCATGAAATCCTCATGTGAGAGGTGCCCTCCCCATACCCGGGAGGAAGGAAGATATTCTATCACCAGAGACAGGGAATTTGGGGGTGAGGAATCTGTAAAAACAAACCTTGTTAAGCTAACCCTTATCCTCCTAGTTACTTCTTCACCATTTACCACCCCTAGTCCAAACCCCTTTGTCTTGTCAAATCTGCACAAATTTATTTTTTATTTGCCTAAAAGGTATAAAAGTTTCCTGCTCTGGTCACTTCCTCAGGTCTTCATACTCTTGTGAAGTCTCCCATGTACACACAAAAATTCCCTTAAATTTGAATGTTTTTCTCC
This sequence comes from Diceros bicornis minor, assembly GCF_020826845.1. NCBI lineage: Eukaryota > Metazoa > Chordata > Mammalia > Perissodactyla > Rhinocerotidae > Diceros > Diceros bicornis. The sequence continues at coordinate 4,848,819 of NC_080753.1, forward strand.
TGTTAATCAGTTTTTTTCAGTTTAATTTTCAGACCCAGCCAAGGTCCTAAGAGAATTGACGAAAACTCTTTCCTCCCCTAGCCCTATAAGACGTCACCAACCGTGGAGCCTGATGTCCTCAACCTCATGTCTCCCCACTTTCCCTCAGGTCACCATGGGCTTGCTGTCTCAGCCTCTTCCTCTTATACGTGAAGAAAATTCCCACCTCGGGTCCTTTGTATTTGCTATTTCCTCTTCTTGGAATGTTCTCTCCTGAGATATTTGCACAACTTGCTTTTTGACTTATATCCCTTCTCAGATGTCACCAATACAGAGGGCGTCCTGACTACTCAATCTAAAATAACACCAGTTTCTCTCAGACTTCTAGCACTTTCTGATTTACTATCCATTTTATTCTTAAAATTGTTCTTGTCTTTCTTGCCTATTCAAATGTAAGCAGTGTGAGGATAGAACAACCTCTGCTTTGTATATTGTCCCCTACCTTTTAAGATAGAGCCTGGCACAGTAAGGTGTCTAATAAATATTCATCAACTACATGAATGGATAATGTAGTGTAACTTTTTTGAGGTTTCTAACTCTGAAAATTCAAATGCATATACTATGTTCTGCATTTCTATGAAACCTCTTTTCCTAATGACCTGATAAACATCATGGGTGTTCTGAACTTTAATCCTCATTAAATTACTTTCTCCATTGAAAGTAATACACAACTTTGGGTAAACATTAGATAAAGGTTCAGCATATTTCATTAATTCAACATGAATGTGTTAAGTTCAAACGTATAAGTTCTTGGAGATTCAGATACATATGACATTATCCACTTTTCAGGAGCTGTCGCTCGAATGGGGGAGACAGACACGTAAACTGGTAAGCGTATAAAATACCACTATAGAGGATAAGACAGGGCTCCAGGTGGACACGTGGGGAGAGGCCCTCATCCAGAATTGTAGGTCACAACAGATTCTCAAGAAAGACGAGGCCTGCATTGTTTATTAAAGAACTTCTCCAAATTGTTTCCCATTTCAGTACTGTTTTCTAATTTCTCAATTTTTAGCCAACTAAGGTACATTTAGGCTTGAAATTCTATTTTCTAAGCTAACAATATCAGATTGTGTCAGGCACAGATTGGCAGAAGAACTGGAGAACTTCCCCTGAATCAATACTAAATCACAAATCGCTAATCGTTGTGTTTCAGTTCCTGACCGGTAGCACAACAATAACGTTACCTCAGCCACATTCAGCGCTGCCAAAGAAAAAAATGTGTCATTTGCAAGAGTAGGAACTGCTTTCCTGGAGACAAGATGAATCACGTCTGCTCTTTCTTGCTATTGACAGAGCCTATCATGTTGTCATAGAAAGAAATTTCTTTGACAAGCATGTGTTTACTTGTGAATTCCTTTAAAAAGCAAGAACATTTTCTAAGATGAATTCAATGAGTTTTAATAAGAATTCTTAAGTTATCTTCAAAATCTGAGAAGCTTAAATGCACATGAAATATCAAAAATATGTTCATAAACCACGTGTTTTCAGCTTCAGTCACCATTTTCAACTGAATAAAACTGACAGGATAATAATATAAGTGAAAGAAAACAAATTCAGAAGAAAAATTCAAGGACATGTTTCAGTGTAGACAATTGCAAGCTTCAGGTTTGGCGTAAATAGTAATCACTCTCATTGAAGATAATAAAAAGAATCAAAGAGTGTTGAATGCTAAATCATACAAATTCTTCACAAGAGTAATGTAGTATTGAAGCACAAAGAGAAGGGGGTGTGGGGAGAAAACAGAAAGCCTTTCTTATTTATGTAAAATTTAAATATAATTTCTCCATTCTTTATAATATTAGAATAAGCCTGTATAAAAATAAGAATTTTGAAATTATTCCAATTAATGAAATAATTTAGGATAGTCAAGACATGCTTCAGATTTTTTTTGCCCAAAATATATGCCTTCATAGACTAAATTAATCTTGAGAAGTTCCAAAACAATTCCTTTTTATTTTATGTTGCGTTGACACAGAGAGACCTAATTTTTTTCAATCAATAAAAATTTTCCAAGATTGAAATACGTAGCCCTAACTAACCCACACAATCTGTTTTGACCGGCAAGAGTTTAAATTTAATAGAGAATTCATTTTAACAATTACAGTGTAAATCTAGCAGGTTAGATTTCATCTCAGAATGTGGTTTACCTTACCTTGATGTTGTAGAGGAGGAAAATAATTTTACCTCTGCCCTTCCGCGTTTTGGGCCGAGACTCCGGTAATAAAAGTCAGATTAACAAGAGAAAAACAAACAAACATATTATATCTGTACTGAGTAGACTCTCTGAGATGCTCAAGCCACTACCTTGAATACCAGCTTCATTTTTAAAGACTAGAGAAAGATGTGTGGTGGGCAGGGGTGGGGGCGAGGCAATTCACAGGAGGGCGAGAGGAGGAAGTGTTTGGTAAACAAAAGTTGTGCAGCCTTGCAGAGAGTGTCAGGTAGTGTCTCAGGTGAAAAAGCGATCTCTGGTAATAGCTCTTTCTCGTACAGGCCCCCTTTCTAATGTAAATTTCTCTTTGTAGATTTCTTTTTCAAAAAGGTGACTTCCACTCTGTTTTTAAAACTTCTTCTGTGTCTGCAGTTTCTTAAAATAATCAGCTTAAAATAGTGCTCATGGCAAAGAGGCGTATTTGGGGTTGCATACTCTGCAAGGCTTCAGCCTTTACCTCGACTTGATTTCCCTTTTTCTTCTCTTGAAAATGTCTCCATTTGCCAGCTCTCTTTCCACTCGAATGGCCTCAGCACCTAAGCCTACACGCAAAAGTAAATCAGGCAAAGCGAATCAAGTCAAAACCAAACACAAACGACGAAAATGTTTCCTTAATTCTAAATCTTCCCCTTTCCCATTCACTTCTCAACTGCTACAATCCTGTTGAGAAAGTTACAAAGGGCTTATTTTACCAAATCAGTGGCATTTTTGAAGTTCTCCGCCCTCGGCTTCACTAAGGATCAGCTCTCCAGGAGCTCCTTGACAGCAGTTCCTCTTCTCTGGTCCTTGGGTCTTCTCTGCTTCCAGTCCCCACATCAGTGGCCTTCAACGACCAATCTTCCTGGAAGACTTCATCCTCCCTCACTGTTCCATTACTGCTCACCTCCCATCGGTACCTAAATTGCTTCCTTCAATTCATATTTCTCCTTGATGCTAAGTTAACATAACTGTCTGAGGGAATATTTTAAATATCATTCAACAGTGTTGTCACATACTCTATGACCTAGGTCAGAAACTTGAGTGCTATTTTTAAATTCCCTCTTTCTCTTACTCTGCCTTCCCTAAAGGAAAGTAACTTTGCAATAACCACTCAGCATTTTGCCCCGTATAGCTCTTTTGTTGCTGCTCCCTTCTGGCTCTAAAAGTCTTTACTTTTGTGCAGCTCCTCAGAGCTCCTTTCTTTCTGCTAGATTGACTCCTGCCCGATTAGAGTCGATTTTTGCTCAAATAAACTCTCACATTTTTTAATATGCTTGTTTACCTTTTCACACTCTTAAATGCATCCACTGGTTTTATATTCTCTGTACATCTTAAAACTGAAAATTCTCTTCATTACTTCTAATTTACCATAACATAGCCCATTATAGTCTCTGATCTGAACTTCCATAACAGTCTCTTTACAAGTGGGGACAAGTACATGTCTTGAAGACAGGGGTTGATTGACCAGCACACTGTTTTAAAATTGACAAAGTTTATATTCTTTAAAAACAAGACATTTCACTTAAAGTTCAGGCTTCCATTTCTCTTGAATGATTAGATAATCTGGGAATTGTCTAGTTATATGTTAGCTGTACATTTCAACTGCTGTGAAAAAGAGGTTGGATCTAAAAATAAACTGACAAACATGTTAGATTATTGCTTACTGGAGCAACCATATATGAAAAAAAGTAACAAAACATGGCAAACGATGTAGGAGGGGGACAGACATTTTTTCAAGTTTATATTGGAAAAGTGAGATTAAAAATTCTGGTGATAGATTTTTCATCAAATCATATAACATTAAAAAATTCACATCCTTTATGCAGAGTAGTGCAATAATTATTAAAAATTCATTTCTCTAATTTGAGTACCATCATTTGTTTTATTTGTTGCCTATTGATGGACACTTTGATTGCAAATATGCAAAGATAAAAATTGATGTAAGAAATATTTTTGAACCTTAGAAAAAACTGAGTCTTTTTTTATTACTAATAGATCTTCAGGCAATTATCTTCGGTTCAGATGTATAAATATAATATCTTCAAATACTGACAATTTTGTTTCTATTATCGATATTTTTAATTTCTCTTCTATTGGCTTATTCCTTCATAAATATGTTAAATAATTGTGGACATTCATAATTTGTTCAGGACTTTAAATTATATACTTCTCTTCTTTTACCATTGTGTATTAACCAATCATGCAATCATATTGGGAGTGTGCCATATATATATATACATAAATTGTGTATATATATGCATAAATTGATGTTGAATTTTGTTAAATATTTATTTGGCAAGTCAAGATTATGTAATACTTCTTTTAAAATTTACTTTGTGCTTTATTAAGGATGAGCAAAATTGCATTCTCGTTAATGACTACAAATGGTCGTGGAGTAATAGTCTGATAGGCCAATGCTGAATTCTATGTTAACATTTTATTTAAAATGTTTGCCTCAATTTTCATAAGTGAGACAGTCAGCATTTAGAACAGTTAACGACACATAGTTAAGTGTTTTATAAGAGCTTTAGCAATTTTTCAAATCTATGAGTTGTACTCATCCCTGCTTTTTTTATTTAAAAACTTCTTAAGTGTCTTATATCTTATCTCTATACATACTAAAAAAAGAAAAACAAACCTACTTCCTCCCATATCCAATCCCATACCCCATCTCATCTTCCTAAACATTTCATTGGGGATCAGTGATAATTTAAGTTTATATTTTCTCCTGGATAGCTTTATAACTTAAGCAATATGTATATTGCACCACATCCCGTTTCATCCAACTTAGATATAATATATTGACTCTTTATGAATAAAGATGAGGAAATTAACACATATACATTTCTTCATATTTTGTGTGCATCACACACACAATATACTAATATTTTACCAAGTCAATATTTATAATATTCCTCATTTCTAACTAGATAGACTATCAATATTTTTAACTCATTATCTATGTTTAAATACATTCAATATTCATCTTTATTCTTTTCACCAAAGAACTTATTTTATTTCTCTGTTGGCTAGAATCTATGATATGCTTCCCAAATAAAAATTTTCTCTGAATTTATAAGTAAACAGGATTACAACATAATTCTCTTGAGGCAACAAAGATATTGGTAATTTTAAATTATGATTTTAGACCTGCCAGACAGCTGTTTGATAAAATGATGATAATAATAATAATGATAATGTGTGAATGTGGTTCCTTACTATGTCAAGTGATGTTGGGTTAAGATGATTGGCCTAAAGTTGTGCTCAAAACTACTCCTCACCAGGCATCTGTGACTTATAAAAATTTAGTAAAAATTTCAAAAACTTCGTGTAATAATTTCCAAACATAAGTTATTTCTTTATACTTCATCATATTATGGTACTACTTGTATTCTTGTGTGTGATTCATTATGTGTTGAGATTATGAGGATTAATTTTAATAAAAATTAAAAATAAGAGATTTAATTCTCCCAGTTGAAAATGAGAAAACTGACATGTCCCCTTTCCCCTTTTCTTTAGGAAAATTGTAACTGAATTATTTTGAAAACTAGATGGGGCTTTTGGCAGCTGTATGACCCAGGAATGCCTTTCTCAAGGGCTAAGTGCCATCTCTGAAGTATAAACTCAAGGGAGATAGCACTCTGATCTCCTAGTTTTTATGGGAAGAGGCTAAAAATTTTGGTGGGCACCTTGCTCCAAGTTGCAGAACTACCTCCCGTCATAAGATATGAGAAGTTTGCTTCTACTCTGGATAAAGCCAGTTTAGCCAAGACGGCTAGTCACCCCAATTACCAGATGAATCTAGGGTGAACTATGTATGACAAATGGTGCTATCAAGTCTTTTTCCTTAAGGACTAGTCTTTGCTCATTTTGAAAACATGCATACAATGGTTGTATGTGCTTGGCTCTGTAAAAGGGTGAGATCCTTTCTATCTTTGCATTCTTGTAGCAGATTGCATGCGATGTGCATCACGTTCTGGTTTAATGCTTATTCAATAATAAAAGTGTTTTCTTCTCTACTCCTTTTGTGGAGAGTTTTTCTGGGCTGAGGGAAGGTTTTGTTTTTAATTATTTTTCCCCAACAGACATAGTTTTATATATTTTATGTAGATGAACCAAACACTAACTACAAATTAGGAAGTGTGAATATCTTCTTTTCAACACCTGAGAGAAATATAAAAGCATGCACTAGAATTTTTATTATAATTATTAGTAGAATTGTCTAATTTATTTTCTCATAAAAAATCATTTGTTTAGATATTCGTGGATTAATTAAAAAACTAAAAACATGAAGCCATTCCCTATTATATGCAAAGTTCTCTATTTGCCTCTGGATGTCTGTGTGAGAGGGTAAGATAAATAAAGCACAGACCTTGGCATAAAATAACTCACAAACTCCTGAGAGATTGATTCTCTCCTGAGGTAGGGAAAGTCATTAACCAGAGTATAAGACAAAGTGAAATAAGCACTATCACTCCACCTATTTTATAAAATCTCCAAAGGTGATAGCTCTTTTAGCTCCTAATAATCTCTTGGTAATAGTTATTTTACTAGGAAAAATATGATACTCATTATGAATAAGATTTAAAAAATAATGCCGAAGGTAAATATACTATATATAATGGATGACTATTTCATATTAAAAAAAAATCCTCACTGCCTTTCAGGGAACTCCGAAAGAGCAAATGAGGTCTCCAGTGCAGATCTTGAGGTGTAGAATCTCTGAGAACCACAGATATTGAATACCACGCTGTCAGCAAGATAATACACTGCTGGTGAATGGGAGCGAACATCTGTCAAACTTTGCTTATAACAAAACGCTTCTGAAAAGTGCACTAAAATTTAAAGTGTAAAACATGTTTTACTACAAAAGAGAAAATAAAGGTAAGATAAATGAATGTGTGGATTCTTACCAATTAGAATCATGAAGGAATAAAGTACTTGTATTTACAAAAATCATATATTAAAGTGTTTATTAGCACATTATGGTTACTTATAAATGTTAAATTAGAAATACAGAAGAAACTAGGAAAACTGATCCTTGGAATAATTTAATTAACATGATAGAATTTGAAAAAATCTATATTAGGAGACTTTAAAAAATGGAAATAAACATATAAAAGCTTATATTATGTTTATGTAATATATTTTCCAAAAAAACATAACGTAGAAATAGAAAGAAGTGTGATTTCTTTTTATCACTATGAAGAACTTGGAGAATTATATTGTCAAATTAAACTATCGTACTACGAACTAGATGGAAATGTCAGTTTCAGGACATGCTAATTTTCTTATAGCTCAAGCAGTACTTAAATTATAGAAACATAAAATTATTTTGAGACTTTGTACCTGTTATTTTTAAAATATGCATTTGTTGATTAGTAATTGGCATCTTCTTAGTTGTTTGTCCCTTGCAATCAAGATTCTAGAATCATAATCCTGTCACTTGACTGTGTGATAAACCAACATATGGAATAGTAACAATATTTGAGAGGCAAACTTTTCTTAAACATATATTAATTTGTATTATATTTATATTTGTTTAGGCTGCAATTACCAAGTTCTGAAATGAGTAGTTAATTCAAAGTTCACATTATGTTAACCTGATGGTAGAAATTTACATAAAAGTTAGACCTAGGCACGCACACACTGTTTCTTTTGGAATAAGTAATATTTTTTACATTAAATTAGCTGGGTAGTAGTATGTGTGTTTTTGTGTGGATTCCCCCACTGCCACAATCAAAGTAAAGACTTAGCAAAGATTATTTGAATATAGTTTATTTTGGAAGTAGTACTCAAAGAGAGGAAAGAGGAACCAAGAAACAAATAGGTTTCTTATTTCATGTTAACCGGTTTACACTGCCTCTTCTCAAAGAAGTCAGGCAACAGAAGCACCTCAGACAAGTGGTAAAGCATGATTCAGTGGGCCTTCAGCTGTCAGGTTTGCAAAATATGTTTACGATTTTATTATTTTTTTGAAATTTCCTTAAAGGAAAGTAAAAAACAATCAGAAACTAAAATGTGAGAAAACGTATTGAATCAATTTACTCTAAAGGATAAATGAATATTATCAGAGCCTTCCCTTGGGGCAAATTTTTAAACAAGAGGGGATAAATACAAGAAAATGGAAAGAAAAAGAAATGTTTATACTGTGGAGAATGCAGAAAAACAAAATTTCTAATTAAATATAAAAGTGTGTGTGTGAGGGTGTGGGGGTAAGATAACCTGCTTTACAAATGTATTTGTTGATGGCTCCAAATATCACAGCTATTTTTGTTCTACTCTTAAACATTTTTACCGTTGTAGAAGAATCTGTTTCGTGTACTACCTGTTGTGCCCCGTTTTCTTAATCTCATCTCTGCTTTTAGCCTTGTGTCTGGGTTATACTTGCCCTCACAAACCCTTGAGCCCGTGTTCCACTGTCTGCTCCTGTGTCTCCAGTGCGGTCCGCATCTCCAGGAGCTCACTCTTCAGGCAGTCATGCAGAACCTTGAAATGTAGGGCATCTTTTGCCCAGATGGACAACTTGAAACCAACGGGAAACGGGAACTGACCAATAAGTACTTATTCCTGTCAATCCTTGACTCTCAGATGGACATTGTTGAAAAGCATTCCACATGCTCTTTGAAGTTCTCAAGTGGACTGAACCCCAGTTTGCCTTAGAACTGACTGAATAATGCACTCTTATTGAGTTTTCATCTTTGTTCGTGCTCCCTGGGACTACTTCCAAAAAAATCTATGTGCACCAAAATCCTTGTCTCAGGCTCTGCTTTAATGGTGGTAATTGGGGAAGACACGCTGAGACTTAAGGAATACCACAGACCAAAATTTAGTATAATTTTAGTATAGAAATACTATTTATTCCATACTTCTTAAGTCAAGTAGTTCCTCAAATGATTCTGCAATGTTTAGTAATCTGCCTAGATGTTTGTGTTTTGTGTTTTAATTGCAAATTTGAAAACCTTCTAGACTGTTTGTATAATTTTTATAGAGCAACATTTTGGTTATTTCATTTTACTGCTTATTTTATTTTATTCCTTATCTTAATAATAATAACTTGATAAGTTATTTTATTACAGAATTCTTGGTTCTCTAAATTGAATACAATTATCAAGACAAAAATATTACAGATCACATTAAAAATTATTATGGTGCTTGTCAACAGCGTAACAAGGAGTATGGAACAAAATCTTGCCCTTACTAACCCACATTATTGTTTAATGTTCGTTAACAATGGGATAAGGGCTGGCCCCGTGGCTTGGCGGTTAAGTGCGTGCGCTCCACTACTGGCGGCCTGGGTTCGGATCCCAGGCGCGCACTGACGCACCGCTGTTCCAGCCATGCTGAGGCCGTGTCCCACATACAGCAACTAGAAGTATGTGCACCTATGACGTACAACTATCTACTGGGGCTTTGGGGGGGAAAAAAAGGAGGAGGATTGGCAATAGATGTTAGCTCAGAGCTGGTCTTCCTCAGCAAAAAACGGGGGACTAGCATGGATGTGAGCTCAGGGCTGATCTTCCTCACAAAAAACAAAACAAAACAAAAAAACAATGGGTTAAGAAACATTAGGCATTAATATGTTAGGTGAGAATAAAGAGCGGTAGTTTGAGTCAATCACTTTCAGATAATTTCATATTTTAAAATATTTGGATTCTTCTCTGGATTTTGTTCTAATGGCTATAAATCCTGATGATAAAGCTAGTAGCCACTGGATAGTTTATTCACATTGTCTCATGGAGAGTTATTTACTAACAGCTCTATCTAATAGCATCTCTTATCATTCTTTATCCTGTGACCTTGATAATTTGTATCGATAGCACTTATCGATAGCCAGTATCATACTACACATTTATAGGTTTATTTGTTTATTTTTCATTTCCCCCACTGGAATATAAGCCTGATGAAGGCAGGGCCTCTGTGTGCTCTATCTGTTTGCATGGACAACAGTAGATACTGAATCAATATTTGTAATTTAAAAGAATGAATGAATTTACGTAAAAACTTTGAAAAGAGAGTGCTCGCATTCCCATTTCCCTGTGAAGAAATTGATGTTTCTGAGCAATAAAGCTAATTTCTCAAACACATTCTGTTCATAAAAGCTGAGACAAAATTTGATACCAGGTCTAATATGACTTAATGTTAACTCTATATATTTTTACTACACTATCCAGCCTCTGAAATGTAGCAATGTACCCATAAGTGGTTTTATTCTATAGAGACTTGTTAATTGGTGTGGGGCAACTGGAGGACATCAGATTTGCTGCTTGGATCTCTGGCCCACTTAGACCTATCTCATAATTAATTGTAGATTCTCGGACTACAACAGAAACTTTATAAAACTCAATGTATTTTATGTTAAGGTTACCTACCGTGATCTTTTCTAAAATGTGAAACTGAATGAATATTTCATTAGACATTTTAGAAAGAAGCTCTGAGTAGCAGGAGAATGGCATATGCTATGTCAAAGAAATAGTAATACAGATGACATTGAGATGCTGACATTGTAAAATATGTATGACAATATAAGGATCTATTAAGAAGTTGGAACCATAAAAACTGCTTGCACTGAGAATACGTCCTCTTTTGTCACTTAAGACTACACAATGGGGTGTGCACAGTATGCTTATTCTTGCACACTCTCTGATCTTTTTGATGCTCTCAGAATACATACGGAAAAAAAGCTAGACATTTGCAAATGCATATCCCACGGATAGGACTCTAAACAAATTGTATCTCTCTAAGAATAATCTCCTTATGAAAACTCTGCTGAACACGAAACTTCTCCTTGGCAGCTCCTTAGATGTTTTTTCTCTCTGTCTCTGTCTCTGTCTCTCTCTCTCACACAGACACACACTCATACATCAAAAAAAAAACCTTTTATTCTATGCTGTTTAACTCAATAATTATAAAATTTTAAAGCTGTGTAATATGTTATCCCTTACAAAGAATTTTCTCATAGTTATTTCATTTGAGACTCATCAGGCAACAGCACAATGTGATATCTCCAGATGAAAAAACAGAAATTTAGAAAAGTTTGGTATTTTCTCAAAGATTTCATGTCAGGGAGATGTCAGCCCTGAACCCGGGGAAGTCTTTCTGGTTCTGATTCAAAGAGCAGAACATAAATTCTACAAGGTCTAGCTCTGCTATCTCTTTGTCTCTCTCTCTCCTCCCTCTCTCCTCTCTTTGTGTCTCTACACGTGCATACACGCACCTACTCATTCCATAAAAATATGAAAATTTATTTTCTCAAAAACAATTATAGTTTGATTTGGGCATTGTCTTTCTTCCCTAAACTGAAAACAAATGCATATTTTCCATGCTGAAGTACTGAGCCTACACAATCTTATTACCAAATATCCAGTGATTAGTTTTCATTTTTGAATGATTTTAGTAAAGAACTAACATTTTGAATACTATTTTATAGCATATAAAATCTGATGTTTTATTTGTATGGGATACTTTACCTTTTTAACATAGTAAATGAATAATACTATCATGTCAATTTTAGAAATGGAAAAACTGAAGATGAGAGAGTTTTTAGCTTGAACATGGTGATACAGCTCTAGTGATTACCAGACTTGGTGTCCAGGGTTCCCACTCTCTTTGTCTTGAACTTACGTCTGACTGTACATTGTTTGCCGATTACTTTCAAGATTTCATTTCTTTCACAATGAAGTGTTTCTAGATGTATTTGCTATATTTTATTGCACAGTTATTCATAGGAAATACAGCAGCTGTTTTCAAATATTTTTATTTAATATGCCTTTCATTGGGGTCAAGTTAAATAATTAATACACAACCACATACAGTCATTTATTTTTCAAATGTCAGTAGTACCACAACAGCTTTTCTTTTCATCATAGATCCCTATGCACTAACCATTATAACAAAATAAATAAATAAAATATAGGACTGAGAGACAATTGTGGAAAATTGGGTTTAAGATGGAGGATTTTAGCTTAGCCATTCCGTTACTACTTATAAATTATTTTGGAGCTCTGTAAAGCTCTAGAAAATAAGTCTCCAATTATGTCATGGTTTCCTCTAGCAGAGACCCAGACTTATTATGATTAAACACTGATCCAAAGAGTAGATTCCTGGCTGGGAATTTCTACTCCAATCTTCAACTAGTGTTTCAAGAAACAGAGAGAGAGAGGGAGAGAGAGGGAGACAGAGGATGGTGGCCAAATGCGCATTTCCACATTTATGACAATCGATTAAACTCACTGGGGAAAATGTTATCATTTTTAACTTTGCTTTATTTTCATAATTAGATAATGATCAAATCTTCAATGAATATTTGGAACCCATATGCCATTTGGTCTTATGTGGATCACTTTTTCAACCACAGTTAAAATTTTATTTCTATTTTCTTATCATTCACTCAATCTATATTGCACACTTTGTTTAAATATCACAATTTTCTGGGATACAAAGGATATATATGAAGTCAAAGAGAATATTTCCATTGTGTTTACACAATGTGTTGACGCTGGATCTCCTGCCCATCTTTGCCCACTGCTGCTTCAGTCCCAGCTGCCGTTCTGCTTGTTTATTCCATGTAATTCATTTCCCTAAACCTGAGGTTGCACTTGCTCACTATAGGCTAGATCTGATGTGTAGATTTTCTTATGTTGCCAGAACAATGTTTATTAAAAAAAATTAAATGACCATTGAGAAATTGGAAAGCTTACAAATAAATCCTGAATTTCCACATTCTCAAATAATCTGAAGTTTTAACAACACTGGCCTGACATTCTAAAGGCAAGAAGCTAAAGGTGACAATTTGTTTCCTCTTATGAACAGATCAACTGCTCTCCCCTGCCCCTTCACTCATTGCGAATTTACACACCTAAGCTCTTACACAGACCTCTTAATTCTTCCTGCAGCCTCTAACCCTGCTCTGTCCAATAGAGCACTTGCTGGAATCTAGGCAGCAGAGAAAAAAGGGGGCAACAAAATGATGTTGTTGTCTGGCCACTACTGAGTGTGACTGACTGCTTGATCAGTGGAAGCATGCCCCCAGGAAGCTGTATAAACTCTGCCTCGGGCTCACATATTCCAATAGAAAATGTTCATCCCCCAAGGCATTAATTCTGTCACATCTCTGGGTTTCACGTGAGTGGACATGAGACCCAAGCACTGTCGGTGGAGAAGCCCTGAGGCTGTAGACAAGGTACCATCAGATCCTTCAGAGAGTTCAGGCAGAGCCCACCCGGAGCTGGAAAAGCAAATAAGTGAGGGGAAGAGGATCTAAAGATGTGTGCAAGGAGTGTCTGATGTAATGCTGCAAAACCAGTTAGGGCTCAGGAATGAGAACTGATGGACTATGGAAATGCACAATTCGGTGTCCTCCGTACAGCAAGCAAATATGGAAGAGTACAAAATAAATGACAGCAGTCAGGAGGTATTTTTCTGGTTTTGTTCTATCTTTTTTAGTTATATTTTTTCTAACTTTTTATTTTGATATTATCTCAAACTTATTGAAAAGTTGCATGAATAGTACAGAGATGGTCTATGGGTCTTTTAATGATACTGACCAATTGTATACATTTTGCTACATCTGCCAAAATTTTCCATCATACTGGTACCATTTTACAATCCCACAAGCACTGTAAGAGTGTTCCAGTCATTCTACATCCTCCAGATGGTTTATTATATATCTATGTATTTTTATATATGTTTACATATATATGCATAAGTATACACATATATATGAATTTTATGTACATATACATATAAATATATATATATATTACACACACCCAATTTTCCTTTCCCCTCCTTTACAGGGTCTACACGTAATCCGCAGATTTCACAAAATCCAAGAAGCGGGAGCTCCATGTATTTTTCTCCCAATTTCCAGACAATTGTCAAGTTTTCTTAATTTTAATCATGAACTGTTTTCTAAATCCATCCACTCGCTCTTGTTTTTTCATGGTCATGTCAGCGTTAAACCGTCTCTTACTGCAGGGTAAACAATTGTCTCAGCAGAGACGGATGCTCACTGTATTTTGTACAGGTACCTGGAATGGAGAAGCACAGAAGCACACCGGAATAAACGCCAACTTTGGGAAAGGCCACAGTCCCGGGTAGAGAGAAATGCTCACAGTCAGAGTGCGGGTGCCTGAGGACAGAGAGTGGATGGACGGAGACACATGTCATCATCCTCATCTCTTTGCCCTGAAGTTGTTTCATGGGAAATTCACCAAATCAAAGAAAAGAGCTCTGCTTTCCTGATATCCAGAGTGGCATTTTCAATGAAGAAATAGACTCATAGCCAAGAGGAATATGTTTTTGTCCCCTAAAAATGGTATGTCAGTTGTACTCAGGGTGAGACTGTGGGAATAGGACTAAACCTTTGTAGCAGTGCTCCAGGATGGTCCAGAAATTTTTTATTGTCTTGAGCCAAAGACATGTGAGGTATACTTAAGAGTTATTAATAAACATCGAGACACCAAAATTAGTGTTATTGGCTTCATCATATATCTAGGAAAATATATTTGACAATATATGGGTGTGCTTGAACTTTCCTTCTCTGAATGTGTATGTTAAGTGAATTTGTGCTCTGCATCCTAAGTTGAAGGAAAATTGGAATATTTATTAGTTAGTGGTTTAGGATACTAGTCTTAAAGAATTTTATTATTAAATAGCTGTGATTTTGAGCATAAAAGAAAACAGGTATTCCTTCATATGCCCTGTGCTGTTTTTGTTTTGATTTGTTTTGGTGGGGAAGATTGGCCCTAAGCTAACATCTATTGCCAATCTTCCTCTTTTTGTTTGATGAAGACTGGCCCTGAGCTAACATCTGTCCCTGTCTTTCTCTATTTTGTATGTGGGACACTGCCACAGCATGGCTTGAGGAGTGGTGTAGGTCTTCACCTGGGATCTGAACCTGTGAACATGGGCTGCCTAAGCAGAGCTCACAAACTTAACCAATATGCCACTGGGCCGGCCTCCCTGTGGTGTTTTTTATGTCAGTTTAAAAGAATGTCACAAACTTCTGGGAAATTTTTGTATTTAACACTTAATAGATGAGAAATTTGTTAATGTTAATTGCCTAGAAAGTGTTAATCCATTTGGATCACATAATTTTTCTTTTTCAAAATTCTGAAAGACTCTGAGCACTCACTCTTTAAATATGGACTATTTTGTGAGGAGTGGCAAGGGTGAATTTGTTCCTTGATAATAATGGTTTTGTATGTCCTTGAGGAGAGATCCAGATGGTCAATGGTCATATGAAAGAGAATATCTCAGAATCAGTACTTAGAGGAAAGTGAGTCACTATGAAAAACCACTGGATTAAACTTTGAAATATATTTGAGTATATTTGATAATATAGAAGAGTATTGTATTTTACACCAAAATTAATTGTGAAAATTTATGGTAGAAATTGCAAGGTGTCTGGTTTCCTAAATGTATCTCAGTTTTTATAACCCTTTGTTACTTTCTGGAGGTGGAGTTCACGACTCCTTATACCAGCAGACTCATTACTCTGGGCTGAGCTGCTGACTCAGCATGCTGTGTTTATAGATTACACAATAGCTAAATGAACAGTAACTAAGACTAGATTACAATGATAAAACCGCCTTTTAAAAGGCACAATATCAATCAAATATTTAACAAACTTCATAATAAATTGATTAAATAATATTTTTAAAATGATTCTAATTAAATTAGGTTTGGTGCAAAAACAGTTTTTTAACACAACCACAGGAATACCTTAATGACGCTTACTCTAGCAACACTGTGCAGAAAGTGGTAAAAGTCAGCTTGTCCAAAACAAGAACTATTATTTTTCTTTCAGAAATTTACTTCTTTGTATTTCCTTTCTTGGGTACTAGCATCAATATCCACCTAGTCACAAGCCTGATTGACCCATAATTCCTCCACTGCCCTTTCACCCATGTCATCTAATTACATTTTAAATACTGGAAAATCTACTCATTCCAAGTATCTCATCTCTTCCTCTCCCTCTCTTTCTTTCTTCGAAGTTCTTGCCAACTTTCTTCAATTCTTCACTATTGCAATAATCTCCTAACTTCTCCTTCTGCCCTGTCTTTTACCTGTCAAGTCCATCTTCCACAGTGTCACATGAGGCTCACTTACAAAGTGTAAATCGCACATGTCTGACCTGATCATTGCTTTAAAATATTCAATGGTCATATATGTATATATATATTCTCTGGAGTGAAATAAAAAATCCTTAGTGTATCATATAAGAACTTCCTTAATACTACCTCTAATTACTCGTCTGGTTTCTTCTACTCTTCCTCATTCACCATACCATTGTTCTACGTATATATATCTTCAGTTGACCAAAATCTATACTGTCTAATATGGCAGCCATAGGCCACATGGGCTCAATTGAAATATGATTAATTCACTAAAACTGTACTATATGTGTAAAACGTACACTAACTTTTGACAACTTAATAAAAGAAAAAAATTTAAAATCACTCAGTAATAACTTTTATATTGATTACATGTTAAAATTATAACATTCAGATACATTGGGTTGAAAATATATTTCACTTAGTTATTTCACTCTTATTTTTATCTGATCATTAGAAAATTTAAAGTTACATATGTGGCTTGCATTATGTTTCCATTGGTCAGTAAGTTTCTAAATATTGAAAGTTCTATGTACAGATCATGCTAGTTTATATGCAGCATATTGACAAACTGTTCCCATTCTTCGGAATGCTTTTACACATATATTTGCTTGGAACTCCAACGTCTCTTCTGGAGTAAAGCTTTTCAAGATCCTATGCAGGCAGACCTGATTATTTCCTCCTTAGGCTAGTGGACTTTCTTCCAATGACTGTGTCAAGCCCATCAGTATTTATTACCATCTGTGCTATTTTCTGCTCCCTAATGCCCACTCTCATGTCATATCTTCCGCTTTTTGATATTCATATCTGACTTTTGATGTTCATTCTTCTATTCTAGACTAAAAATTAAATCATCCTTTGGAAAAAATATGGTCACTTCTGAATTGAAGCAAAGTCAAAAGATGATAAATGGGTTTGCTTAATATATCACCAGCTCAAAAATAAAATACAAAGTAATACAATACCCTGCAGAGTGCATATGTATATGTGTGTGTGTATACTTGTGTGAGGGTAGAAGTGTTTATGCTTTCACATGAAGGTATGTAAGAACATTGGAGGAGGGGGACTAAGGCTATCAGAGGGAAAAAACAGAAGAATCATGAGAATTTTCACAGTGCCTAAGATGAATTGGAAATAATTGTAAAGGGAATTAGTTCCTTTATCATTACACCAAACGCAATTTAGAAAGGAAACCACAAACACAATTAATTTTGCAAACATTTAAGAAGTCCTCAAAAAGATGTTCATGAAGGGATCAATATTTTCTAGACCCTAAAGAGTCACACCAAGAAATACACTGTTCAATTGTTTCTTCATATCTTGGCAATGTTTGGATGGACAAAGTCTACTAAGGGTATGTTTCTTGTATTTTTAACATTCAAGGTGGTATTTCAAATTAAGTCAAGTCATTCAGGAAATTGAGGATACATTTGTATCATTTATCTCATTTTTTTGAACATTACTTTATTGAAATTACTCACTTGAAGTCACTATTTTCCTATTGTAAATAAGACATTGCTAATGTATTCTGTCTCATAAATACCAATGTTCACTATCACTCCTTATTTTGAGACACATGCATTTAAATAAGTAACATATAAGTAAAAACTTATAATGGAAGAGTAGAGAATTTGATTTAGTTTGATTTGAGTTCCTTGTATTTTTAAATTTTTCATACTTTCTAATAGTTACCATAAGGTGCTATAAATTTATAAAAATGGATTTCTCCCATTATGTGCCTAAATTTTCTGAATAAAATTCCAAACAATGAACCTAAACAGAAACATACTTTGTTTTTACTTAAATTTATGTGTTCACAATGCATTTCTCTTACATATATTCATAAACAAACAGCAGTTTTGGAACATTAAAATATTACATAGTATAGTAGGTATTCAGTAAACTCTAAGAGGAGATTTCAGTTTTTGAGTGACCCATCAAGGTGACTGAACATATTCTCAAAACATTTTCTTCTAATTTCATTCTACTACCATATATTTATTTATACATGAAATACTACAAATATCCTGAGTTAATTTATTATAAAGATAAATATTACTGATTTTAAATATTACTTTGTATTCCCTAGAAAGAGTCTTTTCTTCTTCCTATTCCTAATTATGTCTCTAAATTTAAAACTAATTTAAATTTTTAGAAAATAAACCAACATGAGAAATACGTGAGTATGTATATTTCCTGACATCTCATTTAACTCAATTCACTTCAAGCATCATTGTGGGCATCACAGGGTTAGTTAGGTGGTATGTTCAGTGTGGGGTATATAAACATGATGACACAATCTCTGCCTCACTGTGCTCGAGCTTGGGGCTAAAACATATATGCAAATAAATTTGTGTGAAAGAAATATCACACGTACATTCAGTTGACTCATTCGATAATATTTGAGCAACTGTGATGTACTGAACAAGCTGTGAGGAAGATACTAAGGATACAGACATAAATAAGAGGCCGTACCTACTCATAATGAGATCAAAACTGAGGGTTACACATATAAATCAATAATTAAAGCAAACTAAGACAGAGAGAGAGTTCGAGAGAAATGGTGTGTCAGTGGTGTATCACTGTAGTACGGCAGTAATAAGAGCTTACCCTAACTCCAGTAGATGGAGAATGCTTTGTAGAGGAGGTGCATTTGAGATTCATACTGAAGGATAAGGAGCCACCCTGCAGTTGGAGAGATGGAATTAGGGACTTCTGAGAAAGAACATTGTGTAAAGATTCTTGGAAGGATGAGGAGCATGTAAGTATCATCGTACCATTGTGGAGGATGCAACAAAAAGAGATCAGGCTTAATCTGGTAAGGAATCTATTAAAGACCAGAAATGGAGAGAGCTAAGGGCAGGACTGCAGATAAAAGTAAGCCAACAGAGGAGATGCCACCAAACACGATATAAACACTGTAATACACATTGATGTTTGCAACTGCCTAGTGCATGGGTTTCAAAAAACAGTGATTGCAAAAAACCTTGCCATATTTTTTTTTTAGCAATTTCTCTCCCACAGATTCGCAATGAGTTTAATATACCATCATTTTTTTATTTCCATTTTTTTTATTCCAAAATCAGCTTCCTGATCATAGTCCATGTTCATCAGCAAATTTAGTTCAGAGATACTTCCTCTACAAGCACCAAACTTCAGAAAATTTCAAGTGTAAAACTGACCCCAATTCCATTTCCAGAGAAAGCATTTGCTAATGGTGAAGGTCAATAGTTTGAGGTCTGAAAAGAAGCTTAATGAAAATTAAGTAGTTTTTGGTGACTTTTATAAATTACAATCTTAAACCAGTGCTATTTGAGGATATGTAAAATTGTAGTGATTTAAGATTTGAAAAGAAAATGTCATAGAAATCAAAAATGTATATTTTCCTTTTAAGAAATCTGGCAATTAAAAGTTGGTTTCTACTTCTGTTTTTCATTGAGGTAGAAAGAAAGGCATCGGCTCGTGATAGAGGCATACACAGAGTCACAGTGACACTAACGAGGTTTGAGCTTCCGGGCTCTGCACCTCCATGGGCTTCTTGCCGGGTATTTTGCCTAATTTTACAATATTTTTCTTAAAGTAAAGCCCAATATAGCACAAATTTCAAAGGCCCTCCCCCCCAACAAACCTTGGGTTATCTTTTATCCTGGGTTAAGTTTGTTAAAGTGCTTATGAAAAAACGCATCTGTTTGGATTAGGAAACATAGTAGGAAAAGAGAAAGGGAACTGACTAGAAGAAATTAAACATAAATTTGAGTTTGCAGTTTGCTAATGAACAAAATTATTGTCTTCCTTTTTAAATTTTAACTTTTTTTCACCAGAGAGCAGGAAAGATAGATTCAAGTCACAATTCAAATATCACATTCTTATAAATGCTACTTTTTGTACACTACCTAGGGTAGATTCTCCTCTACTGGACCATTCAATCTTATCCTTTTCAAGAACTAGGAACGATCTGAGATGTTCCCCTACTTGCAAGCTAACACATAAGCTTGTCACAGTTTCCTGGTTGTCAACAGAAGACATGAGACACCCGGGTCAGAGACAAAGGACTTTATTACAGCCCCTCAAGGAGTAGGAACCTCATGCTTGCATATATTTCTCTTGTCTCTATGGGAGCAACGTGGAATGGCCCAGGTAGATTATGCATAATTAGTAGATTTGTATCAAAGCCAAAGAAACCCAATCTTAGGAAACCCCAGTATTTTAAAGAAACCGCAGTCAAGTCTGCCCAAACCTTGGCCTAGATGGGGTCATTATCTTTATTATGATGGACAGTAAACAAATCTGCCTTCTCCTATGGAGAAAGACACTCTGCTTCCCACAGTTGTTTGTTTTACAGTCTTGAAAAGAAAGTCTGAAACAAAACCTTTTAAAGTCTATCCCCAGAAGATGTGCAGAAATGTGAGAAACAAATAGAGAACTGTCTCCCAACAATCACCGTCACTCTCTGTTATTTCCTTTGTCTGAGAATTTAAGTTTCCACAAACTTAGGGTAAGACTGATTGTCTGTATCCTTGGTGACAAGTAGTCATCAGAATCTGTTTAATCATTCAGTGACAACTCATCTCAGTGATCATTCCTTGGCAAGCTAACTAATCAGTGTCGGCCCCTTGCTTCTGAACATCAGCCCATCAGAAATGGATTACATCTAACAGTCTCACCTCTGAGCGGCAACCAATCACCAACCATCTCATGTGAGGAACCATGAAGTTGACTGTGTCAGCTATAAAAGTCCTCTAATCACTGAACTTCACATTTCCTTTTAACACTATAATAAAACCATCAGTTTGTTACGTTGAAACTGTGATTGATTAGCATAGCTCTCTCCAAAAGCAATAAATTCAACTGTATCTTTTTATTTCAGGTATTGCATAGTAGTGTTTTCATCTTCTGACATATTTCACTTATTCGTTTATTTACTTGTATATTTATTATTTCCATTTATTAGATTATAAGCTCTATGAGAATGGGGATCTCATCTGTCTTGTTACCACTGTATCCTGACTAATGCATTGTCGAGCCCAGAGTAGGCTATTGATAAATATTAGTTGAAGGGTTGAGTTAATCAAATGATTAATTCAGTGTTGAAGGTTGGTGAGATATGAGACAATAAATAAACTACACCAAGTGAAGGTGGAGTTACTGATCACAAACTCAAGTCCAGTTTGGGAAGTATGTAAAATCAAGTGAAGCCTAGAAGACTAAAATATTAGGGAGAGTTCAGAGTCTGACTCATGATAAAATATAAGATAAAATATGGTATTAAGACAACTGAAAATCAGAGAGGATGAAAAAATGTGGTCAGAAAATAAAACATTCAAGGTTATGATTTTAGGATTTAAAATAGTTGGCAGAATCTAGAGAGAGTTGTGCTACCCAATAGAACTTGATGAAATGATAGAAATAGCCATATGTAGCTATTGAGAACTTGAAATGTATCTAGAGAGATGAAGGCAGGTGGGCTGATTTGAATTTTATTTAAGATTCTAATAGCCACATGTGGTTAATAGCTACTGTATTAGTGCAGATCTAGGGAGTTCTTGTAATTTTTGTTTTGGAGTGTCTTTGAAAGTCTAACATAAGTTCTGGATTCCATTTAAACAATCCTAGTAACTAGAGTGAACACGTGGAAATAGAACACTGAATCACAGTCGAGAGAAGGTTACTGATGCAAAGAAGGTCATGAAATGAAGAAGCTTATGTGGAAGAATGGACAATTATAGTGACAAGAAACTCATATAAAGTGATGAAAGTTACACTTCCCTCATTTCTCAATCCTGCCTTCTGAAATTGGTTTTCTTAATGAAATAATAGCATCTTAGCCCTCTGCTTTGGCTTTGTTGGTTGCAGAACCAGGCTAAGAAAATCAGTGCAAGGAGAGGCCCTGGAAAGCCGACCCTCACTGTGGGATTTGGAAACTGGATTACTTCCTATTTTGGTAGCAAGGAAAGCCATATGGATGGTCATAAGCAGGATAGTGTTGATTCCTGGCATTCAGTGGTGTAACTGGGGATTGATAAGAGTTTCTGCCACATACAGACTCAAAAATTATGTAAGGAAATTCATGGATTTGACAACCATTTTAAATGAATAAATCAACCTTAGCTTAAGAACACCTGGATTTAACGATGATCAGAGGATTGAAATATGTGGAGTAATTAGTAGCAAGGGCAAGGCATACAACAATTAAAAACTATTCTGGGATTTTGAGCAGTTTTTTAAAAAGGAAATCTATTTAAGGTTAATAGATGTGATTTAAGCAAGGAAGTGGGGATTGAGTGGATTGTGCAAAACAAAGTGGTCAAGGAAATTGTAGGCGGAAGTTTTCAGTGAAACAATACTGTGAAACAGATAAGTCTATTAACATAGAGTCATTCAACTTTTCAGTGGGAAGAAGTAGGTGGTCATGAAACTGTATAAGTGATTAAGTGTATAAGAACATAGAGTGGCAAATGGGCCTGTTCACCCTAACTAAGAGCACTGTAAGAGATTTCACTTTTATGAGGGGGGGGGTGGGTCATGGGTAAGTATATTCCAAATTTCTTCAGAAAAGAAAACAGGTAATGTTGATTTATAATAACTTCCAAATACTCTGGTGTTAGAGAGATACTCAGCTGATCAATTACATTAAAACTAAATGAAAAATGTCAGCTCATTGTGGGCTTATTCAAATACTTTGACCATTTCATCTTTTCTTCCACTCTACATTTCTGTGAAATTAAAAAATGTAGCTTAGTATAATTAGTTTAGTCAACAAGTTCGTAGAAGCCAAATATTTGTGTCATTTCAAATCTCTGGCACAGAATTTTCTTTTTGTTCCTCACTCACATCATTACACACGCCATCAAGATGTATTACAATCTTCTGCGTATAGCAAAAATCACTGATGGTGTAAATAGATGAGCATCGCCACTTCAGTGCAGAGATTTGCTGCCTGTTGATAATGTGAATTTTGCTCTTAAGGAGGAAAGAAACATGATAGCAAAAAATGGTAGACTATAATAGAATTGGTATAGATTTTGAGTAACACAGATCAAGGTTATTTACTATCTGCTGATCCGTGGATACAGTGTTTAAATCCTCTAAGTCTCTGTTCCCTCATCTGTGAACTAAAATAAATGAAAAAATGAATGAAACATCAGCATGTACAAATCAGTAAGCACAGAATCACTTTTAGTTGACAGAAAAAAATGAACAAATGAACTGATGAGTTAACGAATCCAGTTCAGCAGTGGTTAAATTAGAGGAAAACCTCTATTGCTCTTTAACATGGTTTTAAAATTGACCAGTCTCAGACTGTTTCAAGATAAAGCAATTGACGCATAGAAAACTTGCTAAATATATTTCCTATAAAATGTTAACTTTAATGAGAATATTGCCATGGCTACCCCTCACCTAGATGGTAATAATAATAATAAGAGTTTATTTTATTAAAGATAAATTTCCTTTTCCAGAATTTATGGCATATTTTGGATCTTCAAAGCAATGCCCTGTTTCCTCAATTCTAAGCCTTTTCCTTTTCACATTGTAGAGTTTCTGAAATCGAGATGCATATTATGGGCCATGTTACATTTAATGTAGTAGAGAGTAAATTCATGGATTATTTTGCAATCTATGGTACCTTAGAATTAAGGAGAGTTTATCTTTTGTAGTGGAAATAGATAATCACAGTCACAAAAATTATTTGTGCAAAGAAACATAACTTTATTTTTCAATATTCAGTGTATTTTCTCACTCTAAGCCCTCTTTCTGTTTGATACATAAAGAAAACATAGTCACTTCATTTGAAAAGTAAGTCATTTTCTATGATTCCTCCACCACTGGGGTGTTTTAATTCACCAACTGAATTCGCCCTACTGGTGTTTTTTCTAAGCTAGGCTAAGAGGCTTATGCAAATACTAGCCTGATGGTGGAAGAAAGGAGAACCCTCTTCATGCTCTTGGCTATCTCTTTCGAACTATGAGTTGTCTAGACAAAAATAAAGTTGTCATAGTTTAATATACTTTTAATATACATAGTTTAATATACTTAATATACTTTTAATTGTAATATTCAGAACAATGTTCGAATAAATATTAATTTACCTACAAAGAATTTAGCTAAATCATGGTATTACAGGCAATTTAACCTGAGGTTTTCTTTAGTTCTCTACTCACTATCTTTTGAAGTCTCTCTGTGCAGAAAGCCCATCTCTAGACCTTTTGATGGATGACATTGTCGACTCACTCTTCCTAGACCAACCCACTCTGATCCAGCTTCTGGATCGTGGTTATTGAGAGAAAGGCCTCAGCTCACTGTGGTTAAAAAGTCACTGAGTCACAGGCCCAGATGAGCTCAATGTAACAGTAATGGTTATGGGTTTCTGTACAGAGCATAGGGTCTCTGTCCATTGCACAAATAGAATTGCTGCAACATTTATTCACTATCATTTCTTCCTTTGACAAGTTATTACAGTATATTTAGGATTATTTACCCAATAGAACACAAATTCTATTTGTTTACTGAGATTAGTGTATTGATTGCTGAGAAAATCTTTTCTCATCTCCTTAGGTAAGAAAGATATGGGTATTAAAGTGAAAAACTTATACTCCAGTCAATCTCTACACACTGAAGCTGATGAAATACTCCTTGGGAAAAAAATATACACCTTGTTGTTTGGATTTTCAGGAACAAGTAAGAAACATGAAAAGTTACAATTTGTGTAATGCGTAAATTGGCTAGGTTTCTCGAAAGTGCAAGAGAATAAAAAATCAAAGTTCATTAAAGAATATCAATAAATTCCAGTATATTAATCAAACATGGAAATGAGTTAAAAGAAACAAAAGGAAAAAAAAAAAACGAAAACAAAATCTAAGAAATTTGGAACAATAGCAAACAGTCTAATATATGTGTATATCAATCGGAGGAGAAGAAGAGCCACGGGCAAAGACCTAGTTTGAATATTACCTCAAATTTGAAGAATCAAACCAATGTTACTGCAATAAACAAAAAATTAAAAAAAAAAATAAAATAAAATAAAAAATAAAATAAAAAAAAAAAAGCAAAACTTTAGAAGTTCATTAGTACACATCTGACGCCGATATAAATGCAATTGTAAATTCAGTTAAAACATGCAATATTGAAGGTAACATTTTTGTTGTTGTTGTTGTTGTTGATAATATAAAAATAATAATTTTACATTTTGGAAAAGCATAGCATCTTGATTAAAATAATTTTCTTCAAAAGAAACTTATGGACCAGAAATTTACTTGGGCCATGTTATGGCACATGCATAGTTGAAAACTGTATCCCAAACACGTGTGACAAAAACACAGATGCAGCAATTGTCAAATTTACAAACTTACATGTATTAAGTCACTGACCTACAAAATTTCGTGGCAAAGTTGATGTTGAATAGAAAACATACTTTAGCGTATTGGAATGTGTTTTTTCTCTTTTGGCTGCACAATGTTTATTGAATTTCAGAAAAGTTTGAGCCTTTGAAAACTGCTATGTAAAATTAAGTGATCTACAGTGGTGATGAAATTTTACATTAAATAATATTCTAAATTTTGGTTCAAGAATTATTGGAAATCTTTCATCAGAATATTCAAATACTGCACCCCTCTCAAATATTTTGCTTTACATGCTTTTCATGGATTACATTTAATGAAATAAAAGTTTGCAAACAGGAAGATATTGAAATTTATCCTTAAAAATCAAGACATATGAGAACAAATTAAACTCTGAGAGCCCAAGATTTAATTTTAAAATTTTGCCTTGGAATTTTTCAACTTGTGGGAAGAAAATTTTGATAGAGCTCCTATTTTGAATTAGATGATTTTACAATTTAAACCAGAGTGAAATAAAATTGAAATAAGCATATATTAGTGTAGCATCTAAAATGACAAGCCATTCAAAATAATAATAAACCGAGACAATTGACGTGTTTTTTCCCTTGTAAGTGATTTATAAAATTGATAGTTTAGGAATGATGAGTCAGGACATTGAAAGTTGTGGAGGAAGAGTGTCTGCAAAAAGAGTGCAGTCGGCTGGTTCTGTTAAACTGTGTTGGGCCCCTGCATAAGCATAGTGAGAGACTGAGAGCCATTAACAAGAAGCTAAAGGGGAGCAAGAGGACTCTTCAGTAGCTGATGAAAAGGTCATTATCTCCTACAGTAGAAGAACAGATATAGCTAAGCAGCAGCCTAAAAATATGATAGAATCATGGAATTCCAAAGACATTTTCGTGCTTACTCAAAGCAGGTCTGTTATGCTTGTGGGCCCTTACTGAGAAAATCTAGGACTTGAGCACGTGTGATGAGGATTTATGGATGGATGACCCTGAGCAGGTTGGCTCTGCCCACCCCTCTGAGCTCTTCACTTTCAGGGTGGTCTCTCTTGCCCTAATAAGGGGTAGCACTTTTGCTCTGATGGAAGACACCACCGAGTCCTTGCCCTTGTGAGGAAATGATTGTCACCCTCAAGATCTTGGGTTTCAGGACAGTAATTATGGTTAAATAACGGCCTAACTTGTCCAGAGATGTGATGGGCCTGATGAAGAAGGAAAGGAACTGCAATAATTAATTAGCATGTGCCAGTATTTTGTATTTTGAGTGATCTTGGTGAAGAGGGTCAGAATATAAGACTGGATTGACTCGTAAGCACGTTTTTAGAACATGAGTTTTATCATCCTGACAAGGACATCAGGGGATGTTGTCCCTAGAGGCAAAGTAGAGAGACAGCCAACAAAGATACTGCTTAGCACCTATAATCAAAAATGGCAAGAATGGAGAAGCAGAAGGCCCAGCCTGGAGGAAAGGGTGGGAGGTTGCAGGGAAGGTGGAGGAGTCACAATAAAAAATCACTGTCTCTTACTCTTATATGTGATGTGAGCCAATTTTCATGTGTAGATTCGATTGATTGAAGAACTAGCTGGGTTCACGGAAGGATGGCAAGAATACACTGAGATGATCCTTTCATTCCTTTCCAAAAAGGACCTAAGGCCATTAACTCAGATGATTGTAGTTTTTTTTTTTTTTGTAAGGAAGACCAGCCCTGGGCTAACATCCATGACAATCCTCCTCTTTTTGCTGAGGAAGACCAGCCCTGAAGCTAACATCTATTGCCAATCCTCCTCCTTTTGTTTTTCCCTTTTTCTCCCCAAAGCCCCAGTAGATAGTTGTATGTCATAGCTGCACATCCTTCTAGTTGCTGTATGTGGGACGCCACCTCAGCATGGCCGGACAAGGGGTGCATTGGTGCGCGCCTGGGATCCGAACCCGGGCCACCGGTATTGGAGCTCGTGCACTTAACCGCTAAGCCATGGGCTGGCCCCAAACTGTACTTTAGAGAAAGGGAAATAACCAGACTGAGCACAGCAGGAATACTGAGTGTGGATGGGGCTTGCATTTCCTTTAGGGAAAGCTTGGTTTAAGGACTTGCCATTGGACCGACTGAAACCCTCTTAAACTTCACTGCTCTCTGAATCTGTCCTTCCAACCCTCCTTCCTCCCCACTCCCCTTTACCTGCATCATAATCCAATGGCTTGTCTCCTCTCCTCCAGCTGCCTCTCTTCTATATTCATGGGTATTTTATTCAATGTATCTTTTACGTGTCTAATCCCATCTTGGTGTCTGCTTCTTGGAAGACCTGAGCCAACTCCTCAAATAAAGGTAATCTGTGAGGTACTCAAAAGTACTGTGTGAAATCATCACACTATTGGCTAAAATATTTTCTCCATTTGATACAAAAAGTTAGAATTGAAAATTGTCTCCATTTAAAAGATTTTTTTTTATACCTTACTGGTCTCAGCACCTATGGAGGCTATTTTCTCAATAAAAAGAATTATGGTATGTAGAGAAATGCAATTAATAATGTTGACAATTTCAAATTTATGTATCAAAAGATGCAACTATAAAGATCACAGAAAATTTTGAAAGAAAAATAAAACCACATATAAAAAATACATTTTTAGTAATATGTCAGTGGCGATGCTTCAGAGACAGAGGAAATCAAGAAACTGATTAAAATATATAAATAATTATTTTATTCAACTTATTTTTGAATGTTCATATAATTCATAAAAATGTTCCTTTAATGTAAGTTATTTAATTTATCAACAATTTAGTGATATACAATATGTATATATGATATATATATTTATATAGTATTGTGATAAATATATGCATCAGATAATTACTACTGAGGTTGATACAGAAAATATTTCTATCACCCCAAAAAGTTCCATGATGCCTCTTTGAATGCAAAACCCTCCCCATCCCAAGGCAACCAGTTTTCTGATTTCTATCACTGTAAATAGTATTTGTGATGTAGTATTCCATGAATACTACTATAGGGTGAATATACTACAATTTTTTAATCCATTCTTTTGTTGACAGACATTTGGTTGTTTATAGTTTTGGACCATGCTTCACTTAACTACGGGGATATGTTGTGAGAAATGCGATTTCATCATCGTGTGAACATCATAGAGTGTACTGAAGGGGAACAAAATTTGCCAATCCACAATGTGTCTCTTTAACATGAGAATCATTTTAGGTTGATTATTTTTAAGAAACAAATGACTCAGAAAGTTTCTCTCGTTACCTCCCCCTTAACTGCTTTAAAGAATTCAGATTAAAAAACCTGTCTCAGGAGGCCAGCTATCACTTTAGCATCACATGAACTAAGTGGTAGACAAGGAGAAACCTAAACCTAACCCTAACCCTACCCCTACCCCTACCCCTACCCCTAACCCTAACCCTAACCCTACCCTAACCCTAACCCTAACCCTACTCCTACCCCTAACCCTAACCCTAACCCTAACCCTCTAACCCTAACCCTAACCCTAACCCTACCCCTCTAACCCTAACCCTAACCCTAACTCTAACTCTAACCCTCTACCCCTAACCCTAACCCTAACCCTACCCCTCTAACCCTAACCCTAACCCTAACCCTAACCCTAACCCTAACCCTAATCCTACCCCTAACCCTAACCCTGTTTGTTGGGCTACCCTCTGTGTTTCTCTGTTTCTGTGTGGACAAATACTTGTTTTCCAAACTTTTGCTTCTTTTCACCTACCTGTGAATTGCCTTCCTTCTCTTTGAAGTCTCTAACTCTCCCCACCCCCAGCATCTTCTTTTGTCTTTAGCTAAGGATGGTATTTAAGGTGAGAGCTTCAGGCATTTTGGTGAGCTACTTGGTTTTCCTGGGTTTCTCCATGTATACATGTTATTAAATTTTGTTTGTTTTTCTCCTGGTAATCTATCTCGTGTCGATTTAATTCTTAGACCAACCAGAAGAACCTAGAAGGGTAGAGGAAAATTTCTTCCTCCCTGACAGTACTTACACAAATCTAGATGGTATAGCCTATTACACACCTAGGCTATATGGTGCTAATCTTATGGGACCACCATTGTATTTGTGGTCTGTCACTCACTGAAACATTGTTATGAGGTGCATGATTGTATATGTTAGATAAATCATACACTATTTTAAAATTTAGAGATAAACCCTTAAGACATAGAAATGTTTTGGTTAAGAAATTCCAACCATCTGTGAATAACAAGTAGGAAGTAGTTTCTGATAAATTTCCTGTCTCCACGCCTCTGAAATCATACCATATGAACTGCATGGTGTTGCTGCTGGTCACAAGTTCTTTCTTATTGAGTATGATTCTTATTCCTCTGGCAATCTAAGATATTAAAATACATATCAGAGGTTAACAAGGAAGGGGACAAAGATGAAGACTCTGCAAGGGGACTTGCCATGACTGAAGGGATGGAAAGAATAATATTAGGAACAGATGAGGCGGGAAGGTACCACTCAGAATCCATCCTGTGTAATCCAGTGGAAAAAGTTGTGAATCTGTAGAAAGAAATCTGCAGTTTCTTCTCAGTATCACAAAAGAACTTTTAAGTTCCAATCAGACTGAAGGAATTCATGAAGAGTAACAGTAAACGAACATTATGATGTGTGAAACAATTTTTCAAGTGTCAAAGGAATGCATTGATCAAAGGATGTAGTTGCACTTGCAGTAAAGACTATCAAGCAAAATGTGCTTATTTCTGTCAAGTTTCTGTCCCCGTGGAACTATTTTATAATTGAGTATCCAAATAACATAATTCATCGTTGCAAAATCATTAGAGAGCCTACTCTCTCAAAAATTAAATATGTAAAAATTAGAAAAAATATTAGAATGAATTAGCTAGATGCATGTTTCATAACTTAAGACAGTATGAAGTGATGGCAGGAAAATGGAAGCTTATATAAATCTCCTATGAAGGTGGAGAGAAGAAAATTGACATAATCACAGCCACAAGTTACCAAAATCCTAGGCTAGGCTAGCCTGTAGGGAACCGTATGATTCTCAGTGTTTGTTCTATAATGTAATTTTTGTAATGTAATTTTAACGCAATAAAGGGGAGATGAGTACCAACCTCCAAACTATCACTTATCCCCACACTTAGTCATTCACATTTTGAGTTCCAATTTCTTGTTCCAAGCCATACACAAAATCATTCATTTTGGGAGACCCTTAACAATGCTACTCATTTGTTGACTCAACTTAGCATATACTTCTATGTCCAGAGGTCAAAATCAAGATTATGTGTGTATTTAAGAAAAATATACAACAAAACAATGACTATATCATCATCACATAATCCTTTGATTCACTTTTTCTTAGGTACTTTATTCTATTATATTTGACATGTCTATTTACTTTTCTTAATTGCCCTACTAGATTCTAATTTCTTAGTCATGGGATTTTTATCGTGGAATCATTCATATTCAACACAGTATCATCCTTAAAGTGAATGGTTAACGAATGTCTGCTGAACTGAATTAAATGTTTGCAGTTTACACGTTATTTCTTTTTTAGGACCCAATATATTTCAAACATTTTGAAAGACACTCTGGGGTAGGTAACAACCTGTTGTTGCATAGCTAGCAGGTGATAGCACCAAAATTCCTGATCAAATCTGCCCTTTCCAAACATGGCAGATTCCAAAAAATCCCCTATTTCCAATGTTGTTTCATTAGAGGCACGTTTGCACAATTTAAAAGAAACTTGACAGTATATGTTATAAATTTTATGGGAAGTTTGCAACTAAGAACTGGAAATCACAATCATTTGAATTATCTCAATGTATGTGCGAGCCAAAGTTGATAGAATCTAATTCAAGTGTCGTCCAGTCTCCCAGCCTCTGGGTAGAATTGAGAAGTATAGCATATTGGGGAAAAGGAATAGAGTTCCTCTTTTTTCAAACAATAAAATTATACCAGCTTTAATAATCTTTATATACCTAAACCCCAACCAAGATCAAAAGATCATCAATGCAATGCATCAGAAATTTAGCTGAAAGTAGAATCAAAAGATGGGTTTTGAATTTTGAAAGTTATAATTTATAGTAGATATAACATCAAAACAATATTTTGACCCTAATTCACTTTCTTATTTTTTGCCCATTTCAATATTTTGTTAAAAATAATGATGCCATTTTTTGACCTTCCAGAAATATTAAGCATCCAAATACAAGAGCAATCTTTTTTCTGACCTTTATATAGTGTAAAATAAAATAACATATGTTTCTTCACTTAATTATGTATGTGTATATATATCATATACACATAGTGCCTATTTTTCATCTCTAGAATTTATAAAATAATCACAATTAAGTTCTGATACACTAAGAGCCTTTTAAATCACATCTCTATTACTGACAAATAGTATACATCTAGATAAAAAAAAAAAAATCATTATATTTTCCAGCAACTACAAGTTATATTATTCTACTCTCTAGCAATTTTCTTGGCCTGCATTGTCTTACATTAGAACAACTGTAATGTGGTTTATGTTATATTTTTTCATCATCATATTCAACAACTTAGAAAGGACAAATGAACCCGTAACTAAGGGAGACACCACAAAATGAAGAGATGTATACATATAGTACATGAGAAAATGGAAATGAAGTACATCAATAGTATTTTTGAAGGAAGTAAGATATATCTGAAAAGTATTTAAACTATGCTATTTAATCTAACTCATTACTCTCAATGAACATCTCTGCTCAAAAATAGACTTTACTCGATAAAAAATTGATTCTTCATTTTGTAACCTCTTCTGAATTCACAAGATGACTTATGCATCGGATGCAATCTCTCTCCTTGTGTGTGTTTGTGTGTTGTGTTTCTTTTTTATTGTGATTTCACTATGTCTCCTTGGAAGAGGTTACTATAGAAACTTCTCTTGGTATTGATTTCTTGAAACAAGTTTCACTGAATATTAGGAAACATTTTCAGAGGCATTATTTTTACCTTGTAACTGCTTATTACACTTTAAAGTTTAACACACAGGTAGCCTACGTTGTTCCTTTATATAACGAGAAAGAACATGTTATAAAATAGTAAAATCCACTGTAAATTTAGTTAGCAATTAAAAAGAAAAATCAACAATTTTTTTCCTGTTAGCTGTTCAGGATTCATTTTCCATTCCTGCAGAGGTAAGTTAACTTCCTGGCTCTCCATCTCAGCGCTGTGAATAAGTTTGGGTCTTCTCCATATGTCCAATTCTGCTTTAAGAAGCAACCTGTAACACAGTATGAACCTGCTACAATACCACCTCCACCTTTAAACAGTTGAAGTAATCCCAAAGGCATCCTATTCTACTTCCTTTAAGCAATTCCGAAGGCACCCGCATATTAGATGTATGAAGTTCAAACTCCTTGAAATTGTACACAAGTGTCTTAACATTGAGCCTAAATGTAGACGAATGTCTTCTTCTTTCACATCTACCAACATCCACCTCTCTCCTTTCTGTTTTTTGTACCTTGAGCCACACTCTGATACCCATTATGAAACGTATCACATATTTTCCAGTCTTAATGTCTTTCTGTACGCTCAACTTTCTTTCTGATTCATCTTCACAAACATATTTATTGAATGAACGTCTAACTCATCTTGCAAGCCTCAGTTCAGTTTATACTTTCATTGTGAAAGTATCAGTCCCAGATACAGTTAAGCACTAATATTTACAAGATTCCTAAGAATCTTATAAACCATATTCACTATGCATGCCTCATATACTATATCTCAAGTATTTGTACATGGCCTTAAATGAATGACATAATAAGGAGACAATTTAAAGTTTATATAGATGAAAGTTATTTGAGCATGTAAATATAAGCAATATATGCAGTCTTTGCTCTTATTGCTGTTATGAAGTTTATATTCAGGTACAGGAAAATACACATACTGAGCAAAGAGCTAACTATATTAAAAAGTGATCATTTCCTTCTTATCTCTAGAAGGCTCTCAAAAAAGCCATTAATATGAAATTTGAAGCTATATAATAGGTAGTTTGGAAATCTTTTCTTAACATCTGTTTTAGCAAGTAGGGATTATCAAATCCATTTCAGTCAATTTCTCATTTCAAAACAGATAGCAATGGAGTTAATAATTTCAAACATGGCTTTAAAATGTGAATAAATTGATATTGATGGGGGGTATGGGGCATGGCTTTTCATTAGTCAATCATTCTTAAAAACTGAAAGAGATGTTTTCTAAAGGAAGAATAACAAAATTCAAGAACCTGTCAGAGATGTTAACAAATAGTGGGAGATGGTTCAAAAAAATTTTCTTTCCTCGTCTGTTTCTCTTCCCTATCACATTTATATCCTCTTGTGATTTTATATACATATATACAGACATACACACATGCACACATATGTATGTGTACAGTATGTGTGTATGTAATATAATATATGTACACTAATTCTAAATATCTATCTATCTGCACACAGACACTAAGGTATCAGTGGCAATCCACCCTATTCTCTGGTGACCAAAACCATAAGCATATTCATTGAAATATTAATTTGATTTTAAATTTATTCAATTGGGCTGTGTGGCTCAATATACCAGAATGGGACAGTGACAACTTACTTCTCAAAGTAAAACATGCTTGATTACTTTTTGCCTGTGGCAACACAGCCTTATTATCAGCATGACCTTGGATATTCCACATGAGTATTTTTTAGACCTTTTCTCAATTCCCATTTTTCCCTTAGAACTTTCAAATACCAAAACAGACCATACTCGACTAAAGCATACACAATGCACTGTAGTCATTTTCAGAAGGGCAACATTTTATCGCCCTTTTGAAATAGAGTGAAAAGGGTATGTTTTCTATATGGTGCCACTAGGGAAACTGCCGTTCAGAATAAACGAAAATACACACTACATTCCAGGGAATCTGTCTAAACACACGAAAGGTAGAACCTTAACACTGAAAATGCTTTCAAAGCCACAATCCTGGTTTCAGAATCTTGAATTACTGTTGACTCTCCTTGACACTTTCTGGTAGTTAATTCCAATGGGGTTTGTAGAGCTGTTGCAACACATTTCTTAGGTTACTTCTAAAGAGTGCTTCTACTTATAGGTGGGCAAAAATAATTTCTGAAGGCTGGCTTTGGAGAACGTTGCTCTTGAATTCTGCCCCATCCAAACTTTTCCCCTGATGCATACCACTTTCTAGGTTATTCGTCTTTAACCATTATAGACCCAGAAATTCTGGATGAAGAAGAAACAAATATGATGGAGTTGGAAGGGATAGATAAAGGTGCTTTTCCACTATTGCTTGACAGTGTGTAGTAACTTGAAAAAGTAAAAGATATTACTTCTACTGTATTTTAAGCTAAAAAATAGCTTTAAAAGTAATTCAAATAATGTATTAATTTCAACTCCAAACTACTACCTGGAATTCCTGCTGCTGTCAAATATATAATCCTATCATCATAAACTATATAAGTGAAAAGGTAGTAGTGTCTATAAAAGTAATCTAGAGGGGCCGGCCTCGTGGCTTAGTGGGTAAGTGCACACGCTCTGCTACTGGTGGCCTGGGTTTGGATCCCAGGCACGCACCGACGCACCGCTTCTCTGGCCATGCTGAGACTGCATCCCACATACAGCAACTAGAAGGATGTGTAACTATGACATATAACTATCTAGTGGGGCTTTGGGGAGAAAAAGGAGGAGGATTGGCAGTGGATGTTAGCTCAGAGCTGGTCTTCCTCACACACACACACAAAAAAATAATCTAGATATATACTTTTATTGATGCAGGTATGCTAAAAGGAAAGTCAACATTGAAGTTAGATTTCTGACTTCAGATGACTATACACACACACACACGCACACACACACATACTCAAATAAATCAAAAGAGAAGGAAAGAAATGGGGAGATATTGATCAAAAGACAGAAATTTCCAGTTATAAGACTAACAAGTTCTGGGGATCTAATGTACAGCTATAATTATACACTATATATATATATATATATATAAATTATGTACACTATAATTATAGCTAATAACACTATATTATATACTTGAAAGTTGCTAAGAGAGTAGATCTTAAATGTTCTCACCTCAAAAAAATGGTAATTAATCATTTTGCAATATATAAGTGTATCAAATCAACAAGTTATGCACCTTAAACTTACACAATGATTTACTCCAATTATGTCTCAATAAAGCTGGGGATAAAAGAGAAGCAGACAAAGCAACAACACGGTACCCATTTCTTGGCTAATGTTTTTGGTAAACAACTGTCATTTATTTAGTATTTATCAAATGACCTCTATTTGACAGTTACATATGGGACATATAACAGAAAAAAAGCATGCCAATGGAAGAAACAGAAAATAAACGTGTAATATGTAACAGTGGATGAATACGGATTGACTTATAAGGGAAAATTACGTTGCAGTAGATGGAGGAGGCAGAAACACTACTATGCAATTTATTTTGATTTCTCATTCCTTTGGCTTTCCCATCCTGTAATAAACCAACTTAGTATATTTCCCCTAGTATCATTGTCACGTCTTTGCGAGTACCTTAAATTCCACTATTGCCATCGACTGAGCTAGCCCACTAAGCAAAGCCATGGAAATAAGATACATGGCACACATCAGTAAAGAAAACAAGTGACCAGTGTATGTCCAGACATACACAAATGTCCCAATTTGGGCAAGAGAAAAAGTCAGCAAATTTAATCAAGATTAAAGGGAATCTATGTATTTTGAAAACATTGAAATCCATTTAATCTAGATATATTTGAAACACAAATGTGTTAATATGATCACAGTAAAAGACACAATTTTGTTTCTCTGTATCTAGAAAGTCAGTAATTAAGTATGTTGCTGTAAAAAAATCACTACTGTATTTATCCTAGTTTTGTTTCAGTTCAGATGTATTTCTTAATTCTATATCTACTCAATTTTAACTTAAAAAGTAAACAAATTTCATTATTCCTTAAAGATGTGTCATATCATAAGGCATTATTTTATTTTTCAAGTTGGATTAATCCCACTTCATTTTCTTCTTAAATGAATTAATTGCACTTTGTTCTAATTAGCATGAAAGTGTCCTTTAAAAAAAATTTCCTTCTTAGATTTATATGACAAAGAACACATTGCAAATGTAGCCCATTTATATTTGGCTATTAAAGTTTGTGAGTTCTAAAGAGTTACTGTGTAATTTCCTGCAGAATGACAGAGGAAAAGGCAATAAGGGAGTGAATGATTCATCTGTATGCTTGCATTCAGACCATAATGTGCAGAGGCTTCTCTGAACTGATACAGACTTAAGGTGTTATCAATATTAAATGCCGAGCCAAGAGGATCACCTTTAAAACCAAACATGACAATGCAACGACCAATGAGAAGGCTACTGATTACTGTCAGTAGAGTGTTCTTTATGCTTAGTTTTAGATGACCCAGGGCTCTTTCTCACATTCTTCCACTCCATCAGTAAGGACTATATATAGGTATAGATATGTGAAAAAATGTATACATAACTGTAGGTGCTAAAAATAATTATTATTTAATTCTATTAGCCAAAGTTTGTTGCACATTATTTTTTAATATGATTCACTTTCAAATAAAGATATTAACAAAGAAATAGCGCAAAACATGTATATCTTAAATTTTTTAAAAAAATTTAAGTGTTAGGTATTCTTCAGGGCTGTCCTATGTAATATATTATTTTAAGAATATAAAATTCACTAGTACTTGCACAATCCACTAATTTTCATGTGGCAATATCTTACTTATCTACTCATCAGATTCCTCACAATATACATTATCTGGATGAAAACCAAAAACCAAGAATTATTAGAGAAAAGATCTCTAAGCAGTGAGGAAAAATGGCCATCACAAACCCTACGTAGGAGAACCATAAAACTATTAACCATTTACCTGCAGGTTAGAGTCTATTACTTAGAATTATTGTAATATTAAGCCTGCTGAATTGACATGTTTAGTTATCAGATTTGCCCAGACAACCTTCAGCTCTTTCACTTTAAAAGGCACAGAAAGAGAAGCAGATAGTTAAAGAAATTGGCTCTGAACAGGTAGACAT
The DNA here is from genome assembly GCF_020826845.1 of Diceros bicornis minor. Classification (NCBI taxonomy): domain Eukaryota; kingdom Metazoa; phylum Chordata; class Mammalia; order Perissodactyla; family Rhinocerotidae; genus Diceros; species Diceros bicornis. The sequence goes on from NC_080753.1 coordinate 4,886,583, forward strand.
TAAAGGGAAAAGCAATTGAGGCATAGGAACACAATTTATAAATCCACCTGGGGGCATTCAGTGTCGGGCAAAAAGACTCACACACCTCAGTATTTCCTCCTGAAGGCATCATGGCAATTGAAGTTTGCTAAGATTATGTAAAGACTCTATTGAAGAGAGGTTAGTGGTGGATTAATCTATTTAAAGAAGGCAAGACAACTTTCATTCTATTCTAAAAATATGTGCAGAGTATCATTTAATTAAAGCAGTGCTCATAAAGATAAGCTGTGAGTATCAGAAACTTGACCAATTAGATTAACAAACATAGACAGTACTAGAAAGGTAAACTATTGTAGAAGCTACTATAAAATAAAATAAAATGCATTACTTTTTCTATCTTGTACCAGTAATTTGAAAAGAAGCTTATACTCTGATTGAGTTAAAGAATTATGTTCTTTGATTCCTTGCACGGAAATAGCAAGGCCTAGAATTGGTTGCATACCTAGATTTGACTCTGCTATAATGCAGGTTCTGAATGACTCAAGGTATTTTCATTTGTTATCTGAGTGGATGAAATAAAGACAGGGTTCAGGTAATGAATACCCATAACTGGGTATTCACAGATGTTATTATTAAAGTTATTACTAAAATAAAGGAGTCCTCTGACAAAGAACATTGACATCTTTGGCTATATTTCGACTTTGGGCTGCCAAAATAAAATAGAGTAAGGAAAATTCCTGTTTATTTATCTCTCATTTCCTGTCCACTAGTAACTGAGATTTTGTCAAAATTGCACATATCATAAAGGCTACATATCAAAAACAGTTTGGTTCATACTAGTGTTACTTCCTTTTGTTTTTGTTATTTTTATGGTGGATTATTTGGGCAGTTTTTAATTTTTCTACCAGGATTACATATTGAATTTCTGTATAAATATCATTTAAAAAATCCTGTATTCGCAAGTGATAAGTAAACTTTCATTAAATAAAGAGATGTTGAAAATCTGTTATATAATATCAATCACTTGTATTTTTAAAAAGAAAGAGCTTGGTGAAAAATCTATTTGGAGATGATCTTCTTTTAGGGTTCCATATTAGGATTCTTTGTACTTTGTTTTTTTAGTTGTAATTAGTGTAAAGGCCTCCAGAGACCTCTTGAATCTCAAGTCTCAGTGGTGTATTTCATGCAAAACTATTGGATTGGCTTATTTTAATTTTGTCCTTGTGTCTTCCAACAATGACATATGAACAGTAGTGGGTAGCTTAGGTGCTGATTTACTCGTATAAAAGAAGACAATCCGATGTTTCTACTAATGAAAAACTAGACCCACAGCGCAATTCATCATCAAAATCACTGCAGACACTACAGGTCTCTTACGTGGTGTTTTGTCCTTTCTGGTGCTGTTTCATGAGGTTTTTTGTGCTTTTCTTACACTTTTGCCAAAATGGGAGGAAACTGTCTGTTCTTATATCGATCTCCCATAGTCCAGTTTTAGAGACTGAAGGACAGAGGCAGAACTTACTTGCCTTTTACCTGAGCATTTAATATAGCTTGTTGCCTGCAGTAGGCCCTCAGGATACGATGAATTAAAGAGTATGTTAATGAGTAAGTGAAGAATTAGAAAAAATCTTGGATATTATTTTGTTCAAATCCCATACTTTACATGGAAATTGAGCCCAGAAAAACATGTTCATGAATATCAAACTTGATGTGTATATTTTATCCATTTCACACTACAAAGTGCAAAGTCACCTGGTATACACAATGATGCCACATATTCAGTCATTTCCTTTTGAGAGTTCACATAAGGTCCTATTTTTGTCATTTCTAATTAGTCATATTACATTTACATTAAGAAAAAACATGAGAATATGTATTTGCCTTTCCCTAAGTTAATTTGCCTACATATCGCAATGTGTCATCATCCATCCTTTTGAGTATATAATTCTATATCTTTTTTATTTTAAGTACTATTGGACTATTCATATTCAATGAATATTAACTGCTTTTACCCACTATTACACCAAACATATGTAATTCAAGTACATTAAATATTCATAGAATATTTGTTACATAAAATTCACCATATAATTGAAACACATGGACATGATTTGGCCTTTGTTATAACGTATGTATTTTATTGGTCCTAGTCATAGCTTTTGCAATGATTAAAATGTTTCTAAATGGTAGCCAGAGGCTATCAGATGTTTACACTTAGTGGAAATTTTGTTTTATCTATTTACAAAGCAATTGTTTTAATGCAATAAAGATCTAATTTGCCATATTTATCCCTAGTTTTCTGGGTATCATACCCTGACTATCCAAGTTCAACAATATGTTGCTGCCAATTACAAAATAAAAAAGATTTATTCGAGGTTCCTGAGGCTTTTCAAGAGGAAGCCAGTATTTGATCACTGATACAAACTGAGAAGAGGAAAAGTAACTCAGAGGACCTCACCTTCACCAGAAGCCTGTGGAGCACAGAGGACCAAAGGCTCTTCAAACCGCTCCGGTTTCCCACATTTTTACTGCAGGCCTCCAGACCCCTCCCTGCTTCACAGTTCCCTCTGGCTGGGGCAGCCCGTCCTGGGCAGGAAGGTGAGACAATGTTTGTCCTTACCCATCTGGCGTGCCCCATACATCACACCACGCCTAGGATACAGTATTTATTAAGTGGAAAACTGAACAGCCCTAAAGGACGTGTGTGATTCCCGCAGATGTAAGCCAAGTTCTTTACACATGCAAACTTGTTTCATTCTTGATACCGTTCTTGTATCACCTTCATTTTCTAGACGAAGACACTTACACAGTAAGTTTTATAGCAACTGAAAAAAAACTCAACAGTCATTCTTGATACCAAGTCTTTCATGGTCAATTAGCTTTCCAGTCTTTTTGATATTATCACACAAGTCTCTCTCATACATCTTTCTTCCTTTCATCTATAACGCTACTGACCTAATCTCAGTCCTGGAAACTTTGCACAGCTTTATACAAGTGTACTCGTTTAAATATTAATGGCTATTATTTAACAAAAAAGTACATTATTTTAAAAAGTAGGCTTTGAAAATTGACGTTTAGGAAAAGTTAAACAAATGACCCCATGGGATGGCTTCTATAAACTCTAAAATAGTATCCATTTTGAATTACTGAGGCGGTCATGAAGCATAAACACTTGTCCAGACAAGGGATTACAGTGTGGAGAATGGATTATGGATACGAAGAAAGACTAAAATCTTAACGATAGTTGGGCAATCGTCGCCGTAATCAAAGCAATCAATCATGAGAGCCTAACTTAAATTGGCCATGGTTGGAACACAGAGGGGGAGAAAATTTAAGAGTGATTAAGTAGGTAAAACTGAAAAAAAGAATCATTGATTATTGCTGATGATAATGAAGGAGAGACAGAGACTAGCTTGAGAAATGAGGTGTGTGTAGAGTCATTCATCAATATAGGGTGCTGGAGAGGAGGAAGACCACCCTCTACCCACTCTGAGACCTTTCTGGCTGGGCTACAAATTACGTTGACATGAGACCGAAAAGCAGGAGAAAATCAAACAAAGCTTTATAACATCTATACATGGGAGAAACCAGGGAAACTGAGTTTTCTTGACAAATGATGGAGGTTTTCATCTTAAATAGCATATTCAGATAGACAAAGGAGGATGTTGGGGGTGGGGGCGTCAGCTATGGGAGATTACCAGAAAGCACAGTAATCTGGAGTATGCAGATTTAAGTCCTGCCTGCTGCACTGATAAGGGTTTCTAGAGATAAGGTCATCCCCCCTTCTTCCTGGTATAGAGAGGGAGATACCTTTATAAAAGGAGATTTCCCTTAAACAGAACTTTGATAAGAATGAGCTTAGCAAGGACCCTCCCAGTCTATCACTTTTAGGCAGTTTGGGGGAAGGTCAAACATCCTTCAGAGAAAATAATCAAGGTAAAGAGATGCATTTTGAGGTGGCCCATTCTGATCTCCCACAGCATCCATGAGGAAGAGAACGTTCAGTAGGAGAAACTAAAATCTCAGTTTTAGATTTGCGTTTTGACATCTTGTGAGATATCCAAGCACAAAGTAAGTGAATGAATAGATCTGGTGTTCAAGAGGGTAATCTGAAAGGCAAAGCCTATCTGGCTATGATCATCTGAGGTTATCGTACTTTGGAGGGGCCGTACTCAGTCAGGTAGAAAAATTAGAGTGAGAAGGTGGGAGTCATGGTCCCTGGAAAGGAGTCCTGAGGAGGCACAGTGTAGGGGGGATTCTATGGCTCAGCGAGAGAACACAGCTTCTGTGGTTTTATTTCAATAACTAGGAAGGTAGCAATACCAGAAAGTCAACTTGCTTAAAATCGATTTTACGATTATTAGAATGTAGAATTTAAACTAGATTGTTATAATTTTCAAACTCTCCCTGTCCCATTTAGATGGATACAAAAATTAAGTTCTAATAGAATGCTGATAATTATATAAAATGTGGACCACTAAAACTATGCTGTTACAAGTCACTGCTTTTGAATTTTCAATGTTTTATTATTTTAAGATATTTTAACTACATCACATGTTATATGATCATGGCACGATTCTTTCAGAACCAAGCTTGGTGTTGCTACTGCATTGGTTATATCATCCAGAAGTCCAAAATATTAAGGAACAACAAGTGCATCATATGTAGAGCTAAGTATGCAGGTAAATTATGGTTATCTTATTCTTTCAAGAGCCAGTTTCAGACGCAGATTACATGAAATATAGGCAAAAAGCTCAATAAGGTTACTGTTATAAAATTTTTCATATTTATAAAAGGAAAACTGAATTCTTAAAGCTTTCCATGGCCCCAAATTAGATTATACACTATGCCTAAGGGAAAGAAAGAAGAAACAGAATTAAACAGTGATTTTTTTCTAAAAGAAATTCGAAGTAATTTGAAAGAGACTGAGATTGTAACCAGACAGCGGTTCTTCCGTGTATCTATTTGTGTAATTTGCCTGTAATAGGTTTTTTTTTCTTAATTGGACTTAAAAGTAAAATGTTTTATAAAAAGAAGTAAAATTTGCCTTAGCAGTAAAATACAATGCAGCTCTGAGCTCTCAGCAGGTATTTCAGTGTGTTTCTGTAGAAGCCCTTTATGCGTCAGAAGGCATAGTCATGCAAGCAAGATTGAAAACAAAACCTGGCCTGATCCTGCTTCTTTGGCTTTTCTGCAAGTTGTTTTTTCTTTCTTTGTGTTTCCCAAAAGAAAATGGCCATGAATATTGAAGTTGGGCTGAGTTAAGCATCCAGTAAAAGTGAAAATTTGGTCCATCTTCCCAAATATTTAGGTTCTTTTTTTTTTTAGACTATTTTTTTCGTGCAGTTTTAATGAGAGATCTCATGTATATGCTTGACCCTACACATACACAGCCTTCCCCATTATCAATATCACTCACCAGAACAGTATATTTTTTACCAAGAATGAACCTACATTGGCACATCGTAATCCCTCAAGTCTAAAGTTTACCTTAGGGTTCACTCTTGGTGGTTTTTAAGTACGTTTTTGATGGGTCCTCTATAATATTTCTGCTTCTTTTCTGTTAAGGCTATATCTTTGATAACTTGTGTTTTCAAACAAAGTGATTTCTTCAACTAATCAATATTTATTGAACATCCTTTTTAAGCAATTTTCTCTGGAAGACACTATACAGAGATGAATTAGACTCAAGAATCCTATTTCCCACCAGTGACTATGTGGCAGGCACATAAACAATTACAACGACAGAGAATATGTCTAAAGGGCCCTAAAAGAAGTATGTATCAATATCTTAGAAATTATCAGGGGTGAGAGACTGTGCCCTGTGTCTGTTGTAAGAGGAGATGGGGAGATTAAGAAAGCCCATAAAGAGAAGCTACAATTTTAGCTGAGTTTGGAAAAAGTAGTTAATTTACACATGAAAAAAGTGGGTATTCTAAGCATTACAAACACAGTTAACACTAAACAAATACTGTTGTCAAGCAATTCACGAAAGTACTAAAAAATCTTTAATGGTTTCTGTTAACTATCAAATGACATTCAAGACATTTTAAATTTACTAACATTCAAGATTTTCCATAACTTAGTCTCAATAAAAATAAAGTATACTCTCTTTGCAACCATATGATTCCATTTTTCACCTTCTATACCCTATTACTGACGTTTTCTCTGATATTTTCATATACATGAAATATAATAATATGTGAGTGTTTCCAAGTTGTAAACTAGTGTCTAAATATACAAACATTGGTCCAGTTTTTCCTTACTCTGGAGTCTCATAATCCTAAATAGCCACCATCCATGTAGCCACTGTCACTTATCTGGATTTAGAACCAAAGTGAAAACCTATTTATCATTCCAAGAATATGCAAAATATTCATAGAATTAACTGAAACGTTATTCAATCTGCCTATCTCAGAAAGCACACCCACTTAACCAAGGAGCCTGGCTCACCATGGATCCTCTGAGCACTGATATAAAAATAAGTCTGAGGTCTCCAAAGGCAAGAGGCCAAAGGAGAGGATTCTTCCTCAAGGAAGCCTTCATCTGAAGCGTAAAAGCACTTGACTTGTCAAGCATCATCAAAATGCAACAGGGGCAAATGTAATAGTAGATCAAGAAGATTGTATTGCAACCTAGCTTTGTCTAATTAACTTATTTTTTTCTTAACTTTGTTATGAAAAGTTGAACTTTGGGGATTAATTTAAATAAAATTGAAATAATAATGGTAGATGCCTCAGTTTTGCACAAAGACTGGTTTTTTGTTCAGAAGGTGAAGAGGAAAACAACAATAACTATATTAAATAGGTGTTGCAATGATATATACATATGTTTGAATATTTCCTCATTTTGGTCCTAGGTTTCTTGAAGCAATTTTCTTTGCAGTGACTTAGAAATGTGCTAGGATTGATGAGTATTGATTGCAATTTTTTGTGTTCTGAACATAGATCTTTTAAGTTGCTTTCGTGGTTCTCAATTCAATACAATTATATACCTTGAAAATAAAAATATGTTAATTTTTCTTCAGAAATGTGGGAACTTGCTTGGACAGACAATATTCCCCCATTAATATAATAAACCAAACAAATAAAACAATTTCGTGTTGGTGAGAGACTACATTGGGTGAAACCAGAAGTAAAGAGATTGCTGTAAACTAGATCTGCAGCACTTGAGGGCGTTTCCAATTGACCTGGACCTAGGTTATCTGAGTGAAGAATTCATTTTTTTTTTCTTGCTAGAGGAGGAAGAAGATGTAAGATTTTGGAAGACGAATATTTTTTGTGTTATGAGTAATAATATCTCAAAATTACCTTAACACATCACAATTTCTATCTGCTGACTATTTAAACGCTATAAAAGCACAGTCATATAAATAGAGCTTTGAGTCACTTTAATTCATTTTTTCAATAGGGAGAAAAATAAGATTAATTAAATAAATATTTACTGAGAGTCAATTTTATGCTACGGTCACAAAATTAAAAACCACTACCATTAAGATGCTCACAGTCTAGTGGGAGAGACGACACATACTCATATAATTGCTGGAAACCTTTGATATTCTTCAGACCAAGTCTCCAGACTTTGTTTTTACAAATTCTTTGATAAAGAAATGCTGACTTCAAGCCCCCTCCCAACACATACATTAAAATGTGTTTTTTATATATGGCTCCATGCTAGTATTTAAAACGTGGTCCAGCCTTTCCTGGGCTTCCCTAAACTTTCAGTGGCTCTGCAAGGTCAAAACTACTTTTATGATTATACTAAGACAACGTTATCTGCCTGTCTCACTCTTGTTCTCTCATGAGTATATAGTGAATTTTCTAGAGGCTACATCACTAAGTGATTGAATGAGATGAGCATCTAGCCTACGTCTACTAAGACACGCATTAAAGGGATTTGCAAGCATGTAAAATAAAGCTGCTCTTTTCACTAATATATCGGTTCAGAAAATATAGTTATATTTTTATCTATGGTAAACAAATGGGTAAATATATATATATAAATCTAAATGATTAATTATATAAAATAATTGTAATATCTGTTATTTGGGATATTAAAAAAAGATTAAAATTCTAGGCCAAAATTAAATAAAAGAAGGAGGATAATGTGTAAAACATTATTATATCCATCAGCTTACTTTTCAGGATGTGTGTAAAAATATTGGTTAATTTTAGATTTTATTATATATGAATGTTAAATTTCATGGGTAACCACTAATTGTATAATTTCAATTTATTACTAGAAGGAGGAAAAGAAAATAATCCATACAATGGCAAAAAAAAATAGTTAAGTAAAAGACAGATTTTAAAACTGATAAAAAAAGGAAGACAACTCTTTGCTGCATGTGTAGTGAAAAGACAAGTAACAGGATGTGAAAAAATATTTGCAAATCATATATTTGATAAGTGTCTGGTACCCAGAATATATAAAGGACATTTCAACTCAGTAACAAAAAAGACTACATAATTTTAAAAATAGGTAAAGGACTTGATTAGATATTTTCCCAAAGAAGATATACAAACGGTCAATAAGCACAGGAAAACATTCTCAATGCCGTTAGTCATTAAGGACATGCCAATCAAAACCCACAGTGAGGTACTACTTCACATCCATTAGGATGGCTATAATCAAAAAACAGAAATAACAAGTACTGGCAAGAATGTGGAGAAATCGGTACCCTGTACATTGCAACAGCAATGTAAAATAGTTCAGCTACTGGGATAATCTTGATGGTTCCTCAAAAATTAAACATAAAATAATCTTGTGACTCAGCAATTCCATTCCTGTATATATAATGATATAATTGAAAACAGGTGCTCAAACTAATACATTTACACACATATTCATAGCAGCACTATTCACCACAGTCAAAAGTTTATGTCCCAGACGTCTATCAGTGGATGAATGGATAAACAAACTATAGTCTATACATAAAATGGAATATTATTAAATCATACAAAGGAGTGAATTACCGATACATACTACGACGTGGATGAACTTTGAAAACACTACACTGAATGAAAGAAGCTAGACATAAAACGTCACATATTGTGCGATTCTATTTATATGAAATATCCAAAACTGGTAAATCCATAGACAAAGAATGCAGACTGGTGTATGTCAGAGACCAGGGATAAGGAGAAATGAGGCACAGCTGCTTAAGGTGTATTGGGTTTGCTTTGGGGGTGATGGAAATGTTTTGGAGCTAGATAGAGGTGATGGTTATACAACACGGTGAATGTGCTAAATAAGACTAAATTGTTCACTTTAAAATGGTTAATTTTATGTTATGTCAATTTCATCTCAATTAAAAGTGTAAATTAAAAAAACACAGAAACAAAACTAGTTGTTTCAGGGGCAAAATGCTCAGGGTGAATCTCTTCCAGGCCATAATTCCATCAGCAATTTCATCTCCTGGGAGGTGGTTAGAAATGCCAAATCTCAGGACCCTCCACAGACCAACTGAATCAGTCTGAATTTTGAAAAGATCCCCACGTGAATTATGTGCAATTTAACATTTGGGAATCACTGCTCAATGGCATTACTGCAGGAATTGACATGTGAACCACATCACCTTGGAATATCATTTCATTCCAATATTTCATGGCATTAGTTTCATATTAAAGATAGCACAAATAGATTATTGCAGTGTTTCCCAATGTGTTAAATCATAAGACTCTGGGAAAGTTAGTAGATACATTGATAGATAGGACATCTACATGGAAGTTCTTTAGGTTTGGAAATTACGCAAGTTTAAAAAAATTTTTGTAAAGGCATAGAAAATAAAATATAAATTTTTACTTTTAATAATAAGCTACTAAAGAAATGTTTTGATTTAGGGATAAACCTCAGTCTTTCCCTCGTATTCTTGGAGTTAAACCAAAACCAACCTTCATTCTTTCCAACTTTTAGGAATGTTTAGATTGAATGATTTGTAAAGCACCAATCTAGATGATCACCCACCTTACTCCACCCCTAAAAATAATATAGCAAATTATTGAGCTTAAAACCTGCATCTATATTTGGTTTCTAATTTTTTACCTGATGTTTCCAGTCTCTAACCAAGTAGACATTTTTGGAAGTAAATCCAAGTTGCTATCATGTTATCCAGTTATATTTACTGGTAATTATTAGGAATGTTGGTTTACGTCTTATTACTTTAAACAAAAGTTTCTTGAGCTTCTTAGCTACCCTGCCAACTCTAGATTAGGAGGCAAGCATTGACATTTGGTATTTTATATACTTTGGGGAGACAAATCTTGGCTTTCTCTTCAAGTCAGAAGAAGAAAGAAGCAAAACTTAGCTTTAGAGAAATGGTTTTGGATGACTGAAATAAAATTCCGAATTTGAACTTTCTTCCATGCCCTGAATAATGAAAAAGAATTGATTTTATAACCACCATGAGAAAACCGTAATTCCCCGAAGCACCAATTTAACAAATCTATTCGCAAAATAATTCTGAAAATATTGATTGCTTTAAAGAATGAAATTATTCCTTGCCAAATTGAGAGTACTGTTTTTATTTTTTTGTTTTGTTTATTTGTTTATATTCCAAGGGCTTCTCTAGAAATATATCAATTGTATTATCTTATTAATTAGCCAATGAATTAGATTACCAATCATTATTTAGGGATACCCAGAACAATGATAATAACAGATGGAGAAAGATGAATATGTCAAGTAATCCAGTAATTTTATTATTTTATGTAGTTACGACCACAATAATGTAAGCTTCACAAAGTCAGAGGTTTTTTTTTTTGTTTTATATTTTTATTTTTCACAGATATATCTCCAGATATATCTGCAATAGAACAGTGCCTGGGCGATATTCAAAACACTCATTGGATGAATAAATGAATGGTAGGGGCAAAACAAAACTAATTTCGGACAGGAACTCTTTCCTCATCATTATTGTCAATCTTCCTCAAGCATATCTCCAACTAGTATTCCTAAAGAAATCCAGATAGACAACTTGATAGATACAGATATGCATGTCTGCCCTTTTTACTACCAAACATTTGCACTGGATTAAACTACATATGTAGGTGTCTGAGAAAGGGTAAAATGTGTATTTCTGAGATTTGGCAGGGTCACCAATGAATTTTGTCAAGATCTGTTTGGAATATCAAGGAACGAGGCGAAGCCATTTGACAAAATGTGAACACAAACTTTTAAGGCAACAGGTTAAAGGTATTAGCAACAATTTAATTTAGTATTTCTCTTCTGATATGTTTTCTTCCATGCTTATCCCCTGTGGATGGCTTTGCTTATATATGTGGAGGGCAGTGATATCTTTGGAACGTGATTGGGTAAATCTGGCTTATTGGAAGCTTGAGAAAGCCTCTCTCTCAAAGAATGGCTTAAGCCTGACCATTGACTGACTTGCATTGGAGTAACCATGTGCTGATAGTATCAACTAGGGTTCTCCTATGTGTATGTTGCTATGCTCTTGGTTGCTCATCAGCATATTAAGAGCTATGAGTATAAGGAAATAGGTCCTGGAAGTCTTAGAATATTCCAGTCAATATACCTGAAAAAAGGATATGATCAGTTGATTGTTCTCCTTATTCCTCATTGAACATAATTTTGTGCCACACTACCTCATAATGCCCAGGTGTGCCTGGGGGTTCTCTGGTCTTGAACTGTATGGCTCTCTCCCCTGAATTTAGCCATGTCTTGGAATGGAACACATGAGAGGAAACATGTCTACTCCAGCTCAAGGAATGCACAGGGTCCCTACTTTGACATCTGGTTCCAGAGAGGATATTTCTCTTAGCACATAACTATAGGTCAAAAAGATGTTATGAGTGATTTTTCCAGTAAAATGATTCATGAGGTGAATTCTTCAAGATTTACCAGTTGGTATCTATTTCAAATATACAAACCCACTTACTTCAGTGAAATCAGTAAGAAACACTCAAAACTTCAAATATACTCTATATAGATAAAATAACCACCTATTTAAGATTTTTAAGCAATAAACTGCCTGGGAGTAGTTACTCAATTTTTGCAAATGGTCATTTCTAAAAGATATTTAGATAATATCCTTTACTATGCCAGTACAAGGTGAAACACAAAAGTTATATACTTGTGGTAGTTTTATTATCAAGGATTCAGAGAAAAATAAAGAAATATTGACATTGTAGAATCAAATAGGTCTAGACAATTATGTGATATGAAATGCATATAATTCTACAGATAAATGTGAATGTATAAAGAACATAAAATGACAAGAGGATCTCAACAAGGGGCAGTGGTATTTAAAAGTGGAATTTTGAAAGCCTAATATTTTAGTTTTCAAAATTGTCTATGTTTTAATTATCTTTAATAATATTTAAAGAAGATTCTTTCTTTGTGTGGGTTGTGTCTCAGAGGGATTAAAAGAATCTCTGTCAAAATGTATACCTCTAAGTTTTATCACCTTCTTCAAGATAATTTTTTAAAAAATATCAATTGCTTTTGATAAGTTTTAATAATAAACTCTATATATGTAATAAATTCTTAGTTATAAATTGTCTCTTTCTTCTTAAGGATCCTTTAGAATTAAATAATCGTATATAGTGAGGAGGGGGACAAACACGTAACATTACCCTCAGCACGTGAAACTTTCCCTGTGTGTGGTACCGAAGTGGAGACAATTGGCCAGGCAGAGGGCATTGAGATCACCTTGGAGCTTGAGGGGGAAGATATCAGGAATCCAGTGATGTCTGAATCTCGAATCAGTTCTTCTCTCTGCTTTTTACCTGCTGGGTGAGCTTAGGCTACTTATTTGAATCTGACCTTCAGATTTGTCTAAAAATAATTATATCATTTAATAGAGGAAGAGTTGCCACCAAGAGAGAAAATGTAACCCAGCGACTGTTATTTAGTAAAAAATGAACAAGTCCACAATCCCTTACACAAAGTGAGCACTGAAAACTGAATATTTCTTCCATAATTTTGGTGCCAAAACGCATTTGGCAGTAAATCTGACCTGAATTGATTTGTAGTTCTTATTTATCTCATTTATTGTGAATATTCACACATTTTACTTCAGAATGTTAATATGTTTGATAAGGGGCTCTTCCTAGACTCTGTGGTTTTGCATATTATATTATAGTCTCTTTATGATGGATTTTAATTGTGGCATGATATTGGGAATATTTCTCCACACTTTTCTGAGAAAATACAAGCTAAGTTAAGAAAAGGGGTCAAAATCTTGCATTTTATGCAGCGTTTATAAAAGTTGAACTCGTCATATTTGAGTTAGGTTACCTCAATCTTGGCTTACTGAATGTCCTATATCATCGAATCATAGTTTGTGGAGTTTTATTTATTATTAATATTTTACATATCTGTTTCCCTTCCGTTAGACAAAGCCTCCATGATGAAAGGATATCTTTTTTACGTTTCTTTTCCCACAACACCAGCCATCTGCTTTGTCAATGATAGTCCCACTAAATATTTTCTGAATTGAACTCTTTTTTTCTGCTGGAAATTTTTTCTTGCTGCCTTGCCTGTCTTACAAAGTCTGGGATTTGAATTACACCTCAGAAACCTACTCTCATAACTGAGAACCTCAAGTTCCCCACTATACACTTCCCAGAATACAATGCTTTAGCCTGTTGTCCCCATTTGACCTTTGATCTGTTTCTCTTCTCCCATGGCAATGATCTAGAATAGATTCCAGACCTCAGCCTCTCAATGATGGCCCATTTCACTATTCACGTTTATTTCTATTTTTGCCTTTGCCTCTCCATCCAAATACATGTATTGAGTTTTAGGGACTTTTATAAATATTGGGATTTTAATGACCTTACTAAAAACAGACACCTAAGCAACCAAAGTTTCTATACTACTTCACCATTTAGAAAATCAGTGCTTCAGTTATTTAAGGTCAGATGAGCATTTGCTTTTGCTGTAATGTTTCCTCTGTAGTTACCCGTTGATCAATACCAATGAGAACTGCTTACTCCAAATCATTAGCTCCAAATAAATGAACTGTAGTTGTAGAAAACAACTTTAAAACACTATAACTGAGAAGTGAAAACAATGAGTTATTTATTTTTAAAGCACGGAAGAGTCTGATGAAATGTATATTGCAGAATCATTATTTGCTAACTACCCTTGGCATTATTAAACAATTCTGTTGTATTTGTTTTGATAATAGCAGGGAGACAGCACCATTAAATTTAGACTTCAAAGGACTGTGGAAGATATTTAATGAAGTAGAGCTCATAATTATTTTCTCATATACACCACAACTATATTTATTTTTAATCCCTTAACACACCACTAGGAAATTAGAAATATTTACTAACATCTCTGCAGATGTATTCAATATTGTGCATTTTGCCCCATGGAATCATTTTTTATTCAATCTTCACTTTGCCCCAAGTAGAATTACTTCAGTTAAGGTTGCCAGATTTAGCAAAAAAAAGACACAAATTTGAAATTTAAATAAGTAAAATAATTTTTAGAATAAATATTTCACATGCAATGTATTGTGCATACTTACATTAAAAAAACACTCATTGTTTACCTAAATTTCAAATTCAATGAGATGGTCTGTAAGTTATCTGGCAATCCTAACTTCCATATTAGTAGATTATTTTTAAAAATGATGCCAATGATGAAGAAATGGAGAAAACAGGATATTATAATAGTGTTGTCAGAAAAAAATTTTAAAAAAATATAAAACTAGGCAATATCATGTTCTTTAGGACATGGACAAGCAATCGCACACAACTGGTGCCTCTATTACATACAGTAAAACCACTGTGGGCCGGCCCCACAGCTTAGCGGTTAAGTGCGTGCGCTCCGCAACTGGTGGCCTGGGTTTGGATCCCGGGCGCGCACCGACGCACCGCTTCTCCGGCCATGCTGAGGCCACGTCCCACATACAGCAACTAGAAGGATGTGCAACTATGACATACAACTATCTACTGGGGCTTTGGGGAAAAAAAGGAGGAGGATTGGCAATAGATGTGAGCTCAGAGTTGGTCTTCCTCAGCAAAAAGGGGAGGATTAGCATGGATCAGCACAGGGCTGATCTTTCTTACAAAAAAAAACATTGCTACTAATTGTGGTGATTTTTATAAGTTTTTTTCAAGTAAAATGCTAACA
Organism: Diceros bicornis minor; assembly: GCF_020826845.1. Lineage (NCBI taxonomy): Eukaryota > Metazoa > Chordata > Mammalia > Perissodactyla > Rhinocerotidae > Diceros > Diceros bicornis. Next base: position 4,901,667 of record NC_080753.1, read on the forward strand.
TAGGCAAATATGTGAATTACGAGTGTAACTCAATAAATTATCCGAAGTAACCATACTCAATGTGAATGTGAATGTGAATAACCACCTACATCAAGATATAAAACATTAAGAATATCTCATGTGTCTCCTCCCACTCACTCACTCTTCATCCTTTTTGAAAGAAACCACTAATTTCTAACACCATAGATTAATTAGGCTGCTTTACACTTTATATGAATGGATTCATATAATATGTTTTCTTTAGTGTCTGCCTTCTTGCATTCAATATTATGTTTGCAATATTACTCTAATTCAATAGCACAATATCATATTCATGTAGCAAGAACTCATTCAATTTCATTGTCATATAATTCTGTGTATGAGTACAACATAATTTATCTGTTTGACTCGATGGATATTTGGGCTATTTCAAGGATTAGATACAATGAATAACGAATAAAGTTGCTGTGAACATACCTACAGATGTCTTTTAGTGACTATGACACATGCATTTCTGATATATAAATAAATATATAATTTACACACACACATGCATTTCTATTGATACACACACATATATACTCACTTTTTATGCTACAGAGTATGTGCATATTCACCTTAAGTAAAGTGAAGTAAATACAAGTAAACTCTGCTTTAGTAGCTCCTGTTAAACAGTAAGTTGAAGTGGATTATACAAATAAGCACTCCTAACTCAAATCTATGAGCATTCCCACTTCATCCTCACCAATACTTGATATTGTCAGACTGTCTAATTTTAGCCACTACAGAGTTGAGTTCTGGTAACACCTTTTAGTTTGAATTTGTGTTGGGCTGATGACTAAGGAGGTTCACTGGCTTCTGGTAAGCGTATTAGCCATTTGAATATGCTCCTCTGTTCAAACCGCTAACTTGTTATACTAGTAGTTCTGTCACCTAATGATGATAAGGTACACACACACATATCAGATATGTTTCATACGTCATAGATTTTTTGCTTTTGGCTTTCAGTTTATCTTTTGATAATCATTAGTTCTGAAATAAATGTGTCCAATTTATCAATCTTTTTTTTTACAGCAAAATCTTTTGGCATCTTTCTTAAATTATCTTTTCCTAAACCAGGGTCATGAGGATATACTTCTATATTATATTCTAGAAAGTCATTGCTTTCTATTTTTCATATAGATCTAGATATGTTAAATTTTTACTTTATACTGTGAAGATTATGACAAATTTGTCTTTTTTTTATGAATATCATTAAAAACTCAGAATAATATATAATCCTGTTTCTGGTCTTTGTATCTTATTTTATAGTCCATTTATTTCTCTTGAAACCAATACTACACAATCTTAATTACATTATCTTTGTAAGAAGTCTTGATATTCTTAGGATATTTTTTCTCCATTTATTTATTACCAGACACAGGTGATATTATTGTCATTTACTTCAACTATCTCTATATGTATTATATTCCACAAAACATTATTTGGCCTGACTCAGAGTTCACTCAATGTGACTGCCCTATCCCCAGAGTATTTGTTGAAAATAATCAGTGACAATTGTTAAACTTCATAGCTGCCTACACAGTGACACGCAGTTGGGACAAACAAGAGGCTGTAAAAAAGGTAAAACGAAAATCTGAGGAATGAGATACACACATGGAGCTCTAAAAAGCTTCAATATAGGGGCTGGCCCAGTGGCGCAAGCGGTTAAGTGCACGTGCTCTGCTGCGGCGGCACGGGGTTCGCCGGTTCGGATCCCTGGCGCGCACCAACGCACTGCTTGTCAAGCCATGCTGTGGCGGCATCCCATATAAAGTGGAGGAAGATGGGCATGGATGTTAGCCCAGGCCAGTCTTCCTCAGCAAAAAGAGGAGGATTGGCAGATGTTAGCTCAGGGCTGAACTTCCTCACACACACAAAAAAAGCTTCAATATATTTATGGTAATCGCAAAAGCCATGCACATGCAGGGCTGTGTGCATCCCAAAAAGATCTGAAAAAGACGTATTCTCTCAACTCTGTATGACCTTGAGGCTTTATGAAAGCAGGGAGTGAAGGCTAAATCAGAGTCGTACTCTGTCAGAGAATTGTAGTGTGCCCCAACATATGTGCACAGCCCCTTAACAAAGGCTAAGAGATTTATTGATCCAAGGCATTTAAATAAATCTCTTTCCAATTGTTAGCTACTCACTAAGCTAACTGAGTAGAGACTTCAGTGTCCACTCATGACAAAAAATACAGACTTTGCAGAATTAGTGCAGGAGAATAACTAAACAGACACTAAAAAAACAACAACAACAATAAACACTAACAGAAAACCTTAGAGAGAAAAGGGATATCTGATTTTTGAAGCTGCCATGTTATATTAAAAAACATTTTTAATAAAAAATTATAATTCATGAGAAGGAACAAGAAAGTATTGTTGTACATAGAAAAAGAAGCACTCAATAGAAACTGTCACTGAGGTAGCCCAGTTGCTGAATTTATTAAACAAAGACTTCTAAATCAGCTATTACAAATAGATACAAAAAATTAAAAAAAAAAATCATGTCTAACAGAGGAATGGAAAATATGAGTACAATGTCTCACCAAATAGGGAATATCAATAACGGTATAGGTATTATAAAAAGAACAGAATAGAAACCCAATAATTCTATATCCAATAAAACTAATTTTCAAAAACTAAACAGAAATTAAGACATTTTAAGATAAACAAAAACTGAGAGACTATGTTGCTAGCAGTCCTGTCCTCCAAGAAATACTGATGGAAGTCTTCAGGCTAAAGACATTCTTGAATCCATAGAAGAACTAAAAAGCACCAGTAAAGATAACTAAATAAGTGAAATTAAAAGACAGTATAAACTTAATTTGTTTACAACTTTTTAACTATCTTTTCAAAAGTAAAACTCCTTGAAACATAAATTCTAAAACTGTGTCTATGGACATTTAATGCACAAATATTTAATTTATATGATGAGAGGAGGACCAAGGAGAGGCGAGGAAAGAGAGCTATATCGGAGCAATAGTTTTGTAAATTATTTCAGTTAGTATGAATCCAAAGAGAGTATTTTAAATTAATCTGTTCTTTGTAATGCACATGGAAAACAATTGGAAAGTAACACAAAATAATTAAAAAAAAAAAAAGACAGTTACAATATTATACTAGAAAATGTCTATTTAACAAAAAAGACCAGTGATGAAAAAATAGAGGAACAAAAACACAAGACAGAGAAAACATAGCAAAATAGGAGATGTAAACATTATCCCATGCGTAATTACATTACATCTAAATAGAATAAGCATTCCAATTAAAGACAGATTGGTAGATGAACAAAAAAATGATCAGATTATATACTGTCTACAAGAGACACAATGTAGATTCAAAGACGAAAATAGGTTTAATGTATGAGTTGAGAAAAAATATACAATGTAAACAGTAGCCAAAAGAAAACTGGGGTGATTATTCTAATATCAGACAAATTAGACTTTAAGATAAGAATTGTTCATAGAGACAAAGGAGGAATTTTTATCATAATAAAAGCATTAATCCAACATGAAGATAAAACAATTATAAACACATATACACCTAACAACAGAGCACCAAAATACATACAGCAAAAAATTGACATAATTGAAGGGAGAAATAGACAAGTCAACAAAAGTTGTTAAAGACATCATAACCCACCTTCAGTAATAGATAAAGCAAGTAAATAGAAAATTTAAAAAATAGGAGACTTGACCAACACTTTAAGACACTTAGACCTATTAGGCACCTTATCAAACACTCCACCCAACAACAGCAGAACACACATTCTTCTCAAGCACACATTAAACACTGTCAAGGATAAATCATATTCCAGGCCAGATAACAACAATTAATAAATTTAAAAGGATTAAAATCATACAATGTATGTTCTCTAACTGCAATGTAATAAAATTAGTAATCTATAAGAAAGAAATGTGGGACATTCACAGATACGTGGAAAATACACAAAACATTCCTAATTAAGAAACATATCAAAGAAGAAATAACAAGTGAAAGTAGAAAATACTCTGAGATGAATTAAAATTAAATCACAGCATATCAAACTTATGGGATGCAGTTAAAATAATAATTAAAGGAAAATGTATAGATATAAATACCCATATTAAAGCAGAAGAAAGATCTCAAATCTATAACTAACCTTTCTCCTTATGAAACTAGAACAAGAAGAATAAACTAAACATAAAGCAAATAGAAGAAATAATAATAAAAAATAGCAGAAATAAATGAAGTAAGGAATACAGAAACAGAGAAAATCAAAGAAAGAAAAAGCAGATTCTTTGAAAAAAATAAACAAAATTGACAAACCCACTCCTAAATAAGCAATGTGTTAAATAAAAAAATTACAATTAAAACTGAAAAATAATTTGAGGATGAATGAAAATGAAACACAATTTACCAAAACAAATTAGATTAAGTTAAAGTAGTATTTAGAGGGAAATGTATAGTTGTAAACACTATCAGTCAAATCAATGTCTAGCCTTCCATCTTAAGATATTAGAAAAGAAGAACACGTTTAAATTTAAAGCAAGGAGATAAAAATGACATAACAAAGATTAGTGTGGATATAAATAAAACAGGGACATAATAAAGATTAGTGTGCAAATAAATGAATAAAAAAACAAGAGAAAATCAACAAAATTAAAAGTTGGTTATTTGAAAAGAAAAAAATATGGACAAAACTTTAGCTAGAATTACTAAGAAAAATGAGGAAAAACTCAATTTACTAAAATCGGAAATGAAAGAGAACATTTAGAAATTGACCTTGTGGAAATGAAAAAGATTTTACAGGAAAGATATAAACAATGTATACCAACAGATTAGATGACATAAATGAAATGGACAACTTTTAGAAAGAAACAACTTACCAAAACTTACTAAAGAAGAATTACAAAATTTGAAAATACCTATGGAAAGTAAAAAGACTGAATTAGTAATTAAAAACTTGGCAAAAGTAAAAGCCCAGGACCACATCGCTTCACTGGTGAATTCTTCCAAATGTTTAAAGAAAAATTAATACCAATTCTTCATAAAATCTTCCAAAACTTAGAAGAGGAAACATATCCCATGTTTCCAGCATCACCCTGAGGCCAAAACCAGACAAGGATATCACTAGGAGACAACACTACAGACCAATATATCTTATGCATGTAGCTGCAAAAATCCTCACCATAATACTAGCAAAACAAGTTTAGTCACATATAAAAAAGGACTATGCACTGTGACTGATGTGTTTTATCTCAGGAATGCAAGGAAATTTCAATCTATAAAAACCAATCAATTTAATAAACCTTATTAACAGAATTCAAGGGCATAAGCAACATGATCATCTCAGTAGATAAACAAGAAGTATTTGAAAAATCCTGAAACTCTTTCATGGTAAAAACAATCAACAAAATTAGAATAGAACAGAATTTTCTCAGCTTGATAAAAGGTATCTACAAACCACACCTATTATCATACTTGTTGATGAAACTGAACATTTTCCTCATAAAATCAGGAACAGAACTAGTATGTCCACTCTCAACACTTTTTTCCAACATAGTACTAGAGGTTTTCAACAGGGAAATTAAGTTAAAGAAAGAAAGAAAGAAATGGCATATTGATGGGAAACAATGATGTAAAACTGTCTCTATTCACAAATGGCATGATCTTGTATTTACAAAATCCTAAGGAATGTCCCCTCCCTTAAAAAAAAAAAGATTAGATATAATAAACTAGTTCAGCAAGCTTTCAGGATACAATGTGAATATACAAAGAGAAATTGTATATCAATACACTAACAATGAACATGCCAAAAATGAAATTGAGAAAACAATTCGATTTATAAGAGTAACAAAACATCATTGAAAGAAATGAAAATTTTCATAAGTGGAACAACATTGTTTGCTGTATTGAATTGGTCAGGAATGGAACCAAAGTAAGAGAAGAAAAAGAATTTAGGACATGAATAAATTGGTATTTTGCTGAGAAGAAAAGTTCTTCAGGTTCACTAGGGCACAATTAAGGAGCAGAATTTGAAGAATAGGGGTGAGAATATATAGGATGGTAAAACTAAATAGCTTTCCAGATTTTCCACAATGTATATTATGGTCTTTGAAGTATTTTGGGTTCCCAAAAGATTAAAAAATACATATTGAAATGTAACCATAAAAAGTCATACCAGAAATATAAATATTAGTGATTTTAGAAATAGCTAATGTTTAGGGGATATCAACACCATCGTTCTACATGAGGGGAGGTGATTGCATGTGTGCTCCTGATGTGGGAGAGGGCATTGAGGCAAGCAGAATTATTTATATCACTTACACGCAAGTCTCGAAGCCTGTGCAACTGCTCTTTTCAGACAGCAGTTTTCCATCAATACTCTAAGCATTTATGTAACAAATAAGTATTTTTTCCTATGTGTGGAAATAAAGTTTGTGTAAAGGATGCAACTGTAATATTGAGATCAACATTGCTCATTTCAATATTTCCAACATTTCAAGGCAGAGATTTAGGATTTTCAATGAACTAAAAACATTATCTGAAGGAAAAACCATGGGGAGGGGTAGTTGAGCTCTTAATCTTCTATTCCCCGCCAGGAAGGAGTTGCCAAACGTCCATGCACATGTTGAGTGGAGAACCTCCCAGGCATCTGGAGCTTGAAAGGTTCTGATGATGAATTCTAAGCAAGCCCAAAGCACCACTGGGAACTGCTCTTAGTGTGTCTGTAAGAAGGCACAGTGGGAAAAAAATGATCTGCTGACAGTTGAGACAAAAATTCCAACTACAAATACAGAAACGAGGAATGCAAGCAAGAAGCAACATAGGAACTCTGATATTTCAAAGTCTTAAAGAAATAGTAGAAGACACCAATTCAAAGCTGAATGAGACAAAAACTATACTTCTATTCCTAATATGTTTGTTATTTTATAATACCAAATAGACAGTGCAATTACCAAAAAAAAAAAAAAAAAGATATGGCTCTTCAAAATACTCTACTGTTAGAAAATCCAAAAGACCACAGGGGTGTTTAACTGAAAAAAGGAAGCGAATGAAGGAGCAGCTCATCTTAGTTTGAACACCTGGATTTACTTTGAAATGCCAGTCTCGCATTTCACAAGCCCACATTAAGCTTATGGTAAAGGCTTATAACACTGAAATATAAAATATCCACTCAAAGTACTCCAGGATCGTGTTATATAAACTGGCAAACTTTGGACAACTCATGGGAAAAGTTACTCTAATGTAGAAATAAACAACCAAACAAAAGATAGCTAGTGGATCATTTTATATTAACATGGGGAAACTATTATAAAGACCCATCAAAAATATTAGCCATTTACCTCAATGCTCTGGATTTAGCCCTGCTAGTGTAACCACTTAGCTCTGCTTGCTACTGAAACACACTAACTCTCTAGGAGAAGGACCAATGACACCACAAAATTATAAACACAAAGATAAGAGGGAAAATTAAAACTACACTGTTCTGGATACTGAAAAGTGGAGGAGTGTGTGCTGGCTAGCCTAGCATGCTCCAGAAAGCTAAATTCACTCCAGGAGATGTGAAAAGTAAAAACAATGTGTCGATTTTCGATATAGATAATCCAAAATGGCCACAAATTGGTACGTTTAAGGACCACCAGAAGAGGACAACGATTTTCTATCCTAGTCACATCGTGATAGAATAAATCACTCATAGAACAGAACATTTTACTACCTGAAAAAGAAAATCAAAGTTTATTGTTTGGTTATAATCCCAAATACCATTGGATGTGAGTATTCTGCAGGAGATTAATTTTTTAAAAATCATAGACACACATGTACACATATTTCTAGGATATAACAAGATTATATACCAAGATTAGAGGGTCTCTATACTATTTGGTTCAAGAAACGGTGGCAGTGCCGGTAACGCAATGTACTATATATATATTGTGATTTTTTTCCTCTATGGAATGTGACTATTTAAGTGAAAAAACCGTATGTTCAGAATTCAGGAACATGGATCTCTCTGTTGGTAAGTCCTATCTATGGACAAAGAGCTCCCATTCAACTTTTGCTGTCTTAAACATAAAGAGAAACTTGGAATCACCAGACAGCCAATAAATACCCTTAACATAAAAGATTAAAACCAAAATATTCATTTTGATAATAATAAATGGACTATTGATTTATTTTGCAATAGAAAAGAGTTCTTGAACATTAAAAATCTGATAGTAGAATTTAAAGACACACTTCAACATAAGAATTGAAAGCTTCCAAAGTGGAGTAAAAACAACAAGAAGAAACAAATTCTGCTTCCATGAAGATGGAGTGGCCATATCTTTCTTTATTCCTCCAAGCAAGTACAATTAAAACCTGAGACATTATATATATTAAATAAATAAACAAATAAATAAATAAATAAAAATACCCTGAAAAGTGGAGAAAAGGCAGACCACCTAAGAACCTTGGAACCTGAAAAATGACATTGTAGTGAGTTCCCTGGATTTTCTTTTTTGTCTTGTATACCCCAAAGTGGGTGCTGGAGAAACCATAAACCTGGATACATAAGGGATGCAGACAAATAAAGTTCCAACAAAGTCTGCTCTCTCTAGCCAGTAGACCAGGAAAAACACAGTCTAACAAGATAGTAAACTTTTAGACAATTACTTCTATACTCCAGCCAAACACCACAGAAGACCTGTGACCCCACCCCCATCCATGTCAGCTAAGGCCAAGGGGGGATCCTAGACTTCCACCTCACCAGCTGTAATGAGGTATCCCAAACTCCCAATCAGGAAGATGCCAGAGAAGGCCAAGAAGTGAGCCAAGACTTCCATCTCTACTGAGCAATAATGAGCACCCGCACTCCCAAAGATGAGATCAGTGGAATTTGTGTGGGGAGCACAGACTTTCATCCTCATGTAGCAGTAATGAAGGGACAGTCTCAAAGACGGTCTAATGGAGAGTCAGGATTTTTACCCTATTCCTGTGGGAAGTAGTAAGGAGGCACTCCTATTCATCCCAAACAGGGAGGTATCAATGGAAGCCTAGTAGGGAGCTGAAACTCCCATCTCCACACAAGAATCATAAGCCAACACACCCAGTTGTCAACAGAGGCCAAGTGGAGAACTTAGACTTGTACCCCTACCTCACGTAATGAAGTGACACCCTCCCTTTTTCTGCCGAAGCTGTCTTAGAAGAAGCTGGTTAAAGCAGGAGGTTTAAGTAAGATCCAGAGTCTCATAAATTAATACTCACAATGTCCAAGTTTCAATCAAGAATCATACATCATACCAAGAACCAAAAAGATCTCAAAGTTAATAAAAATGACAGTCAATGAGTACTCCTACCAAGAGGACTGAGATATTAGAATTATTCAACAAATATTTTAAAGTACTCATCATAAAATTGCTTCAAACAGCAATCACAAACATGCTCGAAACAAATGAGAAAACTCAGCAAAGAAACAAAGTTTTCAGAAAGAAGTTAAAAATATGAAGAACCAAATGGAAATTTTAGAATGAAAAAGTAAAATAGTTACATTTAAAACAAAACCTCAATCAAAGGCCTCAACAACAGAATGGAGAGGAAAAAGGAAATAATTAGTGGACTGGGAGAGAGGAAAAATAGAAAATAATCTGCCTCCAAGCCCCCCAAAAAAAGACAGAGTCTGAGTGTCCTGGAGGACTATACCAACAGATCAGAAATTTATGCCATTTAGCTCTGGAAGGAGAGGAGAAAGAGAGTGAAAAATATTTAAATAAATAATTCAATTGACAGAACTTGACAGAAAATTAGCAAGAATTTGGAAGACACTATAAAGCAACAGGATCTAACCAATATTTGTAGAACAGTCCCCTCAACAATAGAATACACATTCTTTTCAAGTGCCCATGGAACATTGTATCAGATAGACAATATGCCAGGCTATGAAACAAACCTTAACACATTTAAAATAATTGAAACAATGCAGAATATTTTCTCTGTTCACAACAGAACCGAACTAGAAATAAATAACAGGGAAATCTTCAAACACTGTAAACTAAACAATACAGTTCTAAATTATCGATGAGTCAAGGAGGAATCTCAAGGGAAGTAAAACCATCTTTTGAACTGAACTGAAAATAAAATACAACATATCAGAGCATTGCTAAGAGGGAAAATTATAATAATAAATGCATACTTTAGAAAAGAGGAAAAGTTTCATATCAGTAATCTAAGATCCCAATTCAAGAACCTTAAGAAAAGAAGACTATAAGTTCAAAGTGAGCAGAAGGATGGAAACAATTAAGATACAAAAATAATAGAGAAAATCAATGAAGCAAATAGCTAGTTCTTTGAAATTTTTAATAAAATTAAGAAAGTCCTAGCAAAATTGACAATGAAAAAAATGGAGAAGATACAAATAATCAATATCAGGACTGAAACTTGGAGCACTAGTACAGACCCTGTAAATATAAAGCAATAGTAAAGAATACTATATAAAACTGTACACACATAAACTTAACAACCTTTATGAAATGGACCAATTCCTTGAAAAACACAAACTACTAGAACTTACCCAATGTTAAATAAATTATTAGACTAGCTCTATGACTATTAAGGAAAACGAAATTGTATTGTGAAAACTACCAAAATAGAAATTTCCCATCCCAGGTGGTTTTACTGAAAAATTCTACAAAATGTTTAAAGAAGAATTAATACGTATTGTACCCAATCTCTTCCAGAAAATACAAGGGAAGGAAACCCTTCCATTTCATTTTATGAAGCTAGTATCCTACTGATATCAAAACCAGAGACAGTACAAAAAAGGAAAGAAAAGAATGAAAATCATAAATCAATATCCCTCATAAATGTAAAGACAAAAAATTCTTAACAAAATATTAGCAAAAGAATTCAGCAATATATAAAAAGAATTTTACACTCCCACCAAATGAGATTTGTTCCAGGGGTACCACTCTTGCTTAGCATTTGCAAATCAGTAACATTATACTGAGTGGTGACAGACTGAAAGATTTCCCCCTAAGATCAGGCCCACAGCAAGGATATCAGCTCTTGTCATTCTTATTTATTATCATGGTGGATGTTTTAGCCTGTGCAATAAACTAAGAAAAGTAAATAAAATTTATACAATTGGAAAGGATGACATTAAACTGTCTCTAATGACAGATTACATGATTGTAATCTGTCTACAGTTGCAATATGACCTACACTGGAAATCTCAAGAAATCTAAAAAAAAAACTGAAACTCTCCCAGAATTAATAAGTAAGTTCAGCAAGGTCACAGGATACAAGATAAACACAAAAAAATCTTTCATATTTCTATATAGTAGTAAGGAATATGTGCAACCAAAATTATAAACAAAATATCATTTCTAAGCACAGAAAATATATATACTGAGATGCAAATTTAGCAAAACCTGTGCAGGATTTGTATACTTAAAACTCCACAACACTGATGAAAGAAATCAAAAAAGATATGAATAAATGAAGAAACATACTATGTTTCTGGATTGGAAGACTCAACATAGTAAAGATGTCAATTCTCCCTAAATTGATGTAAAGGTTTACTGCAATTCCTATCAAAATCCCAGCAAGATATTTTTTTAGATATATATAAGATTATTCTAAAATATACATGAAAAGGCAAAGGAACTTGAATAGTTAAAACAATTTGAGAAAAAAAGAATAAAGTGGGAAGAATAAGTCTACGTGATATCATGACTTATCATAGAGCTACAGCAATAAAGACTCTGTGGTATCTGTGGAGGGATAGACATAGGTTATGGAACATAATAGAGAACCAAGAGGTAAACTCACATAAATATGCCCAACTAATTTTTGGCAAAGGTATACAAGCAATGGAGGAAATATATCCTTTTCAACAAATACTGCTCAGACATGAAATTTGACTTAAATCTAACATCTAATGCAAAAATCACTCAAAATGGATCATAGATTTAAATCTAACACAAAAACAACAAAATTTTTAGAAAAACATGACAGAAGAAAATTTGGGGGACATAAGGCTAGACAAAGAGTTAGATTTCACAACAAAAGGACAATTAATAAAGGGAAAATTTGATGAGAAGAAATCAATAAAATAAAAATTGATAAAATGAAATTTTGATAAATTGGACAAAACTGATAATTGGATTAAATTAAAAACATTTCTTGGGGCTGGCCCTATGGCCTACTGGTTAGGTTTGGTGCACTCCACTTTGGTGGCCCAGGTTCACAGGTTCAGATCCTGGGCGCGGACATACACCACTTGTCAGACATGCTGTGGCGGTGACCCACATACAAAATAGATGAAGATTGGCACAGATGTTAGCTCAGGGGTAATCTTCCTCAAGCAAAAAAAAAAAAAAAACATTTCTCAGTGAAAGCCTCTGTTAAGAGAATAAAAATACAAGCTACTGACTGGGACAATATACTATATTTGTAAACCATATATCGACATAGAAATATACAAAAAACTCTCAAAACTTGAGTAAAATAAACAATTAATTTAGAAAGTGAACAAAAGACATGAAGAATTATTTCAACAAAGAGGATATACAAATGACAAAAAAGCCCATGAAAAGATGTTCAACATTAGCAGCTATTAGAGAAATGCAAATTTAAGCCAAAATAAGATGTCATTACACACTTATTAAAATGGGTAAAATAAAACATAGTGACAACACCAAATGTTGTTGAGGATGCGGGGACACCAGACTATTCTTGTATTGCTATTTGGAATGTAATGCCACTCTAGGAAACAATTTGGCCGTTTCTTAAAAAACTAAACATGATGGTAGACCATTATCTTACACCATACACAAAAATTAACTCAAAATGGATTAAAGACGTGAATGTAAGACCTGAAGCCACGAAACTTCTAGAAAAACACATAAGCAATACACTTTTTGTCATCAGTCTTAGCAATATATTTTCAAGTACCGTGTCTGACTGGGCAAGGGAAACGATAGAAAAAATAAACAAATTGGACTACATAAAACTAAAAAGCTTCTGCACAACAAGGGAAACCATCAACAAAACAAAAAGACATCCTGACAACTGGGAGAAGATATTTGCACACCATATATCTGATAAGGGGTGAACATCTAAAATATATAAATAACTCATACATCTCAACAATGAAAAAAGTAACAACTCAATTTAAAAATGGGCAAAAGACCTGAAGAGACATTTCTCCAAAGAAGATAAACAGATGGCCAACAGGCACATGAAAAGATGTTCAACATCATTAACTATCAGGGAAATGCAAGTCAAAACTACAATGAGATATCAACTCACACCCGTCAGAATGGCTATAATTAACAAGACAGGAAACAACAAGTATTGAAGAGGATGTGGAGAGAAGGGAACTCTCATACACCGCTGGTGGGAGTGCCAATTGGTGCAGTGATTATGGGAAACAGTATGGAGATTCCTCAAAAACTTAAGAATAGAACTACCATATGATCCAGCTATTCCACTGCTGGGTATTTATCTAAAGAACATGAAATAACAAATGCGTAGAGATAACGCACCCCTATGTTCATTACAGCACTATTCACAATAGCCAAGACTTGGAAGCAACCTAAGTGCCCATCAAGGGATGAATAGGTAAAGAAGACGTGGTATATATACACAATGCAATACTACTCAGCCATAACAAACAATGAAATCCAGCCCTTTGTGACAATGTGGATGGACATTGAGATATTATGTAATAATTAATGCATTATTCGCTTATTATGTTAAGTGAAATAAGGCAGAAGGAGAAGATCAAATACCGTATGATCTCACTCATAAGTAGAAGGTAAAAACAACAAAAAACAAACACATAGAGACAGAGATTGGATTGGTGGTTACCAGAGGAGAAGGGGGAAGGGAGGAGGGCAAAAGGGATGATTAGGCGCGTGTGTGTGGTGAAGGATTGTAATTAGTATTTGGGTGTTGAACATGACGTAATCTATGCAGAAATAGAAGTATAATGATGTACACCTGAAATTTACATAATGTTATAAACCAATGTTACTGCAATACAAATAAATAAATAAGCAAAACTGAAAAAGAAAAAAAAACTGTAACATCTAAATTAAAAAAAAGAGAGTTGCCTGAGTGGTCTAAGAGCACAAGTTAGTTAATATTTCAGGCAATAGAAGCCACTTTTCAATCACTGAGTTCTCAGACACTTTGTAACTGGTTGTTGTATTTGTTATTCATTATACAAGAATAACATGGAATCATAGGAATACAGATGAATACTATTCAAATTTACTTATAAAATTATACCATAAACCTTTTAGAAAGAATGGCCGTAACTCAGAGTGGCTCTTCAAGTCCAGTAGAGATAAGGGCTTTTGGGCACAAGTACTTGACTAGTCCTATGCGCTTCATATTGCGTTTGGTGACATTCTGAGATCGTTTAAACTCCTCTCTCCATTTGAATTGCGGCAAAAAGAACAACAACAAACTTCAAAATACACAAGAGAGGTATGCTAGTAAGTATTTGATGTTGCATATGACTCCTGGGTTTTATCGACAGCCTGTCAACACCTAGCCATAGCATAAAACCATCGCAACAACCAATCTGCACATGGGACAGCTTCAAGGTCATCCTGAACTCTCAGTTGCTGAAGTGGAAACGTTCCTTGGAATTCACTCACTTTGTTACCGAAAATCTGTTTTTATGGTAGCGTATATTCTCATTTAAATCCAAATTCTAGAAATTATACTTATTTTAATTTTCTTTTCTATTCATGATTTTATAAAACATTGCTCTATAAAGTTATAGCAATGTTTTAATATTTTTGTACCAAAAAGATTAAAATCCTTCTAAGAAACTAAAAATTTTATTTTATGTGCCCATAATGATATAAATTGCCTTATTGGGATTGGCCTTAAGATATATTTTTATTATTAAAGAGGAACATCATATAATTTAATATAAGAATAGTTTAATAATATTTATATTTAAGCTATAACTAAAAATGAATTTTTTTTTATTATTGTGCCTTTTTTAAAACCATATTTATTCACTGTGGATTTCAAGCATATCTGAGAAAGCAAACCATAATATTAGAATAATCTTATTTATATAATAAATAGAAATTTGAATACAGTACCCTTCTTGGCCACATTATATTGACTAAGAATATTTTAAAATGTTTTATTCTCCTTTGGAATTAGTATCAATTAAATAAGATAAATTCAAAAAATTAATATGGAAAGTTCAAAATGTGTGCAAGATAATCAATACATGTTGGTTCTTTCCCTTCTCCTTAAAGAAGTGCAATAGTTTTAGAGAAATTGTCCTACGATTATCTTTAGTTTCCTAAAAAGAAATTCACAAACGTACCTTCAATTTTTCATTTCATATAAAGTCCTCACAGGAAAACTCTATATTTTATATGAGATTAAAAACAGATGCTAAGAAAATTACCATATCTAATATATTTTTAAAACTTTTTTTATTAACTTTGTAATAATTAATTCTGTAAAAGATTTTATGGGATCAAAATATGTTTTACACTCTCTTTTATTTCCCATTCTTTTCAAATCAGTTCTACATAAGAAATTGCTATTTTGTTTCTGAAATTGATGGAATATGTTTTTATCTAAACTGGTAAAAGAAATAAGGAAAGTCATGTAGTTCTGGGATCTGAATTATATGGATAATTTTGCATATGTGTAAATATCAACTAAGGAAAGAATCTTGTAGCATTGTTTTTTAAACTGATACAGATTAATAGAATTGAGAAGAAATTCAGAGAAATGAATGGTTTTATTTGCATTCTCTATTTTGTTCATGAATATAAAATAGCCATTTGTCAATCTCCATATAGAAATGGATAAAAATTTCACAGTATTGTCATGTCTTCTTTGACATCATAGAGCATGCATGCATTTGGTTTGTGAGGTGGGTTGGTGGACTAGTCTGGACCTGGTGAGGATGGAGAAAACAATGAGGTGAATTTCCACAAAACTGTCGGAAATTAAAGTTGGTTTAATGTTGGATAAAAAACAAGATATGAGAAGAAGTTATTTCCCGCATCTCATTTGATTAGTGCTTAATACAACACTATGAAATGGAAAGAGAAAATATCGAAAGTTATTAAAAATATGTACTCAGATTACATAGGCCATCGATTTCATTGCTGAAATAATAACATAAGGGATTTCTCCTTTATAGAGAAGTGATTAATATTGAAAACAATGAGCTTTTTTTCATTTTATTTATGTTTTCTAAAAGAATATTTTATGAAAGTTTGCCTAAAATTGCCTCAAACTATTTTGATCTCAAGTTTAAATCATATTCCTTTCTCTTGGAAATTAATTGTTCCTATTTTGATCCTTCATAAGATTTTCCTTCAAAGAGGAAACCTAAGAGCATATTATTATAAAGCACTGCAGTGAGTTTAAAAAGGAGGAGTCACATGGATCAACACTGATGGTCTTTACACAGTCCTAGTGCTTCTGAAGAGGTCTCTATAGCCCTGAAAAGATGGGTCATGTCAGAACCTCATTAAGAGCTCTGCTCCAGGGACATGACACAATTCAGAGAGGTTATGTCTGCACTCCACTCACGAAAACGTTTGCAAAAGAATTCCCTTACACCAACTAGTTGCAAAGTAAACATGCCAAATTGGGCAAAGGAGTGGAGGAAAATTTTCTATTTTCCATTGAAAAAAGAACACATCCAGCAAACTTGTGTTTAATATGATGGCTTAAGCTCAATGACGCATCAATTGCAAGTATTTGAAGATTATTTAGAATAAAAATGATTCAAGGTTATATAATACATCCTTTAAGGAGAAATGAAACAATATATGTTCTATTAAATTGTATAAAAAATAGTAGAGCAATTAGTTTTTAATTCTATGAACTTACGTGCAATAACTAATTTCCAAAGTCTCTATCTTCTTCTAACGTTATTCCAGAGTTGTGAAATAAAGATAGATCGTCAAGGATTAGGAAAGCAGGTGCTACCTGTTACTGATCTGCTGTCTCAGATAGGAATATCTAAATTTCCTGAACTATTCAGTTTACTTCTCAATAAAATGATAATACTGTTGTTAAATTTTTTCATTGGAGGTATTGTTGGAATAAAATGAGATGACCTATTCAAATGATATAGCAACATCCTTCTCTAAAGAGTCATAAATTAAAGGTTCCATTTGTTTACTAATCTACCTCAATGATGATAATGAAAAAGAGGATACAATAATAATGATGATGATGATAATAATAACATCATCTTTAACATCTATGAGATACTGCTATATGCCAGGCATTCTTTTAAATACTTTAAAATTGTTCATCATTTAAGCAGTTCCTAAGAAAACCCCTATACAACTGTGTCTTTTTTTTTTTTTAACCAGAAATTAAAGCACACAGAGGTTAAAAAATTTGCAAAAGTTTACAGTTAGAGTCAGGCTTGAAAGAGCTGTCTGACAATAGAATTTATCTCAAACTAGCAATTCTGAAAAGACAGTACTACTTGCAGTATTGATTTAATTTCCCATTAATGCATTTATTTAGCTAGCATGTTTTTTGGTGGGTGGAGGTGGCAAGGACACCATGCAATGCAATATACCTTCTAAGTTTCTAGCTCTGATGATATGTTGTCCACATAAAATGTCTATTATACACCATCTCTGCCTTCATTCACCGTCACTATCTTCTTCATCATCATCATCTAAAAAATGATAATTTTCACATACTTCAGTTCTCTTGCATATAGCTAATATTTGAAGAGTTAGCACAGCAATAGATATGTTTAATTCACATGATTAATGGCAAGGAAGTTAAGCACTTCCTCGTAGGTGAAATCATTAGTAAGTAGCAGAGCCTGTCCTTAAATCCGTGTATTCATACTCCAAATCCTGTACACTTTCCAATATTCCAAAATGGTTGACTATCAAGTTAACTAGAATTAACCTTCAATTTAGAAGTAATTAAAGTTAGTAATTCTTAACAGATTCTGAACATACATCCTACATATTCGAAATTGTTTGTGGGAGTTTGGTTAAATGAGTAGAAATGGTTATTTACATAAAGTATTAGTTTTTAATGAGCCATTTTATTACATTTTAAAGATTGTATATATTCTTGACAATTTCTACTTGACATTAATTTTAATACTAAAATATTAGATATTGCATAATTTCAAGTGATGAGAAACAATCTGTTTAAACCTGCCACAAGCTTAAAATTTTAACTTTGTTAATAACTGGTGTTATTACTATTTTAAGTAAAACCTTTTAAAATCCATTGACAAGCAATGGTACTTTGTTACATGACAATTTTGATATTTAAAATTAAATTATATTTACAGTACATTAGTTTATATTTTGAAGTAATAGTTTATATTTTAATGTGAAGAAAAACAATGTAAGTTATATTTACTAAAGCAGATATGTATCACTGTTCTTCATGCTTCATTGGATATACAAATTATACATTGGGGATAATAAATTTGGCATTTGAAAACATTTTATGTAGTAAATTAATTTTTCTCACACATTTTTTTAAGAAAATATTGTGAAATTCTCTTAGCAAATTAACTTAATTCAGGGATAAGGCATATGTCTTAAATTTTAATTTTCTAGAGGAAAAGAAACATGAAAGCATTATATACAGCTTGTGGTACTTTACACAGACAAATATGTATACTTAATAAATGCTTTTGAATATGACAATTGAAGGCAGTATTAACTACAAAAGAAAGGGAAATATACATATATATAGTACAAGGAAATTTTTGCTAAAATGCCTCGGTATTTTCTATATTTTTCAGAATATATTAGTGCCCAGCAATCATAATTCTTCTGAAATTAATTTTCCTTTATAAAAATCATGCAGTAGCCTTTTTTATGTGTCAGACACATAGTGAGGGTCTAGGGATACAAGAATGAATGAAACACCCCAGCCTTCAAGAGCTCACCATCCAATAAAGAAAATAGACCTGTAAACACATGATTAGAGAATGCTATGAACATCATTATCTCTGTGAGGTTTATTCAGAATGATCCCTGAGAAGAGATGAAGGGTGATATTTAAACTAAACCTTGATAGCTGTATAGAAGTTTAACTGTGGAGAAAAGTTTAAGAAGAAATATCTTGGTCAAGAAAAGAGTTTGTGCAAAAGTATGAATAGCAAAGGAAGATAACCTAACAATAAAAAGTTAAAAGTTCAATCTGCTGTTTTTTAGTTAGTGAAAATTTGAGAGGAGTGGGAAATTAAATCTAGAGCTATTCTATCCTGTAGGCATCAGAGATAAAGAGATTTTAAGATGGTAATGGACATGACGAATATATGTTTTGAAATGACCTGTTGACTGTGGAAAAGAAAAAGAATTGAAAGGAGAAAGAAAGAGAATAGGAAATCAGTTGGAATAAAAATACAAAATTTCATGGAGACAAATAGAAAAGATCTACAACAACGAAGCACGACATGTGCAGGAGAGAATCAAGGATTACTTAATAAATATATTCAGCAATACTTGGTGACTCATGGAGGTAATAGGTGACAAAAATATTAACTAACGACGTTTCTGAAGTTAGCTTGAGAGACCCCGGATGAAGGACATGACTCCATTACTGGGGAATTTGCTATCTTGCTAGCCCAGGTGCCTCATTCGGAGGCTACAGTGAGGGGGCCTTCTCTTGAGGCCTTCCTCAGTTACCCCTGGTGAGATTCCATTATGGGGAGGCGGGGGTGCCTTAAAGACACTGTCTCTGTTCTGACTTGATACTCAGTACTTTTCCACTCTTAGCCCTACCCTCTTTCCCTCCTCCCAGCTCCCAGGCATTCAGAGAACGGCAGGAGCCTTTTATTCGGGCCTCCCTGGGCGATGAGATGATTTCCCCGTGTGTGCCGATCCACCTGACCTGGCCTGGTGTGGTTCCATGAGGAGAAATGGAACGTTGGCGGTGCGGATGCTTTCTGGTTTCTTGCTTATACTACTGCAGTTAGTAGATAAAGTCATAATTGTTGCTTTAATTTTGGCTTGCTGTTTTAATCAAATCAACCAGCTCTCTCCAGTTCAGCTCTTGGCAATAAGTGGGTACAAGCACAGGCCCTGGACGGACACAGGTTAATGTGGAGGGACTTTCAATCTAATAAACGCCAACAGGTTGACACAACGTAAACCTTCATTAAAGGCAGTTACTATTTACTGCTTTATCAGGAGAAGCCTATTAAAAACATAAAAGCTGTACATTAACATTTCATTAGCCTTCCATCACCCTATAACCTTCCATAACTACTGGCCTCAGAATGAATTATTTTGCAGACAGTCTCCATCTAATGAAGGATGAATGGTGTGCCAATCTTTTTATGATATAGATTTCAAGTAAAATGTGTTTTTATGTGGACAACTGGGGGCCACTCTTTAATATTAATTTCATTTTCTAATATGCGTCATCTTTACTAATTAGTTATTAGAGCCATATTTCATTTTCTGAAATAGAGATTTAAGGACAGAGAATTTCTTATTAACCTTTATGTTCTCTAGTGGCCAACTCATTGTCTGACACATATAGGTGATCAATATGTTATAATTGAATGAAACTATTGTTATGTACTACAAAAGCAACGACAAAACAGAAAAAAACAAAAATACTGTCATAGGTGACAGAATCATGTGCTAGCGATATTGGTATTAGTGATGATGTTCGTAATAAGGATAGTTAGCATCTACCAGAGGCTTTAAGCTCTGGTCTATACCACTTCTGAAAATGAAAGTAGCAAATATAGAAATAAACAGAGCCCACATCTGCTCCTCCGGATTCCGCTCTCTAAGCAGAGAACTCCTTGGTCATTCACTTTCATGTGCTAGATTATTTTCGCTCTCTCTTCATAAACTTTGAATTATATTTCCACCAATTTCTGTCATTTGAAACCAAATAGGTACTGATTACTACACTCTGGGAAATTAGAAAAAGTGAATAATTTGCTCATTTTGTAAGGAATATGTTGGGCATATAGAGGTGGTCGTTTTCACAGAGCCTTAGAAACAATGAAAGACAGAGATAATAAAACGTATGCAGTCTCCTGACATTCAACATGACTTTTTAAATACTGTTTTCAATGTCAATGCTTGTGTAATTTACATTAAAAATATCTTCTATCAGAAAAGACTTCTGGAGTTTAAACAAATGTCTACTTTTTTTTGTTTAATTTATAAACAGAAGATAACTTCAAGTCCTGAAGGATTAATATTTTGGCGAGAATATTTGTGTTTAAAGTGGAGAATAGATAACACTTATTGAGATGGCAACCTGAACCCAGACCTCTACCTATCTGCTCTCATGCCCTTCCCAAGCCTGCCTCCAACTGAAATGACAAACGAAATACAAAAATAGAGAGAAACCTAAATCCATATGAAATTAGAGAATGTTTCTTAACCACGTTAGAAGCAACAAGTAAGTGTTTGCTATATGGAGTGTAAGGAAACATGTTAACATCGTAACAAATCTGTGACTCATTCCCTATCTGGAAAGCACGCCAGATCAGATTCTGGCAGAGTGCCATTTGTATTCAATAAGATGAACCATGGGGCAAATGGGAGTGAATTTTCAACCTTGGCAATACCACTGGGGAAGCATTTTTGTTGCTTTAAGCCAAAAAAGAAGAGTGCATTTGGCAAGGCTTATTCTTGGCTTAGACTTGGAGCATCCTAGAACAGAAGGATCTAACAGGCAAAATCACAGGATGTGCTGTGCTTGGCTCTTAAGGAAGTCAGATATTCCAGGCAAACACCAGGGACCCTGCTGAGGCTGACTCCTGGTTGCCACACCAACCACTAAAAAGACACACTTAGGCAGAAGGCAAAACTCCCTGCTGTGACTGACTCGACTATTTCCAGCTCCCTCCCTTCCCAGCTCTTCCTAGTTCATAGCATCTCTTTTGTAATGTGAGAAAAATCTCTAAAGCATATATCTAAAATGTTCTTTTCTCACTTTGTATATCCTTAGGCATTTGGATTAGGGCCCATATCAATCTCTGACAAAACCAACCTCAACTCGAATTTGCTTTCAATCCTTAATAGCAAAGCACAAACTTCATTCCTTAAGTGTAAGATAAGAAAAATATTAGCATAACTATGAATAAGCATAACTATGAAATTTTAGACAAATTTGAATTCATAGTCTCTAGAGACTTAAAGTTCTTTACAGAGCCAGAAAGAACGATTGCATTGAGACGCAAGATCCACATGGTGAATTGGGATCTGCACTACACAGCGAACATTTTCTATGGGGCAGAAAGTTAAAGTGATAAAGTAGAAAGTAAATGCAAGAAATTCCCCTGGCCCTGGAATCAGAAAACGTTAATGAATAGATGAGAATGATGAGAAAAAGAAAAGGAATGTGGTAGATGCATTAAATAGACCAGTCTACACTCTTGTGATAGCATTCCTAAATTAAGATAGTTGGAAAAGGGGAAGAGAAAACATTCAAATAAATTTAATGATTTAATTGATCATGGAAAACTAAATCAGAAAAGCAAAAGAGCTTGTTACACTTAAAAATATCTGTATCTTTATCTGTCTATCCTTTTCTTTCTATAAAAATTACCCCACTAAATATATCCAAGATAAGAAATATAAAACACTTAAGCAAGGAATAAAAATTAAACATAGAGCAAATGCCTCCCCCACACTAAATGCTAATAGATACTGATACTGCAATGCAGTTTTTTTGAAAAAAAAAGATTACAAACCCAAAATACTGTCTCTATCCATGTGGTCATTCAAGTTAGTAAGGAACCAAATGCTGATGTGGATAAAAATAAGATTAAAAAAAAAATAAAGCATGTGAAGGTTATTTTAATGAATGTGTTTAAAAGATAAAATAAAATTTAAGTATTAGTTATTAATCAGAAAACTATTAAGGCAATACATAATTAAAAGTTAGAAAATTTAAAAAACTGTTAACAAAGATTCACGTATTAGAGTATAAAAATTGTACCAGCATTTCATGCTAGTTTTTTCATTTTAAATTTATATTTATGACAGTCAATAGCAGTTAATATATGAGGATAACTACACAGATTATGTTAAATATATTTTAGAGACAAAAATTACTGTTATAAATAAACACTGGATATAGACTTTCCAAAGCATGAGAGACTGAGAGAGGGAAAGAAATGACCCTATTCTGTTCAGCTAGTGCAGCATACCAGACTTAATATGCAAATCAGCAATTTATTATTATATGTCACATTATGTGGGTCAGAAGGATTGAGTAGGACGGCTCATCTCTGCTCCATGATGTCTGTGACGCAGCTGGAAACTGGAACAGCTGGGGTCTGACTAGACATCTGTCCTTCTCTTTCCCTCTTAGTCTCTCTCTCTCTTGAAGGCGTCTCCCCCTGCCTGCCTTAGACTCACACACAGCACATTGGCTCAGGCTGCTCAGACTTCTAAGGCGGCTCCCAAAAGACGAGGTTAAGAACTACTGAACTGTAGCATCACTTCACCACACTCTATTGGTCACAGCAATCACAAAGACTCTGTCTCTGAACAAGAGTGTCGTCTTTGCTCTTTAATCTGACACAAAGCCCAAAAGAACCA
This sequence comes from Diceros bicornis minor, assembly GCF_020826845.1. Lineage (NCBI taxonomy): Eukaryota > Metazoa > Chordata > Mammalia > Perissodactyla > Rhinocerotidae > Diceros > Diceros bicornis. Next base: position 4,925,230 of record NC_080753.1, read on the forward strand.
AGACTTGTTCCAAGAAGGGCCAATGCTTAATCTCTCAATGTCTCAGTTTACTTATCTGTAAAATAGACTTATTAATAGTCCTTATGTCATAGGGTTGCTGCAAAGATGAAAAGTTTGTGAAATATAGTAAAAGTTCAAAAATTTAATGACTAGATAATAAATACTTTTAATATTAAATGTATTAGAATTTTAATATTTCATTGAATATTGAATTGAGCCATAGTATTTTTCTTTCCTCTGAATCTCCTCCTGAACATGCTTATGTTCACATTCTTTCACCCTCTCTCTCTTCCTTTTCCCGTCTCTCACTTACATACAGGCATATCCATGAATATTCCTCATCTTGATCATATTCTGGGACACAAACACTCAAATATCAGTGCATTCTAAAACAAAATGGAGTAGAGAGTGATCTCTTAAAACAATTTAAAGAAAACTTAAAATTAGATTTAAATTAAAAAAATAACTATATTAATAATAAATTATAGAACGGATTAACTCATCCTGGAAATTTACCAAAAGAAATTAAATAAAATGCTGAATCTTAAATAACTCAAAATAAAATAGGGAATGAAACTGCAATGAAAGATGTTTAGAAAATGAATAGAGTAACATTTAGTAACCTATATTTAAAAATTTTGAGGTAAAGGAAAAGCTCTTTTGGAAGTAAATGTATCACAAAAATCCTATTGCCATCAAGAAAGAAAGAGAAAAATAATTAAACCTTCAACTTATGAGTACATAAAACAATAATTATACCTGAAGAATACTGAGGTAAACAGTTAATAAAAATAAATACATGTTTCATGGTATGGAAAATGATAGGAATGATAAATTAAAAAGTTCTCTATTTAATTTAACAGACATAATTTTTAAAAGCTCTTTGAAAATCTAACACAGGAAAAAAATATTTACATTTTAAATGTGACACAAAATATAAACAGACATGGAGAATGAAAAATATTAAGATCATATCTATATTGTTCTATACCATCAAATATGAAAACAATAAAATCAGTTTTCCTTTAACAAATGTGAAATTCAAAGATTATTTTGTAGAAATTCAAAGTAATAAAAAAAAAGCATCTAAAATAAAGGAAAATGAAAAGTAAAATTTTCAAAAATAATGTAAATTCCAGATAGTTTTTACATGTGAATTCCAGGAACAGATTATTCTATATTATTTAAATGATACTGGAACACAGAAAATGATGGAAGGCTTTTCTGATTGCTTTGTAAATCTATAAAAAGATGACAGTTTAAGCTCTAAAAATTCTCCTGGCCATTCTTACTTATGATATAGTACAAATATGAAAATAAAATATAACATAATAAAAATCAGCACTATATTATCATAATATTGAAGGATATCACATAAGATTAAAGGAAATGTAAAAATATCAAAAATATTTTAATAATCTGTGATTAGTATCTATAGCTTCTCCAGATAGGGAGAACCTAAACAACATTTTTTGAAATTATTTCACAAAAGAGGGTTTGTAGATCCAGTGGCTCTACTTACTGTAATATTTGTACTATTAATCATTAGCAAAGATTGACTGAAGACTGTCCAAAACTACTTTGTTTGTGGGTCTAGTAAGAGAACTGCATTAGGTGTTGTATTTGCAAACTGAATCTACCAGTTCGCTTACAGGTAAAAGGCTCTGTCTGAAATTGAGTTCCCCATTGAAATCATATTCATCATTGATAATAGAGAGCTTTTAGCTCTTAGTAGTTGGCAGTAAGAAAATGTGGTATCTGAGCAATATTTCTATGGCTTTCATTTTTATGCATTTTATTATTTGCATTAAAATAATACGTTTGCAAAATACAAAGTAATTCTAATAATTGGCACAGTTCCACATGAGACATTTCTGCAAATCAAATTCAAGGTGAAATGTAACATAATTTAGAAATATTGACCTCTGTATGATAAAGTCAATTAATTTCTGTGGGGAAGGCATACAAGTGGCCATTGTGATAAATTTGCTTGCAATATCAAAAGGAATTTGGAAGCCTTAGGTAATGCCTTTAGAAAAGGTTAAAATAAGTCATAACTTTTTCTTTTTAGTAGGGCTGTGATTAGTCCTGCAGCTTAATAATTTTACTCATATGTCTTGACTAGTTCTTCCTTTTTTATTACAATTTTTTTTGTTTGTTTATAATATAGTGTATTGGAAGCTGTTTCAATTATTATTTTCAGCATTGTGCATTTCTCGTTCATGGACTGACTTGCCTACATATTAAAATTATAGTTTAAGTCAGTATACAGTGAGGAGGTAAAATATAGACCAGCACAGACTTTGTTGTGTCTGTTCTTGACCTGTTTCTTGGACAATGTCCGTATTCATCAGCATTAGAATGTTGCATGAAAAGAAAATTATGCTGATGCTTGCTGAAATATCTCCACAATGTTATACATCAGTAAGCAAAATATCTTAACAGATTCTAAATGTATACCTGACTATACTCTCAAAAGTACATTATAAATAAGTACAAAATTATAACAAATTTGTCATGCCATTCAAAGAATCCATCTAGTGCTCCACCACTAATGAATACCAATAAAAAATAATGATTGCCTATTGTCTATTGAGTGTGTTAAGATAAAGAATTTCATCTTCAATATAAGTACAGGAAGAAAGATACAATGATACTTGAGAAGGAACTATGGAATGTTTATTTAGTTATACTAAACGCATCAAGTTATATTGTGGTATAGTTCAATAAAAAGGAGAAATATATGTGAAGAAAATTAACTTTAGCACAAAGTAAATGGGAGAGTCAATTTATAGTGCCTGATTTCAATGTCTTCAGTTACTTAATTGATGAAGTAATAGAGGTTAGCCAGGAACAATGTATATACATTATTTCTCTAAGTTTTTATAGCACTAATTGTTCATTCCATTTATTTGACATTTATCATATATTACGTTTATCTCTTAGACATGATAAATAACTGATAGCTGATAAATAGAAAGATTAATATCTGCATCTTATCCAGATTAAAATATTTCTGGGAGAAGTAACTTTGTAGCCTAGTAGCTAGTGTTTTAGATATAGTATGAGATCAAAATATGATAGAACTACGGTTGTAGCATAAGTAGGCATCAATGGCACAAAATTGGTATTTGATATTGTAGAACATTTATTGAAAATCAGAGAATTCATGCTATAAGAACCTAACTCCTTGGAAGACAAATGAATAGAAAACAATAATTGAAGTGTTAATTATTGATATTATATGAATTAGGATTAGGTTAAGTGAATGTTATGGAGCAAGTAATCTTGATATGTATAAGTGTATGTGTATTTATACATATATATATTTAATCAATATATAATAAACATTTAAAGTAAATATACAAAAAAATATGTAAAATGTACAAAGGATTCTACTAAATGGATACTATGATAATGATCCATGTCCTTTTATGATCTATGATTTACAAAACTATGGGTAGATAAAAGTTACACTTGTGGAAGTGAAAGTAATAATGACAGGTGTCAATAGCAATCCATATTAGGAAAAATTATTAGATGGTCCCCAGGATTCTCACTCACTGTTGTGCACACCCTGTGTAATTCTGTCCCCTTGAGTATGGGCTAAACCTGTGAATATGATAGAATATCACTCCCCTCATTAAGGTACTAATCAGTTGACTCTAAATTAAAGAGATATTATCATAGGTGGGCCTGACCTAAGCAAAGGAGCCTTGAAAAGAAGAAGAGTCAGAGAGGCACACTCCTGGTGGACTGAAAGAGAGAAAACACCCATTTTGTGAACTGTCTATGGAGACACACTACTGTAGTCTCTAGAACCTGAGAGTGTTCCCCACTCTCAGGGGAACAGAAAATGACGACCTCAGTCCTATTGCTCAAGGAAGTATATTCTGCCAACAAGCTAGATGAGCTTACGAGAGGACCCTGAACCCAGAATTCTCACTCACAGAAATGGTGAGAGATTAAATTTGTTTTATTTCAAGCCACTGAATTTTTGGTAATTAGTTACACAGGAACAGAAAATGAATACAAAGTCCTTGACAACAATTGAAAACCATAGATAACTAATTGTCAGATGACTTGCACAAAATAAGTGCTATAAACATGTAGGGAAAGAAGAGGTCTATTTAATTTTCAAAACATCCTCAGAGATGTAATCCATAAAAGGACTGAAAATTGAGAAGGTGGATGCATCTCTGAAGCTTGTGCTGGCTGGTTAGCCTAAGAGGTGGCTAGAAAACATTCCAGGATGTTGAAGTAAAAGCACAGAGATTAGAAAAGTCTCCGTTAGTCTTTATTCATTGGAAGAAAATCAGAAGAAGATAAAGGAGAGGAAGAATGTAAAGGAGAAGGGAAAGTAGAAGATAAAAAAGACAAGAAAAATAAATTATTACTTGTTCTGAAATAGCTAAATTTTATGGCTTGCTTAATATTGAATTTCTGCAATAAGCAATATTTTTAGTTAACCTTGGAACATCATGAGTGTTATCTGAAAGCTTAACTGGCTCTTTTAAAATAATCATATGTGTTTATTGAGACTTTATATTTCTTCATGATTTAGTCTTGGTAGATTGTATGTTTCTGGGAATTTATCTATTAATTCTAGATTGTCAAGTTTTTTCACATATAATTACCCACAGTATCCTCTTATGATACTTTTTATTTCTGTTGCATCTGTTGTTCATCTCTTCTTTCATTTCTGATTTTATTTGAGTCTTCTGCTTTTTTCCTTAGTTAGGCTAGCTAAGAGTTTGCCAAATTTGTTTATCATTTTTAAAAACCAGACCTGCACCTAGTATGGAAGTTGAATCAGTAATTTAAAACCTCCCAACAAAGAAAAGTCCAGGGCTAATGGCTTCAATGGTGAATTCTACCAAACATTTAAAGAAGTAATGTCAATCTTCTCAAATTCTTCTAAAAAATTGAAGAGCAGGAAACACTTCCAAACTCATTTTATAAGGCCAGCATTACCCTGACACCAAACCAAACAAAGACACCTCAAGAAAAGAAAATTACAGGCTAATATCCCTGATAAATATACATGCAAAAATCCTCAACACCATACTTGCAAGCCAAATCAAAAGCACATTAAAAAGATCATACGCCATGACCACATGGGATTTATCCCTGAAATGCAAGGATGGTTCAACATATGAAAATTAATCAATGTAATATACCACATTAACAGAATAAAGAATAAAAATCACGTGATCAACTCAATAGATATAGAAAAAAAATCGACAAAATTCAGCATCCTTTCGTGATAAAAACTCTCAACAAACCAGGAACAGAAGGAAAATATCTCAACATAATAAAGCCTATATATGAAAAGCCTAAAGCTAATATCATGCTGAATGGTAAAACACTAAGAACTTTTCCTCTAGGATCAGGAACAAGGCCAGGATGCCCATTCTCTCCACTTCTATTCAGCATAACACTGGAAGTCCTGGCCAGAAAAATTAGACAAGAAAAAAAAAAAAGAGGGGGCATCCAAATCATAAAGGAAGGAGTAAAATTGTCTCTATTTGCAGATGACATAATTTTATATGCAGAAAACCCTAAAGATTCCATCAAAAAAAAACTGTTAGAATTCATAAACTCAATAACATTGCAGAGTACAAAATCAGCATACAAAAATCAGTTGCATTTCCATACATCAACAATGAACTATCTGAAAAGGAAGTTAGGAAAACAATCTCATTTACAATATCACTAAAAAGAATAAAATACTTAAGAATAAATTTAACCACGGAGGTGAAAGACTCTACACACTAAAAGTTAAAAAACATTGATGAAAGAAATTAAAGAACATATAAACTAATAGGAAGACATCCCATATTCATGTATTGGAAGTCTTAATATTGTTAAAATGTCCATATTACTCAAAGTGATCTGTAGATTTAATGTAAGCCCTATGGAAAAACCAATGGCATTTTTTACTGAAATAGAAAAAAAGTTCTAAATTTCATATGGAACCACAAGGGACCCTGAATAGCTAAAGCAACCTTGAGAAGAAGAACAAAGCTGGAGGCATCATACTTTTTGATTTCAAAATATATTACAAAGCTACAGTAATTAAACCAGTGTGCTACTTCCATAAAGATGGACATATAGGCCAATGGAATAGAATAAAAACCCAGAAATAAACCCATGCATATTTAATCACCTGATCTTTGACAAGGCTGCCAAGAATATACAATGAGGAAAGGAAAGTCTCTTCAATAAATGGTATTGGGAAAATTGAATATCCATGTGCAAAAGAATGAAATTGGACCCTTATCATACATTATACACAAAAAGTAACTCGAAATGGATTAAAGACTTAAACATTGGACCTGAAACTGTAAAACCCCTAGAAGAAAACACAAGAAATTCATGATATTGGTCTTGGCAATGATTTCATGGTTATGATGCTAAAAGCACAGGCAATAAAAGCAAATATTAGACAAATGAGACTACATCAAAGGAAAAATCTTCTGCACAGCAAAGAAAACAGCTAACAGAGTGAAAATCCTACTTGTGGAATGGGAGAAAATAATTAAAAACCATATATATGATAAGGGGTTAATTTTCAAACTATATAAGGTATTCCTACAACTCAAAAGCCAAAAAATTAATAACTGAAGTAGAAAATAGGTTAAAGACTTGAATAGACATTTCCCCAAAGAAAACACACAAATGGCCAACAGGCATATGAAAGATGCTCAACATCACTAATCATAAAAGAAATACAAACCAAAATCACAATGGGATACCACACACCTTTTAGGATGGCTGCTATCAGAAAAAAAGAAAATAGAAGACAAGTATTGCTGAGAATGTGGATAAATTGTAACCCTTGTACACAGTTGCTGAAGATGAAAAGGGTGCAGTTGTTATGGAAACCAGTATGGAGTTTCCTCAAAAAATTAAAAATAGAACTACCATATGATCCAACAATCCCACTTCTGGACATTTATCCAAAAGAATTGAAATCAATATCTCAAACAGATATTAACACTCCCTGTTCATTGCGGCATTATTCACAATAGCGAAGATGCAGTAACTACCTAAATGTCCAGCGATGGACAAAGATATACATACAATGGAATACTATTCAGGCTTACAAAAAGAAGAAAATTCTGCAATATGTGACAATATGGATGAACCACGAAGACATTATGCTAAGTGAAATAAGCCAATCACAAAAGGAGAAACACTGCCTGATTCCACTTATATGAAGTATCTAAAATAGTCAAAGTCATAAAATCAATATGTTGAATGGTGGTTGCCAGGGCTTAGGCGAAGGTAAAATGGGGGTTACTAATTAATGGGCATAAAATTTCAGTTAAGCAAGATGAATAAGCTCTAGATATCTGATGTACAACACTGTACCTACAGTCAACAATAGCACATGTATTGTTTAGTGCATATAGCCTGATATTTTTGTAATATTTTGCAATTTGCAAAGAATATATATGTCCTCATTTCAATCTTCACATTTATGCTGAGAGGTAAGGCATGCACTTTTATTATCAATTTACAGGCTTGATTATGGGGCTCAGATGCTAATAAGTGCAGATAGTTTTGATAATAGTAGTCTCAGTTGTAGTCATAAATTAACAAACATTTCACTTGATGTTCTGGCATTAACGATAACAAAGATTCAAGGAAGAAAACCAGTTTTAGTTCACTTTTAATGAGTTCACTTTTAAAGTATTGAGTTTGGGGAAGAAACTATAGCAAGTCATAGGATTTATTTTTCTTAAAAATTATCATTAGTTTTTAAAACATTAAAGCCTGTCAAAATTTTAAACATATTATTCCACACTCGGAGTACAAAACAAAGATTTTCAATGGATTACAGCTAAAATAGTAACATGGTAAAACAGAGCATTTGACCAGCAAACTTATCTGCATATTACTTTTGTAGAATTTTTTTTTTAATTTTTAAGCTTAAACTGTGGTTGAGAACTGATAAAATAGAGTAATGTTTGTATTGCTCATAGTCCTTTTATTATTAGAATGTATTATTAAAATAAAGTAGTAATGGACTTTTGACAGAACTATGGAATTGAAGAAAGCACTGCACCAGGAATAAAATAGGAAAGTTTGTCTTCCTGACTTGCTTCCTCTTGACCCTGTTACATTTCTTCTCCCCTGAGGCAGCATCAGCTGTATCACTGACTTTTTGTTTGAGATCATTGGAAATCTTGCTGCTAGAGTGGGGAAAATACCTACTGTTTTACAAAAATAAACACCAAAACTAAGTGGCACAGAGTGACAAGAAGTTTTAAATCTCTCATAATACTTGAGGGTGGCTGGACTTTGCTGGGTGGGCAGTTCTTTGTAAATGGGGCTAAAATAAGGGAGGGGCTCCAATGAGCTGGGATGTGCAAGAAGGCTCACTCAGAGGTCTGTCGTCGTGGAGGGGATGGTTGGAAGGATGCGCCAAGCAGGATTCTGGGGCGGTTGGTCCTTCATGGAGTGATCAGGCACCTCCTCTCGCTGTGGCCCTCCCATGTGCTGTATTCAGGGTAGATTGTCCTCTTACGTCACAACTCAGGACACCCAAAATGCAAACATAGGAGCAGCCAGGCCTCTTGCAAGCTGTCCCAGAAGTGGGCCAGCATCACCTCCACTACCTTCTAGTAGTTAGAACAGTCAACATGCCAGCCCAGCATCAGAGAGAGAGGACACACACTCTGCCTCGCAGCAAGAGGAGTGGCAGGAGGAGTAATAAGGCATGTCCAGCCCTTGTTAATACACATACGCGAAAAGTTATTTTTGAAAGACATAAATCAAAAATTCGAAATCCTAGACCCATTCAGAGTAAGTATAAATAATGCAGAGATTTCTTGGAGTCAGTGCTATCTATTTGTATTCATACACATGACTAGTCAAATTGGTTTCTATGGAATTGGATGAGTATTAACGACTGTGAGGAGAAGCCATCAAAGTCATTGGTAAATCATGTTCTCTTAATTTCTTCCTTATATAGAATTGTGTCTGCCTTGTATAAATATAAAATCCTAATGATCTCATAAGATACACCATTTTGTTTATATGACTAAGTATTAGTAGAGGACTTAGTGTAACTGCATTTATTCACAGAAGATACAATGATCAGCTATTTGTTTCCCACTTAATCTAATACATGTATTTTTGACACTATTCTTCCTCAAGGAATAAGTCATCTTTAAGAGTTAAAGGGGTATAGACTTTGAAAAGAGAGTACAGCATGGAGCACCTGTATTAACTGAGAGCCGGCACATCTTCATTCAGGTGTCTCTAAAGCCCGTAAGAGTTCCTGGCACAGAGGGAGGATTCAAGAACCAATTGTTGAATTGATCTGAATAAAACTGAGGTCTAAAAGAAACTTAGAGGAAAGGTAACAGTTATTAAGAAGACAGACTTAGAGTCAGACAGGAGGGGTTCAGAGCTGACTTGGAGCACTTTTGAGCTGTATAATCTTGGTAATTTTGCCCTATAAAGCTTGCAGTTATTCAACCAAAATTCTGAGGACCTTGGTAGACCATGTTGCAATAATCAAATCTATGTCACCTTATGGATCCTCTTTGGGCCCAGCCTCTTAGGATTTCACTGCTGAGGCCCCTTCTTTCAACATTGCCCAATTCGATATGATACAATTAATCCATTGATAACTGTTGGTCAGTATGTGATCAGTTTAATCAGAGAGGTTAAATTGAATGTATATGTAGGTAGTGTAAGTGAGGAAATCTCTCTAAGGAGGCCCAGTAGAATACCATAGTTGGACACATGATATTTTATGTTATGTGACTTGTACATTAAAGGTATTCGTTTCTGTATAATTGATTTGTTCCTAAAAGTTAGTCCTAATACATTGGAAAGGGTTACTTTTGTCATCATTGTAGAGAAGAGAATACTGAGTCCAGGAAGTTAAGGTAACTTTTTTATAAAGTCAATAAAAACTGTGAGATTGAAATTCCATTTCAGACTTTAGGAATGCAAATTGAATAAATATTGCCAAGCAATTTAGTCACACAAGACATTTGGCAGTTGAGTGCCTGTGGTGGTTAATTCTATGTGTCAACCTGGCTAGGCAATGGTGTCCAACTGCTTGGTCAAACAGCAGTCTAGATGTTGCTGTGTAATTTTTATGTGATTAACATTTAAATCAGTAGACTTTGGGTAAAGCAGATTACTCTCCATAATGTGGGTGGGCCTCTTCCAATCAGTTAAAGGTCTTAAGAACAAAGACTGAGGTTTTTCAAAGAGGAAGGAATTCAGCCTTGAGACTTCAATATGAAAAAACATGCCTGAGTTTCCAGCCTGTCTGGATTTCAGACTCAACATTGCAACATTAATTCTTACCTGAATTTCCAGTCTGGCAGCTTGCCCTGTAAATTTTGGGCTTGCTAGCCCCCACAGTCACTTAAGCAAAGTGTTCTTAAAATAAAACTCTCTATATGTGAACGTATATATCCTATTGATTGGTTCCTTTTTATTTTTTTTGAGAACTCTAACTAATACAGTGATATTTCTATTTTCTCATTAAATAAGATCACCTATGGTAAATAAAATATTTCTTTATATATTTGTAAGTTTTTCTTTTATTCATTACTGGAATTTATTCCTTAGTTAATTCAGTACCCAATAGACCCCTCATAAAATTTGATAAATATTTATTGGTTTGTTGAATGGGTAAATAAATGAATGAATTCCCAAAACATCTATTTCAATTATGAATTGTATATATCCACCGCACTTAAAAAAATTCTGGTATAAAGCTATTCATTAAAAATTTGACTTTAATTGTAATTAGGTTTAAAAAAATGGAGTTCCATTAGACAAGCCCCCTTTTATTTACCAAAGAGTGTGCAACATACAAAATAAAATTGATGTTTTGCCATTTATTGTAATAATAACAATAGACTTTGAGTTCTTACTAGAAATTAGGCACTATACTAAATGCTTTAGATTCATTAGCAAATAATTCTCATACCCAACTATGACAGTTACTTCTGTTATCCTCACTTCACAGATGAGCAATATAAAGATTTGAAAAGCTAAATAACTTTTCCAAGTTTATATATCTAGTCAGTGATAATAACACAAGTCTTTCCGATCCCAAACTCTTTTCACCACTGTATTTTTATGTTGAGATTTTATACAAATACAGTACTGTTGGGCCTTTTGCTGACTGGCACTGATGGCAATCAGTTATGGAAGTAAGGCTGATCGTTGTCCTGGCTTTGTTATGCTTCCTCTCTTTTTTGATTCCCTCTATGAGCTGCTACAGTCTCCTCTCCATCACATTTCTCTGCTTGTGTTTTTGTCTATTCATTATACAAATATTGAGTGCATACTATTTTCAAGACACAATTTTCTCGTGGTATTAGGACTTTTTTCTGTGTAAATAATAGAATCTCAATTAAAACAAGCCTAGGGAAAAAAAAGAATGTATTGGCTCATGTAATTGACTTATGAGACAAGTAGAGGAGAAGCCCAGGCTATTGAAACCAGACCCTCAAATGCTTCCAGAGCTTTCTTTATTCACCTTTACCTCTCCTTGTCTTGCTGGTGCCAGCTACATTCTCTTCTACTGCAGACCATCTTCCCTGTGGCAGCAACATGACCACTGACAGCTACGGAATCTCATATGTCCATCACTGGCAGGGAATTGAGGCTTACTCTCTCTTTGGTCCCAAATAAAATAATGTCCTGATCAAGATTTCTGATCAGCTGAATGTTTGTGTTATGTACACATCCTTGACCAAGTAGCAATGATCAGGGAACTGTGATTTGAATGATGCTGCCCATATTCTGAACACATGGTTTCTTCCTAAAAGAATGTGGAGACATACTGACAGAGAAAACAATAGAGGACCACTCTAATTTTTCACATGGCCTACATTGGCACCCCAAGTTGACTCCACATGACTGTTCAAACCAAACGCATACAGAAATCCACCCAAATTATGAAGTGTGAAGAGTAAAATCTCTTTCCAATTATGTCTTATTATAATAAGAAGAAGTAATAAACCAATTCCTCCTATCAAGTCCCCACACAGCCTCATATTTGCTCTTCATATGGACTGGTTCACAAAAGATCGCTGGTTTTATTTTAACTAGTATCTATGCCGTTATATACTACAGACTGTTAGCTTCCCATACATTGGTAGGATACATGAGACTATATCCTCAATAATATATTTTAAGTAAATAATCTAGAAAATTATATTGGATTCTCATCTTTAAAAAGCACCACAAAGAAGCTTATGGACAAAATATCAAATGATGTGCAGGAAACGGCTCTGTAAAGAGCCAAAATGATATGATCATGTATAAAGATCTCTGATGATCTGGCTCAATCCAATTACATACTGTCATATGTAGAGAATAGCATGGACTATCCATCTAGCCACTCCTCCACAGAAATCTATCTACTTCAAAAAGATTTGATAATTATCAAAGTGCATAGATTTTGATAATATATTCTCTCTGAAAAACCTGTATTGCAGACATTCTACTTTTATTGCTAAATGTATTCCCATACGCTTTAACAGTGATCTAAGCAGTGATGGAGTTATCTTCTCAGATACTTTGTGGAACAGGTGAGTTTACTGACAGTGTCCACATTTTTCTCATAAACACTTAAACCAACATACGATTGAGGCCCCAAATCATCACTCCAAAAACACAGCTGTAGGGACTTCAGTCAAAAATATTATTAAATCAAGTTTTCCCCTTGCCCGTAAAAGTTTTAATATAACTTGTAATAACTGAATTGGAAAACCATAGGATTTCTATTTTAAGTAAACTAATTCCTGCTGCATCGTCCGAGATGAACCAGCTACGACGTATAAGTAAAGATAACTTCTTGCTCTAGGCTACAAGGTTGTTAAAGAAAATAAATTGGTTTTGGAGTCCATTCAAAATGGGGTTTGTCTTTAACTGTTAATCAGATAGCAGGACTAGTTACTCTTGAATCTATTTCTAGTTCAGAACAATAAAAATCATGTATTACCATGCAGAAGAATACAAGCCTTTTCTAAAATTATATACATTTTATGATGCAATTAAATAAACACAACTGTTTACAAAAAACTCTAAGTGAACTACAGAAAATTTTTCTAGAATTTCACATGTCTAGTCCCTCTTGAGAATTTTTATCCAGTTTTGGCTAAATAAGGTGTCACCATTGAGTGCTCGTCTGGATAGTTCTGCTCTTTTCCAAGCTCTGTTGCTCATCTATTTTGTGTTTCCTTTCATTCTCACTTCATTAAAATTTGTGATGAATTGCCTTGTAACAGGAACCTTATTTATTATCAGACTATGCTTATCCACCTATTCAAAGTTATCTTAAAATTTCCGAGTGGTCTATCAGTGATAATATTGCCTAGAAGGTACAACTTACCTCCAGTACACTCTGCAAACATAAATGCTGGTTTCCTATTTTTTAAACTCATTTAAGATTTTTCTTCCTTTACTTTTTTACTGAAAGATAATTCTATAATATGAGCAATCTTTAAAAGTAACTTCCTCATTGAGAGGGAGCAGAAAATGGATTTATCAATGGACATAAGCAAATATGACAGAACAATCCCTGCTTTTAGCATTTTAGAGGAAATGAGATCAATCTCTTGATCTGTTAATCTTAATGCTTAAAAGAAAAATTTCAAAGGGGGGGATCAATTTAGTTGAGTCTTGAGGAAGGGAAGGTCAGGCACTAAGATTTTAGGAGGCAAAGTACAAACCTAAGAAAGAGCTTTGTCCAAATTAGGGATAGAAAAGTAAAACTCATTTGAAGAATTGAAAATAGGTGTATATAATTATATTATATAATATATCTATATACACACACACAGTAGCTGCAGCTGGAGAGGTATGCAAGAAAAATAGTGATCTGACTTTTCACAAAACGTTCTCAGCTAATATAGAAAACTCTATAGAGATAGGATGGCAGCAGAGCCATATTATGTAATAAGAACTTAATACTTTAAAAATATAAGACAAGTATGGTATTTCTAGGTACTATTTATAAAAGAAATATAGCATTTGTTTGATAAAGACATTATAAAAATAAAGTAAAAGAGCAGCACTTTGAAAGTATGTATAGTTGATAGTTAATAATCTTTGAGTGTCCATATGCACCAGGCAAGATTTCAAGCACTTCTCATATATAATTTAATGTAATACTTACACAAAGATTACGTATGTATTATTGTGATGTGATTTGTCAGATGAGGACCCTGAAGCATAGACAGTATACCGATTCTATCAAATGGTCACATGGTTAATAAATTATGGCTGCGGAATTTGGGTCCAGACTATCTGCTTAGAGAGCTGGCACTTTCAACCCTTCTGCTTGCTTTCTTCATGCGTTATAGGCACATACTCACTTTATAAGACACCTCTAGAAGAACTGTATTCATTTTCAACTTAACCAAAAGCAGAGACAGTATGTTTATGATAGTTTAAAAATAAATTGTATCTACACTCTCCTTGTTCTCTTTTCATTTTTCAAACTACTACTCCTTCCTCTATTCATTCTTTCTTTCTTATGACTCAGAAATTCCAATGTAACCTCGTGTCATTTCCAGTAGCTGGATGCATATCTCATTCTTTAAACATAAATTCTTCATGTCAATCGATTATCAACTACCAACACAATACTCAGTTTTCAACTATCAGTTGAAAATTGAAAAGACAGATTCTGATTTGGTCAGTAGAAAGATAGGCTGCAAGTTCTTATCTTACGTGGAAAGACAACCTGTGCATCTGGAGTAGAAAGATGAGATTGATGGGAGCTTCCCGAGAAGTTACCGAGAGGAGACGTGTGCCCACAGACCCCGCAGCAGTCCCCTCAGATGCCAGATGTGTGTCTCAGCTGCTGTAGGCTACCTTCCCTAGGCGTCTCTGGATCCTGGCTTTCTGGTGGATCCTCCGCCTCTGGGCCCTTTTGCAGGACAGTATCCCAAGACATGTCAAAGAACAAATTTGATCCTTTACTACTTTCCTCATGGAATATGGAATATTACATTTAAAGCATTATTATTTTAAATATTTTAACCATATTTCAGCCTTACACATTTTTATAACCACTTTATTGTAATAAATTTATATTGTTTCTTTTTATGTTACTCTAGTTTATTTTTACCTTCATGAAAGAATGATCTGAAGCACACAAAGTCACTAGGTTATTGCATGATCCATTTTCTAGCAGTTACAAGAGGCAACAACATAATTTTCAAGCTCTCATCAAATTATACCTCTGAAGAGTGACGGACATATTTTCCATTACGAGATATTTAAGCTTTTACACACTTTTATAAAATCTTATTCTAATGTAACTTCTTAACACCTTTTGAATGAAATCTCCTGGATACAGTATATACTTCAAATGATTGTTTTTTTGATGAATAAATACATAAAACATATGATGTGAATCTCATTTTAAATGATTCTCAAGAACTAAACTCAGTTTGTCTGACAAAAAAATGCTCACAGGATTTCCCAATATCGTGTCCACTGTGGGTTAAATTAATTTGCTGTTTACCACATCTAAATGATTGTTAGTGAGGATGTTAAACAAAATTAGGTCAAACACCTCATTCTGTACCACTTGGCTGCACACAGTGTTTGTTCGTGCCCTGCACTTTACCTCCATCCTTTGGTTAAGATGACTCATACGTTTCAACCCATGTAACACTTTATGTTTGAAATTAATTTACGTGCTTTAAATTGGCAAATATTAGAATCTTATGTAAGAAATACTTTGGGAACAATTTGAAAAATGAATTTTTTTCTTAAAATATAACTTAAATAGCAAATACCTTGGCTTTATTTTGTGAAAAAATAATGAAGAGTCTTATTGCTTTCTCCATTTGAGACCATTTGCCTTTTTCATTAAGATTTATAGAATTACATTCCAACAAGAATTCTCTCTATCATTCTACAGTAGGTGAACAATAGCCAGGCATTTGTTATTTTCTGGAATGAAAAGGAAAAATAAATGTTTGTCAACTCAAATTACTTACAGTTTCCTGCAAAAACAAAATAGAACAAACAAAACAAAACAAAAACCAGATAAGCAAAAATAAAATTATAATAACGTGTGGGGTTGGAGGCACATGTGGAAATATTTCTCACTTTTGCACCCACGAAAATGATTTCCGGGATTTTCTGAATTCACAGTGAAGAATGGTACTGGAATTTTTCCTATGTAATTTACTTAAGTAAATATTTCTGAACCATGAGGAATTAAGTGATAAAATATTTTTGTCCTTAAAACGATGTCCTTTATTGGATGTAAAATTAGTCCTAAAATGCTAGCTAAATGCATCGTGGGGATAAGACGATCCCCTGAGAATTCTAGTATCCTTTTCCTGTCCTCAGACTTCAAATTGTCTTGTAATAGAGGCGATCTTTCACAAATTCCCTGAAATATTTTCTCTTTTTCTCTGTCTCTAAATCCTGGGAAGTACTTGAAATTTAAAAAAGCTTTTTTTATGACAAAGTTACAATGAGGTTTAATAAACATATCGTCATATAAATACATGTAATCAGCATTATATGGGTAAAATACATGAAGTAATTGAGATTATCTGGTCAACTTATTCTGAAATACTTCCAATTATTTTTTCCCATTTCCTGCTTCAGAATTCAAGACATTAGACTCTTATATATCACATAAATTTGATCTTAGAAGCAAAATAGTATGTACTTCAGTTGAATTGTTCTGTCTGTCATCATATTTATTCTTGTTTTTTTCTATTCGCTTACCACTTTTTTTCCTTCTTGGAGACACAGTAACTTCCTATCCCTTTTATATCTCTCTCTTGTCTCTTGGCTTCCCTACCCCTCAATATCTTTATATAATAAATTCCTTTGTTATATTACTTTGCATTCATATAGTTCCATATTTTTCCATATGTAAAATATGGTTGTGTATTAAAAAAATATGGAGATGCTGCAAGAAATTGTCTTTCACTTTTTGAGTATCTATACATGGTGTGGCTGAGAAGGAATTTCCTGTAGGCTGGTAACGGGAAGTCCTCTCTGCACAGGTGCTGGAGAGGGAGCATCTTTGTGCTTTTCTCCTTCAAAAAAAGCAAGCACATCAGTGGGTCTAGAGCAGAAAGGGTTAATCAGTAAAAGGCAGCAAGGGATGAGAATATGGAGTCTGCAGTTTTCAACTGGAAATGACGAACCATTGGAGTTCAGCAGCAAAGTGACACAACTGACTTGAATTTTTGCCGTTTTGCTGTTATTGTTTTTCAGAACTGTAACATCTGTCTTGAAAATAGACTTGCATGGAAGTAAAAACAAAGCTAGAGAAATCAGTGTGAAGGTATTAAAATAATTCTGGCAGAAGAGGATGATGGCTAATGTTTAGACTTCATAAAATTATGAACACATGAATATGGCTTAACAGAGATTAAACGATCACATTCCAAACAGTGAAGTAGAAGACAAGGCTTTAATATTTGAAGGAGTGGCTGTAGGGCAATTATGGACAATACAAAATGAAACTAAACTTGCTGAGAGGCTACTGTGTCTTAGGCACTCTTCTGGGCAGTTGGCAAACGTTATGTCTCTAATATGCTCAATTTTTCTAAAAAGAATTGATTGGCCTTGTTTTAAAAGAGAATGAATCTGATTCAGAGGTTAGATATATGATCTTGGGTAAAAATGCTTCTAAATTGCTGGATGAGATTTGTTTCAAAGTATTGTCTGACAGAAATACATGGCAAATATGTGAATGCAAATCTTATCCCCGAGAAGAACACACAGGCTCAAAACATAATAAATGAAGAAAGATTTAGATAAATTCATGGATGACTGCTGTAGGGTAGCTTTCTAAAGTACTTATTAGTAACCAATTTATGGGGCCCCTTGTAGAGCAATGGTAGGGAACAGTGCAGTGAGTTATCTCGCGGTTTGACCCCTTATGTCGATTCTTACCACTTCCATGAAAGATGGAGTCACAAGTTGGTAGAATGCTTTCGTCCTGGAGTCCCCGTGAGGAAGAACAGTGAGGCCTGAGCCAAGTAATCAGGCTGACGCTGTGCGCCTAATTAGCTTCCCTGGCAGAGGGAGCTCTTTTATTTGTGGTAAAAGGGCAGCTCCCTCCTCCCTGTCCCAATTTGGTGATTGAAAATAATAATTTCTTAAAGTTACTGTTGACAGTTGATATATGATTATAGAATTCCATTTAAAAATATTAACAAAAGGTTTATTGGAAAATGCACGTTTAAAAAATATTCTGTAATTCAATCTTTCTTTTGTTAGTTTTAACTTATTATATTAAAAAAGCCAGAAAATTATTGAAACATTTTTTTGAGGTTTTCTTTAGTTATTTTCATTGACTCATTGAACACAAACCAATTTCTGATTTTTTTCCTGAAGATTTTCTCAAAATTATTACTAATTACAACCATTTCAGAAGGCTTCTTAGATATCTAAAATGGTGGTTTGGGGAGATCTTATCACCATTTTATATGTCATATTAAGAATTATTCCTAGTAACTTGGTATTTGTATCATTAAACACCTTTAAATATATTTTTCTTCCTTAGAACATAAATTTTAGGGTAAAATAACATTCCTAAAAGAGAACTCTGATGAACAGTGCAGAATGAAAATAAGTTTTTAAGGTTATAAAAGCCAGTTTTGACAATTAGATTTTATAGTTACCATGACTTTTCACGTCCAATATTATCACTTTTGTTTAACCTGCAGCCATTTATAAAATTTATTTAACAGTGATCCTATGTTGGCAATCATTTATGAATCATTTTTAAAAAGATTCAGAAGAAAAATTCTGGTAAATTTGCAATTGGCTTAAGTTTAATGTCTTACAATGTAAAGATGTGTTCTGAATCATATAATTGCCAACACTATGTAAAATCACAACCAAAACTTTGCCATTATATATTTTGCCCATCCTTTAAATCTTGAATGAAATGTAAACTGTCGAATTTTCTGATAGTAGTAATAATAATGTGTTTGTTGTATAGATAAAGTGAAAAATAAAACATTTTAATTGGTTTGTGTTCATGTGTGTGTTTGTGTCTTCACCACCCAGAGATAATATCTCTGTATATTTTGATGGGGTTTTATCCAATTTCCTTTCTACACCGAAATAGAAATTTTCCTTCAACATCAAATATTCTATGAAAACTATCTTCAAAATAATTAAAATATTATAAATAATATAACCAAGTACCTATAGTGACTATTTTACCCTAATTATTTTATTACATTACTTTGTACAGGTAATCTTTATGCCTAAAGTTTTGAGCACATTTTTTTATTGCTTCCTTTGGATAATTGGTAAATTTGGATAATTTAACTAAGTTGATGACATCCTTTCAATGAGATTAATGAATCAAAGGGAATAAATATTTTAAGTCTTTTAAATTTGCTTACAAAATGCTTCAAAAAAGATTTTTGTAATTTAAATCGACGTTAAGAGTGCACCAAGTTCACAATATTGAACATGGAATATTATATTTGTCATGGTAATAAATATTTACAAAAAGTCACATATTTGGAATTTTTCATTTATTTTATTGCTACTTACCTTTAAATACTTATATGTTTCTTGGATTAATGTCTGAATTTCCTGTCTATGCCTTTTTTCCAGTCTTAGAGAATTATGTCTTCTTTTCCTTAATCATTTCTATGAACAGTTTGTATATTAATTATATTAACTTGTCATCTGTTTCAAATATTTTTTTCAAAATTATTTTATGCCTTTTAATGTTTATATGTTAGTATGATATACTAAAGTTTTAAACTTCTGTAATACAATTTTTCACGTTTTTGTTTTATGTTTTCTTCTACTGCTTTTGTATATAAGAATCCTTTTCCTTTTGAATATTACATAAAAATATATGCATCTTTTCTTCTCACTGTATGGTATTGTCTTATTCGTTATTTTTAATTTAAATTCCCCAGCCATTTGAAACTTATTTTGTCCTATTTTCAAAGTAAAATTCTTAATTATTTTTACATTATTTAATCACATTATATTACATGTTTCTTTCATTTTCCATTTGATTTTGTGTCATCTTTTTCATATGTCTAAGGCATTTTAAATTTTCTGATACTTCTGGGCTGTCTACTCTCTCCCATTTCATTATTTTTTGTTTTTCCTTATTTTAAAAAAATGGTTCCTGGATAATTTTGTTGGGAGATGATTGGAAGAAGGTGAGATATATTTTTATAAATTCTAGGGATAAATTATGTCTTGCTTCTAACTCAAATGATAAGTTATCAGCAAATAAATTGAATCACAACTTTCCATCAAACAAATATTTTTTGTTTCCATCTCACAAATATTTAAAAGATTCTAGGAATTATACTGAAATGCACATACACAAAAATAACTCTTCAAGAGTTTCTGACATGTGCACCTTTTTCCATGATCGAATGTCTTTCTCAAATAACAAGGTGAATATCTCAGAAGGAATTCTGCCACCACACGTTATGTTCATCGACCTATCACTATGCATAATCTGATACATGAAAAAGTTACATGATTTCATATTAGAACTCCCACTTAAAAATATCTTCATCAGAGAAGAAATTTCAAGACTTTGAAAGGGATAGGAAATATTAAAACCAATGTATCCAGCATAGTGTTCTAAATTAACTCTTTATTTTAAGAATATAAAGAGCTACTTCTTTTTTTATTTTATCTGCCTTTCAATTCTGGAATTACAAAAGAATTAGGAAAGAATGAACGACTAAAATTGAATTGAGGTTGCATTAGTCCACCGTTTCCAAGATTTACAAAATTGCTTTACGTCAATTCAATTCACTGAGCTAGTGGCCTGGAAAAGCAGTAAGAATGAGTATTATTCTACCTTGTCCTTGCAGCCACCTGAAAGAAAAACGTGTGGTATGGATAGAGTCTTTAACATTTTTGACAAGGAGTTTCAGCAATATTTAAATGTCATTTATGATTTTAAATCACTCATAGGTGTTTCTTCATGTGTATAAGTGGGGAACGTTTTGGTATGAGTAGCACAGATTAAATCTCACAGACATCACAATTTCAAAATGATCATGGAACATCTTTGTCAAGAGAAAAATATGATTATAAATTGAAGCTAATATTTCAGGTGCAGCCCAAGAGGATTCCCACATGGAATGTGTGATGCTGAAATTGTCCAGAACACTGTGATTCTTTCAGAAAAAAATCTTAAATCAGAACAGGCAGTAGATGGTTGGCTTCTATTGTTCTATTCAAAATGTCAGCCACTGTTCCCACATATAATGCAATCAATCTGCAAAGGGACATCAGAGAGCCACTCAGAATAAACTGCCTGGAGTTGCCTTAAGCCTTAATTGTTTTATACCACATTTTCCAGCCTCTCTTTCAGGTAAGAGGATGGGTAAAAGTAGAATGAATGTGAGTAGATATTATGTCAAACTTTCAGGTGATATCTTTAAATGAAGCTACTTTCGCTTTTCTCTTCTCTCCACCCTTTCCTGTAGTCTGGGACACAGCGTGGTGGTGAGCCAGCTTAGGACTTGGGATGAGGACAAATCTTAGGGAAGGACTGAGCAGTAAAAAGGGTGGATCTATGTTCCTGAAGGACCTCATAGAGGAAACTCACCCTGTTTCCCTAGATTGCTTCCTTAGTGATTGTAGATTAGACATTTATATTGGAAGAGAAATAAGCCTTTCTATCTTGTTTTTATTTAGTCTCTGTTAAAGCAATTGAAACAAAATCTTTTCCACCTGCCTAATGAGCACATCTTTGTGCTTAGTTTAGTATATGTCTTCTGGTGACGTTTTGTCATACTTCCTATTTGCCCAAAACTTGTGTATTTTGATTTACTTCTCAATAGATGTTAATAATGGATAAAATTCTGGTTCAATGGTTATTTTCTTCATTCACTTTAAATATATCATCCCTTTGTATTCTAGCTTCCATTGTGTCTTCTACCATTGCACTGATAGACAAGTTGATATCAATCTAATTACCTGTGGCAGTTATTTTTGTGTTTCAGCTCCAAAATCACAATTCCATAATTTGCTTTGAGATGTTTGATATTTGAATCTGCAAACCTCGTTTCTGTTTTGCCAGGTAGCTTCACATTAATCTGTGCAATGGGGGGGGAGGGTGGAAAATGACGAAGCTGGAGGAGAAAGAAGGGGCCCCCTGCTTTCTCTCTGCTTCGAAACGTCTTCCTGTTTGCTTGAGGTTGTCCAGTAACAGTTGTTCTTATAGATTTGAAAAATGCTCTTTCCATATTTATCTTTCTGTAGATATCTAGTATAAATATTTTGTGTTCATAAAGATTACACTAACCACACTTCTCTATAATTTTTATATTTTCCTTGAACGATATAGTAATTTTGTCTATAACTTTATTCATTCTCCAAATCATTCTAATTATTGTTTGTTTTTACGATATACAAATACAACACAATTTATTTAACCAATTTCTATTACTAAACTTTCAGATTTCTTTGAGTATTTATTTTACCTTTTATAATTATTTTATTATTTTAGTATGACATTTATCTACCATATAATACTTTCCTGTCAAACACTGAGTTAAGCATTTTATAGGTGCCGTCTCTGTTATGACACAAAAACCTTGAGAAGAAATCATTGCTTTTCTTGTTGATGAAGAACTTGAGATTCTGCGAGTTTAGAAGCGTTGCTTAAGCTCACACACTAAGTAATTGTTTTTATTTTTTTTAAGATTAAGCCCAAACTAAGCTATTTCAATAACATTTATATTGCATAATTCTTATGCAGGGCCATCGTTTGCTTTTTGCTTGCTTGCTGGCTTCGTTGTTTGGGTCTCCACCCTCTGCGTGCCACATTTGTCGTAAAGACTCACAGTTGTCATTTGGGGATCAAAATGTCAATCATGCTTAGGGCACGTGGCTTGGGTGGGCCTGCACCTCTGCAAATAGGCCAGCATGTGATCTAATTTTAAACCAATTGGTGGATTTACCTCTTTGGTCACAGTAACTCAGGGCTAGGCATGTGATTGAAGCTATATCAACCAAGTTTAAAAATTTTTGAGACACTTTAAGGACAAATTTGGATTTGAACTAGAGAGCATGTGAAGCTGGACGTGCTAGAGTCACCCTGTGACCATGTGCAAACTGAGAGTAACACCAGCACATGAAAAAGAAAGCTGAACCAAGAGACAGAGCAAATCTAGTTCTGATGATGTGGCTAGAGTCCAGAATTCAAAAATTCACAAGGCCAATTACATCCACCTTTTTAAAATAACATATTAAGAGCCAATTTTTTATTGAGCTTTTTCTCTGAGCCAATCAATATGGTAAGTACTTTACTGATGTAGTAATTTCTTAATGCTCAAAAGAACCACATGAGATAGATGTTAATGTTATTTCCATTTAAGAGATAAAGGAAATAAGGTCCAAAGTTTGTATATAACTTGTAATATGTCAGAATTCAGATAAATGGTGGAGCCATGATTAAAATTTAGTCAGTCAGAATGCAAAGTCCAACATTTCTCTCTATGGATTTTTTTGAGCAAGTGTGACTTGCTTTTCTGCCCTTATGACCTCAAGTGTCCTTATGAATATAGGAAGGAATTATCACTTTCTTTCTTTCTAACCTACTTTGTTGCTTTGTGATACTTTATTTTAATTCATACTCTTTTCTAAAATTCAATAAAAATAAAAACAGCACCTTTGTCTAGTGGTTTATATTCAGATCATCTTTGTGCTTTTTATTTTTTACCTTTTTCATGGTACGGAGTATATTGATGATTGGAACTAAATGAAAGTTAATACGGAAATGAGCTCTATTCCTCATTGGCCATAAGTTTGTGGAATAGCACTCCTTGGATATCACACTTCTGTCATGAATAATGACTCTGTCTTGAACTCTGCCCTCACCAAATGAACGTATAAACTAGCTCATAACAATGCACCTAGCTGTGCTCAGGGTATGTTTGGACATAAATTATGAGTTGAACATTGTCGAGAATTTTTTTACTATTAATAGTTTTTGTACCGTCAATAGTTTTTTTTTGTACTATTTCAAAAATACGGTGTAATTTCTTTGATATTTTTCTGTCTTCACACTATTTTATAAAATTTTAGCTGATAATTTTAGGAATTATACAATAGATATTTTAAAATGATAAAAATGTTTTTTGGTAGAAAGAATCTAACGTCCGAAAGTTTTCACAAGGTAACTTTTTTATTATTACTTACAAATATATTCATAGCAAATTTTTAACATAAAACTTTGAAATATGAAGGAATAAAAGATACAATCTGAACGGAATACAAGAAAACATTTTCTTGTGTGATAATACTGTAATAGAAATGTAATTTGCTTCACACACAAAAAAATAGCATTGTCCTGCCACAGAAATAAGACTCTATGTTTTTTGATAGGAACTATAAAAACTTACATTATTCTGTTCTAAATTGAACCATTTAGAAAACCTGCTACTGCAGAATCACACAACTTTTGTGTAAAAATTTGTCTTATATATCCCAGGATACTATTATTGGAAACAATAAAATATACTATTGTAAGATCAACGAGGATTGAGATGACTATAGTCTCATAAGCTAAAAAAGACAATCAGTATGATAATTAGAGCATGTTAATTACTCTCCACCAGCAACAAAAAATGCAAATGATATACAGCAGGAAATTAACAGCAGTTACTGCTCAATATTGCATGACTTTTCCATTAAGAATAATATGAGGAGTTGTTAAATTATAGAAAATGAGAATAATGAGGCTAGAATATTAAAGAGTTTTAGGTTTCCGGTCTGGCTGTGGAGGAAATCATTAGGAATGATTCTGAGCAAGTGCTCCATTCTGTGTGGGTTCAGCAAGCTTGTTGAGCACAATGGGGAAATCTTCATGTATGCTTTTGTTTTTACAAGATAAAACAATACTGGGTATTCTGGCTCAGCTAGAAGCACTCCGATAACCTTTCCTGAATAATACATTTGCCAAAATCTGCTAACACCATTTCACCCTTTCCTTTAAAAATGTTGAATCGATGGAACAACGAATAAAATTTGCCACAGTCCCAGAACAATCTGAAGAGTTGGGAGAATCTTTGTAATTACAAATCATTTTTAAAGAAAGGAAAATGATTATATGACTAAGATTTGGATGAAACATAAATACAGTAAGAAACTAAGAAACCTTAACTTCTTCATATGTTCTATAAAGAAAGAATAGTAACTTTCCTTAGGAAAGTTTTAATATGAAAGTAAACTGCATTATAATAGACTACCTAACGTACCATCATCCCTATATAATTCAGTCTGTCAAAGGTGGTACAAATACAGCAGGAGTGAAACCAAGAAATTTTGATATTAAATGTGTATTTGAAAGAATGTACAATGACAAAATATGCCCTAAATCCAGTGGAGAATAGTATGTTCTCAAGGAGAAAATAATAATTTCTTCAAACCAGAGGGACATAATTTAGTACACTAGTAAACTACATGAAAATTAAAACTATTGTTCCAGGGAAAAAGGAGAGAAGATGAGGGCAAAACAGAATATTTGCAACATTTTTGGTTTTTATGTGTTTTGGAATTTTTAACAGTTCATTAGATATATTAATATAAGTTCATATTGATTTGTGCTATAGAAAATATACAGTCTATATAATTTGATCTAACTGCTTTATTTTTTTTGTATTCTTAATCTAAGATCTTGTATTTAAAGTTTTTTTCTAAAATTCCAGTATGAAATTAATAGCCATTCAATGTGTTCTATATCCACTTCATCTGAGATTACGATTATTATATGCCTTAAATAATAGACATATTTTCATCTGTAGAGCAGAGTTTGAGTTTTAACATTTCATACTACCCAGGGAACTCCAGTTCCTCTATGAAAACATTTCTCCTTTGCTCAAACACAGCCATTTTTTCTGAATAGAGTGCTGAGTTATTATCATAATCTCCTCCTTTGCCTTATTTTCCTGTTAAAATCTATTTATTACAGCCTGTCCTCATAGTTTCATTTGTGGAAAGACATTTTAAAAGCATCCTGGGGTACGTACCACATTACTAAAATTCTTGCAACAAAATTATTGGCGTAAATAGACATATCCTAGCTACATACAAGCTGTTGCTAACTACATACAAGCAAGCTTAGCCATCTCTTGCATAATATCATTGCACTCCAGGTAAGCGATTCATTGCTTTGGAAATATCTCTGAAGCGGCCCTCAAAATGGTTATTGCCCAGTAAATATACATTTTACTGCTTGATGCCTTGTTGTTACCGTTGTTGTTGTTTTCACCATAAGAGTTTTAAAAACATTTTCTCTGAAATTAGTATCATACTGTTTCTAACCTGCAGAATCCATGCCAGCTTTGTCATCAAAATACAGGCAAATAGGATCATGAAGAAGAGTCATGTTCTCCCTGATCTTTTACATTTTCTACCCTGTTTCATAAATATCATGTGACCTCCTTTCACTGAACACACAGGAAGCAATAAGACATCTTTCACTGTAAAGGAGTGGGGCACATGAGCCCTCTCCCTCACTGCTGCTAATTGTCATGACTGAATTGGCCACATATGACCTGCACATAACATGACAACATCCAAGATGAAGGAGGCATACAGGAGGCATTCTTAGGATTATACTGAACATTGAGTCGCAGCAATAGATGGGGGTCCAGGGTCTCGTGTACTCTCAGGAGAAACACTTCAAAGGAAATATGGAAGTGAAAACAAAGAAGTAGCAATAGCAACGAAATATTTCTGCTTCAAAAGCACCTCAAACTCGCCATTTTACGTAAACTATCACTCACGGTCTGTATAATAACCCATCAGGGCAGGAAGGACAAGTGATGAATAATGACGTTCCAAACCAATTTATATATTGAAGTGCACTCAAATGATGCAATTTTGCAGAGAATATAAAAAATTAAAAAGTGAATGATATGGAATAAAGATTTCATTCTTGTTTTTTGCTCTAAACCGGGTGTTCTTTCCACAATATCATGCTGCTATTCAAATCATTATCATGAGCAAAAATCCTTCTTTTGTGCAACATGTAGTTTACAGAGCTCTTTAACACACATCGTAATAGTTCATCTCCTTATGATGCTAAAGGCTGCACTCCTTTCCCTCTTCACGTATGAGAAAATTGATCCAATTTGAGATACTGGCCTAATAAGAGGCCTGGCTCTAAAAGTATCATAATTCTGGCCAAGAAATCTTTCTTTTTTATTTATTTTTATTTTATGTTTTTAATTGAAGTAGTGATGACAATAATTCTTTCCACAGTATCACAGAATTTACAGATAGGAGATATCTGGTCTTTCATTTATTTAGCAAATCAATACTCATCACCTACCAAGTGCTAGGGATACACTGAGGCAAAAGCACAAAACATTTCCTGCTTTCATGCAGTTTATATTACATGTATAAGCTTACATTATATATGTATATATACTATTATTATTATTATTTTTTTTTGCTAGAAAAAAGGTAGTAGTAGAGAAAAAGAGAACCAGAGCAGCAGAGGGTGGGGCAGGATGCCTATGCCCACCTTTGATATGCGGACTATTTATGGAGGATCCTGATTTGTCATTCCCCACTTAAACTCAACCCTGAGTTCATAAGGAAGTTTTGCTGTTCCTGACATGGAACACTTTCTCGTTTCTCCTTGTCTTTGTAAGAATATCTGAATATATTTATCCTTCTTTCTTTGCTTAGTTGATTCCTATTTGTCCTTAAAGTCACAATTTTGTGATAAGATTCTCTAAGAAGTTGTTGCTCATCTTTCCAATCTGAATGCCCACTCCCTCATTTTTCCTTAGTTCCGATGTTTATGGTTATTACATGAAATGCTATACCTTACTTTTACTCATCTGCTTACTAGTTTACTTTCCACTTTCACTACATGACATCGTTGAATGAAAGTTTAGATTTGTTCCCAATAGTTAGTGCAGTCACTAGTACTTGATGTGAACCCACTAAGTTTTGGTTATCCAGCTGAATGCCACTAGAGTTCTAGGTACATTAGTCTAGTGATTGTCCCAATCACGTAGTCATAAAATGACCTGAGTTTCTTTTTTCTTTTCAATAGAAATTTTCATAGCAAACACAGACTTTATAGAATCTCTTATGAAAAGACATATTTTTACCTTTTTAAAGAACTCCAAATGATTTTAGTGATCAGCCAGATTGAGAGTCACTGATCTATTGGACATATTGATCACATTTACACCCACCACTTTTTAGCTTAGAATCCATTGGAGCATTCCATCTTATTGGCAAGTATGAAGTAAAAAGGAGAATAACACATTATATAAAAACTCAACAATAAGAAAATGAACAACCTGATTAAAAATGTACAAAAGATCTGAACAGATACCTCACCAAAGAAGATATGTATAACATGTCAGGTAAGCAGATGAAAAGACGCTCTATGTCATACGTCTTTAGAGAATCACAAGTTAAAACAGCATGATATACAACTACACATCTATTAGATGGTCAAAATCTGAGACACTGATGACACCAAATGCTGATGAGGCTTGAAGCAACAGAAACTCCCATTCATTGATACTGAGAATGCAAAATGGTACCACCACTTTGGAAAACAGTTTAGTGGTGTCTTACAAAACTAAACATACTTTACCATATGATCCAGCAATTGTGTGCCTTGGTATTTACCCAAATGAGTTGAAAATGTATGTCCACACAAAACTTGCACTTGGATATTTACAGAGTTTTCTTCATAATTCACAAAACTTGGAAACAACCAATACGTCTTTCAGTAGGTGAACGGATAAGCAAACTGTGGTATATCCAGACAATGGAATAATAATCAGTGATAAAAAGAAATGGGCTATCAACCCACAAAAAGACACACAGAAACCTTAGATGTATATTACTAACAGAAAGAAGCCAATCTAAAAAAGCTAAGTACTATATGATTCCAACTATATCACCTTCTGGAAAAGAAAAACTATGGAGATGGTAAAACAATCAGTGGTTGCCAGATTAGGAGGAGGTAGAGACGAATAGGTGGCACTCAGGGGATTTTGAGGGCAGTGAAACTATTTTGTATGATACTATAATGGTGGATGCACATTATTACACATCAAAAAACACAGAATGCATAATACCAAGAGTGAACCTTACTGTAAACTGTGAACTTGGGGTGATAATGACGTGTCAACGTAGGTTCATCGATTGTAACAATTGATCCTCTGGTGGAGAATGTTGATGGTGCGGATGCTGTGCAAGTCTGGGAGCAGAAGGTGTATGGGAAATTTCTGTGAACCTAAAATTGCTCTAAAAATAAAGTCTATTAAAATATCTAAATAAACCTAAGAAGGACAAAAGAAAATCACTCGATATAACAAAATCGAACTGACTTTTCTGCCAGACTAGACTCTCACATTCAAATGAGTATTGTACCATCCAACCAGTGTTGTGTCTTTTAACCAGTCTTATGAGAATATCACCAAAAGTAACATTTAAAGTTTCTATTTTTTTTTTTTTTTTTTTTTTTTGATGAGGAAGCTTAGCCCTGAGCTAACAACTCTTGCCAATCTTCCTCTTTTTGCTTGAGGAAGATTGTTGCTGAGCTAACGTCTGTGCCAATCTTCCTCTATTTTGTGTGTGGGACACCACTACAGCGTGGCTTGATGAGTGGTGTTTAGGTCTGCGCCTGGGATCCGAACCTGCGAACCCCAGGCCACAGAAGCAGAACATGTGAACTTAACCATTATGCCACTGGACCGGCCCCTACAGTTTCTATTTAATAAGGATTTGGTTTACACAAATCTCACACAAGAATGAGATTATTATTTTAAAGTCTTTCTTTTGTTTCTTTTAGTTTTTCAATTGTGATTGTCCACTTTTTTTTATATGCATAGACATAAACTTTTTGAATGTTTCAAAAAATCCAGTTTATCAGTATAAGATTTGCCACCAAAGAAAAATATTCAAACTGCTGTGTCATTGTTTTCAGAATACACAAAATTATAATTAAACAAAGGAAAAACAAAGCAATAAAAATAGGCAGATTTTGAACAGACCTTTCACAAAAGAAGATATAAAAATGGCTAATGAGTACATGAAAAGATAATCAAGATTCTTAGTCATGAGGGAAATGCTAATTTAAACCATAATGACAAACTAATTCACACTCACAAGGATTGATAAAATTAAAAGGACTAATAATACCAATTTTAGTGAGGATGGGGTAGTGGATCTCATGCATTGCTGGTGGGAGTATATAATGTGCAGCCACACAGGAAAATAGTTTGGTTATTTTTGTTATCCATTCAATATACAACTACCAAGTGTTAGGCACTTTCTTTCACACGGGATATACTCAGGAAAAAAACAAAAATATTCCTTCTTTCATGAAGCTTACATTTTAGTGGAGTGAAATGAGATAACAAACACAAAGAATAAGTGACTTATGTAGTATATAAAGTGGCAATAATGACTCAGAAATTTTATTCTTGTGCATTTACGCAAATTAACAAAACTATATATTGACAAAAAATATCTATAAGAATGTTATTAGCAGTTTTATTAACAATAGCCAAAAACTGGAGAGAACGAAAATGTCTATCAGTGTGTAAGTGTATTAACGAACAGCAGTGCTTTAATACAATGGAAGAGATTTCATTATGTTATTTATATACTGATTATTATTTCATTAATATATGTTGCTTCATTACTTCACTATTATATATATATATATATATACACACACATGCATGCACATACACGTAATTGCACATATGGAATTCATATAAAATATATATATGTACTGTGAATAAATATATAAAACAGTTCATGGTTGACACCATTTTATGAAGTTCTAAATAAAGTCAAAACTAAGCTACAGTGATAGAAATGATAACAGTGTAGTGGGTGTGGTTTGACTGTAAAACTGACATGCAGGAAATTCAAGGATAATGGAAATTTTCAATGTTTTGATTGGGTTGGAGGTTGTATAAAACTCATCAAACAGATATAATATATGCATTTTGTTATATTTAAATTATATGTCAATAAAAATTATTTTAAAAATATACTATAAACTATGAAAGTAGTTTAAGAAGAGAAGCTAAAAGATGTTTTGAAAAATAACAGAATTTTAGAATAATTAAATATCCTCTTAGAATGTCTACTTTGTAAAAGTCAGTAATAATTATGATAAATAACTTCAATCTATTGTTTTAAAATAAGTCATTTTTATCAAAATTTCTCTTTCTTTTTTTTTTTTTTCTTACAAGGAAGATTAACCCTGAGCTAACATCCACTGCCAATCCTCCTCTTTTTGCTGAGGAAGTTTGGCCCTAGGCTAACATCTGTGCCCATCTGCCTCTACTTTATATGTAGGACGCCTGCCACAGCGTGGTTTGATAAGCAGTGTGCAGGTCCGCACCTAGGATCAAAACCCACAAACCCCGGGCCGCTGAAGCAGAGCGTGCAAACTTAACCACTATGCCACCAGGCTGGCCCAAAACTCTTATTTCTTAATTTAAAAATGTAATATGTGTATATCATAAGAGTATATCTTGACAAAATTTTACAAATTCAACACACTTATGTAATCAGCACTCAGATAAAGACACAGAAGATTATCAGCCCCCAAAATTTCCTCTTGCTCCTCCTCCCAGTCACCACACCCCAAACGTTAAACTAGATTATTATTCCCAAAAGCATGGATTAGCACGTCAGATCAGAGTATCTGGGTTATAGATAATTTTTAATTTCTTCCTTTCCTTTATTTCTCACTTTCTTCAACAATATGTTATGTGTATTTCAGTTTCAACAAACATTACCTTAATATTAATTCCTAAACTTTTGCTTGTATAAAACTTTAATGGCTTCCTAAATAGTTTATAATTTGAAAACTCTGACTCATCCCATCTGTCCCATCATGTTAAACTCAAATTCTATTTTTCCACTTCTTTGTGTATATGCATGTGTGTATAATGTATACATGTGTTCTGTGCCTTGGTCTGAATTTATACCAGTGACTGAATGACAACACAGAGAGGTCAATGTCATTGAAGAAAAGTTTAGTGTTACTCACAGTTCCCCTAGAAAGAGAGGCACGGCTCACCACTCAGGGCCACGGGAGGAATACTAGGTTTCGGTGGGGAAGCAGAGGCAGGAGGAAGGGGAGAACCTAGGCCAGAGCCTTTATTGGAGTTTCCTTGGGAAAAGCAGAGAAGGGTAAAGAGTCTAGGAGTGGCTAGTTTTAACGACTAGGGTGTGCTTTGGGATCTAGAGGTGGTTTCTAGTGGCCTGGTACCTGGTCTTGGGGTGATTAAGGCAGAGGAATATTGCCTCCTGGGGTGTACAGGCCAGATAGATGAGGTCTGGCTCAGGATTAGTTAGTTTGCAGATCAAAGGCATGCTCCTGGCTGAGTCTTTTGCTGTCTCCAAGAAGTGGCTACTCACAGGAGGACCAGTCTCTTCTCAGCCAGAAAGATTTTTTGTAAGATGTTATAACATCATAACATGCAGAAAATTTTAAAAATTACTAATACAGTATGCATTGTGTGCATATAAATATATACACACATACGTGTATGTATATATACATATATACATATATATGCATATATACATGTGAATGTATCTAGGTATTCATGCCATCATGTTAATACTGTACCCTTTTCTTTCCATTTTCTCTATAGCCTCATCTTTTCTTCTCCTGCACTGATTAATTTATTTACTAATTGAAATTTTGTTTATACTTCAAGTTTCACCTCCCATCAGAAGCCTCTTCCAAGGCCACTAAAATTGGTCTCTTTCTCCTCTATGAATCCATAGAACTTTTAAAAAATTTCCATATAACTGGTATGGCAAGCCTATTTGAATTGCTGGCATGATGCTGACTATATCCCTGAGTAGATTTTGAGATCTGTGAACATCATACTCTTGTAGAGGCCATCATTTTGTTTATTTATAACTAAATCAATTATTCTCTCTGTTTGCTGCTTGCAATGTGCATTGGAATTATCTGATGGTCTTGTTTAAACTACAGAAGGCTTGGCCTTACCCCAGGCTGTTACTCAGCCTCTCTAAGGACAGGTGTGGAAATCTGGATTTCAATCAACATCTCTGATGATTATTTGAGGCAGTATATTTTTAGAACCACTGCCCAAGCCAATGACCTGTTCATTATAAATTAAATAGTATAAAACCAATTTACACCATCTTTTCAGTAATCTATGTACCACACAACACAAACAGAAAATGTAGTTCAAATTTTATTTCTAAATAATAGTAGCCAAGACATATCCAACTTAACATGCACCAAGTGCTTTTCTAAGCTCTGTATACACTAACTCATGAAAACCTCACCATAATTCACTGAGGTGGCTACCGTTATTGTCCACATTTCACAAATGAAGGAAACGAAATCAGAAAACATGAAGTAACTTGCCAAAGATTATATAGATTTTAAATCTGGCTGTAGTCCTTGTTCTTATATGCCACAGTATATTTCTTCTAGTGCATAAATAAATTAGATAGATAATCTGCAGATAAATAGATGATATAGATAGATAGATAGATAGATAGATAGATAGATAGATAGATAGATGATAGATAGATAGATAGATAAATAGATAGATAGATAGATAGACAGATGATAGATGATAGACAGGTAGATAGATAGATAGATAATAACTGAAATGTGAAAATGAGATTAAAGTTATCATGGAATAAATAGAAGACATAAAGTGTCAGACAGTCACAGGAAAAGTGAACACATCCTTTTTAGTCTTTTAGTTAATCTATATATGGAAACTATTACTTCTCAGCAATAGAAACCACAGTCATCTATAATACTACCCAAACTGCTAGTTTATGTAAATTAGATGTTTCCTATAATCAATATTCTTAAAAGACCATCTAATTCAGAGCAAATAAATATTTCTGAGAATTAGACCTAAAACATGTCTCACTCTTAATAGTTTCTACATTCATTAAATCGGAGAAAACTCTAAAGCTAAACCCGGCCATGAATCTTACTCATTGGCAGTTAATTTGGAACTTTTAATTTTGAGAACTCTATTCGAGATTTGTTTTGCTGTCTGATTCTGGGTATGTAAAATATTCAGTCTCCGATGCAGGTTTGTGCAAGAAAATGCCCACGCATGCTGTGCAGTAGCTTGTCTGAAGAAAGCATTTAGTTCAAAGGCTGCATCATGCAACGTTTTATTACTGCATAGTAATTGTTTATTGGTAAAAATTATAGTTAACTGTGGCTTCAAGTTGTTTTTATCACCTTCTACAGACAATGCACTTCATATACATTATCTTTTATAAGCCTCACAACAAACTAGAAAGTAAATATCACTTAGAGATGAATATATCAAGACTTAGAAAGTGACTTGCCAAGCTGGGCACGCAGCAAGTAATTTTCAGATCTTGGAAAAAAGAAGATATTCTTGAAAGAAAACAAGCCTTTAAGAATAGACTATTTAAAAGATGATAGAGGATAGATAGATAACCTGTGTGTGTATATGTGTAGGTATACGTATAAATGTGTGTATATACATATATACACTATAAATTGCATAAATATTATATGTATATCACATAAGTACCAGTTGTATCCAATATTCATGAACTACTTATAGGATAGCATCTTATCTTCATCTTTTGTATGAAGAGGAGGAGCCTGACTTATTCACTCTTTAAACATGCTTTTACCGGGTGCCTCCGAGGTGCGGGGCACGAGTCCAGGTGTTAAAGATATAGTCTTGAACCACATTGGCAAGGTCCCTGCTCTTAGACACTGACATTCTTGGAAGGAAACATAGAAATAAAGTAATATAATTAAAATTAAACTTTGCTGTGTAGTGGAGAAAAAATGAAGGATTCTTTACACATATTTGGCAAGCAAACAGGCAAGGACTCTCCAAAGAGAAATCAGGAGAGAAGTCAGGTTTTCATTCCCAACCTTCTAAGCCAAAGGCTAGTGCACAGGTTCTGAAGCAGAAATAAGCCTGGTTTGTTTCCAGGACGGCAAAAAGGTCATTTTTTTTTTTTTACTTCCTGTTCCAGGAAATACAGCTGTCTGCCTCTGTGAGATATTTTATCCCACTTGTTTTTCCTAATCCTGGGCAAGGATGGGAAGTGGAAATGTCAGTGGCAGAAAAGTTACTAGTGAGCAAAGGAAAAACAGTGCAAATTTGCATTTTCTCTGTGTGAAATGGTATGTTTATTTTGAGATGAAAAGGAAAAAAATGAAGATAGATGTTTCCGTTATGCTTATCAAGATCTAATTTAACATATTTCACTAAGCTCAGCAAAAATTTATTGAGTGCCTATTAAATGATAGCCATTATAGGGGATAATGTCACAAAAAATACAACAACGTTGAAAAGAGAGAACTACGTAGACGGTAAGTCAGTCCGTTTCAAGAGCGGCCAAAGAATATATGTCTCTGAAGGAGAAAAAGGAAGCAAAAAGAGAAGCGGTTGTCTTCGGCCTGAGTTTGGACACAGGAAATATTGGAACCATGAAAAAAAATCAATTATTTCTTGTCAATTTGAACTTGCCACAGCCTTTTTTTAGTATATAAGTAATAATCTTCGCACCAGAGAAGCTACAAGCCAAATAGGAACACTAAGGAAATAAGCATAAAAATATTGTGCTTATTATTCCTAATATTATTCATTATTCCTCTAAAATGGCACTAGATGCACACTTAAAAGCAGGAATATATTGAGGACTAACAAGTATTTTTCTGAGACAGTGAAAATAGAGTTCTGAGATGGAGAAAATCATATATATATTGCATGATGAGTTGAAGAATAAAAAAGGAAATAGCTGTGAATTCACTCAATTTTGAAATGTTATCCTAAGCACAGAAAGAAGATATCTACAGAAAAGATGGCACAGAATATCTAGGAAGACCAGAAACTATTATTAGCAGCAAGAGATATGAAGTACAGCTCTTCTGCTGACCTCAGGCATCAAATCCTGTTTGGATGTAACATTCAGTATTGATGAATCTATCTTTCTTTTATGGACTATCCTGCCTACATCGTACTTTTGGATCTTGATCTAACAAGTATCATGAAATCTGAACTTGGAATCTAGGGCATGTTGGACAAATCAATCTTACACAGAAACACAGAAAACTTCCTTGATTACTAGGAAAAAAATTATGCGATTCCATTTCACAGAGCAAAAGAAATCTATAAATGACCTTTACAAATAGGTAAAGTGGATGAGCATAAATATATTTTTTTTATTCTCTAAGCTTCAAAGAAATTGAAATACAGCCTGAAGAAATAGGCTAAGCTGCTGTTTGTCTACTACAACTAGCATATTCATGGATTCGGATATAAATAAGAAGGACTCTAGAGAGAAATAGATGAAAGTAAATGATACAAAAACTGTCAGCATGAACTTCTGAGACTGCTTGACAAACTCCACTGTTTACTTACTTGCATCAGAAAACAGGCAACTTCTGCAAGATACTTGCTCTCGATATTCGTAGAAATGCAGGTTCTTAGTTGATGAAAACAAAATACCAGTCTCGTGGAAGATTGGAGAGAGAGAAAATAACCCTGTGTACTTGTTGACCTATTCCAACGTTGATGCTGAAAACAAAAAGTAGAAGAGCAAAAATGTGAGCAGAGTTTTGAGTCAAACTGATAGAGACGATGACCAGGGCAGAAAACTGAACCAGGAAAATGAAATAGCTATACAACTGCTACTCAGCTGGCCACTGCCATGAAATGGTTCCAGTATAATGTTGGCAAAAGCTCACAGAACAAGAGATGAGGTGCATTACAGGAAACAAAATGAATAAAGTACAACTGTAATTTTACAGAGCATTTTGTAATATTTGTGAGATCTTTTGATAAACAAGGGGTTAAAAGTGTGGTGGTAAAGTATTCTTATTCTTGCTGGTCTGTAGATTATAGTGTAGACTATTCATTTACATATTTATTTATGTATTTGACTTAATTACTGAAACTAGTTGTGAGGCATCTTCTAGATGCACATGTGGATAATGCTTTTTGATGCCTTTCAATCTGAAAAATGTTTTTTAATCATCCAAGCAATCAACATTATAGAGAAATTTCAATAAAAGCCATCGAACAAAAGCATTGTATTAAAGCAACATATTTATCATAAAATATTGTGCCTAATAAGAGAAACCAAAGCAGAGTCAAATAGAGCTAATTTAGGATGTAAATAATCAAAAAGTTCATGCCTACATTTTCTTCAAAGTACAGTGCAATTACAGTTTAATTGTACAATGATGACAAAATCTTTTACTGCTTTCTTTAGCAAATACATATAGACTTGTATATAAAGAGCTTACAAATCAGCATTTTCTTCATTAACAATATGAAACCTAATAATACAAAAAAGTTATGTATGAATATTCTGATAAAATTGAGTTAACAATTAAATAAAATATTCCCTTTCTTATCATTTCAGGGTATTCTTTTTGTTTTTTAAAATTACAATAACTGAAATAGAGTTAAAAAAATAGAAACATGTTGGGAAACGTTAATTAATATGTATATTTCTGCTTCACACATGGAGGAAGCCAAGTTAAATGTACAAATTTATAACTTGTGAATTTGTAATTTCCAATTTATTGTGTTTGAATAAAAATATATTGACAACTTACAGATTTAGCTAAAAAAATTAAATGGCCAATTCTCCCCAGAACTAGTGTTAACTTCCTAAATCTATCATTCATTCATTATTTTGAAAATAATTATTGTTCCGAAAAATATCAAAGAACATTGTTTGTTATTTAAAAAAAAATACTTGTAGCAACTAGAAGGATGTGCAACTATGACATGCACCTGTCTACTGGGGCTTTGGGGAACAAAAAGGAGGAGAATTGGCAATAAACGTTAGCTCAGACCCAGTCTTCCTTAGCAAAAAAAAAGAGGAGGATTGGCATGGATGTTAGCTCAGGGCTGATCTTGCTCACAAAAAAAAAAAAAAAAAAACTTGTTGAAAGAGTGAAATAGGCATTTTTATTGTATCATACAAGCCTTTTTAAATCTGATCCTAAAATATATTTATCTTTACTTCTTTTCATTATCTAAAAATTAGCAAACTAATTTGATACCACAACAATTTTAAAAGGAATGATGTGTTGATATATTACCAATAAGATTTAAGAATGATAATTCTTGACTAGATTAAATAAAACAGATAAAAGTGTATTCATAGATTAACTGCTGCAAGAAATTATCAAATTTTGACTCATGTATGTTATTTTTTTAGTTTCTCCTCTGATTTTTTTGACATTATTTTTTTAGAGCAGTTTTAAGTTCACAATAAAATTGAAAGGAAAGTACAGAGATTTCCCATATACTCCCTGCCTCCACACGTGTATATCCTCCCTCATTATCAAGATCACTTACCAGACTGATACATTTTTACCAAGGATGAACCTACATTGACACATCGTTATTACTCAAAGACCATGGTTTACAACAGGGTTCACTCTTGGTGTTGTACATTCCATGGGTTTGGATAAAGGTAAAATGACATATGTTGTTGGTGTTAGGGCTGTGGAGTGGATTTCCACTCCCAGCGACGCGGTGCACAGCAGAGCAGAACTCCAACCAGTCTTTTTGCACATCCTCTTACCTTCCGGTGCTCTACCAGACAACGCTCTGCTTCTATTCATAGGATTTTCATGGCCAATTTTTTTGGAAGTGGGGGCCAGATCCTTCTTCCTAGTCTGTTTTAGTCTGGAAACTCCGCTGAAACCTGTCCACCATGGCGAACTCTGCTAGTATTTGAAATCCCAGCAACAGAGTTTTCAGCATCACAGCAACACGCAGCTTCCACAGTATGACAATTGATAGACATACTGTCGTGTGGTGTGGTCCCCTGATCAGGAAATGAGCTTGGGGTGCAGGAGTGAGAGCACTGGATCTTAACCATTACACCACCAGGACTGGCTAAAATGACATATATCCATCATTATAATATCATACAGGATATTTTCACTGCCCCAAAACTCCTCCGTGCTCTGCCTATTCATCCTTCCTCCCTCCCTGCCCCAACCTTGGTAATCACTGATCCTTCTACTGTTTCCATAGTTTTGCCTTTTCCGGAATGTCATATAGTTGGAATCACACAGTATGTAAACATCTTAGATTGATTTCTTGGCTTAGTAACATACATTAAAGTTTCCTTCATATCTTTTCATGTCTTGGTAGCTCATTTCTTTTTAGTGCTGAGTAACATTCCATTGTCTGGATCCACCACAGTTTAACCATGTATGTATTGAAAGACATCTTGGTTGCTTTCAAGTTTTGACAATTATGAATAAAGTTACTATAAACATCCATGTGTAATTTTTTCTGTGAACATAAGTTTTCAAATTCTTTGGGTAAATACCAAGGAGCATGATTGCTGGACTGCTGGATTGTACAGTATAGGAGTGCAGTTTCTGGATAGTATATATAGTAGCTTAGTTTTGTAAGAAACCACCAAACTGTCTTCTAAAATGGTACTGGCTGTGCCATTTTGCATTCCCACCTGAGAGTTCCTGTTGCTCCACATCCTCCCAGCGTTTGGTCTTGTCGGTGTTCCAGATTTTGTCCATTCTGTTAGATATGTAGTGATATTTCATTGCTGTTTTAATATACATTTCCCTGGTGTCATATGATGTGGAGCATCTTTTCACAAGTTTATTTGCTATCTGTATGTCTTCTTTGATGAAGTGTCTGTTAAAGCCTTGGTCTACTTTTTTTTTTTTTTTTTTTTTTTTTTTTTTTTTTTTTGTGAGGCGATCAGCCCTGAGCTAACATCCGCCAATCCTCCTCTTTTTTTCGCTGAGGAAGACGGCCCTGGGCTAACGTCGGTGCCTATCTTCCTCCACTTTATATGGGACGCCGCCACAGCATGGCCCACCAAGCAGTGCGTCGGTGCGCGCCCGGGATCCGAACCAGCGAACCCCGGGCCGCCGCAGCGGAGCGCGCGCACTTAACCGCTTGCGCCACCGGGCCGGCCCAAGCCTTGGTCTACTTTTATTGTGTGATTTGTTTTCTTATTGTTGAGTTTTAAGAATTCTTTGTATATTTTGGATAACAGTCCTTTATCAGATGTGTATTTTGCAAGTATTTTCCTTCTGGTATTCCCATTATATGCATTGTACACCTTTTGTAATTGTCCTGCAGTCCTTGGGTATTCTGTTCTGTTTTTGTTTTAGTCTTTGTCTTTTCTTTCTGGTTTTCGAGGATTCTAATATACCCTCCAGCTCAGAGAGTCTTTCCTCAGCCATGTCCAGTTTACTAAGAAGCCACCAAAAGCATTCTTTATCTCTGTTACAGTGGTTTTGTTCTCTAGCACTTCCTTTTGTTTTTTTTCTTAGAATTTCCATCTCTCTGCTTATCTGTTTTTTTTGAGGGGGGGGAAGATTGGCCCTGAGCTAACATCTGTTGCCAATCTTCCTTCTTTTTTCTTTTTTTCTCCCAAAGCCTCAGTAGATAGTTGTATGTCATAGTTGTACATCCTTATAGTTGCTGTATGTGGCACACCACCTCAGCATGG
Organism: Diceros bicornis minor; assembly: GCF_020826845.1. NCBI lineage: Eukaryota > Metazoa > Chordata > Mammalia > Perissodactyla > Rhinocerotidae > Diceros > Diceros bicornis. Next base: position 4,965,757 of record NC_080753.1, read on the forward strand.
CTGGATGAGTGGTGTGTATGTCTGCGCCCAGGATCCGAACTAGTGAACCTCGGGCCGCGGAAGCAGAGGGTGCTACACCACCAGGCCTGCTCCTCTCTGCTTATCTTTTCCATCTGTTCTTGCAAGCTGTCTACTTTATCCTCTAGAGCCCTTGGCATCTTAATCATAGTTGTTTTAAAGTACTGGTCTGATAATTTCAACATCTCTGCCATGTCTGGTTCTGATGTTTGCTCTATCTCTTCAAATTGTGTTTTTTGCCTTTTGATATGCATTGTAATTGTTTATTGATGGCCAGACAACATATACCAGATACAAGGAATTGCTGTAAGTAGGCCTTTACTGATGTTGTGGCAGGGTGTGGGAGAAAGGAAGCACTCTATATTCAGTGATTAGGTCTCAGTCCTTTGGTGATCCTGTGTCTCTGGACTGTGCACTGCATGGGTGTTTCTCATTTTTTTTCCTCTCTAAGGTGGAACAGGATGGCTAGAGTGGGCTGAGTCAGGTATTTCCCTTCCTGGGTCAGCGAGGTTCTGAAAACACCTAGCAGGTTAGGCTCTGGTTAACGAGTTTCCCCCCAGGGCAGTAATTGTTTAGAAGAATGGAGTGCTCTGTCCTATTTCAAAAATGCTTCCTCTTCCCCTCCCCCTGCCAGAAGCATGAGGGAATTTTTCTCTGATATTTACTGTGGGAACCTGCTTGAGCTCTTGGAGGCAAATCTCACAATGGTGGGGGTCCCCCTGTGATGGGGTCCCCCCGAAGTGTTTAACTCGCAGACTTGTCTACACTGTGCCTCCAGCACTTCTACTGTCACAGTTCAGGTTTTCCTAGCCAGGCGCTGTTTCCTGGGGTGGTTTCCACTCCTGAGTCTGCTCAGGTAAGCATCACTCCCTGTATTGGCCTGTCTGTCTCTCCAATTTGGGGGAAGCAGTTTGCCCTGTGTCCTCCCTTGTCTTGTGGATACAAGAAGAGTTGTTGATTTTTCAGTCTGTTCAGCTTTTTACTTGTTGTTAGGAAAAAAATGACAACTTCCAAGCTCCTTGCATGTGGAACCAGAGACCAGAAATCCTTCTCTAATGCTTTTATAAGAGGATCCAGGCTCTATATTTACTTCCTCAATTTGTAGCCACTCAAAAATATTTTCTGAGATTCATCCATGTTTATTATATACTTACAGGGCATTCATTTCCACTGTCGTCTTGTATGCATACAGTGCAATGTATCAGTTGTACTAATGGTGGACGTGTGGATTCCCAAATTCTTATATTTATGTTTTCAACAATATAGAGCTTACTTTGTACCAACCATATTAGTAGAGGCTTTACAAACACTAACTTGTTTAATCTATTATGATAAGCTCTTAAAACACTTACAAAATGCTTCCTGGGGTATGTGTGACAGATTTCCTCTGGGGCGCTAACTTTGGGAAAGGATGTGTCATATTCATCTTTGCTAGGTGATGCCAGATTGTTTTGCAAACTTACTGACTTAATTTATACTCCCATAGTTTTACACTTTTCTTTGTTCAACACTCTAGGCAACAGTTGGTATTATTTGACTTTCTGATTTATACAGAACTAGTGAGTGTGAAATCTCATTTTGCATTTAATTAACATTGTCCTGATAAATATTAAGGTTAAAGACCTTTTCATATTTTGAGTCATTGATGTTTTCTGTGATATGCCTGTTTATATCTCTTTCCTATTTTACTATTGTAGTTCATTTTTCTTATTGATCCAAATCAGTTTTCTATTAAATGCTAAGTATTTAGGATGTCTTCTCCTAGTTTCTGTTTTTTCTTTACACATGCTATAAATATTTTAAGTCTGTTTTTGGTGAACAGAAATTCTTAATTTTAATGTATCTTATTTTACCCTTTTTTATGATTTATGTTTTATGCATTTTTAAAAACACTTCCTTTCCATGGAATAAAAACTATGTATTCCTATATACTCTATACAAAGTACTAAAATTTTAGTTTTAACATTAGTATGCAATCCATCTGGAAGTAATGTTTTGTGAGGTTTGAAATTGTGATGCATTTTCAGTTTTTTTTCTGTTAATAAGCAGAAAGATACCATTTATTGACACATTTCTCTTTTTCCAAAAGAAGCTTCAATGAGAGAATTCTCATACTTTTTAATCCACACATGGCTCTGTTCCTGAGCTCTATTCCATTGGTCGATTTGACTCTACACGCAACTAAATAACATTGGCTTAATTACTATTAATCCATAATGAATCTTAATCTCTGGTAGGGTAATTACTGGTTCTTTTCCTTAAAGTATCTCATGAGAATATTGCATCTTTTGCCTCTCCTAGTATATTTTAGAGGGAAATTTCAATGTGTATGGAATTACTATTGGAATTGCATTGACCCTATAGATCAATTTAGGGAGAATTTACATCTATTCACTATTAAATCTTACAAACAGAGAACATGATATGTAATTCCATTTCAAAATGAAGGTCATACACATAATTGGTTGAATTATGTGTAAAAACTTGTTAACTTTATTACTATTACAGATATTATTTTTCATTAAATTTTATTTTCTGTTTTCTGCTAGCTTTCATTGTGTAAGTAAAACTTTATATTCACACTTTATCTGGAAAACTTGTTAAATGCCATTGTGAATTCTTCTAATATATTTGTAGATTTTATGGAGCTTATATGTAGACAATCATAATCTGTGAAAACAATAATTTTGATTCTTCTCTTACTTTCTTTAGATATTATATCTCTTTTCCAGTCTTATTGCCCTGGATAGAACTTCCAGGACACTGTTGAATGAGAGTTGAAATATTAGATGTCTTTAAGTTTTTCCTGACTTCAATGGATGGCTGCTAAAGACTCACAGACAAGTTTATCTGTTGTAGGAACTTAGTAAACACATATGATCAAATTAAGGAAGTTAAAAAAATTTATCCATTTTTCAAATGTTTAATACAAATTTTAAATTTGTTGAAATAAAGTCTTTGATAAATTCAATGGTATCTGTTATAAATTCTGGGTTATAAATTTCTGGTTGCAATTGTTGTTTGTGAGTATACTTTCTTTCTTTTTGTCATAATAAACCTGCTCTACTTTTGTTCATTTTATTAATTTCCTCAGTGAATCAACTTCTGACTTTGTTGACCTCTATATTTTAAATTTGTCTTCTCTTACTTTATTTTCTGCTCTTGTGTATATTATTTTCTTCTTCAATACTGTTTAGGTTAATTCTAAAGTTAGTTGCTTAATTCATTAATTTTTCACATACCACATTTAAAATATACAGCATTTAGCTGCATCCTATGAGTGGGCTAAATTAATACAACCACGTTTTTCCTGTAAATTTTAATTTGCTCATAAACTATGACCCAGCAGTTTCATGCTTAAGTATATATCCTAGGGAAATACTTTCACAGGTGCACTAGGAAATATTTAAAATAGTATTCATAGAAGAAGTAATCATTATTGCAAAAAAGGCAAAACGTGTGTGTGTGTGTGTGTGTGTGTGTGTGTGTGTGTGTGTAGAGAGAGAGAGAGAAAGAGAGATATTTATTTTAAGGAATTGGCTCACATGATTATGGAAGCTAACAAGTCCAAAATCTGCAGTGTGGGCTGGCAGACTGGATACTCAGGGAATGGCCAATGTCGCAGTTCAAGTCCGAAGGCCGTCTGCTGGTTGAACTACTTCTTGTTACAGGGAGGTCAGTGGTTTGTCCTTTTCAGACCTTCAACTTGACTGAATGAGAGTCAGCCACATTGTGGAGGGCAATCCACTTTACTCAAAAGTCCACCGATGTAGATGTTAATCTTATATAAAAACACTGTCACAGAAACATCCACCATAGTGTTTGATCACATATCGGGCACTGTAGCCCAGCCAAACTGATGCACAAATTTAACCATCACACAAGGGATGGAAGCAGGAATGGCTCCATTTATTATCACTTCCAATGATCCACTAGAAGACATTTACTCCCCGTTACTACAGCCCTATGATCTACAGGGTTAGATATTCTGATTCCTCAAAATGGTGCACCTTAGCTAAGTGTCAAAGCAAGAATCTCAGTGAATTATGAGCTATGGCTGCTTCCTGGTACTTTTGGCTCCTAGTGTCAAAGAGACGGAAGAAAGGAGTCATCATCATATTATGGGTAATTGTCTCTGGTCATCAGGAGAAGTAGAGATGGCTATCAAACAGTGAGGGAATGGTAGAATATGTGTGAGATTCAGAAAAGAGGCATTTATTTAGGTGTCTCTTGATATATTTCCTTGCCCAATTGTGACTATAAGTGCACAAGCTTATCAAACACAGCTTCAGAAGGGCAGGCGGCCAGAGAGTCAGATCATTGGTGGTGAGGGTTACACTACCAGGTAAACCCTAGGAGATAAGCAAACATGGCATCTGAAGGGAAGGGGAGTTTAGGATGGATAATAGTAGGGAGCAGTGATGAATATCAATTGCAGCATTGAGTCGAGGCCAACTTTCTGGGTGCAAACTCGAGTTTGTCCCATCAACATCCCTCTTCTAAAATCCCATATAATGAAAGGCCCACCAAACAGCAAGAGGAGCTTAGCTTGCATGTTTATGCAGAAGTAGACTCTTCTGATGCAAATGGTAGACTGTGGTAGATCTGACATGCTCCACTCAGTTCCTCCATCAAGAAAGGACATTCTGCCCAGGTGCAGAACGTGTGGGCAGCAGACAGCCTGTAGCTGTCAACACCTTTGGGGACTGCCTCCGCTGCAGAGAGCCACCTCATCCAAGGTCATGTCTTTTGGGACTGAGGCTAAGACTGAGCAAGGTGGAGGCTTAAAAGCTTGACTGTCTCAGGCTGATGCAGATGACTCTGATGCATGGTTCTCACTCCAGAGCTCTCCACCAAGTTGGCTGTGGTTTTGGAAGACCTTCATCACAGTTTCATTTTTTTCTTTGCCCACGCCTACTTTTCCCCAATTCTACAGGATGTGCTTGCAGAAAATGAATGAAAGAGATACACTATAAAGGAGAATGTGAAAGATAGCATAGGAAACTTTATGCACAATAGATATAAATCTATTTATTTCAAACTGTTGCAACAAAATGTATTCCATTCAAGTATTTTGAAGTATATATTGTTAATAAAGCTTGAAAGCATCTCATTTGATAATACTATCCTTTTAGGAACTGAAATAAATGTTTAATTGGCATCAAAATTGGAAAATAATCTAGTTTAAAATCAGTCCTAATATTAGTTTGATTTTGAGAGGAAAAAACTATAAAAAGCAAATTCTTCAAGCTTAGACTGATGCACATTGGAGGAATTCTATGGTGAGTTCAACATGGGTAGTACATAACTAAACACGATACAACTTCTTCATTTTTATGTCTAATGTGCACAAGAAAACTAAGATGACCAGGATTTCTTGGAGATCTCACACACAGACACACAGACACACACACACACACACACACACACCCCTTAGTATTTAAAGTACCATGTGAGACTTGACATCCAAAAATTTAAGCTTAGTCATCAAAAATACGTGTCCCACTAAAAGAGGGTCACACCTGGGAAACTGAATAGTTCCAACATAGTGTCAGGAGTAGGAAGAGGGTCGGGATCACAGAGGTCCATTCAGACATCCATCCATTGTCACACACTTGTGTCACATCAGGTATACAAATGCTTCAGAACAACTTGCATAGGCATGAAATGTCTTTTTTCCTTCCTAAAATGTATCTTCGTTGAATTTCTGTCGTCAAATAAATGGTCTATCTTTAATTTGAATCCAAAACAACTTATTTTCAAAGTCAGGTTTTCCTACTTTGTGAATGTAATTCCCAATGACTCCTGAGAACAAACCCTTTCCAGTTGCACAGGTAAGCTGTCTAAGGAGAGACTTGTAACTTCTCACGTCTTCATCACGTCAACCTAGGGATAGAATTGTGTTTCTCATGTATCCTAAAAACCCTTAAATACTAAAATCTTGTGCTGGCAATTTTTCTCGTGAATATGGTATCGCTATATTGTGCAGAAGATATGGTCAGAACAGGGAGTGGTCCAAATGTAAATATTATATAGATAAAAAACATAGTTTACAATACTGACTCTTATTTACCATTTTGTTTAGCTCTTTTCCAATACTGCAAATATGTTATTGTCCTTAAACCTAAAGTCCATCATTAGGCAGACATGTGTTGGACATCTAGTATATCCTGAGCATTACATATATAAAAATAATTAATATACAACCTGTGGCCAAGGATAACACATACTAATTTTGTAGTCATCTTCAGAGCGTTAAGGGAAGTATCCTAGTTACTGAGTAGCTCAGAGGAGAGCTAAATCACCGCAAAATCGGGAATGATTTTCTAGGGCCTAGGAGGGGGTACGGTTTAAGTTCATAATTAACATTCACATGAAATTGAGCAAATGCAGTTCTTTAGCTTCCTCAGATCCATTTCCCTTGGCTTCGCATGGTTTGTAGGTGGTCTGAAGCGTACATTCTTTTTTGAGTCAGTCATTTTTTCCCCTGCCACTAATAGACCTTAGAAAAAGGGTCCCCTTACATCTGTTTTTTTTTTACTTCAGCAGATTACCGCCCAGGGTCTCTTCATTTTCTAAGGATTATTCCATTTGTATTGCAGTGACTTGTTCAAAATAAATCATTCATAAGAACCACTTTATTTCTCTTCAGGTAATAAGGGAGGAATTTCACCAGAGAAGGCAAAATTAAATTTTTTTCTGATTTCTTAAATTCAAATGATAGGCTCTGTGGGTGTCTCTGTCACAGAATCGTCGGCTTAGAAAGGAAATTTTCTTAGGTGTAGTGCTAAGCACTGAAATAAAGTCTTCATACCGGGTTGTCATGGTAACATGAATGCATCACCTGTCCTGCTCACATTTAAAATTTGTTCCCTAATATCTTCCATATGTGTATTTGGTTTTAAATCTTCTTATAACCTATGCTACATTTTGGTGTGATTCATCAGGTTCAGGTTACTACAACTAAATTCAATAATTAAATTAACTGATTGGAAACATGTATATATAATTAAGAATCTACTGACCTCGTAGAAATGAGCACCGTGTAGATTAGCATTAGGCAACATTTTAAAAATATATGTGATTCATAAGTTTAATTCAGTCCTGCTATGGTAAACTTGTCCACATAAAGTTAATGGAAACGGTGGGGTCTGCTGGAAGAGCTTGCTTCCTTCTGGAATCCCCACAGCTACCACGGACATACAGTTGATTCAATGCTTAGTGTGTGTGATGTACTGTGCTCAGCGCTTGATGTACCTGTTCTTGTTTTATCACTAAAACTACCCTGTGCAATGAGCATTGTCATTATTCACAAAGAAAACAATTAAGGATTAAAGGTTTAAGCTCCTGTCCAATGTCATCCTGGGGATTTGGAATCCAAAATAAACCTAATTCCAAAAGGGATATTTTCAACTTTATGCTACATTTCATTTTCAGAAAGATTCTTATGCAAACTCAGTGGGAAACAAAGGTAAGAACTGAGTCAGGCACCCGGAGGTGCAGAGTTCTCTCAGAAATGTGGATACAAAAAGGGTGCGGAAAGAAAACGCCATGTCCAAGTTAAAAAGCTGTGCCCTGGGAATTTTATTAGGTCATATTTCTAATAAATTGTGAGCATTTTGATAAAAATTATAGCATCGGAGTCAACTCGTATACTGGGAACGTTCCTGTGCTGCATGACTTTATGTTATCTCTCCTTGAAAAAAATATTGTACTTACATCTAGCATTCAAAAAGTGCTTGTGTCATAAAGCCATTTTGCAACTGAACCTCGTTCCACCACAGACTGATCCTTCCAGTCACAAGACACTTCTTGCCTTGCTCCATTTCTCTCTGAAAGATTTATCACCTTCAAACATACATATTTCCTGTAGAAGATGCTGCAGTGTTCTGCCTAATATCTTCTTCAGGGAAGACATGCGTCCCATAGCTGCTAGGAATTTTGGCTGCTGATAGATTACAGTTTCAACTCTCAATGAGAATCGCTTTGCTCAAAGGTCTCTACCTAACCTAGCAGTCAACCAGCATCCAAGGATACAGGAAGTCAAAGGTCAGCGGCCTTGCCTCCATCTGGGACAACTCTGAATGGCCATCCCAGCTCCAAAGTTCCCTGTATGATTGGCCGAGGCCTCAAGTGCACCCACATGAGTAGTCAGCTTCTTGCTCTTCCCAATCCTGCCTCCCTCACTTCTTGAAAGCTATATCCCCCAGGGGACTATCCAATACACTTCTGCACGCATATTTTATCTCAGAGGAGGCGATTTTTATATTAATATAGCCATGGAGCAGAAGAATCTTTGTTTTCCCCTGAAATTGTAAAGAAATCAACTGCTATTCCCAATTCTTGTCTTTTCTCTTTAGTCTCGGAAGAGAGTGTGCTTCTCTAATCTTCCGTCTTTTTCTAGGTTTGACTCCTTGCGGCATGTGGTGGTACTAAGAAGGAGTTCAGATTACAAGATCTTCTCAAGTTCATTTCATGTCTTTGACCCTTGTCTCTTACATCCAGAAATTGGCTCCTAGTTTTCAACTTCTGACCCTTTTCCTTGTCATATTTTGAACATCAACTTTCTGCAAAGAATAAAAATTCTCAGTGCCGTTCTAAATTAACACTGGAATACACCTGCCCGGATATCCAGTAACTCAGATGGAATCGCATGCAATAAGGAAATAGGAACAACATGAAAGAATATGTGACCTTAACGCTTTGTCTAAAATTCTCTGATGTTCTCTGTTTTCATGGGCCCTAGTGCCCTACTTGATCTTTTATCCTAGGCAGCTTTAATGTTAAGCTCTCATTATTTAAACTTCTTTACATTAAAAATAGATATTCAATTATCCTAGAATTGCATCTGTCTTGCTATCAACAACCAATAAACAATGCCAGCAAATGCAATCAAACTGTAAACTTTTACCCAAAATGTTTAAGTAAAACAATTTAATAGGCCCTATTTCAGTAGTTCATACATCTATATACCATATAGAATTGGTTCCACAGGTTCCAGTTCTCACAAAATATTAGATTTATATTTAAATCACTATTATTTTCTATTTACAAATAATTTCCAAAGGATTTGGTCTTAAATCCAGAGGACTTTATTTACACAAAAAATTAGCATAAGTAATAGAGTAATTTATAACTCTAAAATTTTTGGAGCTATCCAAATTATTACCTAGGCTAAGTCGTGCCATACTTGATTTCTTGTTCTGCATTAATTGCAATGATAACCACAAAGCAGAAAAAGAGAAAGGTGTACTCATGGAAAATTTTGCAGATAGAATCCAATATGCTTTACAGGTATGAGGTAGAGTTTTGCAAAATAATAGGCATTTTTTATTGGGGTTTTTGCTTAGATCTGGTGTAAACATGGTGAAAGATTTATTCTGCATAAATTTTTCCTTCAACTTCAAATAATTAAGATGAATTTAGCTGTTGTAGATTTGTCTTGGGGCCAGGGTAATTCTAGACTTGCAATTATCGTCTTCATTCAGACGGGGAAAACAGACAGAACAAGAATACATTTCTCAGTTTCTGCCTCACCCACTTCCCACAACTTAATTCCAGCTATATCTCCTTTCTGCCTGATAAATTGATAATTGTTCATCTGACAAGAGCTAAAGTAGATCTTTAGAACCTCTGCCACCAAAAACTTTGCATTCAAGTTGTATTTATTCTCATCTTTAGGACCCATAATTTTGGAGGCAGTTTCCTTCATTAGTCTAATCCCCAATCCAGTGTTTCTGTTTCAACTTTTGCTGAAAAACTTCAGGTTTTTCTGCCACATACTAGAAGTATGTCTACTGGGACTGGAAGAGGAGTTAATTTTATCGAAGAAATATGAGGGAGATGAGCAATAGAAACCCTCAGCGTGAACTGTCAGCTGACATAAGGCGAAAAGGAAAGGCTGTTTGCATATTGCCCTCTGGATTTCGTTTAGATGTTTGTTTATCTAATTATGACCTTTGTTTCCTGATAATGCCATGCAGTCTTTGCAAATATTAACAGCATATTTAAACGTTTATACATTTATTGGCCCCCTGATTCTTCGGATAATTTCCTGTTCCAAACTTGTGCACATTTTTCTATTTAAGTATTTATTTCCCATTTAACTAACCAGATATGTAAATATTAATAACATATATATTCAATATATGTATTCTACATTCAATTTATCCAACAGCTTTAAATTTTGCTTATAGTGATTATTTTTGGTTGGAATATCATTTAGACTTTGAGTTAACATCTTTCTGAGTAGTTTCCAGCCTAAGTGTAATTTAGAAATGTCTTTCCCATATCAAATGCTCAGTTTATTCACTTTTATAACTTTATTTTTTTCATTGTTTTGTTTTTAGAAAGAAATTATCTTTTCAATATTTTTTTCCAAAAGTTCCGTAGGTTTAATCTTCCATTCTTTTCCAAGGAATGTTCTATAAAGGAGGGTCTGACTTTTATTAAAATTAAATTTACTGAAAACCTATTTATTTATTTATTTTTACAGAGGAAGATTCACCATGAGCTAACATCTGTGACAATCTTCCTCTGTATTGTATGTGGGCCACTGCCACAGCATGGCCACTGATGAGTCGTGTAGGTTCGTGCCTGGGAACTGAACCCTGGCCGCCAAAGCAGGATGTGCCAAACTTAACCACTAGGCCACCAAGGTTGGCCTGAAAATTTATTTTAATAAAGCATTGAGAAAAAGTTTCATATTGGCAGTTGAATGTTCCCATAAACAACTTTTATATAACACAACTTTATTCAAATCTCTTAAAATCTCATTCAGAGATTTGTTATTCATATCTAGTGTCCATCTGCCTGTGTCCCATGAATCTTCAATATACAAAGACTGGGGTACTATCAATAAATATGTGTTGGATGAATGACTTTATTGACAAATGAATATATGAATATGTAGGGGAGGAATAAATTTTCCTTGACCTTTCTACGTTCTTCTGGCTGATCTGAGAATTAAGTTGACATGTGACAGATTAACTGGAGAAAAACAAACAAAAGTTGAGTAACGTGTATACATTGGAGAAACCCCCCAAAATCAAGTAACTTACCAAAATGGCCAAAGCTCTTACCTTAAATACCATCTTCAGCTAAAGACAAAAAAAAAAGATGTTGGGGGTAGGGAGAGTCAGAGACTTCAAAGGGAAGGAAGGCAATTCACAGGTAGGTCTACAAGAGCAAATGTTTGGAAAACAAGTGATTGGCCACACAGAAACAGAACACAGAGGGGAGCCCAACAAACAGGCTTTTCTAGGTTCCTCCCCGTCTACCACCTAGTTTCTGTGATGCTAAGGTGATAGCTCACCTCCACGGAGATAGGGTTTTAATCTGAATTCTTTTAGGAAGTCAAGGGGAAGGTAACAAGAAAAACCTACTGAGTCTTTTGTTTCTTAAAAATAATCAGCCTAAAATAATCCTCATGTTAAAGATACCCATTTTGGAATGCCAAATTGTGTTCCCCTTCAAGTGAAAAATATTGTAAACTGCTCCAGATACCTTTACCTTGGAGTGTTCTGTTGGGACATGAAAGAAACATTGAAGGGACAATAATATATATTGAGCATCTAGCATAGTGCCAGAATCTATACTATTTTTTATGTACATCATTTAATGCCTAAAACTATAGAGTCAGTGTTATTATTTCTCTTTGTATCATAAATCAGCAATTTAATTAAAAAGTATCAGAGAAATAAGTTCAACCCACCTCCAAATAATATCAAAGTTAAAACTCTTTCATTTACAGCAATGAAGAGCAATTTTTTTGACCCTGCGCTACCTATAACCTGCTTTTCCTTATTTGGACCACAAATGCAATTTCAGATGGAAAGTAAGAAAATTTACATTTTAATTTTTAAATTAGCATTAACATTCATCTCTCTTTCTCATTGACATTCATGTAGTCTTTAACGTAATTAACCAAAGTTTTGAGATTAGATTTCTTTCACAAGTCTTCTTATTATTATTTTAATTTTGAATAAAAAGAAAAGATTTAGGCTTCCAATATTTTTCTCTTGAATTAGTCTACTTTAAAAAAATGTTACTTACTGTCACACTAGATCATGCTGCCTTCTAACACAACTTTCTTCTGTTGTAATAAATCAACATGCATTTAAGCAGCTGGCGAAGAAAGGAGAGCACAGATGTTGAAAGAAGGAAGTTTTTTATTTTGACTAAGTATTCACTAAGCCTCAGGCTCTATAACATGTTAGTTAAGAACAGAAGCTCTAAGGTCCAAGTATCTGGGCTCAAGTTTCAATTCTCTGAGGTACTAGTTTTGGATGTCAGGCATGTTGTTTAACTTTTGTAAATATCAATTTACTTCTTGTGAATTAAGAGAATTGATATTAGCTATCTCAAGTGGTGCCAAGGTTAAATGAGATAATGCGTATGGAGTGCCTATTTAGCAACGAGTACATGTTAACCATGATTCCTAGAAAATCTTAGAGTGTAGTGATGTGGCAGCATCCTGGGGAGGAATATGCACTGTCTATTTCCCAGTGCAGGGCAAAAACAGTGTTCAGATAAAGTTGCTGGTTGAATAGAGCTGCCAAATTTGAGCAAAAAACAATACACATTTCGTAGAAGCAAAAAGGCATCAAAATAAGCAGATGTTGGAAAATTTATTCTAAATCTGTACAGAGAATGCCTCCACTCATCTGAGGATAAGCATATCTTCATTCACTGTGAAATTAAGACATTTAAAGGAAAAATTCACAAACAAAAAGAGAGAAGATTGAGGTCATTTGATGCTTATACACAAATACGTCACGTCCAAACTTTGTATCTATGTATTTAAAGGACACTATAAGCTACATTTTCTAATATGTGTGGAAATGTATTTTATCATTTTTTATATAAGCAATTTTAAAGTTATTAGACTTTAGATTTACTTGAACCCTCCCAGAGATATGTCAGTGGGCATTGTTCTGATAGTCCTCAAAACTTTAACATTTTATTACCTTTATCATAACCTAATATATCAATACACTACAGATTAATACAACTTGCTGTGAAACTTGGTGTTTCCAGCAATATAGCAGGTAGATGCATAGGGAAGGCAAGTTAATAAGGCTTACTCAATTATCTTTAATTCTGTATGGAGTTAATCTTACTCCAGTGACTTTTATTGATTACATTCTAACTATTTAAGTTACCACTAGGTTGTTATTCTGTTTTTTTTTTTGTTTTTGTTTTTTTTTTGCTGAGGAAGCTTAGCCCTGAGCTAACATCTGTTGCCAATCTTCCTCCTTTTGCTTGAGGAAGATTCTCCATGTGCTAACATCTGTGCCAGTCTTCCTCTATTTTGTATGTGGGTCTCCGCCACAGCATGGCCACCGATGAATGGTGTAGGTCTGCGCCCGGAAACTGAACCTGGGTGGTCAAAGTTTAGGGTGCAGAACTTAACCACTAGGTCACTGGGGCCAGCCTCTAACTATTCTTTTTAGCTCTTTCTTATATATTTTAAATGTTATTTTTCTCTACCAAATGAAAGTTCGATCAAGTCTACCTTAAATGGCAAACCACTGTGGTTTTGGCTGCTGTCTGAAGAGATGTTTGCTCATTATTTTTACTTATTTCCACCTTTCTATTTGAAATCTAAGTATAATTACAATAACAAAAGTGAAATTATGCAAACATGAGGAAGTAAACTTACTTAAGGAAAACCACCAGGAATATAGAAAATTAATCTCTAGTGCTTAAAAATCTGGAACATTGTTTTATGTTGACTATTATTATTTTTAAAAGAATGTATTTCTCTGCATTCCTTCTAGGATCTCCCACAATCGGGAAGCAGCCTAGAAGCATTATCTCGCGCAAGTCAGGAGGATAAGGATGCGCTGCTTGATAGAGCTCAATTACGGGGAAGCCGCAAGGAGCTTTGGAGAGAGCGTGTAGGCGAACGATAAAGATTCCAGACAGCTAAGCATGAAGGTTGGTGGAAAGGGCATCAGCAGGAGTAAAAGTGTCATTGCTCCAAGAAGTGGCTTACCTAATGCCTTGGCAGTAAAGGACATAAGTTATTAGTCAGAAATTGCAGAGATGGGAGAAACTAAGAGCCAATCTTCCTCCTGTGCTAAAATATGTGTGAGTCTACATAAATAAGTTATATATAGATATGAAATATATATTATATTACATACAAAGTGCTATATATGAAATAAATATACATAAATTATTATTTAAACTGACAAAGTAAATAGTAGAAAATATTTTTGTTCATAAGCTTTTGAGAACATACAAATGTATTCCCCTGCACTTTGACCAAAATGTACTTTGGCTATTTTATTATTCTGTTCTTAATTCTAATTAACATCAAAACAATATATTTTATTATTATCCTCCTAGTTTCTTACTTTCTTCAAAGACAAGTTCATTAAAAATACATTGAGAGTAACTCTTATATAACTTGATAGTACATCATGAATTGTCCAGGAGTGCGTGTCTTTTCTACATTGAAAGCCTTGCTGCATGAAGCCTATGAGGCATAGTATTTTCATCAAAAATTAATTAAGTTAGAAATTCTCTTATTAAATTTCTCAAAGCTTCATTAACCCAAGGGTAAGATTTGTTAATGAGATTAACTAGGAGTTACCTTTGTGGTGTGGAATTAAAGTTATTCTACTCACAACTTGTACAACTTGTATGCTTCAGTGTCAACGTCTGGTGGAATTGGGAAGACGAAAGTGGTTAATATGAATTCTAGCAAGGAGGGGTAAAAATCAATAAAAGCCTCCACACATGAGTAAAGACTCAATTCTTTGCCACCATGTCACGTAAGTCAGGTTGGTGCCTAGAGGGAGTAGAAAGTGTAAGAAGAAGGATGTGGTAAAGATAAAATATTAAAGTAAAGATAAAATTTTTCCTCCACAATGATACCTTTAAAGATGGTATCATTGGTTAACATTTTCAGTGGGACTATTCCTTATTCTTTAAAGTCTGCTAAAATTCTTAGGAAAATAAACACTACAAAACTCTAAAGATATGTTATTGATAACATTATTTCCAAAATGAGCTCTAGCCTATGCTCACGTATCAGAGTTATAATGTGGGGAGCGGCATGTAGTCTAAAGGAGAAAATGGTGTAAACACATTTGACAGTTTTATGATAATAAATGTTGGCATTTATTGACAAGCATTGCCATTATTCACACCTGATACACACAAAATTACAAAAGTAAGTATTTACAATAAATAAATGGCTAAATGTGCTCAAGTGATTCGGATTTATTTTACTGAAGCTTTGCATGATGCTGTGATGACACAAATATGACAAAATCAGTTCTTGTCCTCAAAAAGTGTAAAATCTACCTTGCAACAGTTTTTAAAAATATGCAAATAACAAGCATTCATATAAAAACATAATAAATACTCTAAGACAGGAAAAACCAAAGTGCTCTATCAACTCAAATATAAGAAATATTTATAATTGTACTCATATGGCTGCTATTATTTTTTACTATATTTCTACTATTAATTTTATTGCTACTCATTTCTACTATAATCATAATTTTATTTTTACTTCTATTTTGTGGGGGTTTTTTTGCAATAAGAATGTATTACTTGTCTTTGTTTTCTAGCTAATTAAAAATAAAAATGGCAGGATTTAGACAATAGAAGAAAAGATGGTTATTACTGAGAAAAAAGCATAATGGAAGGAAGGCATGGTGTGGGTTGGAAGTATTAAAAGTCAAGTCCAACTGGAGTAAAGGAAAAATCAGAGGTTAACTCAAGTAAGTTGTGATTACTGTAAAGAAGACCTTGAAGAGAGATTTAGATAGCAATAATTATGAAAAGAAGCTTAACTTAATGACCAGAGAAATAAATTGCAGCCTAAAAGATAAACTTTTTATCAAAAGGGATTTGTATTTATAAAAGCTAAAGCAGGGAGAGTGATGTCAGCGTCATGACAGAGTGAGCTTTCCCATGAATTCTTCCCCCGACAAGATACAACAAAAGGAACAGTCACAGACCAACAACGGAAGCCCAGATAGTGAAAAGTGAAATCGGAAAGATCCACACTGCTGCACATCTGAGAGTGGAAGGTGCTGGGCCCCAGAGGAAGTGGGGAGAGGTAAGGAGAACTCCTCTCCCTCCCCATCAGATCAGCAATCCCAGTTGCCGGGCTCCCACAGAGGGGGGAGGGACAGCCCTCTGTGGGGAAACCGTAGCTCTTGGGGCTCTCTCAGCCAGTGGGAAACTCCCACACAGAGGAGTCAGAACTGCTACAGGGTACCATCAACATCTGAGCACCCCAGAGAGCGGATAATGAGGGGCGAGCAAGAAGCCCCCCATGCCAGGGACCCAGTGGGCAAAAGAGAGAGCCCCGCCCCCCAAACCAGACACTGTAGCTCAGCCAACCAGACCAGACCAAGCAATCTGCAGCAGACTGCACCAAGCGATCTGAGACAGAGCACAGGAGGCTTAGATTACACAACACTTTACCACCACACAGTGGCGGCGGGTGGAAATTGCAACCAGAGATTTCCAGGATGAGGAAAAATAAAGCCAACACAGGAATCACAATGCAAAGATACATGAAATCACCAGACCAGAAGGAAAATGACAAGCACCCAGAAACCAACCCTGAAGACACAGAAATCCATAATTTAAACAACAGAGATTTCAAAATAGCTATCATGAAAACACTCAGCGAAATACGAGACAACACAGACAAACAATTCAATGAGATTAGGAGTTTCTTCACAAAAGAGATTGAAATCATAAAGAAAAACCAATCAGTGCTGATGGAGATGAAGAACACAATGGAGGACATAAAGGAGAATCTGGAATCTTTAAAGAACAGAGCTGACAATATGGAGGAAAGAATTAGCATTTTAGAGGATAGGAATACAGATATGATCCAGATGGAAGAGGAGAGAGAACTAAGACTAAAAAGAAATGAAGAAAGTCTCCGAGAAATATCTGATTCTATTAGGAAATGTAACATAAGAATTATAGGTATTCCTGAGGGAGAAGAGAGGGAAAGAGGAACAAAGAGCCTATTCAAGGAAATAATAGCTGAGAATTTCCCAAATCTGGGCAAGGAGCAGGAAGTACCAGTGAGCGAAGCCAACAGGTCACCTAAATATATTGACAGGCAAAGGCTCTCTCCACGACACCTAGTGGTAAGGCTAGCCAGAGTCAATGACAAAGAAACAATATTAAGGGCAGCTAGATAAAAACAAAATATAACGTACAAAGGAACTCCCATCAGGCTCTCGGTGGATTTCTCAACAGAAACTTTACAGGCTAGGAGAGACTGGAATGATATATTCAAAATACTGAAAGACAAAAACTTTCAGCCAATAATACTCTATCCAGCAAAAATATCCTCCAAATATGATGGAGAAATAGTAACTCTCCCAGATAAACAAAAGCTAAGGAAGTTCATGGCCACGAGACCCCCACTACAAGAAATACTCAAGAAGGCCCTCAGGCCTGAAAAAAAGAAGAGAAAGGGAATACAAAGCTTGGAGCAAGGAGAAAAATAGGTAGATAAACTTAGAAAAATAGTAGATCTTTACTGGAATAGGGTAGCAACCACTTAAATACCAAAATCAAAGACCAAAGGAAGGAATTCACCAAAAATAAATTTAACCTCTTCACTGTAAACACACAGCCACAACACAAGATAGAGTAAGGTATAACAAGAACGACTTAGAAGGGGAAGGCGAAAGTGATTGAATTGACTTAGTATAAAGAAATAGGAGGCCATCAGATAATGGAATATCTCATACACAAGATTTTTTACACAAACCTCAAGGTAACCACTAAACAAATAATCAAAACAAACCACATATGATAAACAAAGAGAAAACAAGAAGAGTCATAAGACAGAACAACCAAACTGAATTGGAAGTCTGAAACAAATGGGACAAGAAACAAAGGAAATGCAAAAGAACCAGAAAATAAGTGACAAAACAGCAACATTAAGCCCTCATATATCAATAATTACATATATCACATATCAATAATATTGGATTGAACTCTCCAATCAAAGGATACAGAGTGGCAGGATGGATTAAAAAGCAAGACCCAACAATATGCTGCCTCCAGGAAACATATCCCAGCACTAAAGACAAGTACAGGCTCAGAGTGAAAGGATGGAAGACAATACTCCAAGCTAATGACAAACAAAGGAAAGCAGGTGTTGCCATACTCATATCAGACAAAGTAGACTTCAAGATAAAACAGGTTAAGAAAGACAAAGAAGGGAAATATATAATGATAAAAGGGGCACTCCACCAAGAAAACATATCATTTATAAATATATATGCACCCAACATAGGAGCACCAATGTACATAAAGCAACTATTAACAAACCTAAAATGAGACATTAACAACAACACAATAATAGTAGGGGATCTTAATACCCCAATGAAATCAACGGATAGATCATCCAGACAAAAAGTCAGTAAAGAAATAGTAGATTTAAATGAAAAACTGGACGAGATGGACCTAGTAGACATATACAGAGCACTCCATCCAAAAACAGCTGACTACACATTCTTCTCAAGCGTGCGTGGAACATTCTCAAGGATAGACCATATGTTGGGAAACAAAGCAAGCCTCAATAAATTTAAGATTGAAATCATAACAAGCATCTTTTCAGACCATAATGCTATGAAACTGGAAATGAACCATGAAAAAAAAACTTGGAAAGTGAGAAAAATGTGGAGATTAAACAACATGCTACTGAACAACTAATGGATCATTGATGAAATTAAAGGAGACATCAAAAACTATCTGGAAACAAATGAAAATGAAAATATGCCATACCAAACCATATGGGATGCAGCAAAAGCGGTCCTGAGAGGGGAACTCATAGCAATACAAGCCCACCTTAACAAACAAGAAAAAGCCCAAATAAGCAACCTTAAATTACACTTAACAGAACTAGAAAAAGAAGAACAAACAAAGCCCAAAGTCAGCAGAAGGAGAGCAATAATAAAAATCGGAGCAGAAATAAATGAAATTGAGACCAAAAAAAAGTAGAAAGGATTAATGAAACAAAGAGTTGGTTCTTTGAGAAGATAAACAAAATCAACAAACCCTTAGCCAGGCTTACTAAGAAAAAAAGAGAAAAGGCTCAAGTAAATAAAATTAGAAATGAAAGAGGAGAAATTACAATGGATACCATGGAAATACAGAAGATTATAAGAGAATACTATGAGAAATTATATGCCAACAAATTGGACAATCTAGAAGAAATGGATAAATTCTTAGACTCATACATCCTCCCAACACTGAACCAAGAAGAAATGGAGAATCTGAATAGACCAATCACAAGAAAAGAGATTGAACTAGTAATCAAAAACCTCCCAAAAAATAAAAGCCCAGGACCAGATGGCTTCTCTGGTGAATTTTACCAAACATTCAAAGAAGATTTAATACCCATTCTTCTCAAACAATTCCAAAAAATAGAGGAAGATGGAACAACACTTCCTAAATCATTCTATGAGGCCAACATCACTCTGATACCAAAGCCAGACAAAGACAATACAAAGAAAGAAAATTACAGGCGAATATCGCTAATGAACATAGGTGCAAAAATCCTCAACAAAATATTGGCAAACCAAATACAGCAATACATTAAAAAGATCATACACCATGATCAAGTGGGATTTATACCAGGGGCGCAAGGATGGTTCAACATCCGCAAATCAATCAACGTGATACATCACATCAACAAAACAAAGAATAAAAACCACATGGTCGTCTCAATAGATGCAGAGAAGGCATTTGACAAGATACAATATCCATTTATGATAAAAATTCTCAACAAAATGGGAATAGAAGGAAAGTACCTCAACATAATAAAGGCTATTTATGACAAACCCACAGCCAACATCATACCAAACGGGGAAAGACTGAAAGCCATTCCTCTGAGAACAGGAATGAGGCAGGGCTGCCCACTCTCACCACTCCTGTTCAACATAGTACTGGAGGTTTTGGCCAGAGCAATTAGGCAAGAAAAAGGAATAAAAAGAATCCAAACAGGTAATGAAGAAGTGAAACTCTCACTATTTGCAGATGACATGATTTTATATATAGAAAACCCTAAAGAATCTGTTGGAAAACTATTAGAAATAATCAACAACTACAGCAAATTTGCATGGTACAAAATCAATCTACAAAAATCAGTTGTATTTCTGTATGCTAATAATGAACTAACAGAAAGAGAGCTCAAAAAGATAATACCATTTACGATTGCATCAAAAAGAATAAAATACTTAGGAATAAATCTCGCCAAGGAGGTGAAAGACCTATACAATGAGAACTACAAGACATTATTGAAAGAAATCAATGATAACATAAAGAAATGGAAAGATATCCCATGCACGTGGATCGGAAGAATAAACATAGTTAAAATGTCTATATTACCTAAAGCAATCTACAGATTCAATGCAATCCCAATCAGAATCCCAATGACATTCTTCACAGAAATAGAAAAAAGAATACTAAAATTTATATGGGGCAACAAAAGACCCCAAATGGCTAAAGCAATCCTAAGGAAAAAGAACAAAGCAGGAGGCATCACAATCCCTGACTTCAAAACATACTACACAGCAATAGTAATCAAAACAGCATGGTACTGGTACAAAAACAGACACACAGATCAATGGAACAGAATTGAAAGCCCAGAAATAAAACCACACATATACGGACAGCTAATTTTCGACAAAGGTGCTAAGAACATACAATGGAGAAAGGAAAGTCTCTTCAATAAATGGTGTTGGGAAAACTGGACAGCCACATGCAAAAGAATAAAAGTGAACCATCTGCTATCGCCATTCATAAAAATTAACTCAAAATGAATCAAAGACCTGAAGGTGAGACCTGAAACTATAAAACTCATAGAAGAAAATATAGGCAACACACTATTTGACATTGGTCATAAAGGAATCTTTTTGGATGACTTGCCTGCCCAGACTAGGGAAACTAAAGAAAAAATAAACAAGTGGGACTTTATCAGATTAAAGAGCTTCTATAAGACAAACGAAACCAGAATCAAGATGAACAGACAACCCACCAGCTGGGAGAGAATATTTGCAAAACATACATCTGACAAGGGGTTGATCTCCATAATATATAAAGAGCTCACACAAGTGAACAACAGAAAAAGAACCCGATCAAAAAATGGGCAGAGGAAATGAACAGACACTTCTCCAAAGAAGATATACAGATGGCCAATAGGCACATGAAAAGATGCTCAACATCACTAATCATCAGGGAAATGCAAATCAAAACAACACTAAGATATCACCTCACGCCCGTTAGAATAGCTATAATCATCAAGACAAAAAACAACAAGTGTTGGAGAGGATGTGGAGAAACAGGAACCCTCATACACAGCTGGTGGGAATGCAAACTGGTGCAGCCTCTATGGAAAACGGTATGGAGATTCCTCAAAGAATTATAAATAGAGATGCCCTATGACCCAGCCATCCCACTCCTGGGAATCTATCCAACAAACCTGAAATCAACAATCCAAAGAGGCTTATGCACCCCTATGTTCATTGCAGCATTATTCACCATAGCCAAGAAGTGGAAGCAACCTAAGTGTCCCTCGACTGATGGTTGGATCAAGAAAATGTGGTATATATATACAATGGAATACTACTCAGCCATAAAAGAAGACAAAACCGTCCCAATTGCAACAACATGGATGGGGCTGGAGCGTATTATGTTAAGTGAAATAAGCCAGAAAGAGAAAGACAAACACTGTATGATCTCACTCATATGTGGAATATAAACCAACACATGGACAGAGAAAACTGGACTGTGGTTACCAGGGGCAATGGGAGTGGGGGGTGGGCACAAGGGGTGAAGGGAGACATATACATGGGGATGGACAAACAAAAATGTACAACCCAAAATTTCACAAAGTTAAAAACTATTAAAACATCAAAAAAAAAAAAAAAAGCTAAAGCAAAATGCATATGTGGCTCAAATCCATTTGCATTTTCTGTAGATTTTCTGCGTCTCAATAAGATCAATTTCCCAGCTTCCACATATTAAATATGTTTTCTCCTGCTGTTTTTATTACTCTATTGTAAATCAGCTTTTGTTTGAAAATAACAGTCACACTATCATTTGCCATGTCTGGTTGGTAAAAGCTTGCATCTGACTTTTGCAATTGAAATAATTATTAGAACAACTTAAAAGTGTAAAGTAAAATGGCAGAAAGTACTTTTATTCATATGCCTATAAAAATATAAATATTTTCCCTTTGTGCTTTGACCAGAAATGCACTTTGATCATGTTTACTATTGTTATTAATTCCAATCATCATCAAAATAATACCCTTTATGATTCTTCACCTGGTTTCTTACTTTCTTCCAACAAAAGTTCACCCAAATTCTTTGGAAGTATTTTTTTACCTGGCATGATAGTTTATGAAGATGAACTCATTCAGGCTAACTTAAGTAAGGAAAGTTTGGTATAAATATACAAATAAAAAAAAAGACATAACCACAAAGAAATAAAATAAAAACTGTTGTATGGCAGAGACCTTGTGAAGAACTGGGACCTCGGGAAATGCTTGCAACCTCAGAAGCAGTCCCTTTGTCATTATTCTTGGCTCAGTCACTCTCCATATGTCTATTCCTCGACTATCCGCTTCTCTGTTTAGTCATCACTTCACTCCCTGTGGCTGCTGTTCATCTTGTATCCTCTTTTTTCTAGTCATGGATCTTCAGGGACACTATTCTATTTCACTAACTTTCAGCTACAATTTCACTACCTGTTTCTAACAATCTTATTATCTCTATTTTCCCATTCAAATTCTGATTGAAATTTATTATTATACTTATTTACAGATTGTTACTCATTTCACAGGACATTTTCTTTCTTAACAATGAGTTTGTTCACAACTTAAGAGCTTGCTAGTTGCAGGAATACTGGTTCACTGCTAGCAGTGGAGCTCTCTGGAGGCTGGGGTGCCTCAGGCTTGGGATGAGCAAGACGGTGTCGCTGCCAGGAGACTGCAAATGAGTGCCGACATGGAGGACGGCAGCTGGCTCTCTATCCAGAGTCTTTCCACTTCAAGAAATTAGGGGTGAACCCACATGAAACTATGTTAAAGAAAATATCTTTATTTAACGGCCATTACAAAATACACATACCACGAGCATCACTAGGTTTTCAGTATTATTTTATTTTCTGTAGTTATTTGGTACCCATTATGCAGCAACTAGAACTTTTCGGATTCTCTCCTTGTATGATGCATGCATATATGCATGTATTTTCTTAACGCTTGATTTTGAGATTTTCATGATCTAACTTGTTTTCTTTTATGTTCCTTCTCTTATGTCCCTATTTCAAATATAAATTTTAAATACTCCTCATGGTTATGAACTTAAACATTTTCTAGTTTTAAATATATCAGTTTATCTGCATACAATCATTTACCAGTTGTGTGTTCTTAGTTTTACGTCATGGTGCTAATATTTGTCTTCTTTAAAAGATATTTTATCTATTTTATCTCCATTGTTAATAAACTATTTTTTCTCTGCTGGAGTTAAATTTTACTTATTCAAAAATGTATTCTCATCATCTCTCTTATAGTCTTATTTCAGTTTTATATTCTTCTTAATAAGTTATTCTTATTTTAGGTTTTTTGGTTAATTCATCTCTCTTTTTTTTCTTCTTGAATGAGTAATATTTTCATGATTTCATATTATATTGAAAAATTTGAAGTATGTCCACTGAGAAAATATCTAAGATTGTCTGAAATTCAATTAAATTCCAATCAAAATCCCAAGAGAAATTTTGTGGAACTAAGCAATATCACCCAAAAATGCATGCATGAGGATAAAGAATACCAAGGAAAGTTTTAATAAGAAAAATAAGCAAGGGCATCCACTCAAATATCAAGATTTGTTTTGAAGTGTTAGTCATTAAAACATTAGGTTAAGCATGGGATACTTTGAAAACTTTTGAAGATCATGTTAATGAGCCTAAATTTTATCCCATTTGACGTGGGAAACCTTTGGATCACGTGATCTGATTTCTACTTTAAAAACATTACTCTGGTTGGAGAATCAACTACGGGGGAAAGTATGGCATCAGGGAGACTAGTTTAGAGATCATTGCATTCTCAATAAGACAGAATACGGTGGCTCAACTAGGATGTGGAGATAGTAAATGGTTATTAGATTTAGGATAAAATTTTAAAGTAGAGCCAGTCAAACTTGTCAATATAAGTGGATTGCATGTGGATGTGAGAGAAAAAGGAAATTTAATTCTGGTGTGGAGCTTAAGCATTGGGGAGATAATGGAGAATTTATTGAGTTACTGTAGATTGGGGTAGGAGTAAGTTTGAGACAGAAAAATCAAAGGTTTGTTCTTGGATGGGTTACATTTAAAATGCTTATTAGACATCCAAGTGGAGATGTTATAAATAGAGTGGGATGAGTTAGGCTCAAAGACCAAGATATAAATTTGGAATTATCAATGTGATTCAGTACTTAAAATCATATGTCAGAAGTGTAGCTAGAGGATAAAAGGGAAATTACTCCAATGTTTAAAGAGAAAAGGATGAGAGTCTGCTTATTATACAAGAAACACCCAGTGAAGTATGAGGATAACATGCAAAATACAGCTTATGTTTCAAGGGGAGGTCAACAGTGTCAAAAAGTGCTTAGAGATGGAGCAGAATGAAGATTGAGATCTTATGTGACGATGGAGGTGTTATTCTGTTGAGGAACAAAATTCTGTATACAGAAGCACAGATACCAAATATAGATAATTTTGCAAGGCATTTTGTTACAAGAGGGAATTAAGAGATAAAATAGTAGCTGGAAGAAAATACATAGTCAAGGGAGAATCATTTTAACAAAGTTTAATAAGAGAGGAAAAACTGATAAGGTAGAAGACAGAGAAGACAAAAGGAACAACTTCAAGAGAGGGAGGGAGGCAGGGAATGGGATCCAGTGCACAAGAGAAATTGTTGGCATTCGTTGGGAATACAGACAGGTCATTGATTTAAAGCAAGCATAGGGACACAGATGCAGGTAGGTAAGGTAAGTTAATGCATTGGTTGGTAAATAAATGTAGCAGTTCTCCTCTGTTTAATTTATTTTATTGAAATGAGACCAAAAAAACCCCAAGAAACCAAATCCACATCTAAGAGTGTGTGTTTGGTAGTTGAGGTTTGAAGAGAGGGGAGAACATATCTAAAATCGTTTAATGATTAGGAAAGTAAATTGAGTTAGAGAAATGTAGTAGAAGTTCTGGGGAGTGCTACGTCCCCAGTTGTGGTTTCCTTAATAAGTCATAAAAAAGTAAAAAACATAAAGAAAATTGTTGACGAACTTGAGATCCTCAAACTTAAAAATAAATTAAGGCAATTTGTGTTCTAAATGAAGTTAAAAAGAGAAGTTACAGACCATGAGAAGGTGTTCACATAAAACTGACAAAAGATTAGCATATTAAGATAGATAAAAAGTTCTCTAAATAAATGAAAAAAAAACAACTAGATAGAAACATCAGCAAAAAATATCAACAGACAATTTCAGAGCAGAAATACAAAAGGCAAAAGGAATCTGAAACGCTATTTCACTGAGATAAATTATGATCACAATGAGATAGCATTTCACATCCAATAGATGGGCAAAATTAAAGCTATCCATTACCAAGTGTGGAACATATGGGAAATCAGGGGCCTCCATACAGCGGTAGAGGAGTATCTGTCATTACACTCATTTTGGAGAACCAATTGAAAATAGTCTGTCTTGTGATGCACACTTTTCACTTCTGGTCTTAAAGGGATATTTTAAAATCATAAAAGTACTGGATTTTATAATGTACATACTTAAACACATTGTACATATTTACATATGCAGTAGAAATATAAAAATATCAATGAAGAGGATAGATACCAATTTACATATAGGGTTACTTCCGGGGAGGGGTAGGAATAGGTTGGGTGAGGCTTCAATTGCATCATTAAGATGTAATTCTTTAAAATAGTCACCCAGAATCAAATATGGCAAACCGAGTAAGCTGGGTAGAGAAGTGTTTATGAACATGTCTTACATTGTTTTCTATGCTTGTCTGCATGTTTGAAATTTATCAATTAAAAACAAATAAATATCTTTATATACAAATATCCTTAAAAGAGTGATTCTATATGAAAAATATGAGCAAGTTAAAGGTTTTCTTTTTTTTCTTCTTCACAGTTGTCCTTACAATTGCCCTCAGATCTCTCTAGAAAAATGAATAATTAAAAATAACAACATCAACAATAAGAGCAGGTATAATTTTGGGAATAATACGTTTTGCCTAACATATTTGAAGAAACTTACATAAACTTACATTCTCTTCTTTATAGGTCCACAAGGAAAATATTATTTTTCACATTTAACAGATGAGAGAATGGTGAATTAAATAATTTCTCAGAATTTAAATAACTTGGTTTGATCACACAGCCAGTTAGTGGCCACGATGTTCATTGGCCCTCACCAAAAGCCATGTTCTAATCTGACACAAAGATGTCCTCCTCTAGTATATCTCATTAAGGGTTGATTTTTCCTGACAGACAAATAAAACCTCAGATTCAGTTTATATTTTAATTCAGATGGATAATATGATTTACAAGTACCTTTATCAACAGCCAACTACTAATAATGCTAAATTGCATTAAACGAGTTTTAAATGAGGTGATAAATGTAAGATCCTTAGAACAGTGCTTGGAACTGTGTAAGCATTACACGACTGTCAGATAATATTGTCATTGTCATCATGCGCACAACCATTGTTAGTGCTGCATAGTGTTGTGAGCAATACACAGACAAGACCCCTGACTTTTTAAATTGAGAATTGATGTACTTTAAATTTAAAGACAAATGGAAAATAAAATTCTGCATACAACTAGCTATAAACCAAGGCAGAATGAAATAGATACTTTAATAAAGATAGATGCTAAGTGAAATAAGTCAGAGGGAGGTCAAATACCATATGATCTCACTCATAAGTAGAAGATAAAAACAACAACAAACAAACACATAGAGACTGAGATTGGATTGGTAGTTACCAAAGGGGAAGGGGGGGGTAGGAGGGCGAAAGGGATGATTAGGCACATGCGTGTGGTGATGGATTGTAATTAGTCTTTGGGCGGTGAACATGATGTAATCTATGCAGAAACAGAAGTATAAAGATGTACACCTGAAATTTATACAATGTTATAAACCAATGTGACCGCAATAAAATTAAAGAAAAAAAACAATAAAAAAATTTAAAAAAGGAACATTTTCCAAAAGCAAAAAAAAAAAAGATAGGGGCAAAATATGAGATTTTAGATTAAAGAGAGCTTATTTTTTCCTTTGAGACTTGGGGAAGAAAACAAACAGAATGATTGGTTAAAGAGGTGTAATTCTGACTAACGCTGTAGAGAGAGAAATATTATGAACAAGGCATAAAAGGAGAATGTTTCAGATTGAGGAAATAGTATGAAGGGTGGTAGAAGCAAAGTATCCAGTTGAGGTGTTTGAGGGTGGTGGGGGATTTATACAGGAAGGGCTGTGAAAAGTAGCTCAGATGTAGTCATGCAGAGGCAAGCCAGGAATGCCAGCCAAGGCATTCACTCCAGAGTCAGTGAAAAGTTACAAAAGTATTTAAATGATTTCCTCTGTTATTAAAAGTCTTGTTTAGTCAAATTATTCAACTGTACTTCATTGCAACATGATATAGATTGAAAAGTTCTCAAAGAAAAGCTCAGATTTTCACATTTTCCTTTTCCCATGTATTTAAACATACACTTTCAAGTCTCCCTGAATTTGCCTTACATACCAAAAAGCTAAAACAACTGTGAGTACTACAGCTATTTTCTTTCACGAACTAAATAAGATTAGATATTTCACGTTGGTCACAATTTCTCTTATTATTATTCTATTATTTTTATTAGCTTTTATTTTTTTGGTCCTTACTTCAGCAAAAGCATTTATGAACCAGTATCCTTCAGAGGATAAGAAATGTTCTTAATGACCATATTTTTCTTATCTTGAGAATTAGAGAATTAAATTAAATAGTACCTTTTTGCCTGACTGTATAAGAAGATTTCCAAACAACTGCATAGTTAGAGTTTGGAGAAATCATAAAAGCATTAAAAACTCCTCTCTGAGAGGCAGTAATCCAAGTCTGATTTCATTAATGGAAGACTTTAGGGACATACCTTAAGCTGATCAAATTGGATTAAAATACTGCAAAACTTAGCAGAATTCTGCCAATTCTGAACGAAAATAATGAAATAATAATTTTTGGTCTTATGATATGCATTCAATGTTAATTATTCAAGAAAAATCTCACATAATTATACTTAGAATGAATTATAAGGGAACTATTATGTTTGCATAAAAAGATCATAATTCAAAATTAATTTATAGTTAGCATATGGCAACCTACGAAATAGAATTTATCTTCAAATCAAATAATTTTGAAAAGTAAATGTAGTAGTTCATAACACCAAATAAGTATTGATTTAGATTTTGTTCATATTGGCAGGACATAATACTTCATAAATTTACTTGTAGTTACTAAAGATATTTCTATATCAATAATTCTTTATTTTCAACATTCCTTATCCAATCCCACCTCTCTCTGCTGGGTTACAAATTTGAAAGTTCTTCCTTAATTATATATGTGTTTAAATTTTGTTTAATACGTTTAGAAGACAAGATGAAAGAAAGTGTAGGAAAGTCCTTACTCTGAAAGTCTTGGCAATCAGAAAGTATCTCATAAGAATCTGAAAAAACAGACTCGGCTCATTTGGACACTGGGATCTGTCGGGGACTTTTATTCCAACACCTTCCTGAGTCCATTCTCATTGAGTTACTTATCCCGAGGCAATGTTAACCTTTACCGCCCATCTAAAGCTTCCTCTTCTGCTTCCCTCACTTCCAATTCTATATTCATGTCTGTTTAACATATAATGTTTTGCATATGGTGCCATGAGTTTTTAGGAAGAAAATTAGTTTCAAGAAAGCTAATAAATAAAAGAATAAATATATAAATGCAGTCATAAAAATCCATAGGTTATTTGATTTTATATTTAGACATATAAAAATAGAGAGTGATATTGAAGCACAATCTGAAGGCAGTAACAAATAGGAAACCTTTTCCAGTTCTCATTTATATTTCAATCCTTGTCACTAGAGTAGATTAATGCTGTGTTAATTTCTGTCCTTTATTAAATTTTGTCATAAGAAATGAAGTACTGGGATTTTTATACCTCAAAGTATCTAACAGTTCATGAGCCTCATTCCCCCAGTGCAAAATCTACTGCTAGAACAAATTTCAGACGTATACAGCTGAAACCACTGAAATTCAGTAGTTTATCAGATTCACTTGATCATTTTCCTAGTGTACCTGATCATAGTCTATGTGATCTATACACTGTTTCTGTCGCCTTCTCCATGGTCATTGTAGATCTTGTTTACTTTGATTGTTTTAAAGCTATTCATGGATGTCCACAACAATCTATTTCATTGCCCTTAGTCTGGTTCTTTCAGTCATATAGAACTAACATAGATATGTCCTCAGTGCTACTCTTCAAGGAAATTCCTAAATCTTTTAATCTGCCAATTACTAAATGATTTCCTCTATGCAACACAATCAAATCAATCATGCAACTTTGTGGATTATTTTACCAAGTAATTAAACAGACATTTCTAGTTTGCTCTGTTTACCTATGAGGACAATAAGACAATTACTTGACAAAAGGTTAAATTTAAGCCAAAAACTTATGTGAATATAGCTGTAGGTAATTTTAGAATAGGTAATTCGGCATCATTTTGAGTCCTGTCCTATTCCACTTTTTTTTTAAATCTCTTGGCCTTTTAAATCACTAAGCAACCTTCAAACAAACCGCTCTCATCAAAGTGATACTATTCCAAAAAGATAAAATATAAAACACTCTCTCACACACACAACTTTTAAAACCTCTTTACCATAGAATTCATACTGGCTTAAAGTCAAGTGTCTACCTTAGTGTTTTTTTTTTAATATTGTTCTTTCCTGAAAGGCAAGATCTGAAGTATGTGGGATGAATATTCTAAATTACTTCTTAATAATTTATTTACAAACCTATCCTTGTGCTATGCATGAATTAATGCTAAATATATATTAGTTGATAATAATGGCTAAAGTCGTATATCTTGTCTGTATCAAGAAACAAAAATAAAATAAGCATTGTTGAAATCAGGGCCCGCTTGGTGGAGTAGTGGTTAAGTTCACGCACTCTGCTTCAGCAGCCAGGGGTTTGCAGGTTCTTATCCCGGCCGTGGACCTAGGCACCACTCATCAAGCCATGCTGTGGAAGCATCCTATATACAACATAGAGGAAGATGGGCACAGAAGTTAGCTCAAGGCTGATCTTCCTCACCAAAAAATAAATAAAAAGATAAACAAAATAAAATAAGCATCGTTGAAATCTTTCCACACATTAGGTCTATTGACATAGTCAACCAAGGCTCTAAAGGTATTTTACCCTCATGATTTCTCAAGATTGTAATATGAACATATCGAAGTTTACCAGATAATTACTTTATTGTTCACCATGTTTTAACTCTAATGTCTCTCAATGGAAGAGGAGAAATCCCCAAGTCTTGAATTTTCAGTATGTTGCATAAGACCTCAAACTATTTCTGTTGTCTGCTAATTGATCTTTTCTAATTAGAGTTTAATTGTGCATATACTTTTCATACTTTTATTTAAAGAAATTACCATCTGTTACTTTTTATTAATTCTTTTTTAGTCAACTTATTTAGAAAATATGAATAGTCTACCATATTTATTATGATTAACTGGAAGAAAAGTCTAGCAATTTCTCTTCCAAGAATTCAAAGAACTTAAAAACATCAATAAAACCATGTGATATAATTCATAAATATTTCATAGCAGTAATACTCTTCAAAGAATTGTTTTGTAGAGGATAGGGCATTAACGTTGGAAAAAGTCAGTTATGGTTCAATTTCTAAGTCTACCACGTGCTAAGATTTGTCAATATACAGAGTTTGTTGTGAGATTTAAATATTAAAACCTACAGTGTGTTTTAAAAACAGTTGACACCCTTCTTATATTACAGAAGTCAAGATTCAATCTCCTCCAATAATGAATGTCACTACGCAGAATTTGGTAACCCCAAGTGACAAAGGTATATTTTATCCATTCAGCTAATTCTGGGAAATGACTTCTAATATATTTCAAAAGGGAATACTCTTCTAATATTTTTCAAAGAAAATACCCTTCCATTAAGATTTGAGGTTTAAATATAAATATTATGGTTAAGTCTATTTTACACAATCCAGCGCTAATACTTGTGTCCTGCAATGATCATCAGACACATTAATGTTTATATTGGTATTAATATGTTTCTTCTAAACCAATTTTTTGGCATTTGGTTTATTTTCCCTGGAGCTATTATGTTTTTGTCATTTGGATTTTTTGTGATATTGTAAATGCTGGGTTTTTTAAACCATATTGCATTCTTAAAATGTATCAGAGGCGGTGACCCAGCTGAATTTGGAAAGGATGCAGAGAGTACAGAGCTCCGTTGGATATCCCCAGTGATGGCAATAATTCAAAAATTCACACCTCATTTCACTCTCCATACTATCCACCATCTCACTTCCTGGATATTCATCAACTCAGTAGGGACTTGTGACCCATTCTCCACTCTTCCCTCATGGATGTTTTATTGTATATAAGTGACAGAAAACTCAGTTCTGTAAATCTGACTGCATGTTTCATTGACTCGTTCCCTTACTTGCTATTGCAGAACCCCTGCTCCTCCACAAAGCCCAAGGATTATTTATGGGAGTGTCAGGTAGGGTCTCCATATGTGCTCATGAACAAGGTTTTCAGCTCTGTGTAGCACCTTCCATGTCCTGCCTTTTGTAGTCTGTCTCTCCTCCAGCATGCTGACCATCACCAAGGGCCTACTGCATGCAAGAAGTTGAATGCTAAGCAAATGGTCTCGAAAACAAGCATATAATTATGTATATTGATACATACTATGAAGGGGAATAACAAGATGTAATAAAATAGTAAACAGTTCAGGCATAGTTTTGATTGAAGAGTCTTGAAAGTTCTCTAAAAATTAATGCTGACCATGAGATGTATAGACATTAGGGGAAATTATAAACAAAAGTAACATTTCATTTTTTTTGCAAGTTTAAAAATTGGAACGTCACAATAGCTAGGAAAACAGTATACAGGAAAAACTATAACGGAGAACCAGTCCTACCAGGTATCAAAGCATATTACAAACCCACTGCAACAAAACAAGTGTGTGAATAGACAGAAAGCTCAGTGGAACAGAAAAAAGGTCCAGAAATAGAGCCAACTACAGATTTTTTAAAAATCTACTATATGATAATTGGTTATATTTCAAATCACTAGAACAAAGTTTTTTTTTTTTTTTTTTTTTTTTTTGGAAAGCTAATGCTCGTGGAGCCACTGAATATTTTTAGGAAAAGCTAAAACTCTTCATACCACCCACAAGATAAACTCCAAGTAGATCAATGACGTTTGATCAATGACTATAATGGGCATAGGGAAAGACTTTCTAACTACTGTTAAAATTCCAAATGCAATTAAAGTAAAAGATTGATTGATTTAAGTATTTAAAAGTAAAGAAAAAATTTCCATGGCAAAAAGTACCAGAAGAAAAACCAAAAGACAGATAAACAAAAAGAAAATACTTGCAACATATACCACAGACACAAGATTACTATGTAAATATAAAGAACATTTAAAAAACTGAGATAAAATGTCCAAAAATCTAGGAAATATGGAAAGTATATGAACAAACAATCCACAAACAGATATACAAAAGGAATCCTTAAACATATAATGTGAAATTCAACTTCACTCATAGTGAAAGAAATCCAATGAAAAGTACACTGAAATTTCATTCCTCACCCACTGGATTAGCAATACAGCACAAGCTTGAAAATTGGCAAGGCTGTGAGAAATCAGGTACTCACTTATTTTGCATGACAGGAATGAAAATTGATACAATCCCTTTGGAGAGAAATTTGGCAATATCCAAGAAGACTACATTGTATGTGCCTTTATCTTTCTACTCAGCACTCCCACTCATAGGAATGCATTTTGATGATACAACTCCAACAATACAAAAATTCACATGCACGAGGTTATTCAGTACACTATTACTGGCAATTGCAAACCAGTCGTAGGAGATTGTGTGAATATACCTTGGTACATACACACAATTTAGAATGTCCAATTGCAATACCCAACTATAAAAATGGATATCTATGAACAGATATAGAATTAGTTACAGGAGATATTCTGCAGTAAAAAGAATACCAAAATATAAAAGGGTAAATAATATATATATATATATCTCCTTTGTATTAAAAAGGGCAAGAAAAACAAGATAGTATGCATATATATACTTATCTTTACAAAAACATACAGGAGGGATAAAACAGGCATTAAATTGGTTACCTACAAGAGGTTGGGAGAAGCAAGGTAGAAGAGATACCTTATTTTTATTTTGTTTGACTTTTGTAAGCATGTTAATGTTTACATTTTCAAGAAAAATTAAATCAAACCAATAGCAACACATAGGATACATGTAGAAATAAAAGCAAACTTGAATGTATCCAGATGTATTTCAAATGAATACCATAACCATATTGAAAGTAGGAAAATAAAGAGACAGAGAAAAAGAGTAAACGAGGGAGAGGAAAAGGGAAGATAGAGAGAGGGAGTGAGGGCGAGAGGGAGGAAGGGAAGGAAGGAAGGAAAAAGCTAGGGATGGAGGAAGAAAGAAAAGAATCAAAGTAATCTAGGAACATAATATTTAACAACGTATCCTAAGCCATTGGTGGGAGTAGAAGTTGCAAACAAATATTAAAATCTTTTTAGTAGGTTTATTTCTTGTAGTGAGCACAAAAACCCGACACAATTTTAGAAGTATTATAGGATTGAGGAAAAGATTGTATGTGTTGACACTTTTAGGATCCAAGGTTCTCAATGAAGAAGAAGAGATGACAAATATGAAATGGAGGAAGCAAGAAAGAACCACATGACGATGCATTGGAATTGGAAGTATGAACGAAAACTCATGATTTCTAAAATATGTATATTCATAATTTCATGTAAGTATATGTACACTTATATGTATATACATGTCTATGCGTATATGTATGGCTATATGCCTATTTATATATATGGATATGCATGCATATATTTTCTAGCTCTGTCCCCTAAAAGGGACAAGTAACAATGACACTTTAATAGCACTGAGCACATCCGGTTCCTGATCTTGGTCACTAATACCATTCTTCACTAAAAGGAACCAGGGATCCTAAAAGAAATTTATCTTAAAGTGTCATGGTATGTACAAGATGAGCCTGGAATGTCTTATACCAGAATATAATTAAGAAGTAGTAATAATAATAATAAAACAGGGCATGTTACTTGCCAAATCTGGGACAATTCAGGGAGCAAAATAATGCAATACATTAATGAAATATAAATAATTAAAAGCAGAGATGTGTGAGTCCATAAAGACAATAAATAAGAATATGAATAGCTAACTGAAGGAGAAGGGAGGGAGTGGTAGAGTTGGAAACCAACATTACACAGCCATCCTGTGAAGAGTGGATCGAGTGAGAATCGCCAGTGGATCTTACATCGAGTGGGAAATTCTGATGAGGAGCAGGGTGTTTCTGTGTTATGAAAGTGTTTCCCTAAAAACTGCTTGTTGGTTGCAAGAGAAAAATAAACGTGGTCGTATTATATATTTATAAGAAAAAAGAAATCGGACAATACCTTGACAAATGCATCAAAATTAGCATCACCAGAGGGGAGAGTTGGACATTGTGTGCCTCCAGATCTGATGCCCTGAAAAGGACAAAACACGGCTATCAGATTCCAGCCAATAATATATAACCTGATTGCAATCCTGAGGAAACACTGGACAAACCCCAAACAAAAATGTTCTATTTTTTAAAATGAGGAGGAAATGGTACTATTCAATAAAAGTCAATTTTATGAAAGACAGAGAAAATCTTGGAGATGTTCCACATTATAGGAGGCCACAGTGACATGACAACTAAATTCAGTACCTCTCCCTAGACTGAATCCTGTACTGGAGAGGAAAAATATGCTGTAAATAGCAATATACTAGCAACTGACAAAAATGGAATTTGGGTGGTGTATTACGGTCAATATTAAATTTACTGAATAGATAACTATTCAGAAAAATATTGCTACTCTTAGTAATTGCAAACTGATGTATTTAGGAGAAAGGGCCATGATGTATGCAGCTTAATCTCAAATATAAGAAGACAGAGACAGAGAGATCCACCAAGAGAGACAGAGAAAATGATAAAGCAAATGTGCTAAAAGGTTAACAATTGGTGAATCTGAGTCAAGAGTATACAGATGTTCTTAGCACTATTCTAATTCTTGCAATATTTTTATATGTTTGAAATTATGTCCAAATAAAAAGTTTAAATAACAAAAAGTACGATGTATTTGTTACCGTATTTTGGCAAGCTTAGGGAAAGGAAATGGATGCATTAGTTAAGATTTTGAAGACTGAGTAATTATAAGAAATATACATTGTATATTTATTTCTAGAATATGTTTTGTTTTGCTATACAACTAAAGGAGGAATTCATTTAAAAAATGCAAATCTGATATTTTCATCTGCATCAAATTCTAGCAAACTCCTTGCCTGGGCAGATTGTTCTCAGCCAAGCTATCTGATCTCCAAGTAATCATGACCAAGAGTTAGAAGAGAAGCTGTTGTAAAGGTGATAAAAAATAAATTTCAATAAGAATTTATTTTGTATTTTAGCAGGTTGTTTTTCCTCCATATCTCTGAGGAGCAAGATACCAGTTAGGCTCAGAATGTCACATAAAAATCCTCCTAACAGATGAGAATTGTCTGTAATGTGATGTGAGAGGGTAATAAAAATGACTACTAAAATATGAAACAGGAAGGTCTATCTCAGGTGTACAATAACATCTACAGACTGCTTAAAGGAGACAAATCAACTTACAGTTCCTCATAAAACCTGACTCTTTAATTTGCAAGTTTTATAAAATTTAGATGATCTAATCACCAGCTAAGTGACCAAGCACTAACACCTCATTTCTACATTCTAAAAAAATCCAGTCACTTCTAACCTCTTGGAATGACATTTGTTTCATTTTTACAACAAAATTTAATACAGGTACAATGTAGATTTCATGCGTTAAGTCTCAAAGCATAGGCCAAATTATGGATTTCTTAAGTGCAGGATGATTGATTTGACATTTTTTTTTACACCAAGTCTACTGGGTACTCAATAAACATTTGTTTTCATTTATTCATCAAATAGGTGTTGGATATTTACTCTTTTCTGTGCTAAGTTCTTGGGGTATAATAGTGAAAAATATTGTCCCTGGCAGAGACAAGCTCAAGTTAGTGGGCAAGACAATCAAACAGGCAATTTCTACTCATTGTGTGAGTACTTAGTGCAGCGAGCACAGGGTGCTTGCTACAGGAACATAAAGAAGGGATACCTAACTCAAGTTTGGGGAGTCAGGAAACAAATATGGTTGTGAAAAAATAAATATATGTTTAAACCAGGAAGATGAATGAGAGTTTACTCATAATATTACAGAAAGGATTACCTTGGCTGTGTGTGTATGTGCGGGGGGGAGGAGTGTTCCAGGGTAGGCAACGAGCACATGCACGGGCATAGAGACAGAGAGAGCTGATGGGAACGGCAAGATTTTATTATGCTTGGAATATACAGAAACAAACATGAAAGATGAGGCTTCAGTGGAACCAATGGCCACATCACAAAGGGCCTTGGAGCTACAGAGCTGGGACTCGATCCTGAGAATTATGGGTAGATACACACTCATCCACAAAGTTTTATTAATGCACTACTATTTAGCTATACAGTTCTCAATATCATAGGCTTTGTCCTAATAGAGTTTATATTCTGGACTTTAGACTCTAGAGAACATAGCAGACGAAAATCAGGTAAACAAACAATTTGACAGTGAGACAAATAAAGGAATCAAGTATATTTGTATAATGGTTGGATAACTGATATAATTTGTTTGGTAATTCACTGTTTACAGTTCACATTCTATGTCACATATCATAGAGATAGAATCGTGAACAGGAGACATATACCTTTCACCTTCTAGTGTTTACGGTTTAGTGGGAAATGGGATAATTAATAAAAATAAACTGTTTTATTTACTATATACCAGGCACTGCTCTAAATACCTTATAGATGTTAACTCTTGTCATCCTTATAACATCTTTGAAGGTACTGTTATCCTTCCTATTTTATAAATGAGAAAAACAGGCAAAGAGAAGTTAAGTAACTTGCTTAAAATCACACTCCTAGAATGTGATGGAGCCAGGATTGAACCAAGAAGTATGGCCCCATTCACTGAAGCACACCACTATGTTATTTCCGAAATAAGTACAAATGTCTAAGAGGGAAGAAAAACAGGATGCCACGGGGACATATTACCTAATCAGGGGTCAGGATAACCTTCTTTGAGGAATTGACATTTAAGTTGAGACCAAAAAGAAAAAGGAAACTTACAAGCAATGGTCAAGACTTTGAGCTTTATCTTGGAGACTAAGGATAGGGAATCTATGACCCACAGGCCAAACCCACCTGTCATTCGTGTAAACAAAGTTTCATTGGAACCCAGCTACTGCCATTGGCTATGTGTTGTCCATGATGTACTTTGTGCTACAGCATCAGGCTTGAGCAGTTGCAACAGAGACCATACGGCCTGCAAAGCCTAAGATATTTACTACCTGGTCGTTTACAGAAAAAGCTTGGGGACGTTTGTTATAGGCAATAGAACGAAATCAAAATTGTCAGGTGGGAAAGTGACAGGATTAATTTGCATTTAAAAATATCACTGTGCATCTAGTATAAAAAATGGATTGAAAACGGGCAGGATTAAAAGGAAATAGAGGCCATTTCAGTTTTCACTCATAGATAAGGAACAATGGTGGCTTAGACTACGTCTGTCAGAAGGGATAGAGAGAAATACATGAAGTTGAGAGAATGGAAAGGCTCTGATGATTAATGAATACAGAAAGTGATGAATACTAGAATTTAGGATGATAAAGGATTCCAGGTTTAAGCAGTTGGGCACATGGCCGATGGAGTAAGGGGGTGACATAGCTAAATACCGATTAGGGTATTTAAATAAGGTTTCAAGGAGAATTCTGAATGGATAATGTCCTCGGTGTAGCCTTCTAAATGAGAATTGAAGCAAACTGTATTCAATTCACCAAGAGTGATGGCGGAATCTGATGTTGATTTTGAGTCTAGTTTCTAAACTATCAATAAATATAGAGGAACAATCCAGCAACATTAAACGATTTAACATATATTTTAGTGTAGGTATGTGAGTCATGATCCAGAAGAGATCTTAAGGAGTGAAGACAAGTGTCATCTCAAGTCCCAAATCCAAAGCCACACTTCTGTGCATGTGGTGCAAGGGGACTCAATCATCAATAGGG
This sequence comes from Diceros bicornis minor, assembly GCF_020826845.1. NCBI lineage: Eukaryota > Metazoa > Chordata > Mammalia > Perissodactyla > Rhinocerotidae > Diceros > Diceros bicornis. Next base: position 5,004,323 of record NC_080753.1, read on the forward strand.
CACTGGGAGGTCAGATCTTCCTATTAGGCCAATAGAGTGGAAGGAACATTCACCAAATAGTACGAGAATATAGAAGGAGTTATTTTCCACAAAGGAGTTATTTTCCTTGAAGAAACTCCAGAATACAAGTTCCATCAGGAGTAATAACAGAGATGAGGGAATGATAAAAAATAGATGAATATATGTGATCATATTTAGGGAATTATTAAGGATTACTGGGATGTGAGGCAGGGTGACATTAACTGGTCTCTGGCTTTTCGGAATATATCTTTTTATCTGATGTGACCTATATGGGATGTAATAGTGGGAGATTCAATAGGGTATGTGAAAAGGTTGGTAGAATTAGCTACTTCTCTATTCTATTTGGTCAACGACTCCAGCCTCTTACAGACCTCAGTACCCACTATTTTAGAATTCCTAAATTCTGAGAATTCCTGAGAATATCCCTTGTACCTTATGTCTACTTCAAAAGGTCCAATATCATTGCAAGGGCAGAGTTCCTTCTGCCAATCTTGCCCTGATATGCTGGCCTGCGGTCGGGCCTCAGACACATTCCATCAGTACTTCTCTACTTTAGGAGAAACCCACCCCTGATATGTAACTGATGTGTAACTGTATAGAAAGCATTTCCACCTGAATGTTCTCTTACTGCTCAGATTCAACCCATTCCAATCTGAATATCATTTTTCAAATATGATCCTCTGCTTTACTACAGTACTTCCTTCAGTGGCACCACTGTTCTTCAGATCTCCCAGGTTAGGTAGTTTAAAAATTATCTTCAAATTCTCTCTTTACTTTATTTGCCATGGTTAATTGGTTACCAAATCTTGTAACTGCAAAATTAAATCAAAATACTTAGTCATTCTCTACATGTATCATATTGGGAAAATTATTTAACATTCTGGGCCTCCATTTTCTCATTTAATAACTCAAAATTAGTACCTTTCTCATGAAAAGGATAATCCATTGAAGATAGAATAAGAGGCACCGTACTGTAGTGGTTTAGAGCATGGACTTGGGAGCCAAATTGCCTGGGTTTGATTCTAGCAAGTTACTACCTGTGTGATCTCCATGACTTACATTTTCCACTTATAAAAGGCAGATAAGAGAATCTACCTCATAGAGTTGGTATAAGGATTAAATGAGCAAATATTTGTAAAGGTTTTAGAATTGCTCCTGACACACAGGAAGTGCTAGATAAGTATTTGTTAAATAAAGGTCATATCTACATATACAGTAAAGTATAGCTCCTGGCACATTGTAAGCACTCAAAAATGCTAGTTATATGTCAAATGTTAGCTATATGTGTTATGATTTATTCATCTTCTCAGCCTCCATTGTCTCTAACCCATGATTTCATTAGCTTGCTCTTGAATTACAACCAACTAGAATATTTGCCTCTACCTTTCCACCCTTCTCCCTACCTGTGCTGGATTATCTGCTATGAGTTTAACATCATATCTGTTCCCATCTTTACTCTTGTAGTTCTCGAGCTATATTTCCCACAGTCTCCTCCTACTAGAATTCAGCTAATGAGAAGCACTCATGCAAGGGCCAGAGATTGTGCGCGAATCAATAGTTAGCTGACATGGAGTACTGCCAGCATCTTCAGATCATCGTGCTGTGAGAATCACCTACTTAAGTGCTGTTGGCAACTGAGGTCATTATCAATGGCTTTCTTCCCATTTCTTCACTTCTGGAGTCCCCTGAAGTTAGAAATGATCTTCCTAACCTTTGCTCTTTCAGCTCCTCCAAAGTTGTGTAAATTTCTAATTCTCTGTAATAAACCCTTTCGTGCTCTAAATGCATAGTTTTTTTTTGTCTTTTCTTCTGTACTTAATGATAGAATCATTAGTGTGATTCCTATATTATCAAACCAAGTTCCTATCAAATCTGAATGATTTCCTATCAGAAAACATTTTCCCTACTATTATTAAACTCTTTATTTCAAACAGATGCTCCCATTGATCATGTCCTAAGATAGTATAAGGAAAGACTGGTTCCAGTATTTCTAAAACCACAGAAACATTTCCTGACTAACATGAAATCTTTCCGGTATTCAGTACTTTTCCATCTGATTTTTCATTTCAGTGTTTCATCTTATTTTGGCTCAGATATTTGAACATTTATTTTCCTTTATTCATCTTCATTTTACATTTCTGTTCCTATCTTTTCAGGGTTCACTTTCCTGCACTATATCTGCATATTTAGTTGCCTATGGTTCTGTGTAGATTTTTAAGAGCAGAAGATATATACACTTCTCATAACCAACAATGACTTCACATCCAAATCCACGGGTAAGATTACGTATAAGAAAAGGTCGGTGTCTCATTTGCCCTACTCAGTTAAGACTAGAGCCTACCTTAAGTATTTAAATATATGTGTGCTTTGTTCTAGGTTCCTTTGTTTTTAAGAACAAGGAAATCTATTTCCCAAATAGAAACCACATCTAGAAACATATTCTATCCATCTCGCCAAGTCTTGAGACCCAAACAACTACTCCTGAAGGAGAATAGAAAAGATGATAGAGAGAAAATGAAGAACTTCTATCTAGCACAAGATCTTTTTACCATCAAAAACTTTTCCAGTATGCACACCTATTCTTTATGATATTTTACATGATCCCCCACAAGGAGGCATTAGGAAGGAGAGTGTTAATCGGACATCACCCAGCTGTTCTGGTCTACAGTTTTCTTAATTCCTAGTCATGCTGGCTGATCTGTTTTCCCTTAATTTAAGTCATTCTTTTCTTTGTATTCCAATCCAAAAGACATTTGCATGGTCCCAATTTTCCTTGTTTATATCTATTACCTAGGAAGAAGTATTGCCTGGTAAGGAGGACAGTGGCAGAGTGATTGGAAGCATGACTACGTGTGCTTATATCCCAGCTCTCATACTCGCTAGATGTTTCCTTGGTCAAGTTATTTAACCTCTTTGTGACTCAAAGACACACAGTTTACTAATTTATAACTCTAGCGTAATAACAGTGCTTTCTTCATATTTCTGCAAGATCAAAGAAATTAGTACACTTAAAGCACATAGGAGAGGTCAAGCATGAAATATATGCCTCAAAATGTTAGCTTATTGAAACAGATGTGATTATAAATATTATTGTCAATTATTTTTTGAAGCACAGCTTTTGAACAAATCCTTCAAGTTCAAAATTTCTGTGTGTTTTCCAAATGCCCCCATAATCTGGTGTATCCAATACATCAACACAATTTTCTATTTCTTGTCAAAGTAATCCTTTCATTTCAGTCAGGTTGAGCCCCCTGTTTCTGTATATATGTTTATTAATAACAATAAAATAATAACTACCATGTATTTGGGGGTTTATAGTTTATAAATCCCCTTCTCATATACTACTGCTTTCAGTCCTGCACTATACCTTGGAGATTAGCGGTTTTATGCTCGTTTTCCAATGGGAAAACAGATGCTCAGAGAGATGGGATGACTTGGTCAAAGCACTTTCATGTAAACTATTCTGAAAACAAATCTCAAGTTTTTCCTGCTTGTTCTCACCCCATGTCTTGTCTTATTCTGTCCCAGTTACCTGAAACCCAGTTACCCACCACCCAACGTCTTCTACAATCCATCTTACTCGGCATGAAAGCTCCAAATCAAAGTGCCACCCTTATAAAATTTCCTAACTTCACACCATATCAATTAGTTTATATTTTTGTTTGTCTATTTAATTATAATTACTACCATACACTTTACAACTTCAATTTCAAAAAATGAAGGAACATGGGGCTGGCCCAGTGGAATAGCGATTACGTTCATGCTTTTTGCTTTAGTGGCCCAGGGTTCACAGGTTCAGATCCCAGGCGTGGATCACACACCACTCATCAAGCCAAGCTGTGGCAGCATCCCACATACAAAAAATAGAGGAAGATTGGCATGGGTGTTAGCTCAGGGACAATCTGCCTCACCAAAAAAAAAAAATAAACAAAATGAAGGAATAGTAGATTCAAATGTTGCACATCAGAAAAAGTTGAGGTTAAGATATTACTTTTAGCCTTAACTTGATTTATCTATTTTTTTCTTTTACATTGTGTTTAATACATGAAAACACTCATATTTGAGAATCAAAATATGAGAGATAGGAGTAATCTTCCCCTATATCCTTCTCCAAATACAAGTACTGCTATTTATTTGATAGATGTCTACACTGTTGTTTGAGGTTTGTTAACTATATTATAGTGTTATAATATACATACATATCTATCTATATCTATCTATACATAAGTATTAGAGTATGTGTATATATATATATTTTTTTTCCTTTTAGCACTTTAAATATATCGTGCCATTCTCTTCTAGCCCGTAAGGTTTCTGCGGAGAAATCAGCTGATAGTTTTATGGGGTTTCCTTTGTATGTAACTTGTCTTTCTCTGGCAGCTTTTAAGATTCTCTCTTTATCTTTAATTCCGGACATTTTGATTATGATGTGTCTTGGTGTGGGCCTCTTTGGGTTTATCTTGTTTGGGGCTCTCTGTGCTTCCTGTACCTGGATGTCTGTTTCCTTCCTTAGGTTAGGGAAGTTTTCATCTATTATTTCTTGAAATAGATTCTCTGCCCCTTTGTCTCCCTCTTCTCCTTCCGGGACACCTGTAACATGGATGTTAGTGCACTTGATGTTGTCCCAGAGGTCCCTTAGACTGTCCTCACTCTTTTTAATTCTTTTCTCTTTTACCTGTTCAGCTTGGGTAATTTCTTCTAGTCTTTTGTCCAGCTCGCAGATCCATTCTTCTGTATCCTCTACTCTGCTTTTGAGTCCCTCTAGTGAATTTTTCATTTCCAGTATTGTATTCTTCATTTCTGATTGGTTCTTTTTTATATCTTCCATTTCTTTGTTGACATTCTCACTGAGTTCATCTATTTTTCTCCTCAGATCAGTGAGCATACTTAACACTCTTTGTTTGAACTTGCTCAGATAGGTTTCTCATTTCCGTTTCACTTAGTTCCTTTTCTGGGGTTTTGTCCTGTTCCCTTACTTGGAATGTATTCCTTTGTCTCCTCATTTTGCCTCTTTCCCTGTGCTTCTGTCTGTGTATTAGGTAGGTCAGCTACGTCTCCTGCTCTTGGATAGGTGACCTTATATAAGTGATGCCTTAGGAGGTCTGCAGTGTGCTTCCCTCAGTTCTCAATGTTCCATGAGTTACCCCTATGTGGGCTATGTGTGTCCTTCTGTTGTGGCGTGTTTGCTCTCCCTGTAGGCGCCCAGGGAGGCTGAGTTATGCTCCTGGCCAGCTGTTGTAATGCTCAGCTGCTTGTAGTTGTTGTGGGCCCTTCAGTCTCTTCATCAGGTGTGGGGAGCCCCAGCACAGTTAGCTGCAAGTTCTAATACCACATGTGTGTTGCAGTATTTCTTTTAAGTGAGTAGGCCCCCAGCATGGCAGGTTGTTAGGCTCAGGGTTTTACAATTGCTATAAGCCTCCGGCCTTTAGGTCTCTTGTCAGCTCTTTGAGGATTGCAGCTGGGTGGGGCTGGCCTCAGGCACGGAAACACCCAGTTGTTTCAGGCTTTGGAAGGTGTGGCAAACCCCCTATGTGGGTCTTTGAGAAGCACAAGTCTTCTGCAGCTGACAAGCCCCACCACCCACAGGAACACACACACAGTCAACACGGTCCTGCCCCGTGTGCACGCCCCGACCTCCTGAAGTGGACCCAGTCTCT